>NC_137782.1:119599974-120199974 GCF_963455305.1 Plecotus auritus
AAGATGCAGCACTCATCCGTGAGCATCCGTGGTCAGAATGGTAGAAATCAGGACCAAAGCTACATGTACACCATTTGAGAAGGATGCTCAGTGGATGAGTTTTTACAGAGAGCACTTATAAGGTGGATCCTAAAAAAGCAGCAAAACCACTTCGGAGTCCAAATTACACACGAACTCACTCTGGGGCCCAGGAGATTGTCTTGTCCTGGGCACCTGATGTATGTTTTTGCACATTTGCGAATCCTGAAGCTCCCGTTTTGTAAAGAGAATAGCACGCATTAGGTTCAGGGTAAAAAAAAAAAAAATGTGGTAGAGGTGGCATTCAAACCCAGGGTGGCCGCCTCCCTAACCTTTGGACTCACTGCCCTAGAAGCGAGTCCCTGTGTTCATTGTGCAGTCAATGTGGGGGCTTTGGAGGTTTGTAAGCCGGACAGTGATAGGAAGGAAGTGGTGCGTTAGGAAGTTTTAAAAAAGAGATAAACAGAAAAGGGAAAAGCTGGAGTCAGGCACTACTGCAGGGAGCCGGGCTGGAAGTCGGCAGACCGCATCCCCTGGGGGTGGCTCTGTGATCGGAGGACAGTCCTGGAGAATCAGTGGCACCTGGGGACTAGATGATGATACGGAACAAGAGAGAAAGAGAAGCTGAAGACAGTGAGCCTGGGTGACCAGGACGATGGGGAGTACGGTAGAATAGAGAAGTTGGGAGGAGAAACTTTTAGAGTCTTCCATTTGCACCAAAATATGAAAGCGGCATTGACATAAAGAAGGGCAGCACAATGCAATGGGTAAGATCCCAGATTCTAAGTGTGCCCAGGTTCAAATCCTGGCCTTGCCACCTACTTATGGGGAATCCCAGGCAAGTAATATATCTGTGCCTCAGTTTCACTAAGTGTGAAATAGGGATTAAACCAGCACACACCTCATAGGGGGTTGCTTTAAGGACTAAAGGCCTTATTTCTAAAGCCCTATAAAGTGTGTGCTGAACAGTATTAAATCCCACAGTCTCCCATATTTCACTGTCAGTTGTTCCTTGTGTACCTTCCCCTGGGCTCTGCTTCCTTCTTGCCCTCCTTTCCATTCTCAGCACATCCAAACCCAGTTTCACCTGGGGGAGCCATGCCTCCACGCCGCTTCTCCGAGACCCCTTTCCTGCCATTCCCTAACCAGACCTTCCCACACTGGCCCTGCTTTTTAGCCCCTCCCTGGTCCAGCTGGGTCCTGTTCAAATACTCAACTATTCAACGAGCACTTTAACAACTCCCTTGGGTTCTTCCAGGTGAATAAAAATGAAATATTTAAAGGCTTTTATTTTGGTACTATTCAAACACATACAAAAGTAGAGAGAGTAACAGAATGAACCGGGTTAGGCCCTCGCCCAGGTTCCATAGCTAGTTCATGGCTGGTGTTGGTTCATCGATCCCCCAGCCTCTTTCTGCCCACCTGCCCATCATCCTCTGTCCACTCCACTCTGAGCCCCAAACCACTTGGAAGCAAATCCCAGATAGCACATTTTTCATTGGTAAGTATTTCAGTATGTATTTCTAGAAGAAAATTTTAAAATTCCTAAACAATGATTATCTTGTCTTTAAAATTTAGGGATTCTCTAATATTATGATCTATCTAGTTATACTTTCATATTTACTTTCCTGATTATAAATAACCCCCCTCCCTTACAATTTATTTAAATCAGGCTCCAGATGTTGTCCTGGTCCATATACTGGTGTAGGTCAATATATGTCTCTCTCTCTCTCTCTTTTTTTTTTTTTAAATATATTTTATTGATATTTTACAGAGAGGAAGGGAGAGGGACAGAGAGCTAGAAACATCGATGAGAAAGAAACATCGATCAGCTGCCTCCTGCACACCTCCCACTGGGGATGTGCCCGCAACCAAGGTACATGCCCTTGACCGGAATCGAACCCGGGACCCTTCAGTCCACAGGCTGACGCTCTATCCACTGAGCCAAACCGGTTTCGGCTGTCTCTCTTTTTTTAGCCTTTTAAGCTTTAGCAGGGTCTCTCACTTTCCTTCTTCTTCCTCTCCCTCTCTCTGTACTATCTGTAGAAGAAATCAAGGTATTGGTCCTACTGAGTTTTCTGCAGCCTAGATTTTGCTACTCACATCTTCATGGTGCCATTTAACATGCTCCTCTGAACCACCTGCTGTCTTCCAAAGGAAACGAGTGTGGCTGCTTGCTTAGTTTTGTTTTTTAGAGCCATGTGCACTTGAGGGCTCAAATAAATATGATGTTATTGATGCTCAAATGGTTTCACCTTTCCCTCTTATTCAGGTTGGCTCTCAAGTCCTTTTGACCTAGTAGCCCTACTACCCGAGTCCCTGACAGTAGACCAAGTCTCCCGTGGTCTTGGATCACTTTCCTGCTTTCTTAGGAAACAGTATACCCGGGACTTGTCTGATACAATAAATCACAGGTCCCTCCTAGGAGCCTTGCTTTAAGTGGGAAATGGTATTAAGAGAACACAATCTGAACACGAGAGCTGGTCACTGCTACAAGATTATTGTTTCTAGGCCTCTTCAGTAGATAGAAAAGACTCTCACACACATATACATATAAAATATGTTATGAGTTTATATTGGTCCTTCTAATTTGCATTCAGGACTAGTACAAGATTTTTCTTAGCTTCCTTGATCTTCCATCTGTATCTTCTTTCTCCCACATTGAAAATCCTTGTTCTCAGTGACAACAACATAATTACTCATTCACTCCCTTCATAACACATACACAACAGTCTCAGAATAACATCACAACCATCACTAACGTGGTTAATGAAAACAGTTCCAGTGGGTGTTGGGGTTTTTGGTCCTGATGTCATGTCCCACTGTGGATACACAAATAACTGTGTTTGTACAACTGGGTTCTGCCTAGGTATCCTGATTTCCAGTCTGGTTCTATCCTTTGGACTTAGGCTTGTCCAGCCCTTAGCTAGAAGTGTGGCATCTTGCCTGCTCACAGCCAGCTCCAACCCAGAGCTGGACCCAGTGCAAACCAGAGAGGTAGCCCCAACCACAGCAGACACCTGACTTCAACTTTGCTCCCCTAGAAAGTCCACACTCTCAGACCGGCGTGGATCTGGGTTGGGGTGAAGCCTGAGTGTGCCTTGCCCTTCTGACAGTGACTTGGGGGGATGGCTGTTCCTCATGGGCGCCAGGCCTAAAGCTCAGTGGTTTCCCTGTGTCCTGTTTACATCCATCTGGCTCAGGAACATCTGAAATCCCAGCATGCTGTGAAACAACGCTAGGTGGGCATCTGACATGGCTACCACAGAGGAGGAGGCAGTCTGGAATTCTTTAAAACACCAAAATACTTTCTCATAATAACTTTTTTAAATTTAAAAATAGAACCAAACTATTTACCTATTTCTCTGTAGTTTTAAAAAATATTCTTTAGTTATGGAACTAATTCTATCTACAAGTAATAAAACTATATATACACTAGAGGCCCGATGCATGAAATTCATGCAAGGGGCTTGGCCCTCGCAGCTCCAGCTTCACCCGGAAGGTCGTCCGGCTGTCTGGTCTAATTAGCATATTACACTTTTATTATTATAGATAGAGGCCCGATGCATGAAATTCATGTAAGGGGCTTGGCCCTCGCAGCTCCAGCTTCATCTGGAAGGTCATCTGGAAGGACGTCCCGAAGGTCGTTCGGCTGTCTGGTCTAATTAGCATATTACACTTTTATTATTATAGATAGAGGCCCGATGCATGAAATTCGTGCAAGGGGCTCGGCCCTCGCAGCCCTGGCTTCGTCTGGAAGGATGTCCAGAAGGTCATTCAGCTGTCTGGTCTAATTAGCATATTACACTTTTATTATTATAGCGATATTTTTAAAAGTAGAGAAAATAAATGGAAACACTAATGTACCCAATACACACATTAAATAACTTACCATTTTCCCACAGTGATCTCGGAACTCTCACCCAACTTCTTTTAACAAAGAAATAAAGTACTGCCAACACAGCTAAAGTACCTAACATCAGCCATCCGTTTCTTTGTCCTCCCCAGAAGTAACTCGTGTCCAAACGTGCTGTTTTTCATGCCTCTGCATGTTTCTACACTTTCATTACATATGTGTTATTCACAAATTACAGACTCAATGTAAATGTTTCCTCCTTTATTTTTTTAAACTCTGAATTTACTGGAAAACTTAATTTTTTTAAACTCTGAATTTACTGGAAAATTGTAGAACAATGAAAACCCACCCTTCTTTCAACCAGATTTACCATCAACAACATGTTCCAAAAGCTGCTGATGTTTACCTCCTTCCCCTATATATGTATGCACACACACGTGCACGCAAACAAAGTCGAAAGTAATTTGTAGGTATCATGATGCCCTACACTCCCACACCTAAGTACCAGGACATTCTCCTGCGTGACACAATACAATTATCATTCTCTTGAGAGTTTTAAATACTCATATAAATGGTGCCACATTTTAGATATTCTTTAGCAACTTCCTTTTTCCAATTTACACTGAATTTGGAATTTACTCATGTTCATATACATAGATCTGATCAATTCACTGTACTCGACTACATGTCTGTATTGATTTATTTGCCTATTGACTTCATACACTGATGGCTACATATGTTGTCCCAGTTTATGCTACTGCATACAATGCAGCAATGATTATTCTTGTCCATGTGCCGTGTGGAGGACATTTGCTGGGTCATAAGATAATGTGCTCCTTCAATGTTAGTAGACACTGCTACATCACTCCTCAAAGTAGAAATTCTAAATTAAGCATCATGTATTAACCTGTATCCTCACCAACACCTGTATTCTTAGACTTTAACTTTTGCCATCTCATTGCTATTTTAATCAGCATTTCCCTGAAAGCACAGAACACATCTAATCTTTTCTGAACACCCTCTGTCACTGTCATAACCCGCCACTACACAGCACCCTTCTGAATTATTACTCCGCATCTTTCCTTTAGCGTAGATGGTCAGCTGCCCCTTAATCTGCAGATGACCAGGCCATCCAATAACCAAAGAGCCTAAAGCAAGTCTGCAAATCCTGGTTAAACGTCTAGGGACCCACCCCTCTTATAAACAGTAAGAACTCTACTAAAGAACAGTATGACCAATCCCCCCCGCCCCAGTGTAACGAGAGCCTATTTTAACTACACAGTTCCTAGTTCTTGATTTTAACACATGTCTGAAACCACCAGAAGTCTAATACCTAGATGAGTAGCACAGACTTCCACCTCTGAGAACTGGTGAAAAATGGACAAGACTGAGGTCATAGAGCTCAGCGCCTTCCCTTAACAGAAGGAAGGGTGACCAGCCCTCCAGCACTACGTCGGCCAACTGCAGGTGAGATGAAGCCAACTGACTTCAGTTACCAAAGAGGTGGACAGGGTGGCAGCATGTGCTGAGAGGAAATACACCCATCTACAAGCTAGACCTGCAGTTGGTTGCAGCTCGCTTTCCCGGTCTGGGCTAGATGGTTTAAAACCTTTGTTCTTTCAACTCAAACATTTAATGGTTCTACAATACCATAAAAGTCGTGGAAAATTCATCTTATTTCATCCCTACACTGATTGGGGTTCATAAAGCTGATCTTGAGTTATCAAAAACAAAATGGCATGGAACAAAAACGATTCTAACTTCATTTTTTAAGAAGTCAGAAAAAGTGTAGGTTGCACTTAAGGATATTTTCACACACACACAAAAAAAGGCTAAAGTTAATTTTAGTATTTGGAAAAGGGAGCATTTATTGTCTGGAAAGCCAAGTTTCTTAAGGGATGAAAGACACAGACATGACATTTTTACCCCATAAACACACAGTCAACACCTCTCAGGTACTCTTTTAGGCATGGGGAGAGAAGGACATCATTTCTGACCCCAAGGAATTCATGATCTGATGGAGGAGACAAACAAGAAAACAAGTGTTTTAATATAAACTGATTGGTGTGAATTTAATGCTAGTATAGGGCACTGGGGCGAGGGGCACATCACTCGATCATGATCAAGAACAGGAAACTCATGGACTTGTTTGGTCAAGTCATTTAGGAACATTT
Organism: Plecotus auritus; assembly: GCF_963455305.1. Classification (NCBI taxonomy): domain Eukaryota; kingdom Metazoa; phylum Chordata; class Mammalia; order Chiroptera; family Vespertilionidae; genus Plecotus; species Plecotus auritus. The sequence continues at coordinate 119,606,023 of NC_137782.1, forward strand.
ACTACTGTATGCATTTCCACACGTAAGCATTTCAACAATGCACACGTGTGTCCTGGGTTGAAGACATCAGTGTCTGGACATGGTTAGGGCAGGAGGTGCCTGCCTCATGCTTGATACACATTGGTTAGCGCCTGTAGCTCCTGGGACAATGGGTCATTACAAGGCAACTCTCTCCCCTCCCCAGGGGGCTTCCAGTCACGGGAATGGAAGGCAGGCTGGTGGTGCTCTCCTGCTCAGTGAGGCTCAAACACCTCCGTGCCTGGGCCTCCCTCACTCCTCTGGGCCAGAGCGCCTCCTCTCTCGGGTGTTCCAGGTGATGTTCTACTCTGCCTCATCAGCCACTTGCCACGAGAACCGGGAGGACTGCTTTTCCTGTTTGTTCCCCAGCCTTTTAAGCTCCTGAGGGCCAGGACCCCATCACAGGCTTCTTGGGAACCACAGAAGGTGTTCAGTAATTGCTAAATGGGTGGATGGATGCATGCACACCAGGCATTCTTCCAAGGCAGACCAGGAGGGAGGGGCTCATAACGTTGGTCTGATTAACTTCACAACATGTAGGTATTCTAGAATCAAAAAAAGGGGGGCATGGAAAATGTGGGCTCATATGTTTGTTTTGTTTTATATGCTGAGGCAAAATGAAGAGGGTAGGACAAACCGAGTTAACTTAACATGACTGAACCACTCGCTGGAAGTTGTTTGGAATCCAGTTTCCAAAAACTCCCAGCACAGCAGGGCGCAAGGTTCCCAGATGGCACACGGGCTGCGAGGTCTTCACGGACAGCGGAAACAGGCAAATTGCATTTTGCACAGTCACATACCTCCTCAACGGATCCCAACTAGTATTTCCGCACCAGTCAAGTCATTCGGGGGTGGGGGTGGGGGTGGGGGTAGATAAAAGGTGCCTGGAGCCAGGATGGGGGGAAGGCTGGGCAGAGAGGGCCCAAACTTGCCCATACTTTGTTAGCCTTCTTTCATCCTTTTTGAATAAGATCTGCATTCCTTTCCTGGGAGAAGGGCAGCCCTGCTCCCCACCTAACACAGCCCTGAATGTGGTGGACTCAGTGCCCCCCAAGCCAAGCTCCGCGAGGCAGCTGAACCCAGGCCAGCGCCAGCGCGGGAGAAAAAGGGAGATTGTCCCCCTTGCCCAGCTCAAGCATTTCATTCTCTTCCGAGGCCTCAAAACCCTAATTTGACCACAAAAACCTGGCCTCTGGTGTTTCTGTTATGAGTATCGGATTCCTTCGGCTGAACTTGGCTGTTCACTGCCTGAACAAATTACATTAACAATACAGAGAAATGTATACAGGGCCTTAAAAACACTGCTGAGCAGGGACCAAAACAAAGACGGTGGTGTCCTAGCAACAAACCTCCCCCCCTCCTCACCCCACCCCACAGCAGCCTCCAGCCTGGCCAGGGATTGTGAGCCATTGAGCTCCTCTCTTCTCTGCAAACAATTAGGGACAGAGAAGTCACAATTACAGATGGGATTTACAGCCAGAGGAGCAATCTGTAAATCACAGGGCTCCCACCCCCAGCCATTCCCAGCCAGATAATCAGAGCCAGATGTTCGCCACAGCTGCTTTAACATGGGTACAGTGTCCAACTTGACCATGCTCGCAGAGGCTCCAGCCAGAGAACCCTGCCAAGCCAGAGGGGGCCCTCTGCACCCTGGAGCCGGTCCAACTGTAGGAAAAGTTGGGCCGTGTGGGAACTGTGCGTTAAAGCCACTGCGAAGGCCCAAGGCACTGTCGCCGGTGAGCTCTGGATCCTGGACTCCCTTGAACCTTGCGCGATTTAGTGAGAGGAACAAGCATCATTAACATTCACCGGTCACTTGTGAAGTACGAAGCACGCACCTTGATAAAGAACACTCTTAGGAGATCATCCAATTCACAAAGAAACCCAGTGGCGAGAGCTCAGCAGCTCTCCAGAGGGTCAGTGACGGTGAGCGGCAGAGCAGCAACGCAAAGCTTGGTCAGCGTGACCCGGATCCCCCGAGATCTCACAATGTAACTGGGGAACTGAGAGACTCTGATTCAGGATGGGGTGGCGCTGGCAGTGTCCAAATTACTCTGTCAAACTTGGAAGAGACTTGTCATCGTTGTATTCTTCATAGGTGGTTGATCTTTTAAATTTCTGGACTGAACCACGTCCAAGGTTTAAGACCTGGGGCCATGGAAGAGCGAACTCCAAGTGTGGAAAAAACTGGGCCATTCAAACACTGCCATGGTGCTTTTCTTCACAGACCTCCTTGCTATGCATGTGTTTTTCTTTATTTTTAACTTATTTCTTAAGATGCTAGGGGCCCAGTGCACAAATTCGTGCACCTTGAAAGGAACTGTGGGTACAGGGGGGGGGTCTCAACCCATCCTCTGCATCCTGCCCAGCCCCTCCTGCCGCAGCCCCTGGTCTCCTGGCTGCCAGCAGCCCCGCTCCTGCCACCGCCTCCACTCCCACACCACTCCCACAAGATGACGGTGCTGGCCCTGCTCGCACCCGCTGACAGCGTGGAGCGATTGGGGCCGGCACCAGCAGCGGCTGCTGCCCCCATTGCCCCTCAGGAGCAGGGGGACGTGGAGAAACCCTCAGGGGCAATCAGGGCCGGCAGCCGCCACTCGCACCGGCTGACGGCACTGAGTGATCAGGACCAGCGCCAGGTGCTGGCAGCAGGGGTGAGCGCTGGGCGGGACTGCAGCACACGGGAGCAAAGAATTTTCAGTAACCACCAGAGGCTTGCCCTGATGACAGCAACCGGCGCCCCTCCTTGGTCTGGCACCGCTGTTCACCTGCTCCACCATCCTGCCGCGGCTGACGCCTGCCATGTTCCGCACTCTGCCACCTGCTGCCAATGCCCGCCATGTTCCCCGCTTTACTGCCTGCTGCTGACCCCCACCATGTCCCGCATGCGTGCGCCCCCCCGGTGGTCAGCGCACGTCATAGCAACCGGTTGTTCCGTTGTTCTGCCATTCAGTCTATTTGCATATTAGGGTTTTATATACTAGTAAATGGATAACATACAGCCCTAGTTGGTTTGACTCAGTGGATACAGTGTTGGCCTGCAGAATGAAGGGTTCCAGGTTTGATTCTAGTCAAGGGCACATGCCCGGGTTGTGGGTTCAATCCTCAGTTGGGGGGGGGGGGCATGCAGGAGGCAGCTGATCAATGATTCTCTCTCATCATTGATGTTTCTATCTCCCTCTCTGAAATCAATAAAAAATATTAAAAAGACACACACACACACACACACACACACACACACACACACACACATATATATATATACACATATATATGGTAGCAAGCAGACAACTTAAATGCACAGCTCAATTAATTTTTACATATGTATAAACCCATGTAAGATCAAGATACAGAACACTCTAGAGCTCATTTGAGAAGTTCCTTGCATGTCTCCTCTCTGTCAAGATTCCTCTGCCCCCCCAGGCGCCACTGTTCTAAGCTTTACTGCCGTAGTTTTGCTTGTTTTTGAGCAGAAGGAATCACACAGTGTGCAGCTGGTGTGAAGACGTGTGGGCAGTTTGGGTTATTCTCAGGGTCAAACCAAGGCTCTCAAATCAAAACTACCAACAATGAAAACATGAGATAACACACAGTCCTGTCTGCCACACCGGCTCTGCGACTACTGCTCGACCTTCTAACGCCCCTCCCAGGACCCGCTCATGGAGGCTAAGACACCCTGTCCTCAGGGGTGGACAGACCCTGGCCATTTGTGTTCGCGGGCTGCCTGGTAACAGGATCCAGGAGTAACAAGCTGTGTTTACCCCACTTGCCACCCTGCATCCCTTCCCCACTGACAGCCAGCATTGTCCACTCCCAGGAAGGGCAGCAGGACATGGAGGATGGGAGGAGGCTCGCCCGGCGGGAGGAGGACTCAACAGGCTGGAATGTGGGCTCCAGTGCTCTCCAGGTTCATGTTCAGGCTGCGGAGGCAAAGCTCCACTATCATCCCTCACACCTCTCACACCCGAGGTCCTCCGGGGGAGCATCCCACCTTGGCAAGGTGGCTCCCCCTTGCCATCCATGCACAGCAGGACTGGGGTTGGGTTGGGCCTTTCACTCTGAAGTCTGGGCAGAAAAGCTGTGCCAGGTGGGGTGGGGTGGGGTGGGGATGCAAGAAGTTTCTGTTGAGCTGATGCAGAAAAGAGATTCTCAGAGAAGCAGACCCACTCCTGGCACTGGAAGGGGCAGGGTTATCTTTGCTTGGCTTTCTCCCCACAATCTTGACCTCCCCCTCGAGCGCAGCGCTGTTCACCTTCACTCGTTGGCACGGGCCCAATGTCACTTCCCAGGGTGGCTATTTTTAGCTGCACCCAGCACCTGTTTGTTTCCATGGCCGTCTTAAAATGCTAAATCTGCTAGCGGGTTAGGACACAGGACACCTCCAGAGGATCTAATGCGACCAGCCGGAAGCGGCAGATCCTCAGGAATTCGGACTCTCGTCTGAGTATTTATGGCTGACACAGAAGTGCAGTGACCCTGCCTTCCACAGAGAACTCTGAGGATGTGATTCCACCAGGGCTATTTCTGGGTATGACTTCGACCTGGGAGGGACCATCGAAGAGATGCTATTTGGATGTGGAAATCATGGGATTATAGCAAATTCTTGACTCGTGGGGCTAGATTTCGTTATCTGTGATGAGGACTCCCAGAAAATTTCAGAATTTGAAACAGACACAGGCCACGCCCAAGTTCAGCATCTCAAAGCCCAACACAGGCTCCTGTCACTGCCCCTCAGGTCCTCCCAAAAGCTGGGTCCATTCTCACCGTCAGTCTTACGAGCACACTCCTTTCTGCTCTGTGTTATCTCCTTCAAGGCATCTTCTGGGCTTTCCCCGTGTCACCCATTTCCCTGGAATGTGTACGTCCCTTTCACCCCACTACCTACCTCACTAACTTCCAGGACTCCCCCATTCCAACAGGGGATGACTTGTATCCTCTTCTCGTCCTGGGGTTCTAAGGGCCAGTCTGTATCCTGATCCTGTAACTGACACAGGAGGGTCTTCCGAACCTTCCCATGACTCTGCTTGGACCCCAGTGACCCTAACCGTAGCCTGCTCAGCAGGTGAGTGTTGCTGTCGGAGACTTGTGCATGCCCAACCTCTGAGCCAGCTCATCCTTGCTCAGGGGCTGGGGACAGATACCTCGAGCGAGCTCTCGAGCACTTGGCCCAAAGCTATTTGAACTCTCACAAAGCCGATGAGAAAACTCAACAGGTGATAAGAGTGAAAGTGTTTGCAGCACTTTCCTTCCTCCCAGCTTCATGCTTGCTGTTTCCCCTTCCAGGCATTCTCACCTCCCTCTCCCAGTTCAGGCTCAATTCAAAGGGTAATTCCCAGCAGAAACACATCAAGACCCTAGACCAGTGGTCAGCAAACCGCGGCTCGCGAGCCACATGCGGCTCGTGAGCCGTGGTTTGCCGCTCTGTTGACGAATGAGTTTGCCGACCACTGGACTAGACTAAATGTTACCGTGTAGTTGGAAGCTATGAGGAATAGGCAATTGTGGTACATTGTGTGCAAAGAGGTAAAGGATAGTATATGACAGTGGTCGGCAAACACATTAGTCAACAGAGCGGCAAACCGCGGCTTGTGAGCCGCATGTGGCTCATGAGCCGCAGTTTGCCGACCACTGCCCTAGACTGTGATGAGCCTCCTGGGTACCACAGTAAAATACACGAATGCTTTCCACGGTCAGCCAGAGAGTATGCATGACAGTAATAGCAGCTACGGTAATAACTGGATGCTTCCTAAGAGGCGGGCCCTCCTTTGCATGGGCTCAACCACTGAATCCTCACAACAAGCCTGTGAGATGGGCACTGAGGTTAGGCACTGCTACGTGGGGTCTCTCCTTCTGTGGTCTGGATAATGATTCCAGTGTCTGTGGATCCAGGTAGACCTAACACTGCAAGCTAAGTGAGGGCGGGGAACAGGTCTTAGAACCCATCATGTTTTGTGGAATCCTACACAGCCTCTTGGACGCCTGGGAGGATCAGGGAAGAGGCTCACCTTCATGGAGACCCCTTCACATGCCACCACTGTTCTATACCCTTCCATGTATCTGCTCATTTAATCCTCACTTGCTAAGGTCGGTAATGTTGACCTCACTTCCTCGCTTATTCTTCTTAAACTCATGAAGGTCGTGCAGGGTGAAGAGGAGTCTCTTACTTAAGTCACGGATTTGGTGGTGGCACCACGCACAACACTCCTTCTGGCTCATGGGACAGTGGGAAATAGCTGTTGATAGGATTTACCTCGGTAGTTCCCGGCAGGAAAATCAATGCTTAAATTAATTAATTAACAAGGGAATTGTTTATGTTAGATTCACAGAGCTCGTGTCCACGTCGTCTGCGCTGAAGACTGAGCACTGCCCTGGAGAGAAAGGCTATTTCAGCAGTTTACCAAGTCCCTGCTTGGGGGGGGGGGGGGGGGGGGTCGGGGAGGGGTGTCAGTCTCAAAGTGGAAAAAGCAGAGCTGTCTCTGGGAACAGACAATCATGCTGTGCGGCAGGAGGCAGAGAGTGGGTGAGCCAGTGTGGCCTCCTGGGCCCTCAGCCATGCTCCCTGCTTCTCCACGCCGGAGTTTCCTTACCTATAAAATGGGGAAGATGAGTTTGGTACTAATAGGGGCTGCTATCCCCCAGGGTCGATGTGAAGATTTAACTGGTTGACATACATGTTTAGAACCATTTCTGGCACATGGCAGGCGTGCTAGAAGTGTGTTTTTAGAACCCCAAGTCATAGCTCCTTTGACAACCCCCATAGAAGGATGAGTTCCTAACCATTTCCTAATTCATTAATATCCTAACACATTTCCATGTCTGGAACCACCTACATCTGCTCAACTAGATTTCTTAGGAATTGGCATATAGGAACTATCTTGGGGGGCGGGGGGAATCACCCCATCATTTGGAAGTGCAACATTGCAGCAGTAGGTTTCTGTGTAAAGCCGAGGCCTGTTCCCCTGAGAGACAGCCCTTCAGTTTCCATGCTGCACGTCTGCCCCTCGGGTGGGCCCAGGGACCTGCATTTCCACAAGCACCTGGAGACTGTGAGGCAGAGTTCTGCAGAGCATCTGTGGGACTTAGTGCTGATGGCCCTGGACTTGGAAGCTTTGCAGCATCCTCCTTATAGCTCCCACTCCCTCTTCTGACCTAAGAAGCCCCTCTGGACTTTCAGTGCTTGAGCAGCAGCTCCTTTCAGGAGCACAGGCCGTGGGCAGCCGCAGGAAAAGCAGCAGGCTTGCCAACAGCGCCTGGCACTGCACTCTCCACCCCTCCGACTGCGGGGCATGGAAGGTGCTGCAGAACATCCAGCTGAACCCTCCTGTTTGAGTCATGTACCCAAATAGGACAGTGGCCTTGTGTACCTGTGTAAAGAGCCTCAAGTAAAGGAAGGTGAAGAAGCCACTAGGGTTTCCATGTCCTGTGGACCCTTCATCACCTTCCTCCCTTGGGCTGCTCCTGGGGACTGACTTCCTTATTCACAAGCTAGGCTGCCTTTCCTGGGTGGCTTGCTGCTCTGAACTGGGTGTGTACATCCATCTGCCCCCCTTGGAGAGACTCTCAACATTAGACTGCCCTGTTTAATGTTTGAAGGTGGCGCCTTTTACATTAAGAAAAATATCCGGGAGATGAGAACTTGAGGTGGAGGAAGGAGGAGCCAGTCCAGGATGAAGAAACATCTGGGTAACTTGGTAGAATTTACCCAGATGGCCAACTGAGAAGCAGCTGCTACCATAACTGCCCAAGGAGCAACCACAGCCAGAGAAGCCACTGCCACCCAAGGAGCAGCCCCTGCACAGCTCGACATCTAGATAAGTCGGTGAGACCAAAAATGGGTAGACAAAGATACCCCCAAAGGAAAGAAAAGGAGGAATCGCCAGAAAAGCAGCTAAGTGAAACAGAGGCATGTAATATGTCAGAAAAATAATTCAGCATAAGGGTCACAGAGTTCATAAACCGGATGGAAGAAAAAATCAACACCTTATGTAAGAATCAAGAAGAAATGGATGAAAAAATCAAAAACTTATGTAAGAATCAAGAAAAAACGGAGAGTGATATAACTGCAATAAAAAAACACCATGGGAAGTTTCAACAGTAGACTAGGAGAAGCAGAGGGCCGAATTAGTGAACTAGAAGACAGGGAAGTTAAACACAGCAAAACTGAATTGCAACTGGAGAAAAAAATTTTAAAAGACAGGAGGAGAACCTAAGGGAGCTATGGGACAGCATGAAACGAAGCAACATACAAATAATAGGGGTGCCAGAATAACAGGAAGAGGAACAAGGGTTAGAAGAACTATTTGAAGAAATAACGTCAGAAAACTTCCCTGATGTGGCAAAGAAAAAAGTCACACAAGCACAGAGAGTCCCAAACAGGATGAACCCGAAAAGACCCACACCAAGACACATCATAATTACAATGGCAAATATTCAGGACAAAGAGAGAATCTTAAAGGCTGCAAGAGAGAGACAGAAAGTTACATACAAAGGAGCTCCCGTTAGATTATCAAATGATTTCTCAACAGAAACACATCAGGCCAGAAAAGAATAGAAGGAAATTTACAAAGTGATGCAAATCAAGGGACTGAATCTAAGAATCTCTATCCAGCAAGTTTATCATTCAAAATTGAAGAGGAAATAAGGAGCTTCACAGACAAAAAAAAAAAATGCTAAGGGAGTTTATCACTACCAAGCCAGCAATGCAAGAAATGCTAAAGGGACTAGTGTAAAAAGAAGAAATAAAAAGGTAAGAAGGAACACAGAGACAAAAAATAAAAATGGCTACAAATAAGTACCTTTCAATAATAACTTTAAACATAAACGGACTAAATGCTCCAATCAAAAGACATCGAGTGGCTGAATGGATAAAAAAAACATGACCCATATATATGCTGTCTACAAGAGACCCACCTCAGAAAAAGGGATTCATACAGACTGAAAGTGAAGGGATGGAAAAACATCTTTCAGGCAAATGGAAATGGAAAAAAAGATGAGGTAGCAGCACTTATTTCTGACAAAATAGACCTCAAAGTAAAGGCCATAACCAGAGATAAGGAAGGCCACTTTATAATAATAAAGGAATCGATACAACAAGAGGATATAACACTAATAAACATATATGCACCCAATGCAAGAGCACCCAAATACATAAAAAAACTCCTGGAAGATATCAAGGGAGAGATTGACAACAATACAATCATAGTAGGGGACTTTAATACACCACTGACATCACTGGATAAATCCTCTGGACAAAAAATCAGCAAAGAAACAGCAATTCTAAATGACTCACTAGATCAGATGGACCTAATTGACATCTTCAGAGCATTTCACCCCAAAGCCACGGAATACATGTTCCTCTCAAGTGCACATGGGACATTTTCAAAAATAGACCACATATTGGGTCACAAACAAAGTCTCCCCAAATTCAGAAAGATTGAAATCATATCAAGCATTTTCTCAGACAACAATAGCATAATATTAGAAATAAACTAAGATAAAAACATTCCAAAAAATTCAAACACTTGGAAGCTGAATAGCATGCTATTAAACAATGATTGGGTTATCAATAAGATCAAAGAAGAAATTAAAAACATCCTGGAGACTAATGACAAGAAAAACACAACAATGCAAATACTATGGGACACAATGAAAGCAGTCCTGAGAGGGAAGTTTATAGCTCTACAGGCCTACCTTAAAAAACAAGAAAAAATGGTAATAAATCCTCTAACTCAACAACTCAAAGAATTAGAAAGAGAGCAACAAGAAAAGCCCACAGTGAGCAGAAGGAAGGAAATAATAAAGATCAGAGCAGAAATGAATGACATAGAGACCAAAAAAAAAACAATACAAAAGATCAATGAAACCAAGAGCTGGTTCTTCAAAAGGATAAACAAGATTGATGAACCTCTAGCCAGGCTCACCAAGAAGCAAAGAGAGAGGACCCAAATAAACAAAATCAGAAATGAAAGAGGAGAAATAACAACAGACCCCACAGAAATACAAAGGATTATTAAAAAATACTATGAACCACTCTATTCTAACAAACTAGACAACTTGAAGGAAATGCACACATTCCTGGAAAAATACAACCTTCCAAAACTTACTCAGGAAGATACTAAAAATCTCAATAGGCTGATAACTATGGAAGAAATTGAAGCAGTCATCAAAAAGCTTCCAGCAAACAAAAGCCCGGGGCCAGATGGCTTCACAGGGGAGTTTTATCAAACATTCAAGGAAGAACTAAAACCTATCCTCCTCAGACTATTCCAGAAAATTCAGGAGGAACACTTCCAAGCTCCTTCTATGAAGCCAGCATCACCCTAATACCAAAACCAGAAAAAGACAACACAATGAAAGAGAATTACAGGCCAATATCCCTCATAAACATAGATGCCAAAATCCTCAACAAAATTCTAGCAAATCGGATCCAGCAGTACATCAGAAAGATCATACACCATGACCAAGTAGGATTTATCCCGGGGATGCAAGGATGGTACAATATCCGCAAGTCAATAAATGTGATACATCACATAAACAAATTGAGAGATAAAAATCACATAGTCATATCAATTGACGCAGAAAAAGCATTTGACAAAATCCAACACCCCTTCTTGATAAAAATCTCAGCAAGGTGGGAATAGAAGGATCATACCTCAACATAATAAAAGCCATATATGACAAACCCACAGCCAACATCATACTCAATGGGCAAAAACTAAAACCATTTCCCCTAAGAACAGGAACAAGACAGGGATGCCCACTCTCACCACTCCTGTTCTGGAGTGCTGGAAGTACTAGCCATTGCAATCAGACAAGAAGAAATAAAAGGCATCCAAATTGGAAAAGAAGAAGTAAAACTGTCCTTATTTGCAGATGACATGATATTGTACATAGAAAACCCTAAAGACTCCATCAAAAAATTATTAGACTTAATGAATTTGGCAATGTAGCAGGATACAAAATTAATGCCAAGAAATCTATGGCATTTCTATACACCAATAATGAACTTACAGAAAGAGAGACTAAAAAAGCAATCCCATTTACCATTGCACCAAAAAAATTAAGATACCTAGGAATAAACTTAACTAAGGAGGTAAAAGACCTATACGCGGAAAACTACACGACACTGAAAAAAGAGATAGAGGAAGACATAAACAGATGGAAGAACATACCATACCATGTTCATGGACTGGTAGAATCAACATCATCAAAATGTCCATACTACCCAAAGCAATCTATAAATTCAATGCACTTCCCATTAAAATACCAATGGCATATTTCACAGACCTAGAACGAACTTTCCAAAAATTCATCTGGAATAAAAAAAAGACCCCGAATAGCTACAGCAATCCTGAGAAAGAAGAACAAAGTAGATGGGATCTCAATACCAGATATCAAGCTGTATTACAAAGCCACTGTTCTCAAAACTGCCTGGTACTGGCACAAGAACAGACATATAGATCAATGGAATAGAATAGAGAACCCAGAAATCGACCCAAATCACTATGCTCAATTAATATTTGACCAAGGAGGCATGAACATACAATGGAGTCAAGACAGTCTCCTCAATAAATGGTGTTGGGAAAATTGGACAGACACATGCAAAAAAATGAAACTAAACCCCCAACTTACACCACACACAAAAATAAACTCAAAATGGATCAAGGACTTAAACATACAACGGGAAACCATAAAAATACTAGAGGAATCCATAGGCAGAAAAATCTCTGACATATGCCAAAGCAATTTCTTCACTGATACTGCTCCTAGGGCAATGGAAACTAAAGAGAAAATAAACAAATGGGACCACATCAAAATAAAAAGCTTTTGCACAGCAAAGGAAACCATCAATAAAACAACAAGAAAGCCCACTGCATGGGAGAACATATTTGCCAATGATATCAATGATAAGGGTTTAATCTCCAACATTTACAGGGAACTCATGCAGCTTAACAAAAAGAAGATAAACAACCCAATCAAAAAATGGGCAACTGATCTAAATAGACACTTTTCGAAAGAAGACAGAAGGAAGGCCAAGAGACATATGAAAACCTGCTCAAAGTCACTAATCATAAGAGAGATGCAAATCAAAACAACAATGCAGTACCATCTCACACCTGTCAGAATGGCTATTATCAACAAATCAACAAATGACAAGTGCTGGCGAGGATGCGGAGAAAAAGGAACCCTCGTGCAATGCTGGTCAGAATGCAGACTGGTGCAGCTACTGTGGAGAACAGTAAGGAGTTTCCTCAAAAAACTAAAAATAGAACTCCCATTTGACCCAGTGATCCCACTTCTAGGAATATATCCTAAGAAACTAGAAACACGAATCAGAAAGGATATATGCACCCCTATGTTCATAGCAGCACAATTCACCATAGCTAAGATTTGGAAACAGCCTAAGTGCCCATCAGCAGATAAGTGGATTAAAAAACTGTGGTACATCTACACAATGGAATACTACGCTGCGGTAAAAAAGGAGTTCTTACCATTTGCAACAACATGGATGGAGATGGAGAGCATTATGCTAAGTGAAATAAGCCAGTCAGAGAAAGATAAATATTACATGATCTCACTCATTTGTGGAATATAATGAACAACATAAACTGATGAACAAAAATAGATCCAGAGACAGAGAAACATCAATCAGAACGTCAAACCTCAGGGAAGGTAGGGGAGGGTGGGGGTAAGGGGGAGAGATCAACCAAAGGACTTATATGCATGCATATAAGCCTAATCAATGGACACAGACAACAGGGGGGTGGGGGCATGAATGGGAGTGGGGGGGGGGTATTGGGGGAATAAGGACACATATGTAATACCTTAATCAATAAAGAAATTTAAAAAAATCTGGCCCTGCTATTCAATGACTACTATAAGAGTCTAGAAAAGATGTGGAGAAAAAAGATATCAATGACATACAAACCGGGCTAACCCTGCCAAGCCCAGCCTATTCTGGAAAGTAACCTTGCCCATTCATTTCATACTGACTCCTGAGGGAAAGGAAAAAAAAATCAATCTTTTAATGATCCATCACTTCCTCAAGACAGTAAAAACTGAACTTAAGATACAGAAAAACTGAGACCAACGTTTTTTCTTCCTAGAATCGTCCCTTCCACAAAAAAAAGGCAGCTCCTGCCAGTCCAGAGAGGCTCTCCCTCCACCGGACATGGGGTATTCAGCTACAGATGTGTGGCAAAAGCGAAAACTGTGTGTATGACAAGATAAACACATAGCTAGAAACCAGTCTGAACACATGGAATGGCAAGAATTTAGCTTTTCTGCCATGAATTAGATATGGCTCCCTCCCTCACTTCCTTCAGGTCCCTAATCCAACTACGAGGCTTTCCCAACACCCACGTACAACAGCCCAACCTTTCCTCTCTATAGGCCTTGCTTCTCTGGTTTATTTTCATCGCCACCTGGCAACACTGGGGATTAGCTCATTGTCTCTCCCCAACCAGGCGATAGGTGAGTTGAGAACTGACATTTTACTCATGGCCACATGCCCAGTACCTTGAAGGCACCTGCCCATTAGTCTGTCCGTCCATACATCTACCCAAACATCTACCTGCCATTCAATAAATGCCAACCACGATCTAGATGCCATGATGGATGCTCTATAAACGAGAAGAAGACAACAGAAATGGTTTTTGCTCTTGGAGAGATAGACCCTGGCAAATGTGTGTATACAAAATACAAAGCTATGCTTGAGCTAAGTGCCTAAGGAGAATGGGCAGAATGGTCTGAGAAAGAAAAGGGTGGGACTTGTTTAAGAGTAGGGGCAAAGGGAAGCTCTCCTGGGCAAGTGACATTTAAGCTGAGACCTGGTTTCAAGATGAAGAGTGGAGTGGATAAGAAACAGGCGGGGAGGTCCAAGGTGGGAAGAGTTTGGTGGTCATGCATGAGGGAGAACGTAACATGAAAGACAAAAAGGAGTCATATCCTTGCCTGGTGGCTCAATGGTTTCAAGTCATCCCAGACACTGAGGGGTGGCTGGTTCGATGCGCAGCATGGAGCGTGCAGGAGGCAGCCAATCAACGTTTCCCTCTCACATTGATGTTTCTCTCTCCCTCTAAAAATCAGTTTTAGCCCTAACCGGTTTGGCTCAGTGGATAGAGTGTCGGCCTGCAGACTCAAGGGTCCCAGGTTTGATTCCGGTCAAGGGCATGTACACTGGTTGTGGGCACATACCCAGTAGGGGGTGTGCTAGAGGCAGCTGATTGATGTTTCTCTCCATCAATGTTTCTAACTCTCTCTCCCTCTCCCTTTCTCTCTGTAAAAAATCAATAAATTAAAAAAAGAAATCCATTTTAAAAGTCTCAAAAAAAAAAAAAAAAAAGAGTCAGACCACATGCATGGCTGCCTATCACCATGGTGCTGTGCACATGGCAGGCAGACAGGCAAGTAACCAGGAATCGAATCAGTGACACTCAAGCATCAACTTTGTTTTCAAGGTTCTAGACTCTAGAGCAGCCATGGGCAAAGTACGGCCCGCGGGCCGGATCCGGCCCGTTCGGCTGTTCTATCCAGCCCACGGAGCCGAAAGAGCGGAGGGTTCTCTTGCTCTCCCCTCCGCTCCCTCCGCTCCTTCACCAGCAGCAGTGTTAACATGGCAACGTCGGGAAACACGGCCGCAGCTCCTTCTTCTGAGTGGGCGGATTTATATCCGCCCATTCAGTAAAAGGAACAACCTCTCAATCTTCCAGAGGCTCCTTGTAATGCCCGCGGACGCGTCCCCGACATCACCCTGGGAATGCATAGACACGTTATCGTGGTGATGTAGGGAGACACGCCCCTGGAGAGCACAGTATCAGAGCATTAGCTAAAAAGGAGACCAACAACACTGTTCCCACTGAAGTGGATGTTTTAAAGACCAAAAACCTTTCAACCCAGTCTACATTGCCATCTACATCTACGTCCCGGGCATAATTTGGAAGTTGCACTAAAGAAAATGTTTAATTTACTGTTTACACATTTTATTCTTTTCTATTTGTTTTAGTTTTAAATTATTTTATTATATTTAAGTTTAATTTGAAAGGCTTTTGTACCTTTCCTTTGTTAGGCAATTTTATTTTGCCTTTGCCATCTTCAATATAAGGTATGTTATTGTGCTATGATTCCTCCATTTTTTGAAGTTTCAAATTATAATAATTAGTGTTTACATTCTTCTTGTTAAAATGTTTGAAATGAATTAAACTATTGAAATAATAAAAAAAAAAAGACCGTACCCTTTTATGTAATGATGTTTACTTTGAATTTATATTAGTTCACACAAACACTCCATCCATGCTTTCGTTCCGGCCCTCCGGTCCAGTTTAAGAACCCATTGTGGCCCTCGAGTCAAAAAGTTTGCCCACCCCTGCTCTAGAGAATCAAGGAATAGACAAACTTGAAATGTTCATTCCCACACCAATTCTAACAGTACTAAGAGCAATTATTAAGATATGGATGAAAATCCCCATTTGTTTTGGTATCAACGAACAACATGCTTCTTAAATGTTTGTGAAAACCTTGGTAGGAGTAAGGGTAGCTGAATATGTGTTGGTGATAGAAAACCTCACAGCCCCTCACAATGATGTTCCGAATGACATTTCTGACTGGAAGGAACTCAGTGTTCACGTCCAGGGGACTGGATTTAATGTGCATTGTCCTTAGGACAAATGCTTAGAAGAATGAATGTGTTTTTAGAGTAACAGATCTCGTATAAGTTTGTTTCCTGGGGTTTACTTTCTCCTCCTAAAATTACAATCAGGCAACAACCATTTTATGCTGCGTAAAACGAATGAGGGCCTCCTTACTGAACTCTCAGCTCCTTGGATGGAGGCACTATCTCTGGATTCCCAGCCCCAGGGCAGAGCCTGGCCCCTAAGAGATCCTCTGACTCGGTTTAAACACTTTGCTAGTTTGGTTTAGCACCAGCCCCGCTGTCAATCCAGTGTCTGCCATATGCTATCTGTAGGATTACGGGCTCTGGAACTGACTTTCCGGAAAATTAAATGAAATGGTGATTTATGACAAGTAGCCATTCCGAAGGAAGCATGGGACTCCACAGTCAGTCAGTAAGTGGCCGGGATTACTGCTTTGTCTCTAAAATGCAAGCGGCAATTGTAAGGAAAAGAATACAGTAACAAATAATAATACAGGAATTGTGTAAACCTGCTTTTGTCCCACCCTGTATAAATAATAGGATGCTCTTTGTTACAAAATACACAAAACAATATGCAGTAGTTGTATATGTACACATTCATACCAGCCTGGAAGGGCACATGCCGAAGAGTTAAGACTGTGGAGTGGAGTGCACCTAGGCAGAGAGGGGCAGGGAAGGGCAGGACAGAATTTCATTATACATGTATTGTTGGAATGTTTAACTACAATTAGCATGCATTTCTCCAGTGAGTGTACAAGGAGTGATGAAATAAAATCTTTAATCCAGCCGATGAACTTGAGTTCTTTTCCTCCATATAGGCTTGAGCCTGTCTGAGTTCTCTGTCATGTTCCTTTGGTCTATTATTGCACCATTATAAAAACTTTAAAATGCCTTTAAATTTTTTTTAACCTCTGAATCTATTTGGAATTAACTTTCTTTCATACTAATTTCCCACTTAGTTTATAATGTGAACTTGCATTTTAAGTACTCAACTATCTACTAAAAATGTAATATCTTTAAAACTATGATACTGAATTGATATTTCATCTGTAGTGGGGACATTCAGTGTTCTGGTCATTTTAGTTGATCTGGTGTCAAAATATACATAACATGTCAGAGATAAGTTCTAGCTTTTTTGGGGTTGATGAAATCTACCTCAAGCAATATATATAAATTAACTTACTAAAATTTACCAAAGACCTAAAATGTAAGAGGTAAAACTCTAAGAGTTTTAGAAAGAAGCATAGTCATATATTTTCATAACAAAGGATTAGGCAAAGGATCTTTAGATATGACACCGAAAGCATGAACAACAACAACCATAACCAAAATAGACAACTTGGAGTTCATCAAAATTAAAAAGTTTTGTGTCTCAAAGGATACTATCAAGAAAGTAAAAAGACAACCCACAGAACATGAGAAAATATTTACAAATTATATATCTGATCAGAATCTAGTATCCAGAATACAAAAAGAACTCTTACAAATCAATAAAAAGATTTTAAAAAATTTAAAATATCAGAGACTTAAACCAACATTTCTCTAAAGAAGACATACCAATGGCCAATAAGCACATAAAAAGATGCTGAATGCCATCAGCCATCAGGAAAATGCAAATCAAAACCACAATGAGATACCAATTACACCCACCAGATGGCTACAACCAAAAGGAGAGATAGTAGTAAGTGTTGGCAAAGATGCAGAAATTGGGATCCTCACGCACTGCTAGTGGCAACATAAAATGAGGCACCCACTTTGGAAAATACTATAGGCCGACAGCCTCGCAAACATTTAAACTTAGAGTTACCACCACATGGCCCAGCAATTCCAGTCCTAGGTATACACCCAAGATAATAGAAAATGTATGGGCACATAACAGTGCTATTCATAATAGGAAAAAAGTGGGAACAACCCAAATGTCCACTGACTAATGAATGGGTAAACAACAATGGTGTATCATATAACGAAATATTTATTCAGCCATATAAAGAAATGTGTGCTGATTCATAAAGCAATATGAATAAACCTTGAAAACAGTATGCTAAGTCACAGAGGCCAGTCACAGAAGACCACGTGATATGATTCCATTATATGAAATGTCCAGAATAGGCAACTCCAGAGAGAGAAAGTAGATGAGTAGTTGCCAGACGTTGGAGGGAGAAGACAGGGAGAGTGACTGCTAATGAGGAAGGGTTTCTTTTCGGAGTGATGGAATGCTTTCGAATCAGAGTGGTGATGGTTGCACAACTCTGTGAATATACTAAAACCACTGAACTGTTCACTCTAATAAAAGAGTGAATTTTATGGTATTTAAATTATATTTCAATAAAACAAACAGAACATATCTAAGCCACTAAAGAAAGGGGAAAAAAAAAAGATCTTGCACAATATTTCTGAAAATAAGCCTGAATCTTTACATCCAATTGGCATACCTTGAATAACAGTCCCCAACCCTGGCTGCCCAACAGAATCGCCGAGGGAACTTTTAAAAACACACAGATGCTTGGACCTCCTTCTCAGAGATTATGACTTAATTGGTCTGGGTGGGGCTCGGGGACTCGTGTTTCTCAAATGTTCCCCAGCTGATGCTACATGCAGCCAGGATTGGGGACTGCTGCCTAGAATTTGAGCTTTTGAAAGAGTCCCTGGTGTTGGTTTAGACATGTTATTTTATCCTTTCTCATAAACATGAGACAAACACAATGCTAAATGGCTCGCCATTTCTGGTTGTCAGAACTTGGCTTTATTTTATTGTCTCTTCCACATTTTTATTCATTAAATATCAGCAGGTTGCCATTTTATACACAGAGAATCAAGTATGAAATGGCCAAGACACATACTCAGGTCACCATAGTGAGTTGGGGTGAGGGTCAAGCTACAATGTAGCCCTTGGGAACCTAACTCACTTCTTTTTCTAGTTACTCCAGCTGGACCACTGGGAAGATCCACGCAGCACAAGTGGGGGACAGGTAGCACCGACAGGGGCTTAACAGGCAGAAAGGCCAGATGGAGCCCCCATCTGGGAAAACTGCAGACCCTCAAGCCCATGATCGTCTCCTTCCGATTTGGTAAAATGGAACCATTCCGCTACCTCCTCCAACTCCCAAACAACAACCCTGTCTTCCTTCCGGGGCTGGGAAGCCGCGGTTGATTTCACCTCCTCATCTCGGCTAAGCCACCTCCAAAGTGCTCACTTATCTGGGACCCTGCTTGTCCGATTTTCACGATTTTCCGCGAAGCTGGTGAAACCCACATCGGGTCTGCATTAGGATCCACATGCATCGTGGATGCCCCAAAGCTGTTTCCAATTGTCAAAGTCATGGCCAGTGTGTGGTGTTCATTAGTATATTTGTGGGAGGCTGCAGGAGCCCCAACCCAGCCGCTGCCCGTGGGAAACTTCTCCCCAGATCAGAGGACCCACCAGGCCCCGAGGACCAGAAATAAGGGAGCTGGCCGCCCCTCTCTGCTCCTGCTCGGCACTCCTTCCCTGCACTTGAGAGGAACACACACAGACAGCCCTTGTCTGGGTTCTGATTGTTACGTCATCTCCCAAAGATTTCCTATGCAGTTCCCTGGCTCCTCAATCCCACTTTCTCTCTCACTCGGCTGTTTTATAAGTTTGAATTCTAATCTGGGTTCCTCCACAAAGTCCCCTTTGACTAAAAGCTAATAAAACCCCAAACGAGAAATTTAGGAGTAGTGGCGATGCCACGTGACTGTAACCTAAGGTTGCTGGTCAACTTGAGTTGGGTTTCATGCTTGTATACCATCTGGGGGCTTCCGTCCCACCCGCCTGCATGGCGATAAAGAAGGTCTTTGTCTGTCCTCACACGGAACATGCGGCTGAAGCTCCCGGGGAGCCTTGTGGCAGCCTTACGCTCTAGAACCACTGCATGCCAGGCTCTGGGCAAAGGTGACCAGCTCTGCTGACCAAAGTAGCCGCCTCCACACGAGTGAGCGGGGAACTGCCCGGCCACAGGCGGGCTCCTCAGAGCTCTGCTCTGGGTCACACCTGCACCTGAGCTGCCACCCTGCACAGCCAGGAGGCTGCTCCAGCTCTCAGAGGAGGAAGCCTTTCTGTCAATGAGCATACAGATCCTGGGACATAAAAATCTGACAAATCAATGAGAAGAACAAGGGTGTTGTGCTGGGTCCTGAAACCCATGGCCATGGTTGAGAGCTGTGTTATATCAGCCTCATCATCAGGCAATTTATTTCTGAATTTTGTTTTTAATTGCAGAAAACTGAGAAAATTTTGATTTCCACAGATAAGTGGTAGTGAATGCTAAATGCCTTTTTTTTTTCTTTATCCTTACCTGAGGATCTTTTCCTGCTTTTTTTTTTTTTTAGAGAGTGGAAGGGAGGGGGAGAGGTGGGAGAGAGGAAGAAAGAGAGAGAGAGAGAGAGAGATAGAGAGAGAGAGAGAGAGAGAGGGACTGGATGTCTTCCGCACATGCCCCCCGCCAGGGGTGGGGATCAAACCTGCAACCCAGGTATGTGCCCTTGACAAGGAATCGAACCCACAACCCTTTGGTGCGTGGGCCAACCCTCCAACCACCAAGCCACACTGGCCAGGGCTAGGAGACTACCCTTTTATCTTAGGGTGGTCTTTACTGAAAGTGGTGTTTCTTGCTTTTTTTTTCAGTATTGTCCCCCCACCCTGACCCCACCAACCCACAGGAGCCTTGGTTGACATTTTTGGCTAAATCTGCTTTCTCCCCTCCATTAAATCTTAATGCCACAGGTATCCTGTGTATATGTGTCTATGTATTGACCTCTTGGAGGGCCATAAACCACTCTCATAGCTAGAACTTTTTCCCCCCTTGGAGGCAATACCAGTCCAGTTGAGAATGCATGAGAGCAATGGATATAGAAAATTTTTGTTTCGCCCTAGCTGGTTTGGCTCAGTGGATAGAGGGTCAGCCTGCAGACCAAAAGGTCCCTGGTTCCATTCCAGTCAAGGGCATGTTTCTCTCACATCGCTATTTCTGTCTTTCCCTCTCTCTTCCACTCTCTCTGAAAATCAATGGAAAAATATCCTCAGGTGAGGATTTAAAAAAAATTTTTTTTTGCTTCAAGGCAGAATCATTAAATAATACCAGAAACAACAATGAAAAATTCTCAGATGATAATTGTTTCCCAGACACCTTTCTAAGCATTTTACCTGTTTTTACTCACTAAGCCTCATGGTTATTATCCTCACTATTATTATCCTCATTTAATAAATAAAGAAAACGAGGTACTGAGAGGCTAGGGGACTTGACCAAGTCCATGCAGGTGGCACATGGCAAAGCTGGGAGTCAGGCCCAGGAGCCCACCCTGAACTACTAGGCAATACCACCTTCCCATGCTACTGAATGGCTGCTCATTCCTTAGCACAAATGTATAAATCAAGTGAGATGCATCCAAAACTCACAATAAGCCTGAAACCACCCATCGTAACACAGCTCCACAGAGCGACACATTAGCAAACTGGCCACTGAGCCGTGAAGACGGCCCAAGCCAGGCCGGCAGGGGCATGCATGAGCATCTGGGTAATGGCATGAGAGACTCTGCGTGCCTGAGTACTTAGCAAAACTGGTGCTCGGTACAAGCTTCCTAACCAAAACCATATTTACAAGGAATTCCAACACAGAAAGTGGCCAGGGACTTACACCCCGATGGGAGCCACCCTGGCAGCTCCAGTGAGTGCACCAGTGGTCCCCAGTATGTTGAAATGTAGCATAGCTAATCAGACGTGTTTTATTTTGGTTGCACATTTTTACACAGTGAAAACAGAATTAAAAAAAATAAAGTCCAACATTTGAGAAACCCCCAAAGCACCGGACCCACAGTAGACAATCACCCAATGACCTTCCCGGCTCTCTGGTCTGACTGAGGGTGCTGCTCCCCCCGCTGAGACAGCCTCAGCCCAGCCTCCTGCACGGCCCCAGCACCCAGTTCCTGCTGCACCCCCACCCCTGCCCCTCTGACCTTCCAGCCCATGTCCCTCAGCAGCACTCTCGCCTCCCACCAAAGACCCGGGCAGCACCAGTTCTTCAGCTCCCTGGGCGGTTCTGATGTGCAGTGGGCTCGAGGCTACACTTAGTCCTGCTGTTGTCTCCACTGCAGAAGGTAACCCCAACTCTGAGCAGGATCATGTCCAGATTGTTCAAGCCCCTTTTGAGCACCTGAAAAAGATGCCGCTCCCAGTCTGTTCTTTCTCCCCAACACTCAGGGAGAGTGCTCTTGACTTTCCGCTTGTACAGGTGCCCTGTTCCTTGTTACTTTCTTCCCATTCATCACTCTTGTACTGAATGCCTACTGTGTGCCAGCAACTGGGGAATCAAAGCAGATTAAATGTAAACACATGCTGTTTCTAGCGTTTCAAAGGAAAAAGAACAGGGGGCCCAGTTTGCGGTGGGGCGGGTGAGTGGAAACCATCTGAGTAAGAGTCAGGCTAACAACATTCTAGGCAGAGCAAACCCCAAGCAGGCGACTCAGAGACAGTGGAGTCTGGGCCACCTGAAAGCAGGCCACTGAGGTAGAGACAGGGAGAGGGGCTCCTCCTTGGAGGGGCTTGCTTCTTCCCCACCCTGCCCCGCCCCGTCTAGCGGGTCACTGCAGTCAGGGGTAAGGGCTGAGAGGTGAGAATGCCTCCCTCACCGTGACTTGGTTTCCCATCTGTAAATCAGGAGTAATCATGACCCCTCCCCCAGATGGGGGTGGGGATTAAATGCAGCTAACCTCCACATGCAGTGTCCTTGACCTGGCCTATGCACTGAGCACCGACTGTCAGAGCTCCCCAGGTGATTCTGAGGCAACGACCACTGCCGAGAACATGCAGAACATGGGCACAAGGGACATGCTCAAAAAAAGGGGGAGCAGTTGCCATGAGTGAAGAGTTCTCCTCCCACCCGTCTTTGAAAATGCTCAAGCTGCCAGTATAACAAAACTATAAAAACTGCTTAATAGCCAAATTCATAGATACAAAGTAGAAAGGGAGTTGTGAGAGGGAGAAATGGGAGTTAATATTTAATGCATACAGACTTTTCGTTTGGAAAGGTCAAGGCCTGGATATGGATGGTGGTGATGGTTGACTCATGGGCCAGGAGGTCATGGTTCGATTCCCAGTCAGGGCACATGCCCAGGTTGTGGGCCTGATCCCCAGTGTGCAGGAGGCAGCCGATGAATGATTCTCTCTTATCATTGATGTTTCTGTCTCTGTCTCTCCCTTCCTCTCTGAAATCAATAAACATTTATTAAAAAAAAAAGGTTAAGATGGTAAATTGCATGTTGCATCTATTTTACCACAATTAAAAACAAAAAACACCTGCTTACTTATATTCAAAATGTCTTTCAGTTTCCACAGAAAACAGGCATACCTCGGAGATATTGCACATTTGGTCCCAGCTACCGCAATATTCTGCAATAAAGAGATTGGTAATCTTTTTGCTGATGGAAGGTCTTGCCTTCAATTTGTAAAAACCGCAACATCCGTGAAGCACAATAAAGCAAAGAGCAACAAGAGGTGTGCCTGTAGAAGAAACAATGTTAACTTAAAAAATAATTAAAAGAATACATTTACACTCTCCCATCTCTAAGAGTCAATCCAACAGAAATGCCACATTTGTGTAAAGATATATGTATAAGTATGTTCACTGGGGCATATTGAAATGGGACAAAAAGAATAAAGTTCATTACTAGGGAAGTGATTAAAAACCAAGTCTTGGCAATGCTCTGCAACCATGAAGAGCATGAGATAGTCCCATCTCTGCAGACACTGCCGGCTCAAAGGAGTAACTTACTATCCAGGGAGAACTCGGCCCTGGGGCATCGGAACTCCATTCCCATGTTAAGGAATCTGCGCCCCCTCTGAGTCCTGGTGGGAGGCAGGGTCCACCTCCCACTCGGAAGCTGAAATGCCAGCAACATCAACAGTGGCAGCACCCTCGCCATTCCGGTTTTGTGGCATAACTGTGGCCAGGGTCTGGGCTGCTGCCTAATTCCCACAGTTTAACTCCGTGGCCTTCCCAGGGAGTCTGGGAACCACCCTGTGTGTGTCCCTTAAAGGAATTCCTTTTCTGCTGCTATCAGTTAGTTGACATCTATTGCTTTACAACTAAGAAGCCTACTAATAAAGATATTCAGATTAGGACCCCGGCTTTTAAAAAAAGAAAACAGGCCCTTATAAGTCAACAGATAATGACAGCGAACATTTCTTGAGCACCTACTATGTGTGGGCACTGTTCTAAGCTCCTTTCACGTACCGACGCAGTTAGTCTTCCCAACCCTACTGGGTCTGCAGTATCCTTCTCACTTTACAGATGAGAAGATGGAAGCATAGGAAAGAGTTCATAAACTTGCTGGTAGGCAGTGGAAGTGGTTCATGAACCCAGGAAGCCTGGCTCCAGAGCCACAATCCCAGCTATATCAAATAGGACAGTGCAAACACTTGGAAAAAGGACGTAGGGAGACCAATTGCCCACACCTGCTACCTCTGGGATGGGAGAGGGCCGGAGGGGGGTCGGTGGGGGGGGGGGGGCTGAAGGAGGCCTCTGATGTGTTTCTTCTGTTTGGTTTTAAAATTTTGCTACAAAAACTATTCATGTGCTACTTTCAGACAGAGCAGTGTTTTTGTAAAATTGAACTTGAACCAGGGCGCTTATAAACAAAAGGCCGTTGCAACTGAGACTCCACTACGCCTGCCCTGGCTTCCTGCTGCCACCCCAACCCCCTGAAAGACTTGAGGGTTCAGCTCCAAACCTCATGCCTGCGTTTCCCCCTGGTTCTCCTGTGATAATCCAGTCGTGGGGTGTCTACCGTGATGCAGCACACAGCTGGGTATGGAAACCACAGATGCCATTCACCCTGGGCTCAAAGGCCTTAAAGCCCCATGTGGTCCTGCTCATCCTCATAGGCACTTCTCATCCATCCATCCATCCATCCATCCATCCACCCTGATCACTTCTCCTACAATTTTCACTCTCCAAGGCCCAAATTAGAGCTATTTCTCCTGGCAGCCATGGTTCCTCTTCTCTACCCACATCATTTCCTGAGCACAACCCCTCCATTGCTGGTGGAAAGGTACCATGTGAGGGGCCATTTCTCCTCAGTTTATTCACCCTCTTCCCTTTTACTCAGATGGTCTTCATCCTTCCATTCCTCAGGGCCACTCCTGGGCTCCTCACACCACCCCTGGGCTTTTCACATGCCCCCAGCCCTCACCCCAACCAGGTCAAGTCTTTCTAAAAACAAAACAGTGCCTTGATTACTAGTTTATTCTGCAATAACTCTGACAACCAAGTGCTGTTTTTTCACAAGCCCTAGCCACATGAGGATTTTTAAAAGTCTTATTTCGAAATAATTCCAGACCTACAAAAAAGGTGCAAGAATAGTAAAATGAACTCCCTCCACCTAAGTACCTCACATGTTAACATTTAATTTGCTTTCCCCTTCTCTCCCTCCATTTTTTCCCCTGAACCATTTGAGACTAAGTTGCACCCCCTTTACCTCTAAATACTTCAGTGTGCATTTCCTAAAAAACGCATTCTCTTACATTACCAGTTTAATTACCTGATCAGGAAAATGAACATTGATACAATAATATCGTCCAATTGACAGACTTTATTCAAATGTTGCCAATGCTGCAGGATCCAATCCAGGCTGAACACTGATTAGACTGAATCTGCCAGCTTCTAGACATGTCTAAAACATCTGATCCCATCTGTGGAAAGAATTCCTGGATAGAGAACTGCCCCATCCATCAGAGCGGACAAGACACTTTCCTCTCTGGACTCCCCGCTCCATCATCCCTGAGGATAAAAGAACCGAGTAGCTGACTACTCTATATATCTAAGGCGATCAGCCACCTTCAGCTTCCCCCAGGCATCTTCACATTCATTCCACTGGTAACAGAGAGGCTCATTTTACTGCATGATTACGGGGTGTCAGAACTCGACATGTTCTACATGCATCATCTCACTGAAGCCCCACCGGTTCCACTGTTATCCCATTTTGCAGATGAAGAAACTGAGTCTGTAGGAGTTGAGCAATTTGCTCCAGGTCTCTCCAATGCTTAAACTCAGGATTAGAAATGAGGGTAGAAAACACACCTTGTCATTCACAGTCCGGCCAATCTTCTCTGGGCTGAAATAAGGCCCCTAGATCAGAGGGAAGCAGAAGCTCCAAAAGAGACCATTGAGGCCACAGCATCCACCAGGCACAGGGCCCACGGCTACCTGACCCTGGACACACTGGTCATATGCAGCAGTCACCTCGATAGAGGAGAAATGGGTTCTGCAACCACAGCGAAAGCAAAACGACACCACGTTCCATGCGGCACAGTGCTTTCTCTTCGTGGCCCGAGACTGAATTTTTGTCCCCACCCTAAGAAGGACTTTTTCCCTGAGGAGCTGAATATGAGACCAGGCAGAAAACTGGCCACAGTCAAGGAAGAAATCAACTTCCAATGCACTAAATCAAGAGTACTGAGCACACACTGTGCGCCAAGTGCTGACTAACCTCGGTGGGGTGACATCCCATCTCACCGCTGTGTTCCGTGACCAGCCCTGGGCCAAGCTGGCTCCTGACCAGGTCTGTGTGACCTTAGGTAGCACCTGTACCTTACAGGAGAAGCTGTGGGGGCCAGATGCTTTGAAGCCAGTGTCACGTTAAGTAGACCCACCTCCCTCCGTTAGCCACGGAGGAAATCAACTCCTGCCTCGCGAGGAAAGGCCACGCATTTGTCCCAGGAGGTCGTGGCCACCTCCCCAGGTTCTTGCCATCTGTCCTCAGCACAGATGCCGCCATTCCAGCTGCTGGCAGTTTGCAAACGGCTTCTACGTTTCCCCAACTAAATCGTGAGGTTCTCAAAGACTGAAGCCGTCTAACTTTTTGAGTGCCGCGGCCCTGATAAAGGTGTGTTCCCTTTTCTTCCCTTTTTCTTTCTTTTTAAAACTTTTTAAAATATATATATTTTATTGATTTTTTACAGAGAGGAAGGGATAGAGAGAGAGAATTAGAAACATTGATGAGAGAGAAACATCAATCAGCTGCCTCCTGCACACCCCCTACGGGGGATGTGCCCACAACCAAGGTACATGCCGTTGACCGGAATCGAACCCGGGAACCTTCAGTCCGCAGGCCGATGCTCTATCCACTGAGCCAAACCAGTTAGGGCCTTCCCTTTTTCTTAACACTTAAAACTGAGGTTGAAATGATAACAACTTGGTGCACTACAGCGGAATAATGTTTGCCGAAGCCCTCACCTTTAGCCACTAGGAGCTTGAGCCCTTCTCTCCACTGAAGTTCTGCCACTGACCTTGGGAGCCTCAGTTATTCCACTTGTAAAGGGGAATAATAATCTTTCCTTCCTTAAAGTGCTGAAAGTCCGTGTACAGCACACGTGTACCTCTTTTCTAATACCATTGCACAGTGTGTGTATACAACAGCTTAATGGCTTCAATCAAAGCACTTAGCCCAGTAAGTTCCCAACAAACGAAAGATTCCACTATTTCTTCTGCTAGTACTGTGCCTGCCGCTGTGAGGTCATCAAACACAAGGCCCCTTTGGCACTTGGGCCTGGCTTTTCATTCCCCCTGTTCTCGGCATGGTCCTCGGGCCCCTGTCCACAGTGGGGACACAGCCAGAGCTGAGAGCCAGAGGTTTGGAGGGTACTGGCTGCCAAATGGCACAAGCTACTGGAAGTCAAGACCCTGTTCCCAAATTCACATCCACCACCACGTGGTTCCAAGTCGGCCCAGGGCATTGCCCCTTCCTGCCAACGGGAGGCCAAGCTCTGCAGAGGTCTCCAGCACTCCCCACACAGCCTTCCAAACTCCAGATGCAGGTCCCTGGCTGGCAGAAGGCCTACTCTATGGCCACTTCCCACCTTGAAAACATCCTCTGTCCTTTCAGGGTCAAATCTACTGTCCTTCCAAACTTCTTTCAGGAGGCTGCCCAAACGCTCAGGGGGCCCCCCCACCCTGGGAGCAGGCTACACTGCAGCCTCTTCAAAGGAACAGTAAAGGAAACCAGCGCACCCTGGCCTAACGGGGCGGAGCACCGACTGAGTTCACTCCATCAGCAGCACTTATTGAGTGCCTCCGGTATGCAGGACTGTGAAGATAAAAGAGACAAGATCTCTGGCCTTAAGTAGGGGATGAGCTGGGTGGGATACAGAGATAAAAGCTGAAGGTCAGAGTCAAAGATAAGCTGGTGCAGGCCCCAGACCACACATTCCTTCCCTCCCTTCCAGAGCCCCCAAGTGCAAAGGATGAATGAGCCCCCAATTTCGGTCCAAGTCAGCCCTCGGGATGCACTCCTGGGCCCCAGGCTCCGCCAAACAATCGGGGCTCCCGGAGGCAGGCCGAGCGGGCACATTCTCATGTGCAGCGCCCCCTCAGCTGTTGTGTCCAGGCGGCTGGGGTCTCCGAGGCGCATGAATGCCCCTGAATGGGCCCATTCAAGCTGATGGACAGGAGCTGAAAGCTGCACACACACAAAAGCCACTGGGCAGCCGGGGGGCTGCAGCCCGGGTTTGCCCACGGGAAGGAGGCCATCCCGCCACAAAGGGTGGCGTGAAGACTTCTCTGCGGACTCAGTGGCATCCTCTGGGTGCCCACTGCACAGCACCCCCTCCCCAAAGCGGTAGCAGCAGCAGACCGTGGCACTACATGTGGAAGGCTGAGAGGGCTAGAGGCAGTGAATGTCTGACAAACATACGAGGAGAATACCCTTTACTTGAATAGCAAGATGGGGCTCTGGGCCAAGGCGCTGATGGGTGCCTCCGGATGCCTATCTTGTACGTGATTAGGGCTGCATTCCTGACACCCGTGGTGACCTCTAAGGACTCCGACTGACCTAAGACTGTTTAATGTGTCACCAAGAAAAATGATCTCGAAAGGACACGGCCAATATTTAAATGAGTGGAGAGACATGGTCCCATTCTTATGTCACTCACTTGGTGTTTGCCAGGGGGGAAAAAATCTCAAAATACAAACGACATTTGTATTTTTAAATTGAACCGGGAAGGGAAGAAGCACCCACCTGGAATTGCTTTAATTGATCCAAGGGGAGGGCAGGCTCTGCTGGGCAGAGGAGCAGACTTCTGTTTACACTGTTGCACACAAATATTTTACGCTCACAGTCAGGTGGCGACTCTGGAACGCATGGGTCTCAGCTCCGAGATCACATTACTTTAGAAACAACCCCCCAAAAAGATAATTAAAGATAGTTCCTCCTCATAATGCAATACTATAATGAGCAATTAAAATTAAATTAGTTTGTCGTAATAAAAAAGATGGATTACGTTCCTAGGCTTCCCAACCCAGAGTTAGGAATTCATGGGGCGAGATCTGTGACTGCGTAGCGGTTTGCCTGAGGAAATGTTAAGTGTTCTGACCAATTCTGCAAACAGATCGGGATATCATGGAGATAGAGAGGGACCCTGGCACAACTGGGAGTTTTGTTTATATTTATTTTTTTTTAAATACTAGGACAATTTAAACACAGTAAAAAGGACAGAAGCATCAATAAATTCATCATCCCAAATTCACAAATGTTAACATTTTGTAATTTGCTTCAGGTCCTGTTCTTTTTAAAGAAAACGTTACGGAACAAGAAGAAGCCTTATACGGAGGCAACCACATGTCCATATTTTTGTAGGTTTTTTTTGGGTTGTTGTTGTTGTTAATCCTCACCTGAGGATATTTTTTCCATTGATTTTTTTAGAGAGAGTGGAAGGGAGAGGGAGAGACAGAAACATCGATGTGAGACACATCAATAGGTTGCTTCCTGCACGCACGGTGGGGGTGGAGGGTGGGGTTTAGCCTGCAGCCCAGGTACGTGCCGTTGACAAAAATAAAACCCTAGACTCTTCAGTCTGCAGGCCGACACTCTAACCACTGAGCAAACCGCTAGGGCTATAGGTTTGCCATTATGGATGGAACATAAACAGACTACAATACTGTTTTATGTTTTTTAAACTTTGTTTTTGAAATAATTAGATTCACAGAAAATTGAAAAGAAATGTACAGACAGGTCCCATGAAGCCTTCACCCAGCCTCCTCCAGTGTTAACGTTTTGCATTTCTATCAGAAACCAGGATATGTACATTGGCACAATCCACAGAGTTTATTCAGATTTTACCAGTTTTACAAGCATTCCTGTGTGTGTGTGTGTGTGTGTGTGTGTGTGCGCGCGCGTGCACGCACGCATGTCTATGCAATTTCATCACATGTGCAACTACTACAATCAAGATACTAGCCTGCCCTCTCCCCACCAGGCTCCCGCATGCTACCCCTTTGTAGACGCCAATCCCTAATCCCTGGCAACCACTAATTAGTTTCCCACTTCTATAATTTTATTATTTCAAGAATATTATGTAAGGGCAATATGTAACCGTTGGCTTTCCTACTCAGCACAATTTCTTTGAGGCTCATGCATGTGGTTACCTGTATTGATAATAGGTTCCTTTTTTCACTCCTGAGTAGTATTCCATGCTATGGATGTACCGCCGTTTATTCAACCACTCTACGCTGAAGGACATCCCGGTAGTTTCTGGTTTGTGGCTATTTTGAATAACAGTGCTATGAACATTCACCTAGAAGTTTCTTTGTGAATTCACATAAAGAAGAGAGCCCTGAGCAGGGATCAGGGCCTCGGCCCATGCCCCAGAGGGTCATGGGTTCAATTCCCGGTCAAAGACACATGTGCAAGGCAACCAGTCACTGTGTCTCTCTCACATCATTGTTTCTCTCTCTCTCTCTCTCTCTCTCTCTCTCTCTCTCTCTCCCTCCCTCCCTCCCTCCCTCCCTCCCTTCCTCCCTCCCCTTTTCTCCCTCCCACTCTCTCTCTCTGAAAAAGCAAAAGCAATGGAAAAAATACCCTCAGGTCAAGATTTTTTTAAAAAAGAGAGAAAAGTGGTAAAAGAGCCCAAATAATTTTGAAATACAAAGGAACCTCTCTTTCCAATGTTAAAGATTACTATATAATTCTGACAGCATGATATTGGTAGAGGGATAAATAACATGTAGATCAAATGATACTGGATCAATTAAACATCCATAACAAAAAAGATCAACCTCAACTTCACACCTTATACAACAAGTAGGTCAAAATGAATGTAAAATATAAAACTTTAAGAAAAAAAATAGGATACATGGAGATATCTGATTTCTATAATTCAAAGAACACCAGGAAGAGCCTTTTAACACGTCTCCTCCTCTGCTCTGTCCCAGATGACTAAAATTCCACCATTAGACAATCATACCTTTGGCTTAGGGTTTCATCCAGAAAATTCCTTTGGGAGAGATAAAATATGAGTTTTCAATCTTGGGGTGAATCAGAGTATGAAGTCCTCTCCAGCTAATAGCTGAGAGGAGGCAAGTGGAATGAAAAAATGTACTAAGCACGTGGAGAACAGAGGAGGGTGAAAAGGAATAAGAGGAAAAATATGTTCTGACAAGTTCCACCTATTTGATAATGCCAAGGTCAGTTCTTTCAAAACCTCTAACTGGTTCAGGATCACTGGTGGTGCCGGAGGTGATGGGGTTTCACCAACCTACGCCCACCCAGCCTGAGCAGACAATCATGCCGATTCCCACGCAAAGAAAAGGTGTAAGAGAATGGGGGCTGTTGATGCGTCCCCATTAGGATCCAGCTCAAAAGAAAAGTTTACATTCCAAACAGGCTAACACTATGCAAAGTATATTTATTACCTATCTAGTATTTTCCTTCCTGGCTTTATTATTTCTTTTATGTAGATGTTTTATGGAACTACTTAGACAAATGCCTTTTTTGGACTCACTTTTAACTCTGTGTGCAGCATGGTTGAGGAATGGAGTTTTCCAGTTACAGAAATATTGGGCATATTACCATCTTCCAAAGAATCAAAAACAACCAAGGGATTTTAACCCTAAAGCTTTGTAGAAACAAATTCTTCATCTATGCTAAACTAATTTAAATTGTTGCCATATAATCTAAGGAATAAGCATCATGGAAACAACCGGAATGGAAAACTTAAATCCAGGAAGTGTGGTCCCATTGTATCTGCTTGCTTTTCTCACCTACAGTGGGAAGTGTTCAGAGAGGAGGCATCAGGTCTCCACAGCGCCCCCTGAGGGGAAGGAGGAGCCACAGCAGCTCAGCGCCTGCATGTCAGAGCCTGCCCTCAGCTTTTCCTTGTTACTTTTTTGATTGATTGATTGATTGATTGATTGACTGGAGAGAGAGAAACATCGACTTTTTGGCCCTCTTATTTATGCACTCATTGGTTGTTTCTTGTATGTGCCCTGACCAGAGATTAAACCCACCGCCTTGGCATATTGGGGACAATGCGCTAACTAGCCGGCCAGGGCTCCATGTTTCAATGGGCCCGAAAACATTTCTCTCCTGACTGGGAGCTAGCCCTTTACCTCCCAGCCAGGCTGCTCAGAGTTAAAATGGGGCAGCAGAACATACAGACAGAGCAGGAGGCAGGGCCTCAACCAACCTGGACCACAAGGACAACGAGGGCCCGCCCAGTTCTGTCGACACCGCAGGCTGAGACAGTCGTTCTCTCCCGTGAGGCAGCCTCCTGAGAAAATTCGAAAGCACAGACAGAACCGTCCACACTGAGCCACATGAGATGCTGTGAGGTGCCCTGGCTGCCAAGGTTAGTGTGAGGGCACGAACCCCTGACTCCTGCTTGGGACTGGCCTCTCCATGCCTCAGTTGCCTCCTCTGTAAAATGCAGTGACGAACCCCTGAATCCATCTGCAGGCGTGGCCGAGCAGGCCCTCGATACAGGCCATTGTGCCGATTCCAGTTCACGCTCCTAGTGCACATTTGCCTAACGCTGACCTCCCGATTCTCCCTGCGCAGGCGGTCGCATTCATAAGGAGAGCTATGAAAGATCCTGTATGCTGGAATGAGCTCCAGGTGTGGAGTCGGAAAACAGACACGGCTGAACCTGTCACTCAGCTTCACTGTGACACCGTGGGGCAGGCCCCTGACCTCCAGGAGACATAAGAAGTCTTTGCCTGACAGGGGTGCTGAGAGGGTCAGAAGGGAGGACTCCTGTGAGAGCCCAGCACAGCTGGCTGTAACAGGAGCTCAGGGCCCAATCAAAGAGTGAAGGCCCGGCTCTCTGACATGGGCAGGCCGGGTAGAATAGCACAGGAGTGGTCGCTCACTCAGGGGGAAGCAGTCCCTGAGCCTGCCCTGCCCCATTCCACCCCGTCTGCAAGGGCAGGAAACATGAACAGGACGGCCCTCAGCCCAGGCAGAGCAGCATCCACCGGGAGAGGCCCTGTCCTTACTTCCTCCTCGAAGCTGCGGCCGCAGGGAGGCCTCTTCATAGTCACCATTGCGCAGATGCCACAACTACCACGGACTCAACATTGCAGGACCCTTTTCCTGCAAGCCAGCTCTTAAACTCATTCCTCGTCCCACTCAGTATCCTCCAACACCTGGTCTCAGCACCCCCCCCTCCCCCACAAAACTTCCAGAACCACCTCCAGGTCCCCTTCACCCTGGAAGACCCCACAGTCCTCAGCCAGACTCCACTTTCCAGAGTACCGCCTCGGCCAGGCCTGGTCCAGCCCCCATCCTGGCTGCCAAGACCTTACTCAGGTCATTCCTCTGGCCTCTCCACTGTGCCCACCCCCAGTGCCTTTCAAATAACTGGAATGTCTTCCCCTCTCCTTTCATGCTCCCCAGCCACGTTAACGTCTAATTGACATGTAACACTGGGTAAGTCTGAGGTGTACGACCGGATGCCTGATGCACGTCTATTTTACGAACCCCTCCCCTCCTCCTATCCACCCAGGTCCTGCCTGGCTTTCCCAGCGTGGCTGAAGACCTGCTCCACATGCAAGGCCCTTTCTGACTTCTGGTGCACACAGACACTTCGTTTCTTCTAGTCCAACCTCTCTCCCAAAGACGATGCCTCAACATGGAATCGGCCAAACTCCGGCGACCAGGCCAGGGACCTGTGCACTGTGCTTCCCGAATATAACAATGGTTCAGAGTTCTCCTTCCGCACCCCAAGTCCCAGATCCACCTCACTCCCTCCAACAATATCCCCCACCCAGAGCCACACATCACCTCGACCCTCTTCCCACAACCACAGCCCAACTTTGCAAAGGTCATGATGGCGGAGACCGCCCACCTACCCTCCCTCTCCTCCAGGCTGGCCTCCCACAGGCCACCCGCCATTGTCACTATCGTGTGTTTGTCTGCAGTTCCCAGCGCTGGGCCTGATGCTCCAGGAGTGCGCCGAGCAGGACAGAGTTGCCGGGGCGACCCTCCACCTTGAGCCGGGCTCTGCAATTTGACAGGTGGCTGATACATATGCAGTCCTCACTCAGCCCTCACTGATCGTATTCAGGTTGCTTTGGACTCTATGACTAGATAAGTTAATTGAAAATGGCCTTGAAGCCATGATCTCTTGCAGCTTCTGGAATGAAGACAGATATGTACCTGCTGACTGACCCACTGATTCTGCCCCCAAGTCAGTCCTGAACTATATGACATGCCTAGTCACCATGGCTACAATTCTGACTGAAAAACACCTCCTGCCATACATAAGCAAGCAGGGTTATCAGGCAACAAAGATGAAGAAAGACACCAAGAAGGAGCTTGGAACACCCACAACAAAGATCATCATGCACAACAATGACCTGACTAGTGTTCGCAGCGTTCTTCCGAGGCCTGAGAGATAAGGGTTGGACTTGAGGTGCCATGGAGCATCCATCGCAGGAACCTGCGTCTCAAATGACTTGCACCTGTACTAGGGGGACAAGTGAGAAATTAAGCCCCACTAAGGTTCTGCCTTCTTGAAAGGCATAAGTAAATGCAAAACCTACTTAACTTTCTCCACACATTTGAAATCTAGTATTTCAGGCAGAAATCAGGAGCAAACAGGACCTGTGCTGCCTTCCCCCACTTTTTAAATCCTCACCTGAGGATGTTTTTTCCACTGATTTTTAGACAGAGGAAGAAAAGGAGGAGGGGGTGGGGAAGGCGAGGGGGAGGGGAAGGAAGAGAGAGAGAGAGAGAGAGAGAGAGAGAGAGAGAGAAAGAGAGATGGAGATACTGATTGGCTGCCACCCGCTCACGCCCTGACAGGGGAAAGGATCAAACCTGCAACCGAGGTACATGCCCTTGGCTGGGAACCGAACCCGCAACCCTTTGATCCTCAGGCTGATGCTCTAACCACTGAGCAACCGGCCAGGGCTGTGCTGCCCTTTCTAACTGTGGCAGAGACAACATGCCTCTATTTTCCTCCTGGGCCAGCAAGAGGACCCCATTTCTCAGGCTCCCGTGGCGTTAAGCAGAGCCACTGTGACTGACGTCTGCTCTCTGTCATCCCTCATCTCCGGGCTGGATGCAGACGCTCCCGTGGAGAACCACAAAGCCGACAACACTGGTTTTTAAAGGCAGCCCCTAGACCAGCAGCAGCGGCAGCGGCTGGAACTTGTTAGAAATGCAAATTCTCAGGCCCACTCCTGTGGGGGTGGGGCCCAGCAATCTGTTTGAATGAGCCCTCGGGTGATTCAGATACCCACTAGCAGTGGGAGCCAGTGCTCAAGAAGATGGCAGAGCTCTTGGGAAGATGTGGGTCCCTCAGTGAATGAGCAGTGCTGCGGACCTGCACTGGAGAGAGGAATAAACTTCCACTGTGTACAGCCATTTGGGGGTCATTCTGTAAAGCAGGCAGTATTCTGTCCCAGCTAAAACACTTGTAACCACTGGGCTTCAGGTCTAGTCTACTCTTTATGGTCATTTCCCACCTGGGGTTTTCCTAATGTCAAAGGCTGGCAAGGCAAGCTCCCTGGAGAGCAGCGAGCTGGGTTATTTTATTCCGATGGCGACAGCCTGCCCAGGAACCCTTTCTATCCACTCATTCATTCGTTCACAGTCTGGTTGGTATGCTAACAATGGGGGAAGCGGAAGTCACTGCAGGGCCAGGATCAGATAGCAGCCAGCTGCTGCTGTTAACACATTCCTGCCGCCCTCCAGCACTCCTGCCTGCCACAGGCTGCAGGCTGCCGGCTGCCCAACACCCAGGCCAACACCTGCCTGCTTGTCCGTTAAGGGCGTCCAGGGCTGGCATTGGGCCCTAACTCACGGAGTATCCAGGACCCTGTCCCTGCAGCTCCCACGGGCCAGCAGTTGTGGCTGCAAAACAAGCCAAGTCCAGGCTGTACTAAGAAGCTTGAATGTCCATCTTTCCATCAGTGACATGCAAGTTCGGTTTTGAGGGCCTTGTCTCTCCTTGCCATCTTTCCGTTTCCTCTCCAAAAGAACATTCCCCTTTTTCCTCTATGCACCCCCATCCTGCCTCTTCCACTGTCCGCTGACCACCCCCTTCGCCAGTGTCCTTGGGCACTCTATCTCTGTGACTCAGTGTGGCCTCAGACATCCTAGGGCCCACCCTGTGCATTATCGGCTTCACACCAAGTTCCGTGCCCCTCCATTAAAACACAGCTCTTAAGGCTCGGGGCTACGTTTTGCATGCCCTCCACATACCCAGAGCCTTGGCACCAGACACAGGGCACTCATTACACTGGCATTCACTAAATGCTTGCTTAGCGATGGGTGAGTGAGGTACTTGGGAGGCCAACAGCACCCAGGTGAGTGCCCTGATGACACTGTACATACACCAGCAGGACCAGTAAGTGGAGGCCTAAAACACAGAGACACAGACCAGTCTTCTTTTCTGAGGACACATTTTGGCCCCAGACTTTCTCCTCCAAGCAGAAGCCCTTCCGCCTCCTCCAGCGGGCTTCTTGCTCCTTCATTGATTATTTATGCCCCACCCGCTTGGCTCTGGGGGCCGCATAGGTTTCCTTGCTGCCTTAAACTCTCTCTCCACCACATGTTCTCTTAGCCATGGGCCATTTATTCCCTTTGCTGCTGTCCCCAGCAAGCAGGGCCCAAGGCCAGCACAGAAGCACACCGAGCCCCACAAGCCTCCCACACCTGCTACCTTCCCCAGCAGGGCCTTTCCCTGGGCGGTTTTAAAGATGTGGCTGACTTACACTTAGTTCTTGGCCACACACCAAAATGGACAAGGAACGCATTCCCTCCACGCTCCCCTGCCCCTGGGCATGCTGGCCACTCCTGTTAGGCAGGTCTGCTTGGCGGTGATCTCTCTCAGGAGCCCCCTGCTCACTGCTCCTCTCCCTTTTGTTCATCTCTTCCCCAACCCACCAAAAGAAGCCCCAAGACAAATGGGGCCACAGGGCAACCCGTCTCAGAAATTTATGAAACCTGAAACCACCAGCCGCCCCTCTCTCCTCTCCTTCCGGGAGGAGCAGCAGCTGGCTCCCCAGACAGGGAAGGTGCAGCCTGTCAGGAGCCCTGCGCAGGCTGGGACCAGGGCACAGTCTGAACCTTGTACTTCACACCAGCAAGTGAGGAGGCCATCTAGCTAGTTATGGCCAGAGCAAATCACCACACCTCACAGCCCCTCCGTTTCCCCATCTGTAAACAGGGCTAATAGGTACTAAGCCCCTAGGGCTGCTATATGAGCAAATAAACACAGACACTTGGAACTTGTCCAGGTGCACAGGAAACTCCACAGGGGTCAGCTCTTGCCATTATTATGGTGATACACTCCTCAAGCCTCACTTCAGGAGGCCACTAACCTTGGAAGAATGCGCAAGACAAGGAGTACAGACCATTGTGAGCTAGAAGATCAAGGCCCAGGGGGGGAGCTCAAGACCACAGAACCTTCCAGAACCCATGACCTCCATGAAAGAACATCTGGAAAACTTACAGTTATGATGTTGGATGGAACTCAGTCCTTCTGAACCTCTCACCCAGGACCGGAGGGGATCAGTAACCTACTAAGATGGCAATGATGACCTCACACTTAGAAGCCATTTAAGAAAACATTGGATGTACTAGTAATTACTTATTCATTTCAAGTTTGCAGATCTCTTTTTTAAAATATTTATTTTTTTAACTGATTTCCGAAAGGGAGAGCTAGAAACATCAATGATGAAAGAGAATCATTGATTGGCTGTCTCAAGCCCACAACCCAGCATGTGCCCTGACTGGGAATTGAACTGTGACCTCCTGGTTCATAGGTCAACATTAAACCACTGAGCCATGCTGGCTGGGCTGCAGATCTCTTTAGTTTTAAAAATATATGTGTGTGCATATATATATATATATATATATATATATATATACACACACACACACACACACACACACACACACACACACACACAGTATTCACATATATATGTTCATACATATACATTTTTTGAGCTTGCAAATATTTTTCACCGATGAGCACCAAGAAGGGCACCTAGATGCTGAGAGAAGCCCAAGGGGCCTCTCTCCTTTGTGGGGACACAGGGGAGAGAGCTGCGAGGAAGACCTGTTAAGGGGCAGCACCTGTGACAGGCCAGCAGGAAGGGTTACCCGCACCGAGCACAGAGCCCACCACACTGTCACTGTGCAACAAGAAGGAGTTGTCCAGGCTGAGGACACAGTGTGAGTAAAGGTTGGGTGGGGTGAGTGTATGTGGTGTTCAAAGAGCAGGGCGGAGTCTGGGCTGGCCACACTGTAGACCACGTGGAAGAAGGCAGTAGGAGAGATCAGGGCAATTATGCTGGCCAGTGTCCGCACATGGACTCAGCAAATGCTTATCGAGCGCCTACTATGTGGCATGCACCGGGGACCAGCGATGAACATGCCAGGCAGGGTCCCTGCCAGTGTGGTGAACGTCCTCCCAGAGATGTGGGCAGACCAGCCGCCTGAGAGCCCGACATGCTGATATAGCGGGTCTAAGCAAGCTCCCTCAAACACTGAATATTTTTAAAGCACCCACATAATTCTATACACATTTGGAAAACATGCCTCCATGAGTTTAAATCCCTCCAAAGAGGGCTCACCGCCTCCCCTCCCCCCATGCAAATGCTTTGCAAACTGTAGATGTCCACACAAAAAAAATCCCCCAGGTGCTCTAACGGGCAAGAGAACACTGCGGCCCTCCCAGTCTCCCCAGCTCAGGGCCTGCTCCCTCCGTCCTGGTTCAGTCTCCCTCCTTCACAGAGGAGCCAAGGACTGCAGGAAGCTTCTATTTTCTCTATCAAAATGACATCATGGTGGTGAGGGCCTGAGGTGGAGGGCAGGCTGGAGGGGGTTATGGGGGGGAAACGGGGAACATATGTAATACTTTCAACAATAAAGAATTATTTTTTAAAAAATGACATCATGAGTCCCAAGTCTCAGGAACACTCACTCAAAACAAAACCAAAAGCCCATTTATTGTCTTCAGCTACATTTTTCAAACTCACTAAATCTTCCAAAGCTAAGGAAAGTCAGAGAAAACTGTTTAGAAGAACAGAATATTAACTGTCTTTTTTTTTTTTTTTTTTTTTTGCATTCAGCATCTAATAATAGTTATGACTCAGGAGAAAAGTTTTATTTCTTTCTTTCAAAAAAGGACAAGAAATCATTTTATGCACTTACCATGGAAAATGCTTAGCTCGTCAAATTCCACACGGGAAAAGGAGCTACAGACCATGCAGCAGGGCCCTGTGGGCATCAGGGCAGCCACTCGGCCCTGTCTCATCTCATCCCTACGCTGGTGGCAGGTAATCCAAGGGCTCAGCGGGGACTGGGGGTGTGGGCAGGGCCAGGGGCAATTCGGAGGTCTCTTGACTACGCTGAAAAGAAATCCCTTTTCAGACCACACTTACTGTGTTGGTTCTGGGTGAAAATAGGAACAAACACTCAAATCTGAGAGATGCTGTGGGACGGAGGTTCTCAAAGTGCAGTCCGGGACCAGGGGCATCAGCATCTGCCAGAACGTGTCACAAATGAACTTTCTCCCCCACCCCAGACCAACTGAATCGGAAGCGCTGGCCGGGGGGCCGGTGGGGCAGGGGGAGCCCAGCAGGTGATTCTGATACATGTGAGAGCCATTAGTCCAGCGCCGAGGCCTCGTTCCATCCCAACAAAAATCAGAAACTGTTCTGTGCCCAACTGGTAGGAAACAAACCCCAGGTGTTCCCAATTTCATTTGAAAGGTCAACATCATTTTGAGTTCAAGGTGAGCAGTTCTATTGATTGTAACGCGGCAACAAAGGCAACTAACTACTCTCTCCCCGCTGTTCAGGAGGAAAAGAAGACAATGCCTGCAGGATTCGTGTGGCTTTGGAGG
Source organism: Plecotus auritus (assembly GCF_963455305.1). Classification (NCBI taxonomy): domain Eukaryota; kingdom Metazoa; phylum Chordata; class Mammalia; order Chiroptera; family Vespertilionidae; genus Plecotus; species Plecotus auritus. Next base: position 119,645,844 of record NC_137782.1, read on the forward strand.
ATCTGCAGCTCACCCCAGCTGGTGGCCACTGGATCTCACCTGGGGTTAACCAGCCCTTTCTCTTCCTCCCCACCCTCCTCTTGACTGCCTCCTCCACACAAACTCCACCTGCCCACACCAGGCTGCAGCAAAGAGACCCAGTGGGGCTGGCTGAGGGTCACGGTCACTCAGAACTCGAGACACCCACCACAACAGTGTTTAAAACGGCAGCCCTGACTGCTAGTTTCTGTGGTTCTCGAAGCTCAGGCAGGGCGGTTGGCAGCCACAGCCACACCAGGGCTACTCCGATTCTAGTGACTCGACCAGGCCCTCAATGTCCCTGTATCTACAAAATGGACAAAAAGCTGTCTAGTAAGTGCTCCTCACATGTCAGCATTCCTGCCTGGAGAGTGAGCCCTCTGGGCAGGTGGGAGGAAGATCTGGATGCTGGATTCCAGCCCCCACTGCCCTCCTTTTCCCTCAACCCCGCCCCCTCCCAGACCCTCCTGGAGTCCTGAGTGCAGAGCAGGGGCTCAATAAATGGAGTGAACAGAGGGGAGAGAGGTGGAAGGAAAGAGACCCATGAGCCCTAACTGGTTTGGCTCAGTGGATAGAGCGTCAGCCTGCGGACTCAAGGGTCCCAGGTTCGATTCCGGCCAAGGGCATGTACCTTGGTTGCAGGCACATCCCCAATAGGGGGTGTGCAGGAGGCAGCTGATGGATGTTTCTCTCTCATCGATGTTTCTAACTCTCTATCCCTCTCCCTTCCTCTCTGTAAAAAAATCAACCAAATATATTTTAAAAAAAGAAAGAGACCCGTGAATGTATAACTCAGGCAAAGGCAGAATTGATCAGTGATGGTATTTGAGGGGGAAGGAAATTGCTAAACAAAACAAACTGTGTTTACTACCATGAAAGGAAGCCAAAACAGTAACCAGCTAATATGAAACGTGGGAAATTCTGAAAAGTGTGTAAAAAGGGCATTACTTTCTTTTTTCTTCTAAAAAATTAATGGTTCAAAACGTATTCCTTTCTTCTCTAAAGAGAAAAGCTGCCCAGCAACCTCTGATGTGGCTGGGAGCACCGGACGTGGCCCTACATCACACCACCCCCTAACCCGCCGAGTCCCCTGCCTTCTCTCAGGGTAGGGGACCAGGGTATCGCTGCCTTGTCCAGTCAGATCTAGTCAGTGTCACTGGTTAACAAATGAGTGTGTGACTGTCCACAGAATGAGGCACAACCGTCCCAGGGCTTACGTAGCCCCAAGATGTTTGTGTTCTTTAGTCTTCGACTTACAGTGACTAGAACTGAGGGGGAAATTGGTGTATAGTGAATGAAGCGGCCACCCAAACTTTGTGTACATACTCTGATTATAACTATACCAGTGACCCGGTGCACAGATTCATGCACATTGAAAGGAAATTAATTAGAAGATGGCTGGCGGGGCGGGACTGGGTGTGAAGGGCTGGACACGCCCCGGGTCTCTCCCCAGCGTCTGAGGAGTGAGGGAGGTCCCTCCAGCAGGTGGGGTCCCTCAGCTTGGCCTGCAGGGATTGGTTGGGCCAAAACTGGTTCTCCAACATCCCACAAGGGGTCCCAGAGTGTGAGAGGGCACTCTGCAAAGTTGCTGTAGTACAGGGTGTGGAACGCAAATGCAAGTGTTCAGTAAACCAGATTCTGGGCTCCCTCCTCCTCTCTGGTTTTGGGGTGCATCACCGTCTCTGCCAAGTCACTGCAGCTTGGTAGCTCCTGTGTTGAGCGTCTGCCCCCTGGTGGTCAGTGTGCGTCATAGCGACTAGTTGGACAGTAGGAGGGACACTTAGCATATTAGCCTTTTATATATATATAGAGAGATAGATAATGTGGAGTCATCAAAATAACTACAAAGTAAACACTCAAATGGAAACAGGTTTGTTAGGTGATGATGAGATTTTCATCTTTTTTTTATATCATGTAGATATTGACTTTACACTTTAAAATCTTTTAAATATATTTTATATCATACACACACACACACACAAACCATACTAGAGGCCCGGTGCATGAAATTCGTGCATGGGGGGGGGGGGGAGAGCTGTCCCTTAGCCCAGCCTGCACCCTCTCTAATCTGGGACATCCCTCTCACAATCCAAGACTGCTGGCTCCCAATCGCTTGACTGCCTGCCTACCTGCCTGCCTGCCTGATTGCCCCTAACCACTTCTGCCTGCCTGCCTGATCATCCCCTAACCACTCCCCTGCAGCCTGATTGATGCCTAACTGCTCCCCTGCCAGCCTGTTTGCCCCTAACTGCCCTCCCCTGCAGGCATGGTCACCCCTAACTGCCCTCCCCTGCAGGCCTGGGTCCCCCCCCGCAACTGCCCTTCCCTGCAGGCCCAGTCACCTCCAACTTCCCTCCTCTGCTGGCCTGGTCACCCCTAACTGCCCTCCCCTGCAGGCTTGATTGCCCCCAAATGCCCTCCCTTGCAGGCCTGGTCCCTCCCAACTGCTCTCCCCTGCTGGTCATCTTGTGGCGGCCATCTTGTGTCCACATGGGGGCAGCCATCTTGTGTTGGAGTGACAGTCAATTTGCATATTACTCTTTTATTAGATAGGATAGAGGCCTGGTGCATGGGTGGGGGCCAGCTGGTTTGCCCTGAAGGGTGTCCCGGATCAGGGTGGGGGTTCCCTTGGGGTGTGGGTGGCCTGGGCGACGGGCCTGTGGGGGTTTTCAGGCCGGCCACACCCCCTGGCGACCCAAGCAGAGGCCCTGGTATCTGGGATTTATTTATCTTCTACAAATGAAACTTTGTAGCCTTGAGCGGAGGAGGACAAGACAGGCCAGGGCTGTGGAAGCTTGGCTTCCTCCATCGCCAGGGGAAACTCAAGCCTCCTGCTCTCTCCAGCTCTGGGGCGGCTGCCATTTTTGTTAGGATTTATTTATCTTCTATAATTGAAACTTTGTAGCCTTAAGTGGAGGCCTAGGCCAGCCAGGGTGTGCGGAAAGCTTGGCTTCCTCCATTGCCGGGGAAACCCAAGCCTCCTGCTCTCTCCGTGGCTACAGCCATCTTGGTTGGGTTAATTTGCATACTCAGTCCTGATTAGCTGGTGGGCATGGCTTGTGGGTATAGCGGAGTTGTGGTTAATTTGCATAATACTCTTTTATTAGATAGGATCTGGCTTCCAGGATGGTGAGAGGTGAGGAGGGCAGAGCCCACGCTAGGACCAGTGTCCCTGAGGCACCAAGGCCTGATAGCCAAGAATACGGAAGAGGTTATGACCACCCTAGGAGAGAAATGGTGGAGATAATAGCTGAATATAAGGAGAAAATCTCCCCACAAGTGGAGCTGCCCAATATCAGAGTGTGGGGAGGGAAGTGCTGAATAATCCTCTACCTGCAGAACTAGTGCTCAGGTGCTCCCAGCTCCCACTGCTTAACACTATAGCTGCGAGGTGAAGACATGGTCAGTGGAGGACGGGAGCCTCAGACCCAGCTCTCCCAGGGCCTGGACACCGCAGGGTCCTGGGTTTGATTCCGGTCAAGGGCACGTACCTTAGCTATAGGCTCCTCCCTGGCCTGGGCCCTGGTCAGGGTGTGTACAGGAGGCAACCAATCGATGTGTTGCTCTCATATCAATATTTCTCTGTCTTTCCCTCTCTCTTCCACTATAAAAATCAATGGAAAAATATCCTTGGGTGAGGTTTAAAATATACACACACATGTAAAAATTGTCCCATCTAGCCTTCCAATCTCTTAACTCCAATTCTCAGAGATCCATCTGGTAGTGTCTTTTTCTTAGGAACAAAGGAACCACCACTCCCCGCCCCCCTGCAAAGACTGACCTAAACATGCCTGGTAACAGTGAGACAGGGAGATGAGCCAAGCAAAATGAACACGCGGAGGGCCTGCACCGGGATAGTCAGAAGCACTTGGTCACGCTTCCACATCCTGGCTCGCATTACAGCCAACTTTTGTTTACTGGTCTACGGATTCTCTTCCTGCCCTTCCCGGCTTCCTATTTTCATTTTCTTCTTTCTCTGGTCACTATTATGTCGACACAATGAACACAGACAACAGAGAAGCAGTGAAAAAAACTCAACTAAGTTACCTGCTCATGCCGATTACCTGATCCATCTGGAAAGCAGAGAAAGACAAGCTGACAAAGAATGGGGCGTTCCTCACTACTATTGATTTGCTTATCTCAAGCCACCCCTCAGCCCCAACCCTATCGCCAAAGGCTCAAGTCTGTGACCCGTGGGGAAGGAAATGAGTTCTCAAAGGTCCCACTAAGGGGAGGAAGAGACTGGACGGCTGCAATTCTGTGGAATTTACACAGATGCACGTGGTCAGAAGGAAAAGCCAGTGTTTAACATTGGATCAAACTTCAGGTTATTTTTCAGCCAGTTCAGCTATGCACTTTCAGGAATTAACAATGGGAGGTTAAAGCAGGATTGGAAATGATTTAAACCTGATCCCTCCTCCAAAGGCCATGGTACAGCTGAGCAGGTGCCTCCATTCACACATTCCTCCCTCTCTAGTTACATGGCAAAGGGCTCACAACTCCCACACACCCGGCCAGCCAGCCTCAGAGAGCCCACTATGCCATAAGACACTGTCTGTGCCCTGTCGCAGCTCTGGTTTGGTTGAGGCCATAAGGCAAGACAACATCCAAGAAGCAAAACCACACCTATCAACAAGAAAACATACACTTACACACAGGCAATAGCTTGAGGTAATACTTTCAAAAAGGCCTGAGGAGTTGGCCTAATAGAAAGGTCCGGAGGAGGAGGTGGGTCTGGGCAGGGACCAGAGACTGCAGGGAGAAACAGCAGGCCCGGGAAGCTGAGGGTCTTGAAGCTGACTGAGGAAACCAGTGGGCAGGAGTGGAGGCTGGGAGGACACGGGAGGCTACGGAGTTCAGATCTGATTGTCTCACATCGTACACCAATAAGAAAGGCCATCGGAGTGGGGAAGGTCCACTGCCAAAGGGACAACCAGCTAGATGAGGTGTGTGCACTTCTGCAGATCCCCACAGCCCCTGGAGGTGGCAATATCGGCTCCTTTATTTATTTATTTATTTATTTATTTGTTTGTTTGTTTATTTGTTTATTTATAATCCGTACATGCTTAGAGAGAGGGAAGGAGAGGAGAAACACATGTGAGAACACATTTATATGTTGCCTTCTGTACATATATGCCCCAACTGGGGGGATTGAACCCCCGACTCAGCATGTGCCCTCACTGGGAATTGAACCCCCGACTCAGCATGTGCCCTCACTGGGAATCAAACCAGCACCCTATTGGTACACAGGACCACGCTCACCCAAGTGAGCCACTCCAACCGGCCACTGTCTTCACTTTAGGAGAAAACCCCACCAGCATCAGGCTTTTCATTACATTTCAAAGTGGCTCAGTGGCAGCCAAAAAGTAGAAAGAACCCAAATGTTCATCAATGGATGAAGGGATAAACAAAACGTGGCACAGCCATACAATGGAATAGTAGTCAGCTGTAAAAAGCCCTGAAGAACTGATGCATGCCACATCCTCCTGGATGAACCTTGAAAACATACTACATGAAAGAAGCCAGGCAGGGCAAACACATATTGCATTATTTCATTGGTATGAAATGTCCAGGACAGAGACCAGTGGTTGCCAAGGGTTGGGGGAAAGGAGAATGCAGTGACGACTTATAGGGTGGTGAAAATGTACTAAGTTTATATAGTGGTGATGGTTGCACAACTCTGTGAATATACTAAAAACCACTGAATTGCACCTTTGAAAGGATGAATTTTATGGTATGGGAATTACATCTCAATAATGCTGTTACTTTTAACCTGACTTGAGGAGAGTTTTCTAAATATATTTGCTAGTCCTCCATCTTCATATAGACAGTATATTTGATTCAACTTCATCTTTATTCATAATTCAAGGTCATTGTTTTAATTATCAATGGGCACGATTATAATTAAAATCACGTGCCCCTCACTGAAATGCTTCTGAGCACCCTGCACAGTGTCCTTTTTTGTTTGTCTCCTGCCTCCACTGCTCATTGTCAGGCTGTCAGCCAACACCTACCTGCCATTGGGACGCCTCCTCCCCCCACAACTCAGCTGTGCAAGTGCAAGTCTGCGCTTGTGTCAATGCTCAGAATGAATTGTTTCAATCAGGCACCTGGGTGAGGCCCCTCTGCTGAAACTGAGCAGAAAAGGTGGGGAGAAGATAACTTTGTTATCTTCATTTCCCTTTTGAAAGGAAGATTTATTTGACCAGTTTAATCTTTCTCTGGAAACAAGGTGTGTGTGTGCCAGGGCGGGGCGGGGCGGGGATGGGGGGAGTAGGCAAATCTGGATTTAGGGGATAAAGAGGTTGGGGGGGGAGGGGCACTACTGTTTTACATAGGGTGGTCAAGGAAGGCCGCACTGAGAAGGTGACAATCAAACCCGAGGGGAGGGGATGGGCCATGCAGTTCCAGGGTGAAGGGAGCAAGACGTGCAGAGGCCGAGACCAGAGTGCGAGAGTGCCAAAAGGGTTTGGGAACAAGAAACAGGGATCCAACAAAGCAGGTGAGGGAGCGGGGCCAGAGAGGTCATGGGGAGGCCAGCTCAGGGAGCAAGAACTCTGGCTTCACCCTGAGTGAGAGGGGAAGGACTGTTGCCTCATTACTATCCCAACATTACTTGTTACTGGAACACCATTCATTATCGGGTGCCAGTCGCGCAACCTGTTGGGTGAGTTGGAAGGACACAGCTGAGCGTGCCCTGAGGTAGGAAGTACCCTGGGGTCTCCTGGTGGGTACATGACTGAGATCTGCCTCCTAGAGGCATCATCAAGGAGCCATTTCAAACCGGTCGTGAGGGACAGCACTGCACCTGGTCGGATGGCCCAGGAGGACACACGGGAGCAGTGCAGGCCGAGCAGCTGGTCTCTCCAGGGCACCACCAGGACTCAAGCAGGAATACAGGATGTGTATTAGAGTGAAGTGGGGTGGGAGGAAATGGGGAGGTTATCCCAACTGGATAAAAGCAGCAGCTGCTGAGGCCGGAGACGCTGGACATGTGTGATCTCCAAGCTTTACAACCACCTGGTGAAGGTGATGCTACACTCCCCTCCCCATTCTACAGACGACAAGACGGAGACCTGGAGAGGCCCCAGGACTTGGCCGAAGCGGCAAAGCTATCACACAGGTGATGCTCGACCCCAAGCCCAGGTCGGTCCAATCACATGGAACTGCTGGTCAGCAACTACTTCTTTTGTTGTTGTTGTTTTAATCCTCACCCGAGGATATTTTTCCACTGATTTTTAGAGAGAGGGAAAGACAGAGAAACATCGATGTGAGAGAAACACATCGATTGATCGCGTCCTGCACGTGCCTTGGTCAGGAGCCTGCAACATAGGTACGTGCCCTTGACCACAATCAAACCCGGGACCCTTCAGTCCATAGGCCAGCGCTCTATCCACTGAGCCAAACCAGCTAGGGCGATCAGCAACTATTTCTGAACCACGAGAATGGCTGCTTCATTTGGACCCTATGGACCCTGAAATTCACCCACAGCAGAAGCTCTGAAGGAGGCAGAACTTCTCATTAAAGCCTACCCCGGGCCCTGAGTCCGGAGCACACACAAAGCTGCCAGCCTGGCTGGCGTCACAATCACCCCAGGGGCCCTTACAGATCCCCAGCCCTGGTCTTTCTGGATCAGAATAACCACGTTTGAAGCCCAGGAATCTGCATTTTAAACCAGAACTCCTACCCCCAGCCCCACTTCACTCTGACACCATCCTTCCACAAAGGAAGTCTGCAAAACCAACTGCCTCACGATTCCTTTAGCAAATGGGAAAACTAATTTCAAGGTGTGCATTTTCCGAAATGTTCCTAGGCAGGAAAATCCCAGTGAATTCTCGGTCCACGGGCCGCCTGCACGTCCCCCTGCAGAGGCCCCAGCCGGGGAGCAACTACAGAAAAGAGCGACCTCCACACCTAGTGTGTGCAGGCCTCCTGCACAGGGAGGAAAGGGATTGTCAAGGTGGACTCTGGGCAAGTTCCTGGGCACTGCTCTTTCTAGAGACGTTCAGTCCTTAGACGTGCATGAGAGAAGCTGTTCCAATTACAGCAGGGGGAAAGCGAATCGGAGAGAACCCCCTCATTTACAAGGGAAATAAGCCTGGGGAGCAGCAGGAAGGCGTTGGCAAAAGTAACCAAGTACCTCTTAGTGGAAGTCCTGGCTTGTGTTAGAATAGGGTTTGATGGCAGCCACGAACGACCCAGGATTAAAATCATGAGCAGAGTTATTTGCTTCTGAAATTGTTTTAATGTCTCAATTCTCTATGTTGCTCAATTTTCTTTTGATTCATATGTATGCCTCCCCGTCACCCCCAAAATTGCCTTCATCTTATAGTCAGATTGCTTACTCACTTGATTGAAAATGCTAGACTCGATGCTTCTAAAAAATGGACTCATGGTCTGTGCCCCAACTCTCAGACAGACAGTGAGTCACGCCCCTCTCCACGCTGAAGGGAAGGCAGTGTAGACTTCCCCACTCACCGGCTGAGGGAGCCCTTCCAGGCAGCAAGCTCGTGGCCCTTGGGGTCTCATCTCCCTCTCTCTGAAACACTTACCTTTCGAGCCTACCTTATCATGCTCTAGAAAAGGTTCCCACGACCTCAACTTTTCATTACAAGAAAATATTATTTTTCTCCAATTCCGATCTTTCACAGTTACATCAAAATGAGTTTAACTGACTATCTCACACTCAGGTAAAACCTAACCATTCGATAAACTGTCTTGACTGCCAGCCCCTTGCATTCCAGGCTAATGACTGTTCAGCAAGGGGCCTGTAGTTACACATTCCAGTCTGCTGTGGAAGAGGCTGCAGAATGCGAACCCAGACCAGGGCTGCCTGGCAGTGCATGATGGGAGCTGGCTGAACACTCACTCAGCTGGTACCGACGGCACGTGTCCAGGGCCTCACCGGGTGCCAGCGTGGCCAATATATAGCACAGGGCCCCTGCCCTCCCCCTAGTGAGGGAGACAAGGCCTACACTCAGAAAAAAATAGGGAACAACACAGTATGCTTTGTCGTGTTCATTAATCACATATCGTAAGTAACATCTAGGAGTGAAAAGACAATACCTTGATGTAACAAACCAATTGTATCTGATTGTGAGGCACATAGAAGAGAAGAGAGTGTGACAGCGGGCTAACCCAAAGTTGGGGTCATCAAAGCCAACACTGTTAGAAGAGGGACAGAACGCTGTGGGGTGGAGTCTGGGAGGGAAGGAGACGCACACTTGTGTGGGGAAGGGGTAGGCTCAGAGACTGTCCAATGACGGATTTATCCAGCCGGATGTGGGAGGCCTTGAGATCCAGGTTGGGAAGTTTAGGCTTGGTGTGTGAAGTCAAAGGAGCAATGGCTGACTTCCTACAGGGGTCATAAGATATAAGGTGATGGTGTTTTTGGAAGCTGGAATTGATACTAATGGGCAGGGTAAGGTGAATGAAGGAAATGGAGGCAGGATATTATCTTGAGATTTCTGTCTTAGAATGGTTACAATCTTGGCCCCTGCCACAAGTTTAGTTTCAAAAATTATATTTACAAACAGATTTGGGGCCCTCCTCTGATAATGTGCCTGGGGTTCTGCCTGCCATTCAGTGAATGGTGCTCATACCGGACAGCCCCTAGGCTCCCCCTGTTCCCTGGCCCTGTTCTGGCCTCCTCATTTGTGACCTAGGTTCACAGAGCCCCCTTGAGCCTCAAGGACTGTGGGGCCTGCCTGTCTAAACCAGCATTCCCTCCCTCCCTCCCTCTGCATCCTCAGTCTTGTGTCCCAGCACATGCTGTTGGGAGCTGGTCTTGTACCATGTACTTACTCTTCCCACCAGGCAGCCACGTGGCTGGAATCAGCCTGGAGAAAGGGGAGGGGTGTGTGTGTTGTGGGGGAAGGGGGGAGTGCTGCCTGCAGGTATAAAGAAGGGTGTTACCTCTGACTATAAGAGTTAAGCACCTTGTTGAAAACCTTAACCAAAGAAACTGGAAAAACCAGCAAACAAAAAATAAAAATAGACACGTGCACCAACATCCCCAAATGGATGAAGCCAGGCACGGTAAAGCGCTGTTACCTGTGTGGTTAGAGACTGGAACGTTCCTCTTAATCAGATGTCCTGGCCAACTAGGAGGTGCTAAACACACCATAAACACGTCATTGGCTTTAGGGAAGAAGTCACCTTAGTTTTAGATGCGCTCAGGGATTTGTATCAATCACCTTCCCTTCTACCCTGGGAATCGGACCTCACAACAGCAGGGGCAGCTATCCTTCCCATCCTGCATCTGAGGCCAGGCCCCACAGAGCGGGTACTCCACATCGTCCCTTTAGGGATGCAGGGGAGGATGGGTAGGGCCCCAGGCACCTTTCCCCACTACCCTAACTGTGTGTCCCCGGCCCCGGCCAGGGTGTCCTAGTCCCTGTTTGCCAGGGTGTCCTAGTCCCTGTTTGTCCCTGCGTCCTCTAGGAGGCCTCAAGCCCCTCTCTGAACCTGGAGTTGGCTGTTGCCTTTGTTCCCTGTTTCTCTTACTCCCCTGCCCCATCCCCATCCCAGAGAAACACTGATCCCAAACCTTGGACACAGAATGCTTTCCTGTGGAACACGAGCACCATCGCCACCTCAGATTCCTGCGGCCAGGTTCCAGGTGCGGACCAGACCTTATAAATGGCAACCACACCTCGCACTGGCGTCCAAATGCTACCCAGGCCTCTGCACACGTGAGATCACTACCCCCAGCCCCGAGGCTGTGGACAGCGCTCTGATGAACAGAACGAATATAACTCACTGTGCTTTGTGCCTCAGAACCACGTTTAAAAATATGTTCTATACACAGTGCTGTATTCTGATTGTGGTGGCGGTTGCACAAATCTCTACATGGAATAAAACTGCATGGAAGCAGGCCCTGCCAGGTAGCTCAGCTGGTTAGAGTGTCGTCCTGATACCCCAAGGTTGCGGGTTCAATCCCCGGTCAGGGCACATATAAGAAGCAACCAATGAAGGCATAAAGTGGAACAACAAATCAATGCTTCTCTCTAAAATCAATTTTAAAAATAAAACCTGCATGGAAGTGTATGAACACACACACTGTGAAGGCATGTGGAAAACGGTGGGAACTGAATACGGTTTGTAATCTAGTTAACAGTAATGTACCATTGTCGATACTGAGTTGGAGCTATACAAGACATCACCACATGGGCAACTATGTGACGAGTTCCCAGGACTCTTTTTTAAAATATGTTTTTATTGATTTTAGAGAGAGAAGAAGGTGGGGGGAGGGAGAGTGGAGAGAGAGAGAGAGAGAGAAAGAGAGAGAGAGAGAGAGAGAGAGAGAGAGAGAGAGAGAGAGAGAGAGAGAAACATCCATTGGTTGCCTCCTGCATACACCCCAACCGGGAATCAAACCGGCGACCTTTTGGTGCACTGGACATCCCTCAACCAACTGAGCAACACAGGCCAGGGCCGGCCCCAGGATTCTTCTGTATTATATTTGCAACTAACTGTGAGTCTAAATGTTTCAAAAGAAACTAAAAAGCAAAAACAAAAAACAAACCCCAAACTCATAAACCCAATCATTTACATTCAGATCATTTGCACACCCACCAGGGCCGGCGAGCTGGCACAATTTTTCAGGCCATATGGAGCTGGTCCTCGGAGCCCAGCTTTCGTTTCTAACATGGGCAGCTCAGGCACCAGTGCAAGGCTTGCACATTTCCAGAGTGGCCAAGAAAGGCATGTCCCGTGCATTTGGCTCTGGGAGGAGTAGGCAGTTATTTTGTCAAAAGTCCCTGTTGGAAGCCCCACTCACTGGAAAGTGATTGGCCAGAGATGGGGACCAGTTTTCGCAAGCAGAACCCAACAAGACTGGAAGGGCCGACTTAAGGTTGGGTCTCTTGTAAAAATGCCTACCTAATCTGTGACGTCTTTGGAAAGAAGACAGGTCCAAGTCCATGTGAGTACATATGCAAACACATACACATATACATGTATAGACATAACACACACATGGCTGAGTCCTAAGGAGCAAAAAATAATTTACAAATATTAAGCCAGTGATTGTCAAGACTGTAATCTAGAATTACCTCCATTTATAGGGATAGGAAAGCTCTATTACAAACACAAACCAAGGCTTCCTCTTCAATGCCACAGACACCCCCCGCCCCCCAGGCTGCCTAGAGAAGCCCGTGGGTCCTCAGAATGCTATTAAATGCATGAATCAAATACACAGCATTGCAAAGAGACCAATTACAGTAAAATGCTGTTATCAAAGTATTTTTAAATTGTTTTGCTGTGGTAATATTTAACATATTAAATAAGAGCTAGCAGCCCTGGCTGGGTAGCTCAGTTGGTTGGAGCATCCTTCAGATATGCCAAGGTTGGGAGTTCAATCCCCGGTCAGGGCACGAACAAGAATTAACCAATGAATCCATAAATAAGTGGAACAACAAATCGATGTTTCTCTCTGTCTCTCTCTCTCTCTCTCCAAAATCAATAAATTAAAAGAAGACCTCACAGTACATTAGTTTTGACGTAGTGATGAGGATAACAATACTCTGAGACATCTACAACGACCCTTAATGTGATGTAAAAAGAAACTCAGCAATTCCTACTGGTGGCCATCACAGGAACTGCTGATACAGTAGGGGCTCGGCATGAGCATTCTTTAAAACGGTGGTCTGTTGTCTACATTCATAATAAAAGGAAATGCAAAATTTCAGTCAGTGAAAGTTAAACGTGATTTTTTCTGTCTAAGCTTTGGAGCCCCCTGAACTCTGCCTGTGGGTGGACTCATGTGAAAAAGCCCTGGAGTGAGCAGCTGGGACACAGCTTCCTTGGAAGTGAAGCACTGCCTCCCTCCCTCCCGTGTACCAATGATTGTGTACATTCCACAGAGGCAACATCACCTGCCACAGGCCCTCATCAGTTTTCACAAACCCACTCAACAGGTATTTAACATCAGCCCTGACTTGGGCCTTTATCTTGGTCAGGAGAGCCCCACCTTGTAGCTCACCTCTCCTTTCAGCCTCTCAGCTACTCCTGCTCCTGTGAGGAAATTAGGGGAGTTATGTTCATCTTTGGGGGAACCTGAACATAAACCATCTTCCTCCAAGTGTGCAAGAACCAGGGCACGGATGTCACCGTGGTGGCGAGCTGGTGCTGCATGTGATGAAAAGTCAGCCCTGGCCCCGTGTCTGAGTGATGTGATGGCGGGAGTGGGGTAAGCAAACAACAGAAGACGTGCTCCACCCACGAAGGTGGGAAGCTTGGACAGCGCTAGGAAAAAGGTTAAACTGTACACCCCACAGAAGGTGTGGAAGTCCTAACCCCTAGTCCCCCAGATCTGACCCCATTTAGAGACAGGCTCTTCACAGAGGGAATCAAGTTAAAATGAGGCCATCGGGTGGGCCCTAATCTAACGACTGGTGTCCTTTTGAAAGGGGGAAACTTGGACAGACATGTCCAGTGGAAAGCAAATATGAAGAGACATGGGCAGAAGGCAGCATCTGAAAGCCAAGGAGAGGCCTGGAACAGCTCCTCCCTCACAGCCTCAGAGGGAGCCAGCCTGCCAACACCTTGGTTTCAGACTTCTAGTCTCCAGACTGTGAGACAATCCATTTCTGTTATTTAAGCTACTCAACCTGTGGCACTCTGTTACAGCAGCCTTAACAAATTAATACAATATTCAAAATCAAATATATGGCCCGAAAAAAGGAGATCTTCATTCACAGTCCATCACACTCTGTCTCCTTGTTTGCCACTAATCGGCTTAAAATTAGATTGTGTTCAGTCTGCCTCTGGCCTCTGGGCAGGGAGGATGGTCCATTCTGTTAGATGACAGGACTGGATGGAGGAGGGGCTTAGAGAATCCGAGGTGCAACGGTTAGCGACTCTACCACCAGCCCAAGGTCTCATGGGGGGGCCAACACCCCCCAAGCAGGGACCTTTTTAATCCTTTCCTTCACAGAGTAAGGCGCTCTGGACTAGAGCAGTGGTTAACAAACTTGGCTGCAGATCAAGAAGCCCCTGGGGAGCTTTAAGAAAATTCCATCCGAGCCCGAGCCCCACCCCAGAGCAGCTGGATCAAAATCTCTGGGGGTGGGGGCTGGGCATGAGCATTCTTTAAAAGCTCCCCAGATGATTCTAATGTGCAGCCAGGGTTGAGAGCCACTGGACCCTCTGACCCTGAGGGCCTTGCCTTCTCAGAATTCGGCGAGAGTGCATTTTGTGTTTATCTTAGTGGTTCTCAGGAGCGTGCTGGGCGCTGCCTCGGCCTGGTTTCCTGTAGGTCCGGCCTACACAGCCTTTATTGGGTGTGCATGGAGGAGGAATTCTGATGGACAGGGGGGATGATGGCAAAGAGGGGACAGAGTTAAAAATGCCCTTCTCCCTTTCATTAAAACACCAATTCAATGAGCTTTGGTTATGAAGCTCCTACGTGCCAGGAACTCAAAGATGAACCAGAAACCAATACCTTGAGCTCCAGAAGCTCACAGTCTCATTCCAGAAATAAGCTGACGGCTGTTAAGGTGGAAAGTACCACAACGGAGGTACACAGAGGAGCAGGGAATCAAGCCACCACCCCACAAGGCAACAGAAGGTGACCCCGAAGATGATCTTAGAGGAGAAATAAGAATGTCTTCCATGAGGACAGGTGTATGAGAAGGCTGGATCCATGATGGACCTAAATGATTTTGTTCAGCTAGAAATAGAGATGATGCAGCCACGGAGACCAAGGAAACACGAGAACCACTGTTCTGTGAATCTAGTATTTAACAAGGGGTGGGCTGGTTTGGGTAAGGCAGTGTGCCCCACGTTGTTCTCTGCCCCTCCAGCTGGGGCTGGCTTCTGCCCATATCTGCAGAGCAGCCTCCAGATCCCACTGCTGCTGCTGGGGGCAGGTTGGGGGGTGGGGACTCTAAACCCTAGCTATGCACCAACTTTTTGTTGTTGTTGTTAACTCTCACCCATGAGTATTTTTCCATTGATTTTTCGAGAGAGTGGAAGGGAGGGAGGGAGAAAGAGAGAGACAGAGAGAAAAAAGACTGATGTGAGTGAGACACATCGATTGGTTGCCTCCCACACGTGCCCTGACCGGGCGGGGGTATAAAACCTGCAAAGCCAGCTAATGTGCCCTTGACCTGGAATCGATCCCACGACCCTTCCATGCTCAGGCTGACACTCTAACACGGAGCCACACTGGCCAGGGCTATGCATCAACTTTTAAAAGGGAGATTTTCATAAATACATGTTTTGGGCCCCACAATCTAGAGATTCTGGGCACAGGGGTCAGGCATGTGTACTAAAAAACAAAACAAAAAAACACCAGCAGAGAATCACAATCCAGGTTATTATGATGGGTAATTCTCAACCTTTGGGGCACCTCCGGTTTTTATCTGCAAATCTGTTTCTGAGGGCAGTGTGCCAGGTTTGTGGTCCACCATTGGCTGGCCTTGCGGGGCCGCCTAATCAGGCCCTCAGCCCCCGTCTCCCCTGGGGGGCTGCTCACCGGCTCCCACCCTGCTAGGCAGACCACCAGGAGCCTGAGTTCTTTCTCCCTGTAAGGACCCAGCCAGGCCCAACCCCCCCTTCCAGCTCTGAGTTTTTGTGCCAGGGTCCTGGGACCCAGAACCTGGCCAAGGGGCCACCCTGAGAGTGCAGGTCCCATCACAAGTTAATCACCACAAACCCTCAGCCCCCGGTGTAGAACGTCCTCACCCTTTCACAGGGACTGACCACGGGCAAGGGTACAAATAGGAACTTCATTCCCGTCTGCTTGCTTCATGCGTTAACCTGGCTGCCCAGACCAAAGTTGGCAGCCACAGGGCTGTAGTCATCCTCTGCACACAGCCTGGGACCTCATTCCCTTCCTCTTAAGTCAGTGCCCTGCTCCCAAGGGCGGGAGGGGCAAGCACTGGGCCCAAGGAAGAGCGAACCAGCACTGCCCTATCCCCACCCCGGCGCCCCTCCCTCCTCTCCCAGCGCAGGACCCAGGTTCTCACCTTCAAGAAAACTACAGCCTCCAGACTGACTCTGTCTTCTGTTCTCCTCTCACACAGACCTATCACTTCAAGTTCTAGCACGGAAACCAAGCACCCAAATCACATTTTATAGGCTGTATTTACCCTAAAAAATATCCTGAATTCATTCATGCCTCCAAACCACCAGAGAATCTGAAAATTTACCAGAAAAACTGGGCAACTGCAACTTATCTTGGAGACTCCACAGTCAACACTTCATGAAAGGAGAAAAATCTCTCTCCTGAGTCGAAGCTGTAACAGTTCTCAGGAGGTGGGAAGGGGAAGTAGATTTTTAACCCGAGGGCAAGGTGAATGGTAAATCCTTAGCTAAACAGACACATGCCCCAAAGCCAGCCCAGCAGGGGCATTCATGTCTGTGGGCTTATGGATCCCACATCTGTGTACCTAATTCTTCCACCCTAGCATGGGGAGCCCAGTCAGACCTGTACAGCCACCCCTTGTCTCTCTCCAATTAAACAGGAATGATTTGTGGGTTCTCGCTGAGGTTTGCAAATGATCTATTGGAACAAAATTAAGCCTCTCGACTTTTTTTTTTTTTTTTTTTAAGATGTACCAAGACTTTAAAAGATGGGTTCAGATCCATTGTCAAGAGTTTCCTGTGCACTTTTTTTCAACTCATCTTTCTCCCTTGGGCAATCTCCAGCTTAGAGTTATTACAGACAGCATTCCTTGAAACTCAGAATTTATCTGCGTCTTCATATAATGCATAATTTCGAAGCACGGGGCTAAGAGAAACGCTTCTGCTATGAGCAGGAAGACAGGGATGGAAGAGATTAAAAACGGAACTGGAGACACAGCTGAGGAGATGGAGAGGGAGAGTGTGGGTTAGTTAAGGCGGACTGGCTGATCCTGGAGGGGTTCTGAGGGGTCAGAGCTCAGCACAGTTAGAATGAGGGGCAAAGGAAGGTGCGAGGCTTTCAGAAGAGGACTTGATTTTCATGTTTTTATCTGAACACTAATAGGTACCAATAAAAATTTCTAGGAAGATGCACATAATGTGGCCGACAAATCCTTGGAGTGAGCTGGAGAACAGACCCGTGTTGCCAGGGGAAACGAGGTGGGAAGAAGGCATGACCACAGGGTGCGGCACCAGGAATTTTAGGGACCTGGAACGGTGGTGGTGGTGGTGGTGACACAGATCTATATGTGTGTGTTTTAAATATATTTTATTGATTTTTCACAGAGAGGAAGGGAGAGGGATAGAGAGTTAGAAACATCGATGAGAGAGAAACATCCATCAGCTGCCTCCTGCACACTCCCTACTGGGTATGTGCCTGCAACCAAGGTACATGCCCCTGATCGGAATTGAACCGGGACCCTTGAGTCTGCAGGCCAATGCTCTATCCACTGAGCCAAACCAGTTAGGGCCAGATCTATATATTAAAACTCATAAAACTGTGCACCAAAAGGAGTCAAATTTCCTGTATATTAATTTATTTTTAGATTTAAAAAGAAACAAGAATCAACAACAAGTCTTTAGGTAGAAGGAGAAAAGCGCTGACTGGAGATGGGTCATGGCAGCTAATGCCCTTCCTCCCAGGGACAATGTGACAGTGTCCCCGGGCCCCACCTGGGCTCACCCTGCAGAGCTCCCCTTGGGCCGACGGGCTCTGAAGCCCAGAGAGGCAAGTGCCCATCCCTCAGAGCACCTGGGAGGAGTGAGCCAGGGTAACAGAGATGCTGTGGAGGAAGCTGGGCCCCCTAAGCAGCGGATGGAGAGAGTGAGCCAAAGAAGGACTTGTGAGAGGCACAAGGAAGCTGGCGGGCGTGGCAGGAGGGGGCTGCCAGGCGGCAGGACCAGCAGGGTATTTGCTTCAGGACCAGGCCTACTGCGAGGGAGCCTTGAAGAGCCAGATGTCACACTTCTCCCTCAGCACCCCCCTCTTCAAGGCTTCCACGGGCCTTGGGCCAAGAAGGCCTGAATATGGTCTTTAATTTCTTCAGGGCTCCTCCCATGTCTGATGTCAGAGAGCCTACACCCCAAACCGGCCAGGGGCAGGCAGAGATGGAAAGCGGTAGGAATGGTCCCACCTGTCTCTCTTCACCCCCCACCAGACCTTCCAGAGAGCAGGCAGCTACAGATGCCCTCACAGCCTCCAGGTTCATTGTGGAGAGGACAGTACTGGGCAGCAGACAATGCCCAACATGTAAAGACCAGAGAAAAACTGGGGGGAGCAGGGGGGGCGGCGCTGCCTGCCTGTTTCCTGAGTGACCAGAACAGCCAAGCTCAGGATGTGCCTCACCAAGGGCAAAGCGTATCTCTGTGGATGACAACAGGGGTGCAGAGCAGGTTCCAGAGGGTCGGTGGCTGGACCAGGGCAGCTCCAGGAGAACGGCGTAGGCCACACAAAAGGACAGCGGGGCTAGAAGAAGCTGCAGAGGCTGCAGAAAAGCCAGGAAGAGTTTCCTGTCTTGAGCGCCAGTCTCTCTCATTCCAGGAATCCCCTTTTCCTGAAGCTAGAGCCTGCTGCTATTTATTTATACAAGGCCGAACCCCACCTTCCAGGGCCCTGCAGAGCCCTCCTCCGCCACAAAGCCCGATTGTACTTCCACATCCTCAGAGCCAGCTCCCAGACAGAAACTTGCCTGAGGGAAGACAATTTGTACCAGAGATGGAAACACAGTCAGATTTAAAGGCCCAGTTCGCCAATAACGGAGACCTTTGTTAGGGTGGGAACAACCTTCTAAGGACAGTCAGAAAGGCGTGACAGAGGTTCCAGCCTGTCTTGGTGCCAGGAAGCCCTTCTGCAGGTGAGCGGTGGCTATTTAGTTTTGGACCATTTCCAAAGAACCAGGCCTTCCCGCAGGCCCCACCGAGAAATAAATTAGCATGCTATTCTGCTCAATTATCCACTTACAGTGAGGCATAATAACATTTTATTGAAGCAGGACACGTGGATGAAAGATACATCCATAGCAGTAAACCCCAGAATTCCTCCCCCACAAAACAGACAGGAAATTTTATCATCCCCCAAAACTAATCTAGTCTAAACTAGAGTGATTTTGCACTTCAAACACAATTTTTCTCAGGACTTGCAATGCAGGCTTTCTCTCTGCCCTCAAACCTCTCTCAGCAAAAGATCTGGTCAGACGTTATTTCTCAACAGGCTCCTATCTCCCAACAAGATACATCTAAAAAGTGCTAAAACAGCCCGTGGGAAAGTTGGGACCTCAAAGCTCTGGATGGGTTTTAGCTACACCCGGAGTCATGTAATGGTCTCCTGGGCACCAAACCCAAAGGACAGAGGGGTCTCAGGCAGAGGCGGGGGCACTGCCTGTGTTCTAAAGTGCCCACGCCAGCCCTCGCCGGTTTGGCTTAGTGGACAGAGCGTTGGCATGCGGACTGAAGAGTCTTGGGTTCGATTCCTGGTCAAGGGCACATACTTCAGTTGCAGGCTCCATCCCCGGCCCCAGTTGGGGTGCATGCATGCGGCAACCAATCACTGTGTCTCCCTCACATCGATGTTTCTCTCTCTGTCTCTCCCCCTCCCTTCCACTCTCTCTAAAAATCAATGGAAAAAATGTCCTTGAGAGAGAATAAACCAAAAAAGTGCCCTCGTCAGAGGGGACCGGAAGCCAATGGAGTAGGTTCCAGGGCCAGTGCCTCGGTTTGGCTACAGGAGCAGGAGTCCTGGACTAGGCTGAGGGAGCTTAGACTGAGGGAGGCTCTGGCCGATGTCGTGGGCCACACCTGGATTCCCACCAGCTCTCCCAGCTGCTGCCCTGCCTTCTGCACACACAGCCAGCACTTAGCTTCCATGGCTGTGGGGCTCGTTGCTTCTTCATACCTGGGAATAGCTGAAGTTAACTACTTAGGAGGAGGCTCTACACCTTCCCTCCTCCCCATGCAATGCTCACTTTCCTCTGGGTCCTCCATGCAACATTCTGACAGGAGTCCCCAGCCTCTCTCCATCCCAGGAGGTACCTCTTAAAGCCATGTCTGCACAAATGATGAGCAATTACCACTAATTGCCCCTCACCTCTTACTAACCCCAAGACCTCCCCAGAGCAGGGAAGGAGGGAGAAAGGAGGGGATGGCAGGAAAGCCAGTGGGTGTCTCTTTCGCCCAGCCCCACACATCATGGTTCCTGCTCTCCATCCAGAGGCCTCCCCAGCAGGTGCCACGGACCCACCAGAGGGCAGTGGGACTGGAATCGGCGGGTTCTATAGTTCTGGTTTCTCAGAGGTCAGGCATTATCGACCATTTCCAAAGTGGAACCTCAGTACACAACTACTGAAAGGCATCTCCAGGCCACCCAGTTCAGCATCTTCACCTGTACAGGCCACGTCCCTCAAGCTCACACAAGCCGTCAGTGGCAAGGCTGTCCCTGCCCTGGACAGCTGAAATCTTGACCTCCCTGCACCTTGATGTCCTCTAGAATAAGGCAGGAATAACCACGTCCCCCTCACAGCGTCATTCTGAGGAATGAGTTAACAGATGGAATTCTCCTCTGGGACATAGACAAACACTCAGAGAATAAAACTATTATCCCCACAAGAAGTCCTGTCCAGAGAGAAGAGAAACTTGGGTACCAGTACTGCTATGTTTCTCACTAGCTCAGTGACGTTAGGAATTCTCTTCACCTTCCTGGGCCTCAGTTTCCTGTAACTAAAATCCGACTGTAACTAAAATCCATGGGGAAAATAGTATCTCTGGGGTCCCTTGTTTAAAAAATAAAGTCATACGCAGAATAATATGAGGCATCCTCTGACAGAGCGAAGAGGTAAGAAGAATGAGAACAGAGGCACTGAATTTCTGTGTACAGAGCCCTTGCAGTGTGCTCATGGAAACTTCACGGGGATTGAGACTACAAACATACATAGTACTTTTGAGCTTCCTTACATCTGTAAAACAGTTACTGTGCCCGTAAAGACTGCCTGCAGACTTAATTTGGCTTATACATACAGAGTCCCTTTTAGTGCCTAAACCTGCCAGGCCCAGGGCTCCCAGCTCCCTCAAGAATGTGCTGGGGAACTCAGCCTCGGGGAGGAGAACACAGCGGGGTTCTGTGCGCACCCTCCCCAAAGCTCCAACACTCGCCTGGAGCACGCCCGCCGGAGGAAAAGGGAGCCGCCTTGGGCAGCAGGCCACTGAGGGTCATTCCTTAAGAAGAGGGCATTTTGCCAACCGTGTTAGCAGATTGGACTGAACTTCTATTTTCCCACTTCAGCAGAGCTAGTGTCTTGGTGAACGAGGCTTGTGCACACGGACATGAGACCATAGGCCCACATCTAACCAACTTGCTAATTTAATTAAAAATGAAGAGTCATCATAAAATGGAACACAGAGGTAAAGTGGAGGAGGGGAGAGGAACATCTGCTTTAAAGAGAGTTCTGTTTACCTCAAGCTTTTAAAAACAAGAATCCTGAACTCCCTTTCTACCTCATTATGACTTCTTTAACATTTGTTTTTAATTTACCCAAGATCATAATCTTCACGGAGGACCACATATGAGCCAAACTTGCGCTTGAAAACCACGCTGGGCCTTTTGTTCGGCCTGCGTTAATTAGTGTACAAAGGGGCATCTGATTTCCCCTGCCCACAACAGTCTCAAACACGAGTTCTTATTTACGTAGCACGGGCTACCGCAGGGCCTCTGGGTAACAGGCCCTAAGACAGGTATCAGGAAATTAAGGTTCTAATACTGGCTGATGCACAGTGGACCACTGAGACGAGTTATTTCAAACACAGAGCCTCATCTTTAAATACACTGACAGGTCCCTGCTAGCTGGATGCACTGAGTAAAAGAAGCAGAATGATGAAGATCTACAGAATACTAATTATCCACATTGGGGGCAAAAAAACTGAAAGCAAAGTACCAAGAGTAAGGCTAGTACCATAGACCAATCTACGGTTTCCCAAGGCGGGTTTTGTGGAGCACTACCTGAAAATAAAGGGTTCTGTGGTCCCTTCCTTCACTCAACCAATATTTACGAAGGACCTTCGGTTTGCCTGGTGCTGAGAATACAACCGAGAACAAACAGGTCTTCTCCCTGCCTTCTGCAGCGAGTTTAGGATCCAGAGGAAACAGAGTCTGCATCAGGTAAGGATTGGGCCACATCTTTACCAGCAATGAAAGGTGCTCATGGAGGACAGGGAGCTGAGAATTTGCAGCAGAAAACTGCATCCAAGCTGCGGGGCAGGGAGTGTGAAGTGAGACTTCTGTAAGGGGTGGGGCTGTGGGGTGGAGGGCAGTATTCCAAACACAAGGAAAGCCCTGGTCAAATTAAGTCCAAGGAATCCTGCTCAGTACACTTCCCTCTGAGAGATTTCCGGCGCACCTTAGCATGCTAAAGGCTGGAGAAGCCCTGCAGAAATGGAGCCTGGGATGTCCTACCTATTAGCATCCCAAGGATGTTCCTCTGAAAAATGCTGATAGAGGCACTATTGTTCTCACAGCCTATAAGAAACTTCTGTATGAAACAAAAGCTCTTGTTCATATAACTGGGAAACTATCATGTGTCCGCTCTGAACAGCCAAAATACCTTGGATTTGCTAATGTAATTCTAAAGTATTTTCCTTGGCACGGGCCTGTGAAAACATATGTCATCCACATCTCCCAGTATCACAGAAGAAATAAAGTCCCCAGCTACAAACTAGTGGGCCAGACTCAAAGTTCTAGCTCTAGCATAGACATCTGCTTTATTTTTAAACAGAGGCGCAAGCCTCAATGCTGGGATAAATTGAGAAAAGGTTCATAAAAAGTAAAACAAAAACGATCAACCACCAATGATGAATTTATCAAAAAGATTATACCCTGAAAGATACTAGACATGAACAGTGATTTCCCTTGCTAGCCTAAAATTGTCCAAAAAAAAGACAGGTTTTTGCAGTTTATTATATACTATGCATAAAAAATAGGGAATGTAAATAAATAATAACAAATATTCATACACATGCAGATTTTATGTGCAAGGCACTGTGCCAGGGTAAGTTCAAGGAAATTATGACAGCCAGGGTTAACAGTATGGAGCCTAGAGATCTAGAAATCCAAAACTGAATATAAGTAAGTGCCCAGGGAACGGTGGAGTGTAGAGACTGAACTTTATAGAGGCTAGGGACATCCTGAAAACCCAGGGCCACTAAAGCTAATAAGGACTTAACCTTAACAAAGCCCTTACTGTGTGCCAGGCACTGTTCTATATGCATGTGTACAACCTTGTTTAGTCTTTGCAACTAGGAGGTAGGTCCTATGAATATATCAAAATATGGCCCTAACCAGTTTGGCTCAGTGGATAGAGCGTCGGCCTGCGGACAGAAGGGTCCCAGGTTCGATTCCAGTCAGGGGCATGTATCTTGGTTGTGAGCACATCCCAGCGGGGGGTGTGCAGGAGGTGGCTGGTCGATGTTTCTCATTGATGTTTCTCATTGATGGCCTGTGACTCAGCATTTGATGGAAATCTGTTACTCAGCTAGCTTCAATCTTGAGAAGGCCTGAACTTCTGCCGGATTGATAACCACGTGATCACAGAGGTGACCAACGTGTCTATTTAATGTAACCAGAGGAAATAAGGAAAGGAAGCATGTTTGATTTGCTGTCATTATCTGAACATGCCCTTTCAAAAACTCCCGTGGAAATCTCCTTATGAACTTTATCTGTTCAAATGCTATCAGCTGGCAGAAGTATATATCTATATTTTAATTGAAAGAATAAAATATAAACATGAAAGATATTAATTTTATATAGAAAGCAACTGTAATGTACAGCTATAATCCTATCTAATAAAAGAGTAATATGCAAACGGACCATCACTCCGCTATGCCCATAAACCACGCCCACCAGACAATCAGAAGCGAATATGCAAATAAACCCAACCAAGATAGCTGCGGCCACAGAGAGCAGGAGGGAGGCTTGGGTTTCCCTGGCAATGGAGGAAGCCAACCTTTCCGCCTGCCCTTGCCAGCCTAGGCCTCCACTCAATGCTACAAAGTTTCAATTATAGAAGATAAATAAATCCCAACAAAAATGGCAGCAGCCACGGAGCTGGAGAGAGCAGGAGGCTAGGGTTGCCTCCGGCGATGGAGGAAGCTTTGGCCTAGGCTTCCACTCCAGGCTACAAAGTTTCAATTATAGACGATAAATAAATCCCAACAGAAATGGCTGCCGCCATGGAGCAAGCAGAAGGCTTGGCTCCGCTCCAGGCTACAAAGTTTCAATTGTAGAAGATAAATAAATCCCAAGTACCAGGGCCTCCGATTGGGTTGCTGGGGGGCGTGGCCGGCCTGCAAACCACCACAGGCCCCTCGCCCAGGCCGCCCCACGCCCCAAGGGAACCCCCACCCTGATCCAGGACACCCTTCAGGGCAAACCAGCTGGCCTCCACCCATGCACCAGGCCTCTATACTATCTAATAAAAGAGTAATATGCAGATTGACCATCACTCCAACACACAAGATGGCTGCCCCCATGTAGTCAAAGATCCTGCCCCCATGTGGACACAAGATGGCCACCACAAGATGGCCAGCAGGGGAGGGCAGTTGGGAGGGACCAGGCCTGCAAGGGAGGGCAGTTGGAGGCGATCAAGCCTGCAGGGGAGGGCAGTTAGGGGTGACCAGGCCGGCAGAGGAGGGAAGTTGGGGGTGACTGGGCCTGCAGGGAAGGGTAGTTGGGGGGGACCCAGGCCTGCAGTGGAGAGCAGTTGGGGGGGACCAGGCCTGCAAGGGAGGGCAATTAGGGGTGACCAGGCCTGCAGGGGAGGGCAGTTAGGGGTGACCAGGCCGGCAGAGGAGGGAAGTTGAGGGCAAACAGGCTAGCAGGGGAGCAGTTAGGCATCAATCAGGCTGGCAGAGGAGTGGTTAGGGGGTGATCAGGCTGGCAGGTAGAAGTGGTTAGGGGCAATCAGGAAGGCAGGCAGGCGAGCAATTGGAAGCCAGCAGTCCTGGATTGTGAGAGCGATGTCCGACTGCCCTCGAGGGGTCCCAGATTGGAGAGGGTGCAGGCTGGGCTGAGGGACAACCCCCTCTGTGCACAAATTTTATGCACCGGGCCTCTAGTTATTAAATAAACTAGTGACCCGTGCACATTGAAAGGAAAATCATTAGATGGTGGCCAGCGGGGTGGGACTGGGCTAAACGGGCCGGACATGCTCTGGAGCCAATGTCCCAAGGTCCCTCCCCAGTGTCTGTGGAGTGATTGTTTGCGGAGTGAGTGGGATCACTCTGGCAGGTGGGGTCCCTCGGCCTGGCCTGCAGGGATCGGGCCGAACCTGGCTCTCCGACATCCCCCAAAGGGTCCCATAGTGCAAGAGAGCGCTCTGCAAAGTTACTGTCCTACAGGGTGTGGAACGCAAAAATCGCGTGTCCCCACAAGGAATCAAGCTCCCTCCTCTCTGGTTTCAGGGTGTGTCACCCGAGAATCTCCGCTTCCAGTCACTGCAGCTCGGCAGCTCCTGCGTTGAGCGTCTGCCCCCTGGTGGTCAGTGCACATCATACCGACCGGTCAGATGGTTGGACACTTAGCATATTAGCCTTTTATATATATAGTATAGATAGGATTAATTAACAGGATTACTAATGTTAAGACTACATTTAAAATGAGAACATTATACACTTTTAGAGCAAAAAAGTGTTTATGAAATGTTTTTAAACTACAATAGGTGGGTGTCCTGGCCAGGTAGATCCATTGGTTAGAGTGTCTTCCCAATAGGCCAAGTTTGCTGATTCGATCCCCAGTCAGAGCACATACAAGAATCAACCAATAAATGCATAAGTGAAACAAATCAATGTCTTTTTGTCTAAAATCAATAAATAAAAAGTAAAAAAAATTACAGTAGCCATACTACATTCTACAGTTAACTCTTGAACAACTCAAGTTTGAACTGCACAGGCCTACTTATTTGTGGGTCTGCATAAAAACAAGATCCTTGCAGTTCAAACTTGTACAGGTTCAAGTGTCAACTGTACTTCTAAACCCCATGGCATTGCTTGGTGAACTCCTAACAGTAAACATAACATTTAGGAGCTGGATATGCACCCCTCGTGTTTCTAAGTCACATATTTCACTAAAAAAGGAATCAGAGCTCCTTCTAGGAATGGCTGGCTCCAGGTCTGGGGCAGGGAATGCACAAGATCCTGGAACACCCTGCCATTCCAGGAGGCAGGGAAGAATCAAGGACATGAGGACTTGAAGAGGCTTCCACTGACTACAGGTGGGGCAATCTGAGTATCAGTAAGGATAATAATTATAAATGGACTGAAATACGCTAAATAGATTTCAATAAATGAGTCTATAATGATATTTTTTTTAGATATCACAGCTTCATTGATTACTTTTGCAGGGTAATAGGAAACCAACTGACAACTGGTAAATAAATAAAAGGAAAGACTGCCTTTCCCATGTGATCTAGAGCGGAGGTTAGAAAACCTTTTCTACAAAGTGCCAGATCTTTTCAACTCTATAGGCCATGCATGGCCTCATCACAACTACTCAACATAGCCCTCGTAGTGCAAAAGCAGCCATAGGCGATATGCAAATGAATGCACATGACCGTGTTCTAATAAAACTTCATTTACAAAAATAAGTAGTGAGTTGGATTTCACCTATGGATCTTAGTTTGCTGACCTGATTAAAGGACTAATAGCAGTTTCTCTTTTAAAAAATATTACAGCCGATAGATGAAGAAGGAATGATAAAAACAGACTTTCACCATTTTTGAAATCAATAATGAAGTAATGGATGTGGGTGATGATGATCAGTGGCTGCTAATGTCACAGAGACAACCAGTCATTAAGTGTCTCCCGATGTAAGAACGACATCGATGAAAGAGTCTTGCAAAAATAAATTTAGAAGGCGAAAGAAAGGGAGAACCCTGAAGCTTGATCAAAAAATCTAAATCCAGCTAACACTTTTCAAGAACTACAGGGAATAGAAAAACATGTTAAAAGACATCATAGGGTTGCATTTGACAAAATCCAGACTTTGAGAAACTCCACGGGAGGCATCAGATAAAAAACTAAAAACCTAATTAGGAAGTTCTTTACATCCAATTTAGAATGCAGAGCAGAATGTCAACTTGCTACCTCAATATTTCACAAGATTTTAAGAGAATGTACCATAATTCTGTGATAAATCGTCTTTGATCCAGACATAATACAGGTAATAAAAAACTATAAAAAGAAACTTTTATAAATAAAATGAGGGACCAAAATTATCTTGTTCCTTCATCTATTTAATATTCACAAGTATATTATAGAGTGTCACAGAAACAACCAGCAACTTATACAGCTGCGAAATGATTTTCTGCACTACAATGTCAAACTTTAAAAATGTGCTCATCAATTTGGCCACTACCTCAGAAATAATTGTTTCTGGCAAGAAACACCAATGAATAATAAAACCAGTGGATGAAAGTTTGGTGGAAAATGGGATATTCCTACAGTCACAAAGGATCTCCCCACAAGATATTCATTAAATTAAAGGAGGAAAAATAGCAACTTTCTTGCAGAAACCTGGCAGTATCACTTTAACTGAGTGATCCAAATGAACACCGCCTGTCCTGGGATAATAGATGGCTCCTCCAGAGAAGCACTGAGAAGTACATGTCAATGACACATCAACTATGCAGTGTTCTTGCCCTAAATAAACACCTAACCTAATCATGAAGACACATCTGAAAAAAGCAAAAGTCAAGGTTCTTCACAAAATAAAAAGTTTGTAATCTTCAAAAGTCAAAAACACAAGAGACAGATTCAGACTGAAAACTGTTCTAGACAACAAAGTGTGACATGTGACCTCAACTCATCCTAGATCTACCCTCAGACCAAACTTTTGCTACAACACATTAGAAAGACAATTGTCAAAATCTGAGTAAGATCTGTAGATGAGACAATAGGGCTACCTCTGTGTTAATTCCCTGATTGTGGTAACTATATTGTGGTAAATATCCTTGGTTCTAGATGGGGGGGGGGGGGGTAGAAGAGGGTCAAGGGGGAATAAAAGGTCATGGAAAGAGACTGGACTTGGGGTGGTGAACACAATATATACAGATGTATTATAGAATTGTATACCTGAAATATGTATAATTTTATTAACCAATGGAACCCCAAAGTAAGTTCGATAAATAAAAATATAAATTAAAAAACTAACATAATTTTTTTGAAAAAGAACAGACACATGAAGTTATCTAGGAGCAAAGGGGCATTGTGTCTGCAACTTATTCTCAAAAGTTATAGAAAAAGAGAAAGATAAAGGAAATGTAGTCAATGTTAACATTTTGGGAAATCTAGAGAAAATTACATGGGATTCTTCATACTATATTTCACATCTTTTTCTGCATCTGAAATTACTCCAAAATAAAAAGTTAAATTAATTTATACATATACAGGGTAGAGCAGAAGTAGGTTTACAGTTGTGAGTACGTGAAACAGTTCATTCTTATATTATTAATTACTAGAGGCCCGATGCACAAAATTTGTGCAAGGGGCTCAGCCCCCGCCGCCGCGGCTGCCTCTGCCTCGGCCCCCGCCACTGCCCACCGTGGCAACCACCTCGGCCCCTGCAGCCCCAGCTTCGTACAGAAGGTCGTCTGGAAGGACGTCTGGTCTAATTACCATATTACACTTTTATTATTATAGACTAGAGGCCCGGTGCACAAAATTTGTGCATGGGGAGAGGGTGTCCCTCAGCCCAGCCTGCACCCTCTCCAATCTGGGACCCCTAGAGGAATGTCTGACTGCCCAGTGGGATTGGGCCTAACCAGGCAGTCGCACATCCCTCTCACAATCCAGGACTGCTGGCTCCCAACCGCTTGCCTGCCTGCCTGCCTGCCTGATTGCCCCTAACTGCTTCTGCCTGCCAGCCTGATCACCCCATAACCACTCCCTGCCAGCCTGATAGATGCCTAACTGCTCCCCTGCCAGCCCAATTGCCCCTAACTGCCATCCCCTGCCAGCCTGGTCACCCCTAACGGCCCTCCCCTGCAGGCCTGGTCGCCCATAACTGTTCTCCCCTGCAGGCCTGGTTACCTCCAACTGCCCTCCCCTGAAGGCCTGGTTGCCCCCAACTGCCATCCCCTGCAGGGTTGGTCCCCCTCAACTGCCCTCCCCTGCAGGCCTGGTCACTCCTAACTGCTCTCCCCTGCAGGCCTGGTCCCCCTCAACTGCCCTCCTCTGTAGGCCTGGTCACCCCCAACTGCCTTCCCCTTCTGGCCTGGTCACCCCTAACTGCTCTCCCTTTCTGGCCTGGTCCCTCCCAACTGCCCTTCCCTGCTGGCCTGATCATCCACAACTGCCCTCCCCTGCTGGCCATCTTGTGGCAGCCATCCTGTGTCCACATGGGGGCAGCCATCTTGTGTGTTGGAGTGACAGTCAATTTGCATATTACCTCTTTATTATATAGGCTAGTATTATTTTATGTACGAACAACTATAAACCTACTCGTGCCCCACCCTGTATATATACAGTTGACCGTTAAACAACATGGTTGGAACTGTGCAGCTCCACTTATACACGAATTTGTTCAGGATCAAATGCACATAAATTCCACATATATTAATTAACTAGAGGCCTGGTGCACGAAATTTGTGCACGGGGTGTGTCTGTGTCCCTCAGCCAAGCCTGCACCCTCTCCAATGTGGGACCCCTCAAGGGACATCCGACTGCCCGTTTAGGCCCGGGCAGTCGGACATCCCTCTCACAATCCAGGACTGCTGGCTCACAACCGTTCGCCTGCCTGCCTTCCTGATTGCCCCTAACCACTTCTGCCTGCCAGCCTGATCACCCCCTAACCACTCCCCTGCCAGCCTGATTGATGCCTAACTGCTCCCCTGCTGGCCTGACTGCCCTTAACTGCCCTCCCCTGCCAGCCTGGTCACCCCTAACTGCTCTCCCCTACAGGCCTGGTCCCCCCCTAACGGCCCTCCCCTACAGGCCAGGTTGCCCCCAACTGCCCTCCCCTGCTGGCCTGATTGCCCACAACTTGCCTTCCCCTGCTGGCCATCTTGTGGTGGCCATCTTGTGTCCTCATGGGGGTGGCCATCTTGTGTGTTGGAGTGATGGTCAATTTGCATATTACCTCTTTTATTATATAGGATTGTATGTATATATCATCCTGTTGATAGTCACTTGATTAAGAACTTACACAAACTGGCAATTCTGTTAAAGTGACATGTTAACTCTTTGCAAAGGGAACTGATAACCATGTAAATTGAAAACCTGAACTAAGTTCTGAAGTTTATGTACTAATTACTTTTGTTTCAGCATTTCTGGTTTCCCCTGGCTATACCATTCAATCATTTCCTATAAAAATATTTTTAAATACTGCAAGAAAAACCCACTTATTAAAGTATTGGTTTAAATTTTTTGGCCACCAGCCCTAGCTAGTTTGGCTCAGTGGATAGAGCGTCGGCCTGCAGACTCAAGGGTCCCAGGTTCGATTCCGGTCAAGGGCATGTACCTTGGTTGCGGGCACATCCCCAAGAGGGGGTGTGCAGGAGGCAGCTGATCGATGTTTCTCTCTCTCATCAGTGTTTCAAACTCTATCCCTCTCCCTTCCTCTCTGTAAAAACATCAATAAAATATATTTTTAAAAAAAATTTTTTTTTGGCCACCAAACATCTTCATAAAGTTATAATAAATCTGTACATTATTTTTATGACATTTATTACTTCTTTTTTATGTTTTAATCCTCATCCAAGGATATGTTTGTATTGATTTTTTTTTAGAGAGGAAGGGGGGGGAAACAGAGAGAGGCATCAAAGTGAGAGAGAAACTTCCATCAGTTGCCTCCCATACTTGCCCCGACCAGGAATAGAACCCGAAACCTAGGTATATGCCCTGACTGGGAATCAAACCCACCACCCTTTGGTGTCCGGGAGAATGCTCCAACAGAGACACCCAGCCAGGCCTGTTATTGCTTTTTATATCCCAGAAATTCGTTCTATGATGTTGATATTTCGTTTCAGCCTTGGACAAATCCTGGTTTTAAAACACAGTCCATTTAGCCAAAATGTTAATTCAGTGACCCTCAAATACTAATATTATCCCCATTTTGCCGAAGAGAGCCCTGGGGCACAGAGGCACAGAGCCAGACCAAGGCTGGGCTGGGATTCAAGGCTGGCCGATTGTGGCCAAGCCCCAGGCCTGAGACATACTGGCAGCCCAAGAGAAAGGGGTGGTCTGTCAGTGGAGCATGCCCTCCATCCAAAGGCCTTGGGCTTCTCTCCACCATGTTCCTCTCTCCCCTCTCTCAATGCAACTGCTTATTAACCAGTTAACTGCCACGTGCCCAAAACAGAAACCATCCCCACACAGCACGATATTTTGAATTTAAATGCGTCTATAGACACTTATGGCATACAAAAGGTTAAGGGGCCTCCAAACTCCACACTCTCACCACCACAGCCCCTTCCTGCATTACCTCTCCTGGGAGGACCTGGGAACACCCTTCTGAGGACGATTTATTTCTCACTCCAAAGCTTCAGCAACAGTGTCTCTCCCTGACAAGCATTTTATTATTTTTTAAATGTATTTTTATTGATTTCAGAGAGGAAGGGAGAGGGAGAGAAACATCAATGATGAGAGAGAATCATTGAGCAGCTGCCTCCTGCACGTCTCCTACTGGGGATCGAACCCACAACCCAGGCATGTGCCCTTGACCAGAATCAAACCCAGGACCCTTCAGTCTGCAGGCTGACACTCTATCCATTGAGCCAGCTAGGGCCCTGACAAGCATTTTATAACAGAAAAGCTTATGTTGTAAAGTAGAGGTATAAAGTGTATTTATCTCGTGTATGTCTAACATTCCTCCTATACCTCTCCTCTATGCATCCCACCTAGAAAAGTTTAAATAGATAATGTAATTAATAAGCATTGACTATATCCAATCTATATATATATAAGCCAAGCAACCAGAACGACTGGTTGCTATGACACACACTGCCAGCCCAATTGAAGGTTGGCCCCTCCCCACAGCTGGCCTCGGCTGGATCAGGGGTGGAGCTGGCCAGCCAACCTCCTGCAGCCCCTCCCCCTGGCCCACCCGGCCCCGCTCGGGGGGGCCCCCCCCAATTGGGGGCAGGGCCAGCTGGCCATCCTCTTGCATCCCCTCTCCCCTGAGGGCCCTGCCTGATCCGCCCTCATTGGTGCAGGCCAGACGGACCCCACCTGTGCACAAATTCGTGCACCGGACCTCCAGTTTACACATGAAATAATATTCATGCATGTACAAGAAAGCGGGACTAGTCAGGAGTAGGAAGTAGGCAATAGCCCAAGTCAGCAGATGCACACAATAGTATTAGATATCACGGTATCTAAGGAACCAAGTTTACCACCTCAAGATGTCAGAAGGAAAACACAAGGGATACTAAAGGGGGGGGAAAAGGAATTGCAGAGCACAAAAAAGCAACAAAAGATTAAGACTGCAATGATCGCCATCTCTGGAACTGTAGAGAGAACAGCCATTAAAAGGGTCTGATGCTACCCCAGGCAGAAGCAGCGATTTAAAAGTGCCTCCTAAGTCAAAGGGTTGGAAATGCCACAGAAAAAAATGAATACAGAGACGCTACTCAATCTTCATCTTCTCCTGTACTTGTGCAAACCACTTCTTTGTATCTTGCTCCGAATGGCATTTTCACATTAATCTGGCTGTCAACTTCCAGTAGAAGGGAAACTGCAGCATTGTGGCTCAAATAATGGCTCTGCCACCTTCTGGAGAGGTGACTCTAGGTCCCCCGCCCACTCTCGCAGTCTCAGCTTCCTCATGGACAAAACAGATTATAATATCAGATGTGCACGAGTTCAATGTGGGAATAGGTGTGAACGGTGCCTGCAGGGCTGTTTTTAAAAACACTGATGTTTAAATATTCATGCTGCCAACATTCAACAAATGTCTGTGAATCACTTCTCCTGGGTCAGACATTACGGTTTCATAAAGAAGTATTTTGAGGTGCAGTTTTTCTGTAGCACTGCTTTTTTGCCGGGCTTGCTGTGGGTCTCCCTTAGTAAAGAGGGTAATGTTCCCATCATTCATAACTGTTTGATCTGGGGCAAGTCCACAATCTCCTGGAGCTTGTGCTCCTCGCCAGTGGGTGGGCTGGATGGTCCCCCTTCCAGCTGTGAGGGCGACAGGGCACCCGTGCTGGGTGCTTATAGAAGAATCTCAGGGAGGGAGGGACATCCCACCCAACCCCAGAAGGCATGTGTTATAAAATCCAACTGATATTCGTGACTGATACAGTCTTTTAGGAGTTTATGGAGAAGAGTGTCGTTCCAAACATCAGAAACCTCTACTGCCAACGAATCTGGACTTGATCAGCTTTTCATACCACTCATTCTTACTTCTTCTGTTTTTCTTCATTAATCGGCAGATCCTTCCATTTCTTAATCACAGTTACTCTCTCTCATATTTACACCTTTCTGTTTCCCCACACATTTTCTGTAGACATTTGAACAAATAATGGCCCCATTCACTTATTGAGGAATAAGACATCTATCTCCCCAAGACGTAGTGCCCTGCAATACCCAGATTTCCAGGAGGGCTTAGCTAGCCCTCCAAGTACCTCCCCTCAACCATACTCAGAAGCCCTCTTACTAATATTTCTACCATATTACAGTTTCTGAAGTGAAGGAAAAAGCACTGAATTTCCTGATTCCTTTCCTAATTTCAACCCATCGTACACACACACACACACACACACACACACACACACACACAAAGGGTGGGGGGACTAATAAATTCTCTGCCATATCCAAAAGAATTCTCTGTGTAAATGCTTAGTTATTTCTTTAACTGTCAATTTACTGGAGTAGTTATAGATGAATGGGACTGATTTTTAACTTAGAGAACTTTAAAAGAGCAACCCATTTATAAAATATTTTATAAAATGAACAATGAGGAAATAATGTTTGCACACTTGGTTCACCAGAGCTTGGTATGTTAACCAAACAACGTCGTTATCCAAACTACAGAGGCAGCGAGCCAATTGACTCCCGCCTTTCTCCACACCAAAGACACACTCGTGTGTTCTTCTAGCCCTCACTGATTTTAACAAGGAAAAATCAGCCCCAAGTTCCAAACAGTTCACACGCTAGTAGATAACCACTTATTCCTCTGAAAGAGGGGGTGTGGTGAAGTTCCTGGGGCCACCCACTGAAGTTACTTCACCCCTCGGAGCTCAGTGCTGAAGGGACAACGGGAACCACAGCCATGCACTCGCTTATACAACTGTTTATTTGGGAAGGTACATTCCCAGGTCCACTCAGTAGAGTTGGAACAAATCTACCCTCCCTCCCCCACAACTGGTAACTCACATCAGGACTTCTGAGTGGAAAACAAAGGTCGGTGCCCTTGCCCCAAGAGGAGGAGGAGCTAGTTATATCAGGCACTGTGTAAAGTCACAGGGTGAAGTGGGAAGACCTAGACTTTGGACTCACAACCAAGTTCAAATCTCTGCACAATTAGCAGTAATATGACCTTGAACAAAATACTTGACCTCTCCAAGTCTGTCTGTCTGCACAGCAGTGAAATGGGAATAACAAGTATCTACTTCCCAGCAGGTCAGAAGCCATGAAAAATATTCAGGTTTTAGTAGCCATTGCCAAGTGCTTTCCACATGGACTGGCGTTATTAACACTCTTCAAGAACAGCAAATGAGAGCACCCACTTTACCATACATTTGCCAGCATTTATGAGTCTTATTAAGACAAAGTCTTATTAATTTAGTGGGCCGAAAAGTGATTCGACTTTATTAGCACTTTTTATTACATGGCAGGTTAAACATACTGGGTAGTCATTTGTAGTTTCTTGTTTTGTGGATTTTTTTGTTTATACTTTGTTTACTTTCTATAATTAGGGTGAGCACTTGGGACCTTGTTTCTCCTCTTAAATAAAAAAGATTTTTAAAATGCTGTAACAGCTTGGAGTATGAGTACATTCCCTGTTCTGAGGACTCCAGGTAACTAGAATTATCACCTACCCTCATCACTTCCACAAAAACTCTTGAAAAGGCCATGTTTAGGGAAACATTTTTTTTAAGTCAGGTTTAGGTTGCTTTAAAAAAAAATTATTGATTGTAGAGAGAGAAGGAAAGGGATAGAGAGGGAAAGAGGGATTGGGGAGAGAGGAGGTGGGGGGCGAGAGGAAGAGGGGGGGGAGAGGGAGAGAGAGATTTGTTGTTCCACCCATCCAGCATTCATTGTTTATGTAGCCTGACCAGGGATCGAACCCACAACGTTGGCATATCAGGACGATGCTCTAACCAACTAAACAGGGTGGAAAACATTTTTATACTTTTCAAACTTTGAAATGTATTTCTAAACTGAATGTTCATTTTCCCATGAAAATCTGTGGGCTACATACTTGTAATAAGAAGGAAAGATTTAAAATTCTTAAGTTTATTTTAGGAACTTAAAGGTATCTGTCAACTGAGGTAAGTCAGAGCACCTCTAACCCCTGGGAGTCTCAGGGAGAAGCGGCATAGTAGCCCCGAGGGTTCACTGAGCCACACATACAGAGGAAAAGGCAAGTCCCCTCGCTCCCCTGCGCGCCCTTCATTCCTGAATGCCAATGTTTTGGAAACTGCCTTTATTTCACTAAATCCAATCCAGCTTGAGAGAAGATAATATAAATACCTCCTCCAAAAATACATTAGTCCATTTGGGGCAGTCTTCTACATGCTTTTAAGCAGTCAGTCCTTCCTCCCCACCCCCAATTACTGACCACATTGCAGTATCTGCCCCTGATTGCAAATGAGTTGTATTTTGATTCCCATCTCCATCCCCCTTCAAAATCAGTCGGCTCCAGACAATAAAAAGAGGAAAATTTTCCCCAGTATGTCATATCTTTCAAGCAATGCATAAGTGTTTCATTATTTAACATGTAGCTCAGAGGTTCCCAACATTTTCAGATTTATAAAGCGGGTAGAGAAAGGGCCTTTAGTCTCCCTACTTACTGCAAACAAAATTCCAAGACCCCCACCCCAGCCAACTTGCCCTTGGTTTTACTGAGACTCTCAAAACCGTCTAGCCATCCCCATGCACTCCCCCCTCAATTTCTGCCACCTCTGCCTTTTTCTACATCCTCAGCTTCAGCTCTTGGGCTAGTCTGCAAAATAAAAAACATCTACTCTTAAGCATCCTCCATCAACAAAGGAAGACGACTTTACCTTCTTCCCTAACTTCTCAGTCTCATCTCTTCTTCCTATCTTTTCCTCCATTCATCTTCCATGCTACCTTACTGCCCCTGCAAACAAGCCCCCACTCCAGCATCCTAAATATACTTTCCAAAGCCTGTGGCTCCCCCTTTCCCCCTTCATGCCACACCCATTCTTCTTAAATGGTTATCTGGAGTCTGATTTTCCAGCATCTTCCAGGTTATGGTAGGACAGAAAATGAAATGTGTAAGGTACTCAAGGTTAGAGAGAGCAGGCTGCTCGCCACTGCGGGAGTCTGCTCGGGGGGTGCTGGCAGAGAAGTGAGGGATGGGCCACACCTAGGACTAGTCCAATGCACAGCACTTTGGCACCCGACGGGGAAGCCCCCAAGCTAGTGTCTGCCTCCCTATCATTATCAATGCACTTGCCTGGAACACTTCTCTCTGTGGGCACCACTAACTTCCTAATTAGAGAATTCCCAAAGCCCCTCTCGACTCCTCCATCTTCTTGTCCCTCTGTGGCATGTGTCACTGAGAACACCCCTCCCCTTTCCTTTCCCTCCAGCTCCCTCCCATGTAGCCACAGTACCTAAGCTCCTCTCCCTCCTTGGCAAGTGCTCCTTTCCATTCTCCTTCAGTGACTTCTTCCTCTATCTGAGCATCCCCTCCCCCTCTTCTCTTGCTCCCCTGCATCACCCAGTTGCTGCAGTTACCTATTCCCTCAATATCCCCTCAAACCCAATGCGTCTCCAATGAAACCTAGCAGCTTCTCCAAGGGGAGAGCTTTTTTTTTTTTTTTTATCTATTATATTGATTTTTTTTTTTTTACAGAGAGGAAGGGAAAGGGATAGAGAGTTAGAAACAATGATGAGAGAGAAACATCGATCAGCTGCCTCCTGCACACTCCCTATTGGGGATGTGCCCACAACCAAGGTACATGCCCTTGACCGGAATCGAACCTGGGGCCCTTCAGTCCGCAGGCCGACGCTCTATTCACTGAGCCAAACCGGTTAGGGCCAAGGGAGAGCTTCTTACATGTGGGCTCCGATTCTGCCAAAATAGTCAAGGGTCAGTCCAGCATGAGTAGGCAGATGGCAGGCCAGGGCCCCACCTGCAGGCAGTCATTCCCCCAGGTCACCAAGGCTCAGACCCCAGGAGTTCACTGTGACATCAGCCACTTGCTGCCTATAGTGTCACCTCTCCCTGCGCTAATTCAACCGACCATCCCAGTCTCTCCCATCCTTTCCATTTGGATACCCTTAAGCCCTTTTCATCTCACCCTTGGACTCCTGTGAGTCTTCTGACTGTTCTGGCTCCTTCCAGGTCCTCTCCCTCCGATCACAATTACTGCTCTAAGCACATGTATGAGTCACATCACTTCCCAGCATCACTTTCCATGGTTCTCTGCTGCCTCTTGAATAAGACCAAATTCCTTCACTGGCATTCAAGGTCTGGCCCCTTACCCTTCCAGGTAAATAGAATAACTTGCATTACCCCGAACACCCCTGAACTTTTCCCTTCCTCCATGCCTCTGCTCTCCCTGTGCTGGCTTCAACCTCAAGATGAGGGGGAAGTAGGACTTCCACTGTCCACTCTAAACACCTCTGTACTATTTATTTACATTTATCATGAACAAGAATTATTTTAAATATATTTTAAAAACTTTTCTATTACAGTTGATATTTAATATTATTGTATACTAGAGGCCCAGTGCACGGAAGTCATGCACGGGTAGGGTCCTTAGGCCTGGCCAGCAATCAGGGCTGATCAGGTTCCCCGCCTCCTCCTTCCCTGGCTTCCTTAGGGCCCTGCCGCTGCTGCTGGTCACCCGCCATGTTCCGCACCACCCTCTGGTAGTCAGCGCACATCATAGCGAGCAATCGAACTCCCGGTGTCCTGGTCGAACTCCCGAGGGAACACTTTGCATATTAGCCTTTTATATATATAGAAAATTAGTTTTAGAGGCTACACAATTAACAAGAATTGCTCTGAATTAAAGAATGACTGAGGGGGACAGAAGAGGGCTGGGAGTGGTTAATAGGGAGAAATGGAGGATCTATGTAATACTTTCAACAATAAAAATTTTTTTTAAAAAAGAATGACTGAGTTTTGGGGCACTGGTGTAAAACAACTTCCTTGTCCTGGCCAGTGTGGCTCAGTTGGTTGGGCGTCTTCCTGTGCATTGAAAGGTTGCTGGTTCGATTCTGGGTCAGAGCACATACCTGGATTGTAGGCTCAATCCCCGGTAGGGGTTGTGCAGGAGGCAGCTGATCCATGTTTCCCTCTCACATAGATGTTTCTCTCTCTCTCTCCCTCTCTTTCTCCCCCTCTCTACAAATCAATGAAAAAACAATAACAACAACAACTTCCCCCACCTGCCTCCCTTGATCTTGCTGACCCAAACAATCTTTCTACTCTCAAAATTCTTCTCTGGACTTTATGGGCTCCTAACATATACTTCCTATTATAGTAGTTTGTGCTAACATTACTTCTTCTTCTTTTTTTTTTTTTTTTAAATCCATGCCCAAGGAAATTGAGGAGAGAGAGAGAGAGAGAATAGTTGCCTTCCATATGCTCCCCAACCGGGGATCAAATCCATAACCCATCATGTGCCCTGACCGGGAATCAAACCGGCAACCTTTTGGTGTTCAGGATGATGCTTAACCAAATGAGCCACTCCGGCCAGGCTAACATTACTTCTCCCTAACACATTTTTAAATCCTAGAGAGCAAAGTTGGATCTAATTCATCCTGTCTCCCACAGTCCCTTAGCCACTGCCCATGATGGGTCCATTCAATAAACATCAGATGAAGTAGAGAACTTACTTAGACTTACTCTTAAAGATGCCAATCTAAAGTTCCCCAGTTTAGCAAGTAAAAGTTGGCTCTAAATTGGAATATAAGCAGGTTCTTTGCATTATAGATTTTCTGATCTATAATGCAGAGGTAACAAAAATATTTGTGGCATAAAAAAGAATTTAAATAATTCCAGTGGGTTAAGTATTTAAATTCTTATTTATGTCACAAATTTTTTTGTTAATTTTGCACATCACTCTAAAGGCTGGAATACTCTATTAAAGGTTAGATTTTGTGTGTGTGTGTGTGTGTGTATGCTAGCCTACTTTCTCCTCAGGAATCCATAGAAGTGAGATCAATGAAGAATAGAGCAACCTATAACTTTCTAAAATTATAACAGAGCAAGCAGATATTCCTTGCCAGATGCACCCATCCAAAGAAAAGGCTGACAAAGTTTGAGTCCCTCTACAGGGTTTGTCACCCCAGCAATCCAAGTGCCACAACTTCAACAACGCAGGCAGGGCCCTCGAAAAAGCTTGTTCCATGTGGAAAGCCCTCATTAAACCCTCAGTTATATTTAGAAAAAAATGGAACAGAAGTTATATTTAGATGAAATGGCTTAAAGGAACTTTTACCAAGAGCAGCATGTTTATCCTATCTTCCATAAGAAAGGTTTTACTTAGCTTTTACATACAACTCCTAAAAACAGACAACTTCTCTATTTTGTGTCAAAAAGAAATCGGGAGCACCCAGGATATCAGCAACACTCCCCAGGGGAAGCAGTGGGATAATCGGAAGGACTTAAAAAGAAACACAGGTTTAGAGAATAAAACCATTTCATTCAGAAACTTGAGTTGAGACGGTCTGAGAAGGGTGTGAGGAATGTGGTGCTGAGATGTGTGAGAAAAGCTCTTAAATTTATAAACTGGACCAAAAAAACTTACAGATTTCCTCAACAATCTACCTAGCAGTGGTGTTCTTTTCCAAAATGTCATTAGCGCTCTCATTGTGGTCACAGTCAAACCATTCTCCATCCTTTTGCAGCGAGCTCCCTGAACCAGTCAACATTTCCCTTTTGGCTCTTATTAGTCAAACTATTTTTATTAGTAAAACTATTTTTGACATCCACTTTCTTTTGTGTTGACCTACATTTTCCTAACAACATTCTAGTCAACAGCGCTGAGGTGGTTTAGCAAACTTGTGAAGCCTTTTCAGGAATGAATGTATCATTTTGGGGTGACTATTTGAAGAAGTGAAAGATGGTTTGTGGCAGTTATTCCTTCCTTCCTAGGCCACAGGGTCCCCAGGGCTCCAGATGGGAATGAATCATGGCTCAGAGGCTTGGCACACACCCCAGGTTAAGGGGACCTCTTCTCTAAAGAGCCTCAGGAAGAGGCCACTTCCCAGCCTCCCAGCCAACCCAGAGTGGAGGGCAAAGGTAATGCCTGGGGAGGAGATGGCCCCACAGCAGGACTGGCCGGCCCCAGCCATCCCAGCAGGAATCATGCCAGTGCTAAGGGTGTTGCAGCCCTGCTGCTTGCTATTCCTAGGGTCAATTAACACTCTGAAGCACTCTAACTCAGTGGTCGGCAAACTGCGGCTCGCGAGCCACATGCGGTTCTTTGGACCCTTGAGTTTTTAGCAAAGGCCAGCTTAGGAATACCCTAATTAAGTTAATAACAATGTACCTACCTATATAGTTTAAGTTTAAAAATTTTGGCTCTCAAAAGAAATTTCAATCGTTGTACTGTTGATATTTGGCTCTGTTGACTAATTAGTTTGCCGACCACTGCTCTAGCTAATCCCTACTTTTGCTTCTGGCTTGGTATTTCCAGAAAGTGAGTGCAACAGAGAACTGAAGTCACCCAATTTTATACCACTTACAAGCCTTAGAGCAACAAAGCCTAAGGCTGTGAAATTTAGAGAGGAAACACAGACCTAGACACTAAAAGAGACCAGATTATATATTCCAGACACGCCCCTCCCTCCTGCAGCCACCTCCCTTTCTCTCCCCCTTCCTCCATCCCATATCTATCTACATCCATTTTAAGAGGATGGGACCTCAACAGAGGGCCTACAGTTTGCCTACAGTGAGAATCACATTAGTTACATTAATATAATCACCCAGAGGAAAGCATCATCTCAACCTTAAAGTCCAGACAAATGCAAGGGTTTCCTCACTTGCTGTCCTAACAGTCCATGATGCCCAAGGATAGATAGGGTCAAAGAGCAGGTTCTATTGAGCTGACTGAACTGCAGGAAATGTCCCCATACATCAATTAACTTTGGAATCAGGCAGGCCTAACACAGTGATAGGCACTTAAAGATCACAGAAACAATGGGGGAACTGAATTTCTGCAGACAAATCACCAGGGAGACAAAATGTAGGTATGAGAATGGGCTAGGACACACTAAGTCCCTTGTGAAGGGGAGAGAGAGAGAGAGAGAGAGAGAGAGTCCTCGAAGGCTTGAACAGAGGGTTAGCAACATAGGCTAGGGCAGGGAACAGCTGCAGGGGTGAGGATAAGCTGGCAGTCAGAGGCATGCAGGGGGGAAAGGTCGACTTCCCCAAGGAGGGCTCCGAAAATCCCACACAGGCCTGGATTTAGTAATCAGGAGTCCTCAGCATCACCAAGAACCGGCCTTGGAAGTGTTTAGGCAAAAGAACATGTAAAATGGTAGAAAGAAGGAAGGAAGGAGAGGGCTGAGACAAACAGAAGATCTGTCCCTGGGGGGGCAGCTGTCAGAGTCACCATTCAAAGAGGAAGAATCCAAATGCCCGAGTAAGAAATGGGTAGGCAGAAGGAATAGCCCGCTGGAGGGAAATAACTGGTCATGTTTGGGACCTGTCTGCACCAGGCCCTGGATCCGTGCTCCCTCACCTTGGCTAATGCCACCAGACTCCTCTTTCCAGGCATCTAATGGGAAATGGGAAACTGAGACGTTGGCAGCATAACCCTCTCAAACACACAGTTACAGGAACCCTACCAAAACTTTCAGAACTGAGCTCCATCTGCGGACATGGAAGGGAATCAGTGAAAACCTAAACGAAGTGGCTACAGCTTGTATCGCTCAACTTCTACTCACACCTTTTTTCCTTTAATGTGAACGTAAACTGTAACATCCAGTTTATATTCAGAACTTCCTGGGATGCTCCGAAACAAGGGCCAAAGCCGCAGATCTTCCCTGCTTGACCGGTGAGGGCTGTGTGGTCCCGCTGCCACCTCGGTTGGTCAGAGCCCCCACCTCCACTCCCTCATCTCACTGGCCAGCAGAGCGCACCATTGTACCCACAGCAAAGGCCTCCGCTCCCCACCGACCTTGACAGCAGGGATCGTCCATTTAGCACCGAGCGTTTCTCAGGTGGCCCTTGAATTATAATTATTACTTAAGGGCTGCGCGAATATAAAGTGCGTTTGTCCGGCCCTGCTCCTAAGGCGCCAATACCTCCTGCCCCGGAATCAAGAACCAACTGGAAAGCAGAGAACCACTACCGTGCGTGCATCGCCCAAGGGACAGCACGCTACAACCTGGCACGTAGTAGATAGGCGCTCACCCAAATCTACCATCGGACCTAGCACCTGGGCAGAGGACCCCTGCTTGGGGTGGCGGCTACTGGGACACAAAGCCTAGCCAGCCCGGGGTTTGCGCCCCTGGCGACTCAGGGGGGCGGGAGTCCAGAGCGAGCGAGGGGGGGAATGGAATCCGCCCTCATTTGCACGTCGTCTGGAGCCGGGTCAATTTGCTTAATCACGGCTCTAAATGCCAGCGCGCAGCACACAATGCGCGCCCATTAACAGGTTTAAAGTGTCGCAGCGCTCGCTTTAAATGAGAAAAGTCGGCAACAAAGGAGGGAAAAGCCAAGTTCCTCAACTTGAAGAATGCCGCGGGTTGCCCTCGAAATCTCAGCGAGTTTAAAACCC
Source organism: Plecotus auritus (assembly GCF_963455305.1). NCBI lineage: Eukaryota > Metazoa > Chordata > Mammalia > Chiroptera > Vespertilionidae > Plecotus > Plecotus auritus. The sequence continues at coordinate 119,688,680 of NC_137782.1, forward strand.
CGAGCTCCACAGAGAAGCTGAGGCCCCCGCGCGAGGGCTGGGGGTGGGAAGAGGGGTGTGTGAATAACCCGCCACGACACTGGGTTTCTTAGGAACCAACTCGCAGCTGCCTGTGAAACTGAGGTCGGGGGGCAACGTCGCCAACCCAGCTCCCGGGCCCACTGCCCAACTGCCAAGGAAAGCTGACCCACTTCCAGGAAGGAAAACGAGACCCACCCGCCCGAAACCGGCAAAAATCCAAGTTTTCCTTCTTGGGAGCAAAGAACTTTGGAAGCCAAAGGAGACCCCAGAAGTGGACCCCAAAGCTTCTCCCCAGAAAAAGGGGGTTATTTAAAGGGTTTTTACGTTCATCCAGGCACTGGCTAGCGCAGCCTAACGCTTCGCCGCCACTGAGTCGTTCAACTCCGCAGAGTTCTGCCCCGGATCCTCCGGGACGGCCCCATCCCCCACCCGCTGCCGAGCCCGGGGGCGCATCCCGCCGGCCGGGCCTCCCAACCGCCCAGCGCGGCCGGACAGACGCTCACCGTGCGTGCTCCTCCGGGAGACAGGGGTCCGTTGGGGAGATACGGGCTGCTCAGGTCTGGGATCATCAGGAACGGGTACCCAGGGTACGGGGGACCCTTAAAGAACGCGCCGTCCTGGGGCCTTCTCACTGCGGGCAAGACCAAGGCGGGGTGAGGCCGAGCGCCGCGGCAGGGGCCCCTGGACGGGGACCCGGGACCCGAGTGCCCTCACGCGCGCCCCAGGACAGGGCGGAGAGCGGGGACGCGGGGAATCGGGGCGGCCCGAACTGAGGCTCAGAGCACCGCGGGGCCCGGGAATGGGGGCTGCCCGGACCAGCACGTACCTTCGGCGAAATAGTCCCGCGGCTTCTGGAAGCCGTCCCGAGAGGGCTGCGGGCGCCTCTCCGCCTGCAAAGGAGACACAAAGGCGAGGGCGGGTGAGCGGGCGCCGAGCCGGGGTCCGCAGGGTCGGCCGCCGGAGCCTCCTTACCTCCGAGTCCGAGCTGCTGCTCTGGTTCTCCGACTCGTTGACCAGGGACGACTTGACTTCGTCCAGGTCCCGCTGCGCCGAGGCGCTGTCGCTGCTCGGCTCCTGCTCCTCGCCCCCTTCGTCCTGGAAGGGGATCAGCTCGTCGTTCGCCCCGAGATCGTCCCCTCCACCGGCCGCCCCGGCGCCCGAGCCGCCGCCGCCGAGCTGGGGCATGGTGGGGCCGCGGGCCGGGGCCACCGCTCTCCGCGCCCCGCGCCGCCCGCGCCCGGCCCGGCCCGGCTCGGCGCCCCTCCCTCCCGCTCGCCCGGCCGCTCCGCTCGCCGCCGCAGCGGCCGCAGCAACAAAGTTTGACAGGGCGTGGTCCGGCGGGAAGCGGGGCCGGCACGGCCGGGCCGAGCGGGGGCGGCTCGGCTCGGGCCCCTCCGGCAGCGCCGAGCCCAGGGCTCCCCAACTCGCCGCCACCGCCTGCTCCGCCGGGGCGTCCCAGCGCCTGGCCCGCCAGGGAGGGGCGAGCGGGGCAGGAAGGAGGGCCCGCCGGGCTGGGCAGGGGGGCCGGAGGGAGGAGCCCGGCTGCAAGCTGACACCCGCGCCGCGCGGAACCCCGCCAGCTCCGGCGCGCACACACTCGCATTCACACTCGCACACCAGTCGCTCACACCTTCCGGGGGCTGCGCCTACCCGCCGCGCGCCCCGCCCTCACCCCCAGACTCGCCCCGGCGCCCCACCTCGCACCCCCAGCGGCCCTCCCCCACCCGCCCGCGAGCCGGTTGGAGTCCCGCCCCCACCCCCAGGCAGCCCCTAACTTACTTCCAAATAACCCCCAGAACTCCGCACGGATTCCGCACCCCCTCCCATCGCAGCGGCGCGCGCGGGCGGCACTGCCCCCTGTGGGAAAGCTTCGGACACACAGACCTGCCTGCGACTCTCGCTGCCTGGAGTTCTCCCGAGCGCGGGATACCACCCGGCCTGGCGCCCTCGCCGGCTGCATGGAGCAGGGGATGAGGAAAATTTATGGCACCCGGAGTATGCTGGGCAGCCTTCCGCTCCTCTTCTGCGGGGCTTCAACGTGCTCCTCGCCCTAGTCCAGGCTTTTTACCTTCTGCAGGTGTCCCAAGTCACCTGAAATCCCAAAGACCACTTTCACCTCATGGTTCCGTGCTCTATCCTTAACCAAATAACTTAGGGTCTTGGGTGCGCAGAGGATTCGCATTTGGTTCGTTGGAAGGAAAATCCTCTGCCAGTGACCTCTGAAGCCATTCACAAATCGGCCTCGGTAGCCAATGAGTAAATGAAAAAAACCCAACCAGCCTCATACTTAAATGCCTGTTCCAATCACATTAAGATAATGTCCCTCTCCAACCAGTTTGGGAAAGTGTGAAAAGTGGATCTTGTGTCATCCCCAGTGGGGAACTACAGGTGGGAGCATAAATTTTATAAGCAGACTGGAAGGCAGTAGGGAAATACCTAAAACCATTTAAAACAACTGGCAGAGAAGTTTTCTAGAGCGATCCACCCACATATGGACAAGCGCACAGATTCCAGAAAATGCAAAGTAGCAGGGAGGTCTGTAAAATGAGTTCTGGGTCTTTCTTATCAGATCAACAGAATGAGGCCCCTGCACATATACATCCTGGAATGATTTTGGAGAGACACCCTTTAAGGAAAGGCAGTCACTCACTCATTTTTTAATATATGGCACTCACTCTCATTTTTTTTAATCATCCTTGCCGCTTAGTTCAGTTCGTTTCAATATGCCTAGGTTGTGGGTTCGATACCCTGTCAGGACACATACAAGAAGCAACCAATGAATGCACAAATAAAGAACAACAAATTGGTTTCTCTCTCTCTCTCTCTCCCTGAAATCAACAAATACTTTTTAAAAATTACATATGTCTGTTTCTGCATTGAAAAAGCCTGAGAAGGTGCACACCAAATTATTATCAATATTTCTGGGAAAAGGGCTAGATGAGAGGAGAGAGGCCGTTTTGTTTACTACTTCCTACATATTTTACAACAAGCAGATATGCCTTCTCTAGTTTTCTACACAGCACATGAATACAGTCTGATAAAACTTTTTCAAAAATATAGATGTATCTTGAGTAAAAAGTAAACTTTCCTCTTTCCCCCTTCCCATAACTCCCTCCAGTTAAACACCTTCCTGTTACTAGTTTGATGTGCATCCTTCCAGACATTTTCCCAAGCAGTTATCTACATGTGTAAGCACATATACAATATTCAGATCTACTTTCACATAAATAGGATTATACTGTTCATATTATTGTGTGATATTTCATTTTTATGTTTTTAAAAGTCAAAAGGCTTTTCATGTCTCCCATAAACATATGAAAAGCCTATTGTATTAGCTCCCCATCGTTGCTCCAACAAATCACTGTGAACTGGGTGGCTTAAAACACCAGAAATGCTTTCCCTTACTGTTGTGGAGGCCGGAAGTCCGAAATGAGTTTCACTAAATCAAAATCGAGGTGTTGGCAGGGCCATATTCCCTTCTGAGGCTCTAGGGAGAATATATTCCTTGTCTCTTCCAGCTTCTGGTGGCTGCCAACATTCCTTGAGATCTCATCGATCCAATTTCTGTCTCGGTGGTCACATCGCCTTTTCCTTTGTCTGACAAATCTCTCTCTGCTTCTTCTTAGAAGGAAGAACACTTGCATTGTCATTTAGGACCCACCCAGATAATCTTGGGTAATCACTCCATCAACAGCCTTAACTTATTCACATCTGCACAGACCCCTTTTCCTTATGTGGGTCCTGAGAAAGAAGATATTTACTGAGAAGGGTTCCTGGTGGCTAACTGGACTCAGATGTTAAAAACAGAGCCTAACAGCCATTTCTCCACAGGGGCCTCCTACGCCAAGCCCACTTCAAGGAGAAGCCCACCCTCAGCTGCCTGCCTCCTGCACTGAACTACCTGCCTGCACTGTGTTTCTGCCATCAGAGCCAGCCCTTATAAAGGAGTTCCTGGAATTCTGTTTCAACCAATATGAATGAGACTTTCCCCGTCGAATCGGAGCTGCACAGTTAAAGCCCCCCATGTTCATCAACCAATCATAGCAGCTCCATCCTGACCAATCAGGACAGTACCTTTTGGACCCATCAAACTGTGACCGTTTGGAATCCTCATTTGCATGAGGACAGACCAATCAGGGACTAGGGGCAGGGGCTTCTGTCTATATAAGTTTGCTCCCCTCTGGCTTGGGGTGCACACTTTCTCTTTGCACCTAAGGCTGGCTTTCCCAGCTGGTGCTGACCTGGCGCTGACACGGGGTTGACCCCAGCAGGTGGAATAGTGCAGAGCTGTCTAGTTGTAGAATAGTCCTGCCCCAGGGCCACCTCACCCCAGGGCCACTTCACAGACAGGCTGTTTCACAACTGTGCTGCTTCATAATTGAACTCGAACACCACTGAGCTGTTCCACAGCTGTGCTGCTCTCACAGCTGTGCTGTATCACAATTGAGCTGTTTGTATGAAATAGTTTCCTTCTTCACCACACCCCAAATTAGGGACTCCTGTTGGCATTGAATTGGCACCAACAACCATTGGTTGACATTTATAAGGTAGCATTCACAGGTTCTGGGGATTAGTACAGGGACATATCTTTGGAGTGAGGCATTATCCATTTATCACACCTATCAACCTCCAAGAAATGCAAATTGAAATAACACAGAGATACAATTTTTCATCTATCAGATTGGCAAATGTAGCATCAAATAGTAACACCCAGCATTGGCCCCTGTGCAGAGAAAAAGTAAGCTTCTGGGCATGCCATTGTGTAACATGTCTGAAGGAAAAACCTTCAGAAGTGTGAATCTTTGACTCACTTATGCACCTCTAGGATTTTATACTAAGAAATAACCAGGTACACAAGGAAACCTATAGATTTGTCTTCATCACAGTGAAAACAATTTCAATGTCTCCAAATAAGGAATTGTTTTTTAAAAAACCCTGGTGCACTTATTTAATGTAATGCTCTGACAGTATGGAAATATATGTGGGAAGAGGCTCATGATAGTGAGAGTATCATTACAATGAACCTACATAGACTTTGCTTTCCATTCTAATAAAGTATGGAGGTCAGACTGTCCCTTCCATCAAGAACACTTAAAAATACCCACCAACGATAGCAGCACCAAGCTGATTTGAAGGCATTAGGAACAACCAAATCAGCCAGGACTTAAGGAATCAAGTACCAAAGAGAGGGGAAGTTCATTAAAATGAATTCACATTTACTGCTGTTTTATCCCTTCCAGACATTTGGTGATTTGTAACATCAGGCATAGTGGCCAAACAAAAAGCAACTGTCTAGAGCAGGCAAGTGATAGCCTGAATCTGTAGGGCCTATCAGCTCAGAATGTTTTTTACATTTTTCAATGGTTCCCCCAAATCAAAGAAGGATAATAGTTTATCATATGAAAATTATATGAAATTCAAATTTCAGTGTTAATAAAGTTTTGTTGGACGATAGACACACTCGCTAGTCTCCGTATTGCCTATGGCTGCTTTCACACTGTAATGCCAGAGTTTAGAAGGTGCAACAAAGACTGTATGTGGTGCTTTCATTGCGTTAGACCTCTGCTTGCTCACCGTATTTTGCAGTGAGGCAGTGTTTTGAGTGTCATGTACACTGAGTGGCCAGATTATTTTGATCTCTGAAGGCATAATAATCTGGCCACTCAGTGTATATCCTATATAATAAAAGACTAATATGCAAATTGTCCCCTCGACCAGGAGTTCGACCAGCAGGCAGGCTGGCCAACCGCCCATGTGCCCTCCCACTGGCCAGGCTGGCCGGACCCCACCCATGCACGAATTCATGCACCGAATGTATATATATATATACACACTCACTCACACACACACACACACACACACACACACACACACACACTGAGTGGCCAGATTATTATGCATTCAGAGATCATAATAATCTGGCCACTCAGTGTATATTACTGTACATTTTATTTCTGCTGTTATCAGATGCATACCCATCATGTCAGAACAAGAAAAGTGGACCATGAATGTTGTGCTTTTAAGGCATCGTGGGGTGTGGATTATTTTATGATCAAATTATATGGCTAAGCATTTTATTTATTATGCAATAACACCAGCTATACTAAAAGAATATATGCCAACATTCAAATATTAAGCAAGCTCTCATCGAAATTTTTCCAGCTGAGATGAAAGGGTTAGAAAAATTTAAAAATTGAAAATAATATCTTATCACATAAAAACTTTTTCACAAACTAAATTTTCTAGAGGCTCATTTGTTAGTCAAGCAAAGAAAACTATTTATAGATGGTGAGTTAATGACATTGCATTTGATTGCAGTAGCAAAAAGAAAATGTGTCTAGAGAAAATAAACTTGGGTAGGACTACTAGCCTTTAAGTATTGCTAAAGGAGTGGAGGACACTGGGGAAAACACCAATAGTCAATTAGAAGGCAAGGCAAATGATCTCAAGTGCGTTCCCTTGGCTTTTGATGAATTGATATACACTGAGTGACCAGATTATTGTGATCTCTGAACGCATAATAATCTGGCCACTCAGTGTATATCCTCCTCTCTAACAAAAGAGTAATATGCAAATTGACCATCACTCCAACACACAAGATGGCTGCCCCCAGGTGGTCAAAGATGGCTGCTCCCATGTGGACACAAGCTGGCTGCCACAAGATGGTCAGCAGGAGAGGTTGGGAGGGACCAGGCCTGCAAGGGAGGGCAGTTGTGGGTGATCAGGCCAGCAGGGGAGGGCAGTTGGGAGGGACCAGGCCTGCAAGGGAGGGCAGTTAGGGGTGACCAGGCTGGCAGAGGAGGGAAGTTGGGGGCAACCAGGCCTGCAGGGAAGGGCAGTTTGGGGGGACCGAGGCCTGCAGGGGAGAGAGCAGTTGGGGGGTACCAGGCCTGCTGAGTAGAGCAGTTAGGGGTGGCCAGGCCTGCAGGGAGGGCAGTTAGGGGTAAACAGGCTGGCAGGGGAGCAGTTAGGCATCAATCAGGCTGGCAGGGGAGTGGTTAGGGGGTGATCAGGCTGGCAGGCAGAAGTGGTTAGGGGCAATCAGGAAGGCAGGCAGGTGAGCAGTTGGGAGCCAGCAGTCCTGGATTGTGAGAGGGATGTCTGACTGCCCATTTAGGCCCAATTCTACCGGGATCGGGCCTAAACGGGCAGTTGGACATCCCTCGAGGGGTCCCAGATTGGAGAGGGTGCAGGCTGGGCTGAGGGACACCCCCCCCCCCGCCCCGTGCACGAATTTCATGCACTGGGCCTCTAGTATATAATAAAAGGCTAATATGCAAATTGTCCCCTCGACCAGGAGTTCGACCAGCAGGCAGGCTGGCCAACTGCCCATGTCCCCTCTCCCTGGGCAGGCTGGCCGGACCCCACCCATGCATGAATTCATGCACCGGACCTCTAATATATATATACATACACTGAGTGGCCAGATTATTATGTGTTCAGAGATCATAATAATCTGGCCACTCAGTGTATGTTGACAGTTATTCAATTATTGTTTATTTATAGGGTCAGTGACAAATCTGAAGTGACTGAAGAACTAGCCTTCATGAATAGTCTGTGGAACAGCTACAAGCAAGAATATTTTCAAAGAAGTTGAGAAAACACTAATTCAGTGCAACCTAAGATGTATTACCACTGATAGAGTTAAAGTATAGGTGTGGCAAAAAAAGGCTTACCTGGAGAAATTTACAAAGCAAGGTGTTTATAGCCTGTGGTGTTCATTATATTATCCACCACAAGTACTTTGCAGAAATACTTGAATCTATTACTTGTTACTGAACCAGTAGTATTTTTTCTTTTTAATCCTCACCCGAGGATATTTTCCCATTGATTTTTAGAGAGAGTGGAAGAGAGAGGGAGAGACAGAGAGAGAAACTTCGATGTGAGAGAGACACATCGATTGGTTGCCTCCTGCACGTGCCCCGACCAGGGAGCAGCCTGCAACCGAGGTATGTGCCCTTGATTGGAATCAAACTCGGGACCCTTCAGCCCGCAGGCCAATGCTCTATCCACTGAGCCAAACCGGCCAGGACTGAACCAGTAATATTGATGGTGAACTTTATTTGTTCTTGTAGATTTGACTATCATCAGTTTTGTGAAATTTTGTCAGAAATAGAAGCTGAATATCCTGATTTGCCCTATAACACAGCAGTTTAATGGCTTAGCAGTAGTATATATATATTTTAAAATATATTTTATTGATTTTTTACAGGGAGGAAGGGAGAGGGATAGAGAGTTAGAAACATCGATGAGAGAGAAACATTGATCAGCTGCCTCCTGCACACTCCCCACTGGGTATGTGCCCGCAACCAAGGTACATGCCTTTGACTGGAATCGAACCTGGGACCCTTGGGTCCACAGGCCGATGCTCTATCCACTCAGCCAACCCGGTTAGGGCAGCAGTAGTATATTTTTATTGTTGGGGTTTTGTTGTTGTTGTTGTTTTGTTTTGTTTTTTTTTTAGCTAAGAACTGAGATTGAAATTTTTAAAACAAGAACAACTGCTCTCAAGTGTCATCAAACAGTAAATCACTTTTAAAAACACTTTTTGCTACAATACTTTAGTCTTGATAATGTTACTAAATAAATTAACCTACAACTAAAAGGTGAAAAAATTCCTTATATGTGAAACTTAGACTGCAGTAAAGTCATCTTGATGACAACTAATGTTTTATTTAAATCACAAATACTGTTGAGCTGCTTTAAAAACTTCCCATGTTGCCAGAAGTTAAAACAAAAAGGTCTGCATTTTCACATAAATTTGCAGTTGATCTGACACCATAAATACAAGCAGAAAAATAAAAAGTTAGTAAATTAGATATCACTAAAGTTAATTTTTTTTTGTGCTTCAAAGGACACCATTATGAAGGTGAAAAGACAACCCACAAAATGGGAGGGAATTTTTACAAATCATTTTCCTGATAATGGAATTGTATCTAGCATATATAAAGAACTATTATAACTCACTAAAAAAAGAAGCAATAACCCAATTTTAAAATTGGCAAAGAATCTGAATAGACATTTATCCAAAATAGAAAAGCAAATGGCCAATAAGCCCATGAAAAGTTGTTCAACATTATTATTTATCTGAGAAGTCAAATCAAAACCACAATGAGAACCCATTTCACATCCAGTAGGATGGCTAAAATAGAGATAATAACAAGTGGTGGTGAGGGGCAAACAAATTGAAAACCTCATATGCTGGTGGCAACATAAAAATGGTGCACCTGCTTTGGAAAACCATATGGCAGTTCATCATATTGTTCAACATAGTTACCATATGATCCAGCAATTCCAGTTCTAGTATATAACCAAAAGAGTTGAAAACTTATGTCTACATATATATAACATAACATAATCACGGAGTAACCCTAGAAGACAAAAGTCATGTGAACTATATTAAAATTTTGCCTACCACAATCAGTCAGTATACAATATCCCAGGTAGAAGCACAGAGAGAGAGAAAGGATGAAAAACCAAAAAAGTGTACAAGAGACATCTGAATGTAGTGAAAATGTCTAAATTAAGTTTAATTGGAGTTCAGAAAAAGAAAAATGAAATGGGCAGAAGTAATATTTGAAGAGATTCCAGCTGGGAATTTTTCAACATTTACTTAAGACATCAAGACACATGATTTAGGAAACTTGACAGATGCCAGGAAGATATAAACAAACAAACAAACAAACAAATGAAAACCAAAAACATAACCAGGCACATCATAGTCAAACTGCTGAAATCCAAAGGCAAAAAGAAAATCTTAAAACATCCTGATAAAAAAGACTCACAGCTAACTTTCCAAGGGATACATGGCATGGCATCTTAAAGTGTTGAGAAACAACTGCCAACCTAGAATATAATACACAGTGAACATGAAGACACGGAAATGAAGATGAAGGCAAAATAAAGGTAACTGCAGATAAACAAAAACTATGATAATTTATTGCCAGTAGTCCTCCTCTGGAAGAAACATTAAAGTGACTTCTTTAGGCAGCAGGAGAATGATCCCAAGAAAGAGCATGTAAATAGGAAGTAATGGAGCCCTAGTCGGTTTGGCTCAGTGGATAGGATCCCGGGTTTGATTCTGGTCAAGGGCACATGTCCAAGTTGCGGGCTCGATCCCCAGTGTGGGGTGTGCAGGAGGCAGCCGATCAATGATTCTCTCTCATCATTGATGTTTTTCTATCTATCTCTCCCTCTCCTTTCCTCTCTGAAATCAATAAAAATATTTTTAAAATAAATAAATAGGAAGTAATGAAGGTCATCAGAATAGGTAAGTATAGGAGTAAATATTAATGATCATTGATTGTTTGAAACAATAACCTAATTTTTGTGTGGTTTAAACATATGTAGAATTAAAATACATGACAACAATAGTACAAAAGGCAGATGAGGGATAACAGAAATAATCTGTACCAGAGTTATCTGAGAAGTGATAAAAAAAATACTCTACTAAGTCAAGGATGCATGGTGTCATCTCTAGGGTAATACAGAATAAAATTGAAGAATGTAGTAGTAACAAACTAATGAGCAAGAAAGGAGAAAAAATTGTAGAACAAATGGGACAAATAACATTAAGATGATAGATTAAAATCAAATGTATCAGTAATTATATGATATGTATATTATCTAAATACTCCAAATTTTAAGAAAAGATTCTTAGATTTTATTTTTTAAATATTTTTTATTGATTTTTTTTAGAGAGAGAGGAAGGGAGAGAGATAGAGAGATAGAAACATCAATTGGCTGCCTCTTGCACGGCCCTGCCTGGGGAATGGCCGGAAATCGAACTGATGACCTCTTGGTTCATGAGTTGATGCTCACATTGACCAACTCTGGCCAGGCTAGATTGTATTTTTTTAAAGCAACTATATGCTTATAACAGTACACCTGTAATGTGAGGTTACAGTGGATTGAAAGTAAAAGGATGGAAGAAGGTAAACATGAAAACAGTAACCTAGAAAAGCTGACTCATCTATACTTGACAAAGTAGACTTTAAAACAGGAATATAAAAGAGGAAAATATAACTGAAAATTTGTATTTACCTAATAGCATAGCTTCAAAATATATACAGAAAAAAAAAAACAGAATTAAAAGGAGAAATAGGTAAAACTACAAACATAACTGGCCATTTTAACATATGTCTTTCTGTAACTGATAGAACAAGCCACACACTCACAAAAATGAGGTTACAGAAGACTTGAACAGTGCAATTCACAAACTTGACACACATACAAAACATTGCACTAACAACTGCAGACTCTGCATGCTTTCTATGTCACATGCAAATTCCAAAGAATGTCATGCAGAGTATGTTCTGTGACCCCAGTGGAAATAAGCTAAAAAAACTATTTAAAAAAGAAAAAATTAGAAAAACTATAAATGTTTGGAAATTAGGTAATATATTTTAAAAAAGAGAGGTAAGTATAGTAATGAAAGGGACATCAGACATTAAAGAAATTAACATTTAAAAAGTAGAAGGATATTATGAACAACTATGCTGGGGTGACTGGATAAAGAAGGTGAAGGGACTGGCTAAAGAACATATAAGCATACCCCATGTACATGGACAATAGTGTGGTAAAGGCCAAGGTGGGGGGGAGTGCAGAGGCAGGGGGAGGTGGGCACAGGGAGGGAAAATGGGGGACAGCTATAATAGTGTCAACATTAAAAATTATTAATAAAAAAAAGAAAATTTTGATGAATGGAAAAATTCCTTTAGAAACTCAACTTACCACCCGCACTGGTTTGCTCAGTTGATTGGAGCATTGTCCTGTAAATCAAAAGGTTTCAGGTTCAATTCCTGGTTAGGGCTCATACCTAGATTTCAGGTTCAATCCCCAGTTAGGGACTTGTGGGAGGCAACCTATAGATGTTTCTCTCTCACATCCATTTTCTCTCTCTCTCTCTCTTCCTCTAAAAATCAATAATAACATATCCTCAAGTGAGGATTAAAAACAAAATACAACAAAAAACCCTCAACTTACCAAAATTGGCGTAAGAAGAACTAAAATATCTCAATACTATTGAAGAAGTGGAACCTATAATTAAAAATCTTCCCACAATATAAACTGCAAGCTCATATGATTTAACTGATTCTTTAAAACTTTTAAGAAAAAAATAATAGTAGGTTATGAGTTGAATTGTCTCTCTCCAGCTTCTCAGAATGTGACCTAATTTGAAGTTAGGGTCATTGCTAATGTAATTCGTTATAGATGTGGTCATTTTGGAATAGGATGGGCCCCTAACTGACTATGACTTGAATTCTTATAAGAAGACAGTCACATGATAACACAGAACCAGTAAAGACAGAGGCAGAGATTGGAATGATGCATCTACAAGCCAAGGAACACCAAGGATTGCTGGTCATCATTAGAGGCTAGGAGAAAGGTGCCTTAGTCAGGGTTCTCCAGAGAAAAAAGCTGAAGACCCAGGAAAGCCCGTGGTATCATTCCAATTCGAGTCTGCAGGCCCGAGAACCAGGGGGAACTGAGAGTTCAAAGCCCAGTCCAAGGGCAGGAGAAGACTGATGTCCCAGCTCAAGCAGGCAGGAAGGGAATGAATTCTTCCTTCCTTCATCTTTTTGTTCTATTCAAGCCTTCAGGGATTAGATGATGCCCACCCACATTGGGAAGGGCAATCTACTTTACTGAGGCCACTCATTCAAATGCTGATTTCATCCTGAAACACCCTCACAGACCCACCTAGAAATAATGTTTAATCTGGGCATATGTGGCCCAGTCAAGTTAATACTTAAAATTAACCATCACAGGAGACATAGAACAGATTCTCCCTCAGAGCCTTCAAAAGGAACTAACCCTGCTGACACCTTGATTTTGGACTTCTAGATTCCTGAACAGTGAAAGAATACATTTCTTTTGTTTTGAGCTTCCCAGATTGTGTTACTTTGTTAGGTCAGCCCTAGAATACTACTACATAATCTTATATAAACTCTTCCCGAGAACAGAAAAAAACTGGAATGCTTACAACTCTACTTACCAATTTTATGAGGTCATCATAATCTTGATATTACAACTAACAAAGACATTATAAGAAAGGAAAGTTAGAAGCAAATCCTTCTCATTATCATAGATGTAAAAATGCAAAATTATATTGGCCAGCCTGGCAAAGTGGTTAGAGCATGAGCCTGTGCATTGGAGGGTCTCAGGTTCCATTTCAATTCAAGGACATGGACCTTGGTTGCAGGGTCACCGCGGGCCCCAGTTGGGGCAAGGGCAGGAGGCAGCCAATAGTTGTGTTTCTCTCACATCGATGTTTTTCTCTCTCTCCACCTCTCCCCCTTTCCTTTCTACTCTCTCTAAAAGACACTGGAAAAAAATATACTTATTCCTTAGGAGAAGATTTTTAAAATGCAAAGTAAAATGTTAATATACTGAATCAAGTTGTATAATAAAAGTGTAACATGATTGCCCTAGCTGGTTTGGCTCAGTAGATAGAGCATTGGCCTGTGGACTGAAGGGTCCCAGGTTCGATTCCGATCAAGGGCACATGCCTGGGTTGTGGGCTTAATCCCCAGTGTGGGGCAGGCAGGCGGCAGCCAATCAATGATTCTCTCTCATCATTGATGTTTCTAACGCTCTCTCCCTTTCCCTTCCTCTCTGAAATCAATAAAAAAATATATTTTTTAAAAAAGTGTAACATGATCAATCATATTTATTCCAGGAATGCAAGGTTGGTTTATCATTCAAAAATTAAATTAATATAATCAATCACAATTACAGAATAAAGTTTTAAAAATCATATGATTATCTCAAAAGCTATAAAAAGTACTTTATAAAATTTAACAATCATTTATGATTTTTAAACAAGCTCTGAACAAGCCAGAAATATAAGAGAACCTCTTTAAACATTGTCAATCAAGAAAATTTACAGCAGGTATCATACTTAATGGTAAAATATTGATAGTTCTCCTTTTATGACTGGGAATGAGAAAAGGATGCCTGCTAATATCATTTCTGTTCAGCATCATAACAGGAGACCCCAGACTACACAATGAAGCAAGCAAAAGAATTAAAAGGTATATGAATTGGAAAAGAAGAAATAAAACTGTCAGTATTCTCAGACAACATTATTGTGTATATAGAACATTTTTTAAAAAAAATATACTTTATTGATATTTTACAGAGAGGAAGGGCGAGGGATAGAGGGCTAGAAACATCGATGAGAGAGAAACATCGATCAGCTGCCTCCTGCACACCTCCCACTGGGGATGTGCCTGCAACCAAGGTACATGCCCTTGACCGGAATTGAACCCGGGACCCTTCAGTCCGCAGGCTGACGCTCTATCCACTGAGCCAAACCGGTTTCGGCTGTAGGACATTTTAAATAAATTTATAGAAAACAATTAGACTTAATAAGTGAAATTAGGAAGGTAACCAGATGCAAAATCAATAGAACAAAAATCAATTGTATTTCTATATCCTAGCAATAAACAATGTGAAAATGAAATAAAAGATACCATCAAAATATATCAAAGTAGCCCTAGCTGGTTTGGCTCAGTGGATAGAGCATCAGCCTGTGGACTCAAGGGTTCCAGGTTCAATTCCGGTCAAGGGCACATGCCCGGGTTGCGGGCTCAGTCCCCAGTAGGGGGAGTGCAGGAGGCAGCCAATCAATGATTTCCTCTCATCATTGATGTTTCTATCTCTCTCTTCCTCTCCCTTCCTCTCTGAAATCAATAAGAATATATTTTTAAAAAATATCAAAGTAGAAGCCTGGTGCACGACCTTTGTGCACTGGGGGGGGGGGGGGGGGGGCGGGGTCCTTCAGCCCAGCCTGCGCCCTCTTGCAGGAAGCGGGCCTAAGCTTGCAGTCAGACATCCCCCAAGGGGTCCTTAGCGCTGCCATGGAGATGGGAGAGGCAACTGCCACCGCTGCTGCGCTCGCCAGCCCAGCTTCTGGCTGAGTGGCACTCCCTCTGTGGGAGCGCACTGACCACCAGGGGACAGCTCTGCGTTGAGCATCTGCCCCCTGGTGGTCAGTGCGCATCACAGCGAGCAGTCATTCCACCATTCGGTCAATTTACATATTAGGGTTTTATTATATAGGATACTTAGAAAGAGCCCTGGCCAGTTTTGTCGGTGGTTAGCCCTGGCCAGTTTTGTCGGCCCATGGACCAAAGGGTCACAGGCTCAATCCCCAGCCCTGGTCAGGGTGAGTGAAAGAGGCAACCAATTTATGTGTCTCTCTCACATCAATTTTTCTCTCTCTCCCTGTCTCCTCCCTCCCCTCCACTCTCTCTAAAAAAATCAGTGGAAGAAAATATCCTTGAGTAAGGATTAAAAAAACACACATCTAGAAGTAAGTTGAACAAAAAGTATATAAGTCCTCTACATAGAAAACCAAAAAATATCACTCACAGAAATTAAAGAAGACTTCAACTAAAAAGAAAAGGTGATAATACTCTGGTTTCATCAACTGGAAGACTTAATATGAAAATATTACTTCTTTGCAAATTGAGCTATAGATTTAATACAGAGCCAATAAAATATTCTGAATCTTTTGGTGGAAATGGATCATCTGATTCTTAAATTGACATGTGCATTAATCATGTTTTTTATTTTCTGTATTTCATGATGCTTTGCCAACTCTGAAGAGACTGCCACACCCATGGCTAGAGATAGCAAATGACTCCCTGTAAATGAGCCTTTCATATGCAACCCAACCAATCTGAAGCCCCTTTATTCCAACTACTCCCTTTACTGAGTTCTCACTGGATGGGCTCTTACCATCTAGGCCAACATTTCCCTGCCCTAATCTATCCAGGGCCAGGGACCAGACAACTCTAACACAGCTCCTGCAGGCTGCTAAAATGATTCAAACTAGCCAATCCCAAACCTGCTCAGCCTGATCGCCCTGCCTCACCCATTCCTCTCCATGAATATCACAATCAAAGTGTTTGTCCAGGCTTTCTCCTTCTCCTCCTGCCTCCTCATCAACTCTGGTGTTTTCCTGTGTGGTCCTGCACAGCACGGCGTGGCCCCTCCTCTTGGAACTGTAGCTATTTTTTCAAAGGAAGTCATCTCCTGACCTGCTGGCCTCACTCACTATACCTCAATAATAATGAAACATTTTAAAGCAATACAGCATTTAAAAGACCCCAAATAGCAGAGATGATCTTGAAGAAGTGGAAGGACTGACAAATTTTAAGACTTGTACTACATCTATAAGATGTTATTGGTACTACGGTAGTTTGAAAAAAAATCTAGAGACAGACCCACACTTATAGCTGTGATGTCTATGATAAAGATGCCATTGCACTGAAAAGGAAAAGGATGGAACCTGCAACCATACATATAGAGGGGAGGACCTTGACCTCTAGTTCAAGCCATACACTGAACCATATTTCAGATGGATTGTTGATCTAAACTTGAAGGAAAACAATAAAGCTTCTATATTTTAAAATAACATAGAATAATATTTTCATGCCTTTGGTGTGAGCAAAGATTTCTTAAATAGGACCCAAAAGCACTAACAATAAAGGGAAATTGTGACAAACTGGACTATATTAAACTTAAGAATCTCTGTTCCTCAAATGACATCATTATTAGAGTAAAATGGCAAGAAAATATTTGCATTACACATATCTGACAAGATACTCGTATCCAGAATATAAGAAGGCCTCATGTAAATCCATAAGAACAATAAACAGATAACCCAAGAGAAAAATAGGCAAAAGATTTGAATAGGTACCTCTAAAAAAGAATATCCAAATAACCAAGAAGCATATGAAAAGACGGTCAACAAACTTAGTCTCCGGGAAAACAGAAATTAAAACCATAAAGAGTTATTACTATATACCCACCAGAATGGCTAAAGTTATTAAAATATATATTGGAAATACCAGGTATGGCAAAAAATGTAGAGCAAGCATGTCAAACGCGCGGCTGTGGGCCCCATGCTTCGTTTATTTGGAGCGTGTTTGGCATGCTTGATGTAGAGCAATGGAACTATTTTTGTGTGTACACTATTAGTGGGAGTGTAAATTGGTATGACCATTTTGGAAATGTCTACTTGGGCTGAACAAATGCATATCCCATGACCCAGCAATCATATTCCTAGGTATGTACTCATACTGAAGTGGGTATCCAGGGATGTGGGGACCAGTGCTTCCAGCAGCATTATTTGCATTAGCCAAAAATGTGAAACAGTCCTGGCTTCTGTGGCTCAGTTGGTTGAGAGTTGTCCCATACACCAAAAGATGTACCAGTTTGATTCCCGGTCAGGGCGCATGCCCAGGGTGCGTGCATGAGGCAATGATCGATGTTTCTCATATTGATTGATCTCTCTCTCCCTTCCTATCTCTCTAAAATCAATAAAAATATATTTTTTAAAAAGAACTCCCCTCCTTACCTAAAACTTTAACTTCCTCCTTCTGGTTTTCTGTTTGTCAGTGATCTACAGTTCTCTTCTCACCTGTGGTTTGAAACCTCTGAGCCAGGAAACCAAGATGGCGGCATAGGTAAACACCTAAACTGCTGCCTCACACAACAATTTCAAAACTATAACTAAAAGACAAAACGGACACCATCCAGAACCACAGGAAAGCTGGGTGAGTGGAAATACTACAACTAGAAGGAAAGAGGAAAGCACATTGAGACTCAGAGGAGCTCCAAAAGGCTGAGGTACGGAGACGTGCATGGAGAGGACGGGCGGCTGAATGCATGGGTGGCTGAGTGCACAGCTGGCTTTCTAAAGCGGGAGGGAGACAGAAGCTCCTGACTGCACTGAACTCCAGCTCCGGGTGAGTTTCTGGGAACCCAGACTAATTCGGGGAGAAACTAGACTGTCTGGCAGTGGGTGAAACTCGAGGGTGGCTTTCTCTCAGAGGTACTTGCAGCAATTACCAAGGGACACTGAGACCCAGGGGCCTCATAGGGCAGGGCTGACGGGAAGCTAAGGCTGTCGGCTCTGCCCTGAAACTTCACCCCATCCAAGCTGAGCACAGAGGCTTTTGCAATTTTGCAAGTCTTGTCTCATAAGGGTGTCTCCAGCACAGAAGTTCTCCCAGTGTAGACACAGCTGATCCTCACAGCCAATTGGCCTGGAGGTCAATTCCTCCCAGTGATACCAACAACAATCAAGACTTAACTACAACAAGGCTGAGCACACAATGCACAAAGGGGTGCACCAAGAGTGTCCACCTCAGGTAACTGGGGAGGCTGAGCCACTGTGCCCTATAGGACACCTACCACACAAAGCTACTCCACTAACTCAGGGAAGCAGCGAAAAAGTGGAGACAAAGAAACAGATCACAAATGAAAGAAATGGAGGAAAGCAAACGACTGAATATAGAGTTCAAAGCCACAGTTATAAGGTTTTTCAAGAATTTTCTAGAAAAGGCTGATAAATTTAGCGACATAAATTTAGCTGATAAATTTCAAGGATATGAAAAAGGACCAACTAGAAATTAAACATACACTGACTGAAATAAAAAATATTATACAGAGACCCAACAACAGACTAGAGGAACGCAAGAATCAAATCAAAGATTTGAAATACAAAGAAGCAAAAAACACTCAACCGGAAAAGCAAAAAGAAAAAAGAATCCAAAAAGTTGAAGATAGTGTAAGAAGCCTCTGGGACAACTTCAAGTGTACCAACATCCGAATTATAGGGGTGCCAGAAGAAGAGAGAGAGCAAGATACTGAAAACCTATTTGAAGAAATAATGACTGAAAACTTCCCCCACCTGGTGAAAGAAATAGACTTACAAGTCCAGAAAACGCAGAGAACTCCAAACAAAAGGAATCCAAAGAGGACCACATCAAGACACATCATAATTAAAATGCCAAGAGCAAAAGACAAAGAGAGAATATTAAAAGCAGCAAGAGAAAAACAGTCACCTACAAGGGAGCACCCATACGACTGTCAGCCGATTTCTCAACAGAAACTATGCAAGCCAGATGGGAGTGGCAAGAAATATTCAAAGTGATGAATAGCAAGAACCTACAACCAAGATTACTCTACCCAGCAAAGCTATCATTCAGAGTTGAGGTCAGATAAAGAGCTTCACAGATAAGAAAAAGCTAAAGGAATTCATCACCACCAAACCAGTATTATATGAAATGCTGAAAGGTATTCTTTAAGAAGAGGAAGAAGAAGAAAAAGGTAAAGATAAAAATTATGAACAACAAATACATGTCTATCAACAAGTGAATCTAAAAATCAAGTGAATAAAAAATCTGATGAACAGAATAAACTGGAGAATATAATAGAATCAGGGGCATAGAAAGGGAGTGGACTGACAATTCTCGGGGGGAAAGGGGTGGGGGGGTGTGTGGGAAGAGACTGGACAAAAAGCATACACCTATGGATGAGGACAGTGGCGGGGAGGTAAGGGCAGAGGGTGGGTGGGAACCGGGTGGAGGGGAGCTATGGGGGGAAAAAAGAGAAACAATTGTAATAATCTGAACAATAAAGATTTATTAAATTAAAAAAAAAAGAATTAAAAAACAAAAACCGCTGAGCCAGTCTAGATAATTCCCCTTTCCTCAGTATGCAAGTTCTCTTGACCTTTCCATATAAATTTTCCTAGAGCCACAGATCCTTCCCTTTAATCTATTCCCACTCGCCCATCCTAGCTTAGACCAAGCCAAAACAACCCCCTTAGCCCCTTAACTAATCCCCTCTCTCTAGTCACTCCTGGCCAATTTACCCTGCAATGTCAACTCAGTATAGATTAGTTCCCAGAGATAGCATGTGCATACATGAAGATATGATTCGTAGTTCAATATTGCATATTGGTGAATGCCAAGCTGGTAATACAGACAAGGGGACAGGAGTTGACCTGAATCATAGTAGGTGCTCAATTAAGTCTCCCCTCACTGCAGTGTACGTTCCATGAGAACAGTGGTGTTTTGTTTTTCTTTGTTTTGTGGTTTGCTATGTTTTCAATGTCTCCTAGCATAGTACCTGGCACATAGTAGGTGTACTGATTGCATTAATAAATTAATGACTTAATAGTGGCTATCATTATTTCCAATATTCCATAAACTCTCTCCAAGACATAAGCTCGTGTATATATTTACTCATTAATTCAACAGCTGTTGAGAGACTGCTGAGTATGGGCAGCATAAGATTTGTTCCCTGGGGAAATTTGCCATCGATCAGGGAGGGAGACCAGAGCTAGCTATGACTTCTGCAGCAGTGCCCAGAGATGGCACCAGCTGCCCCTCATACTTATCTTTCCCTGCCCCATCTGGTTGAATTGCAGATCCCAGGGAAGCCTCATGACCACACACCTGCCGCTCCTGCCACCCTTGCCATACCTTGCACCTGACCTCTTGAGCCTTCAGATCTCCCTGATGTCCATGGTCTGGAAGAGGGCAAGTTCTCCTGCTGAGATCCGATGGGAATTTCCTTAAAAATCTTTATTAAGAAATTAAGATAAAGTGACAACAAAACTGCTCAAAGGACAAAAGCATAGAAATAGAAGAGTTTATAAAACCTGGACTTTTCACTCCAAAGTCTTGCCACAATGGTGTTATTTGATAGGTTAAATCAACGTTTAGTGACATAGAGCTCTTAAGTGGCTGACTTTTTACAGTGACATCTGTGGGGGGGGGGGTACGCCAATGCAATATTCCTGTTCTGAGTTTGTAAATTGTAATACAATTAGAAATTTAGGAATATACACATATTATTATATTATGTAAGTACATATATAATATATACTCCTATATTTAGGAATAAATAAATATTACATATTTTATTATGTATTACCAATATATTTGTATTATCCTATATGTAGATATATAAATGCTTAAAACCTTTTAAGATTCTGTTACCTTCTTTAAATTTCACAGAAGTTTAAGAGAACTACATAGCAACACAGACAATACTAAGCAAAAAATAGCACAATGCAAAACTGTTGGGACCAGATCATTACAATTATACAAATAGAAAGTCTTCAAGGAAAAGGAGAATGTGTTCATGTGATAGACAAAGTGGGTGATTTCTGGGCCTGTTTTCAAAACATCTTTTTTGTTGTTGTTGTTAATCTTCACCTGAGGATATTTTTCCATTGATTTTTAGGGAGAGTAGAAGAGAGAGGGAAAGACAGAGAGAAACATCGATGTGAGAGAAACATATCAATTAGTTGCCTTCTGCACAAGCTCTGACCAGGGCCTGGGCTGGGGAGGAGCCTGCAACCAAGGTACATGCCCTTGACCAGAATCAAACCCGGGACCCTTCGGTCAGCAGGCTGACACTCTATCCACAGAGACAAACTGGCCAGGGCTCAAAATATCTTTTATTATTCTCTCAATGATGCTTCAGGAATACATAAAAGTCACAAAAAAAATTTGATAGAGCATGAACATAGTGGAATGCCAATTTGAAACTGTTCCTGCACCCAATTTTGTGTTGCTAACTTACAGAGTGCTCTTTTCTAGTAAGTAGAATATATGTATCCTATATAATAAAAGGCTAATATGCAAATTGTTCCCTTGGGAGTTTGACCTACCGGGAGTTCGACTGCTCGCTATGACATGCGCTGACCACCAGGGGGTGGTGTGGAATGAAGGAAGGCCCCGGCTGGCAGCCGGCAGTGGGGGCAAGAAAGGCCCCAATCATCCCTGATCGCTGGCCAGGCCTAGGGACCCTCCCTGTGCACAAATTTCGTTCACCGGGCCTCTAATACATCTATATTTTGCTTTGTCCATGTGACCATATATTTTAGCGTCATCTGCAAACCAACAAAATGAAGTGTAAAGCATAAAAAATGTTTTTGTCTTCTAACCTGGGATGGTTTCTTGCAGCACACCTGATAATACACCATAGATGGAGGCAGTGAGGGTGGTGACTACAAAGTCCAAGCTTATTTGCTTTGTTTGTCTGTTTGTTTAGGATTCCTTTCACACAGTATTAATTAGCCGGAAAAAGTTTTTTCCAAAATGCATTTTGGGGGTAACCATTTTCAAAGGGATAAATATTCATTCCAGGTGGTCCGAGTTTCCTAGCTTGTAAATTCTGTTCACATTGCTACTCGTCTGTTCATGACGAATCCACTGTGGTCACAATGAGTTTTTCCAGTTACATCATTTAGTCTTTCTGCAGATATGGAGTTAAATCATTTCATGGATGGATTAATATTTGAGCGAGAGTAAACAGCCTACTCATTCCATGAGTTAAAGTGTTTTCCCTGCCCTAGCTTGTTTGGCTCAGTGGATAGAGCATCAGCCTGCGGACTGAAGTGTCCCGGGTTTGATTCCAGTCAGGGGCACATGCCCGGGTTGCAGGATCGATCCCCATTAGGAGGCAGCCGATCAAGGATTCTCTCTCATCATTGATGTTTCTAGCTCTCTCTCCCTCTCCCTTCCTCTCTGAAATGAATAAAAATACGTATTTTTTAAATTTTTTTCCACCTATACAAATCCCTGTGAATCATCCTAATAAATGATTGTTAAGCATTCTTTAGATTTTGAAAATAAAGTTCTGCAATAAACCCATCATTCCTATGGGTCCCAAGATGGAGAACGCGGTAAATCAAAGCCATGAGGAGCTGCGCCTGCATTTGGGTTCTGAAATGACCATGTAACTCTGGACAGGGCCACTCAGTGTCGGGAAGCTTTGGTTCCCTCATCCATGAAACAGGGGAACAGAACCGTAAGGTGCCTGGGCTGCTCTTATTATACAGGCAAACCAGCTGCAGAGGACACTTGGGATCCAATGGAGTAAATCTGAACTTGGCTGAGATATAAAAGAGATCACAATGTATCAAAAGATGTCTTCCTGTTTCGTATTTCCCTCCAACAAGTTCACTTTCCTTTCTCAGTTTATTTCTGGCTTCTGATCATTTTTATGTTATTGTTCCTGGCAAATTTACATAGGCTTTCTTTTCTTTTCTCTCTGATTTTGAAAAAGGAAATCACACTCTAGCACTTTCCTCTAACCACAGCTCAAAAAGCACTTCAATATCTGAAGCCCACGTTCAGTGGACACTCCCAGTTTTGATCAGAGGAGTTAAATTTTGCTGCCTAGAGTCCTGCGAATATCCAAATTCTGGTATGAAGTTTCCAATCCCATTTCTTTTCATCTTTTGTTATTTTAAATAGTATTATTCTATTCTTATTTTTCCAAATTATGTAAGGAATATTGGCCACATAAAAAAGAAATCTGGCCCTGGCTGGTTTGGCTCAGGATAGAGTGTTTGTCTGAGGACTGAAGGGTCCTGGGATCGATTCCAGTCAAGGGCACATGCTCAGTTGCAAGATTGATCCCCAGTAGGGGGCGTGCAGGAGGCAGCCAATTAATGATTCTCTCTCATCATTGTTTCTATCTCTCCCACTCCCTTCCTCTCTGAAATAATTTTAAAAAAGAAAAAAGAAAGAAAGACAGAAATCTGAAGTAACACTCAGCAAGCAGTGAACAGTGCTATTTGCCAAAGATAAGCTAATAGGGGACTTTTTACCTACTACATTTCATATGCGTTTGTACACACACACACACACACACACGTATGTATGTATTGGGTTCATAAACAAAAATATATGTATACTAGAGGCCCGGTGCATGAAATTCGTGCACGGGGCAGGGGGAGGTCCCTCAGACCAGCCTGCACCCTCTCCAATCTGGGACCCCTCGAGGGATGTCCGACTGCTCGTTTAGACCCAATCCTGGTGGGATCGGGCCTAAACGGGCAGTCAGACATCCCTCTCACAATCCAGGACTGCTGGCTCCCAACTGCTCTCCTGCCTGCCTTCCTGATTGCCCCTAACGGCTTCTGCCTGCCAGCCTGATCACCCCCTAACCACTCTCCTGCCAGCCTGATTGATGTCTAACTGCTCCCCTGCCAGCCTGTTTGCCCCCAACTTCCCTCCTCTGCCGGCCTGGTCACCCCTAACTGCCCTCCCCTGCAGGCTTGATCGCCCACAACTGCCCTCCCTTGCAGGCCTGGTCCCTCCCAACTGCCCTCCCCTGCTGGCCTGATCGCCCACAACTGCCCTCCTTTGCAGGCCTGGTCCCTCCCAACTGCCCTCCCCTGCTGGCCATCTTGTGGTGGCCATCTTGCGTCCACATGGGAACAGGATCTTTGGCCACATGGGGGCAGCCATCTTGTGTGTTGGAGTGATGATCAATCTGCATGTTACTCTTTTATTAGATAGGATAGAGGCCTGGTGCATGGGTGGGGGCCAGCTGGTTTGCCCTGAAGGGTGACCTGGATCAGGGTGGGGGTTCCCTTGGGGTGTGGGGCGGCCTGGGCAAGGGTCCCGTGGTGGTTTGCAGGCTGGCCACGCCCCCCCCCCCCCCAGTGACCCAAGGGGAGGCCCTGGTATCTGGGATTTATTTATCTTCTACAATTGAAACTTTGTAGCCTGGAATGAAGCCAAGCCTTCTACTCCCTCCGTGGGGGCAGCCATTTCTGTTGGGATTTATTTATCTTCTATAATTGAAACTTTGTAGCCTTAAGCAGAGGCCTGGGCCGGCCAGGGTGTGCAGAAAGCTTGGCTTCCTCCATCGCCGGGGAAACCCAAGCCTCCCTCCTGCTCTCTCCGTGGCTGCAGCCAGCTTGGTTGGGTTTAATTTGCATACTCACTCCTGATTGGCTAGTGGGCGTGGCTTGTGGGTGTAGCAGAGTGGTGGTTGATTTGCATATTACTCTTTTATTAGATAGGACTCTTAAATTTTTGTGCTCATTATAGAAAGTGTACAATTCATAAAATGATGAAAGATAAAAAGCTGCAAAAGCATATTGCAGAGTGGTGTGGGCAAAGCATGTGCCATGGCTGGCATTGTACACCACAGTTTCCATCACTCACATTGCTGACTCTCAACACTGGCCAGTGCTGCTGCCCTGCTCCCTGGGGGACCTCTGCAGGCTGCAACCACCAGTGCACCAAAGCATGTGCCAGGGTTCTGCTTCTTTACATCATTAACTCCCAATTCAAAGTCCAAAGTAAATATGTCAGTCAAAGCCTAGGTACTATATGCTGTATCATAGCTGCAAGGAAGCCTGGGAGAGTGAAAACTACAATAGCAGTTCTGAGTCACACGCCCAGAAAACATTCTGAGACAGGGATTTGTCTGCAGGTTTATTGGGAAATGGTTTGAGGAACAGCTGTAAGAGAGTGAGGGAGGCAGAGGATAGATGGAAAAGTTGAAATGCAAAGCAGTTGTCACAGAGTATTCAATCGATCTCAAGGGAACTTTGGAGTTGGAATGTTCCTTTAAACTCGACCCAATTAAGGCAAAGGGCCTAATGTTTGTACTCCTACAATGACTAGTCATTGACTATGGGCGCCACCAGAATAGGGGGCACAATCTTAGGCAAAAAGCTCTCTTTTGCTCAGAGCAATTTCTGGAGAAAGAATCAGCTGTGAGCCATTGGCAGCCAATACTCCTGGCAGCTGAGGAAGGGAGTACCTCAGTCCTAAAGGGGGAATTCAGCGTGCACACCGCAGCATCCACTGCAGTCTGTCCCTTGCACCACTTAGATCTGTTTCCTTTATGTAGGCCTCCATCCCTCTGGGAACAGCGCCAGGGTCTGAATGATCTCCATGCCTGGAACAACTTCTGAGAGAAAGGTTAGTGGGACAAACTATAGCCCTCACTGTGTCAGCTGGTCTCAAGCCACAGTCTCCTTCCCATCATACACATTGCAGACTAGAATTTTGGATTTCTCTCATCTTCAATCTAGATGGGCACAGAGAGATTTCTCAGGGAGCAACTTAGGTGTAAAATGCATTCTTCTCTACCCTCTCTGAGGAACAGCAATCCTATCTCCTTCTGATGATCACGATTAATTAATAACCCATGACAATATGGTTATTCCTTTCTTTTCTTGCTAGTCTCTTGGTACAAGTTTCCCAAATTGATAAGGCAGTAGCTGTAGAGAACTTTTACTATGGCCCCTGGTGGAAGCATTCCCCTTTGGGAGCCAGGGTCTCTGGAACTTAAAATTGAGGGGATAGTGCCAGGCAGGGGTGGCTCAGTTAGTTGAGTGTCATCCTATGCACCGAAAGTCTGCCAGTTTAATCCTAGGTCAGGGCATGTATGGAAAGCAACCGATCTCTCTCTCTCTCTCTCTCTCTCTCTCTCTCTCTCTCTCTCTCTCTCTCTCTCTCTCTCCATGCCCTAGGATGAGGATTTTTTTTTAAAGAAAGAAAAAATTGAGGGGATAGTAAAGCTCAAATTTCCCAAGTCAACCAATGGGAGTGATGGTTAATGAGGCTACTCCTACTTACATTATTTGGTTTCCAACCTCACGCCATCTGTCTATTGTGGACACTATACGATATAATGGGCATTGATTTAGGGTGTATATTGCATACTCGAGGATGATGTCCATTCTTTTTTTAAATATATATATTTTATTGATTTTTTACAGAGAGGAAGGGAGAGGGATAGAGAGTTAGAAACATCGATGAGAGAGAAACATCGATCAGCTGCCTCCTGCACTCCCCATACTGGGGATGTGCCAGCAACAAAGGTACGTGCCCTTGACGGGAATTGAACCTGGGACCCTTGAGTCCCCAGGCCGATGCTCTATCTACTGAGCCAAACCAGCTAGGGCAATGATGTCCATTCTTGTTGACTATCATCTTTAAGCTGGTACCTCAGCTACACTTTCAAAAGGTTATCCCATCACTTTGTTAGTCCAGAAGCTTCTGAGTGATGTGGTATGTGATAGGATCAGTGGATCCCATTATCCTGTGGCCAATGCCACACCTCCCTGCTGTGAGTTGGGGTTCTTGGTCAGAGGAGATGTGATGCAGAATTCCCTACTGGTAGATAACTCTCTAAGTCCTCAGATGGGGTGTTGCCAAGGCACTGCAGGCAGAAAAACCAGACTATATCTAGAACCTGTGCTAATTCAGATGAAGTCAATGCTCCTTCCAGAGGGTCTCAATAAGCAGTTTGGTACCAAGTGGCTGGCTGGTCTTTGAGAAATTGCACTGTATCAGGAACCCAGCATTGGCCTCTGCGGCTGGCAGGCCAGGCATTGCATAGCAGTAGTAGCTAGATCAGCTTTGGTGGGTGGGAGCTCATGCTTTTGGGCCCATTCAGAGCTTCCAACCCTGACACAATGACTATTCCATTTCTGAGCCAATTGTGACAGCACTGGAATGGGTGCTAACAGAGGTTGGCTGCCATCAATTGGCTGAGTCATTTTGTCTGTTTGGTTGTCTGGTGACTCTTCTGTGGGTGGATGCTCTCATTGTGTCTGCGTGGTCATTGAAATGTAGCACAAAGACACTCATACTTTATGCCTACTTCCTTAGGTCCATCCATACCAGAAGTTGGCAAACTAAAGCCCAGAGGCCAAATCCACCCACTGCCTGTTTTAAACATAAAGCTTTATGGGAACAAAACCATGCTCATTTGTTTACATGTTGCAACAGAGTTAAATAGCTGCAACAGCAGCCATATGGCCCATAAGTCTAAAATATTTGCTCTCACCCTTTACAGAAAAAGTTTTCAGATTCTTGATCTACATGCTTCTTTCCAGTACCTCCTTGTCCCCAATCTTCCAACCTTTCCCCTCTTAAGTCGTTGATCAATTAGTCCATTGACCACTGCCTTCAAATCTGTGTATATTTTTACCCTGGCCACTTCTTTTTCTTCACAAAGTAAATGACCAGATGTACTGCCCAAAGCTCTGATCTTTGGGAGGATTTCCCCTCAATACTCTTCTGGGTCATTACTAAAGGGGACACTACTGTGACAGCTAACACTAACATATCAAGGCAATTCATCCAAGACTCAACCGTGGCCTTTTGCTCCTCCATCATCTAGTATCTCAGGAGGTGGCATCAGTGCGACAATGGAGGATAACACAGTGGGATAGGCCATTTGCTTGTGTAGCTCACTTTGGCCTCTGGCCCTACTGGATATGCACTACTTCAATTTTATAATGGACTAGAGGGCCAGTGCACGAAATTCATGCACGGTGAGGGGGGGTGTCCCTCAGCCCAGCCTGCACCCTCTCCAATCTGGGACCCCTCGAGGGATGTCCGACTGCTCGTTTAGACCTGATCCCGGTGGGATGAGGCCTAAACGGGCAGTTGGACATCCCTCTCACAATCTAGGACTGCTGGCTCCCAACTGCTCACCTGCCTGCCTTCCTGATTGCCCCTAACCACTTCTGCCTGCCAGCCTGATCACCCCCTAACCACTCCTCTGCCAGCCTGATTGATGTCTAACTGCTCCTCTGCCAGCCTGTTTATCCCCAACTTCCCTCCTCTGCCGGCCTGGTCCCTCCGAACTGCCCTCCCCTGCTGGCCATCTTGTGGTGGCCATCTTGTGTCCACATGGGAACAGGATCTTTGGCCACATGGGGGCAGCCATCTTGTGTGTTGGAGTGATGGTCAATCTGCATATTACTCTTTTATTAGATAGGATAGAGGCCTGGTGCATGGGTGGGGGCCAACTGGTTTGCCCTTAAGGGTGTCCCAGATCAGGGTGGGGGTTCCCTTGGGGCATGGGGTGGCCTGGGCGAGGAGCCTGTGGTGGTTTGCAGGCTGGCCACGCCCCCTGTCGACCCAAGGGGAGGCCCTGGTATCTGGGATTTATTTATCTTCTACAATTGAAACTTTGTAGCCTGGAGCAGAGCCAAGCCTTCTGCTCCCTCCGTGGGGGCAGCCATTTCTGTTGGGATTTATTTATCTTCTATAATTGAAACTTTGTAGCCTTAAGCGGAGGCCAAAGCAGGCCAGGGCTGCAGAAACTTGGCTTCCTCCATCACCAGGGGCAACCCTAGCCTCCTGCTCTCTCCAGCTCTGTGGCTGCCGCCATTTTTGTTGGGATTAATTTATCTTCTATAATTGAAACTTTGTAGCCTTAAGCAGAGGTCTGGGCCAGCCAGAGTGTGCGGAAAGCTTGGCTTCCTCCATCGCCAGGGAAACCCAAGCCTCCCTCCTGCTCTCTCTGTGGCTGCAGCCATCTTGGTTTGGGTTAATTTGCATACTCACTCCTGATTGGGTGGTGGGCATGGCTGGTGGGTGTGGCTTTTGGGTGTAGTGGAGTGATGGTTAGTTTGCATATTTCTCTTTTATTAGATAGGATTGCTGCTGGGCTCACTCATCCTCGTGATGTGGTAGGTCTGGCAGAAACCAGCTCATGATAGGCAGTGCTGGCCACACAGTTACTTGATGACTTAGAGTCTGATGCTCTGTCTTCATCATGGCCCAGGAGCATGCCAGCAGCTGTTTGTTTATTTATTTATTTATTTATTTATTTATTTATTTATTTTTAAATAAATTTTTATTGATTTCAGTGAGGAAGGGAGAGAAAGAAACATCAGTGATGATAGAGAACTGCTGCCTCCTGTACACCCCAAAATGGGGATCAAGCCTGCAACCTGGGCATATGGCCGGATTGGGAATCAAACTGTGACCTCCTGGTTCATAGGTCAATGCTCAACCACTGAGCCATGCTGGCCGGACCAGCAGCTATTTTTCAAATTGCATATAGTTGTCTGGGGCACTCCTCACAGGTCTTTTTTTCACCATAGAATCCTGTACTGTCACAAAGTCTCCTGGATTACATGGCCCACGTGGTAGGGTTGCTTGTAATGTCATGTGAATCAGTTGCAGAGCCTTTTCTTGCTCTGGACCCCACACAAAGTTGCTACCCTTCCATGTGATCTAGTAAGTAGGTCAGAACAGTTTTCCCCAGTAGGAAACTCAAGGAGGCTACCAAGTACTGTGCTGCCTCTTTCTTTCAGTGGTTCCCTAAACCCTTTACTAATGTGGATGGGCCCCAGAATCTTCCTGGTTTTTATTTCCCATTCTCTGGAGAGCATGTACAATGTGTTTACTACTTCTGGCTCATGGGGTCCAATTAACATGATGTATTGACATAAAGAACCCATGCGATGTTCTTCTAGTACAGATCTTGTTGGACTATATTAGGATGGTGTGCTGAATTCAAAATTTGTCCACAAATTCTTTAATATTTCTTGCTTCCGAAGTTAGAGTCTAATTTATCTGCCGTTGTAGATCACTTGCTCTCAGGGAAGTTAGCAGCCATGTTGTGAGGACCCTCAAGCAACCAACGGAGAGGCTCGTCATGTGAGGCTTCCTGGCGACACCCATGTGAGTGAGTCATCTAGAATGTGAATCCTCCAGCACCAATGAGGCCTTCAAATGACTGCAGGAACTGGGGGTGTCTTGACTATAACCACATGGGAGGTCCTGAGCCAGAACCACCCAGCTAAGCTACTCCTGCATTCTGACCCATAGACACTGAGATAATACACTACTGTCTGCTGCAGGGCGTCTGCGCCGTGGTACCATGGGATGCCTGCAGAAACCTTCTCAGCGTTCATATGTGTGCAGCCCTGAAATCTGAGGTAACCTGATCAGTGCGGGGTACAAGATTCCCTCTTTCATTACCTGGCAAACAGTTTGGAAGGACATCTCATAAAGCTTCTCAGATAGTCCCACAGAATCAGCCCTAGCTACCTGTAGTGGTGACCAATTTATTAACAATCCTTGTATCATTGGCTTTCCCTTTCACCCTGGTTCACTCTCCCTTATCCCTCACTCTTATTTCCTGGGATCACCTTCCCCCAAAAACTATCTATACACAATCCCTTTCTACTTTCAGGGGAACCCACAAGACAATGTGAAAAAGGCATGTGACATAACTCAAATCTGATTGTATATATATAACTACCCAACAGTTGTCTTACATAAGGTAGCATGTTGAAATCAGGAATAATGCTACTCTCTTTACTGTGATTTAACATCATTGTGGAAGTATTAGCCAACACATATTATACAAGAGAAAGCACATTAGATAAGAGATATAATCATTGAAAAGGAAGAGATAAAATGTCTCTTTTTTAGCAACGTGCCCAGCTGTCCTGAAGATCTACCTCTTGCTTCAACAGTTTTTGGACAGAACAGACCTGAGGACTCCCCTTCTTCCATATTGAGGCAAGACCCTCTATCAGCGAGAGAGAGGGGGGGGGGCGGGGAGAGAGAGAGAGAGAGAGAGAGAGAGAGAGAGAGAGAGAGGGAGAGAGAAGGAAAGAAAGAAAGACTTCTTGCAGGAAAGTGCAGAAACATTGTTTAGCAATAAGCTATTTTTTAAATTAAGGTATGTACATGGGTTTTTTTAGATATAATGTTATTGCACACTTAATAGACTGTAGTATAGTGTAAACATAACTTTTACATGCACTTGGAAACCAAAAAGCTTGTCACTCTTTACTATAGCAGTCACTTTATGGCATTCACCTGGAACTGAACCCATAATATCTATGAGGCATGCCTGTATATTTTTAAGGACAGAGATACTGAGAGAGATCACCAAAAATTTTCAAAAGACAAATTGACAAACTGGAAAAACTTATATCGCAAAGGGCTGATACTACTAATATATAAAGTGTTCCTGATTTTTAAAATGAGAAAATATATGAATATAGTTAATAGAAAAAGAAATGAAAATAGCAAAGATGCTCAATGTTTTTCATAAAGGGAAGTGCATATTAAAATTACCCTGAGATAACATTTCTCCTCTATCAGATTGGCAAAAAATCCAAAAGTTTGATAACATACTCTGATGGTGAGATGCAGGGAGTCAGGCTCTCTCAAGGTGACTGGGTAAAATGCAGCAAAATTAAATATGTGTTCACCCTTTGATTTAGCAATCCTACCTCTAAGAATCTTTCCCAAAGACTTACAGGTAAAATTATGAAATGGCATGCAAACAAGGAGCTCATTGCAGAACTATTTATAATTATAAAAAAGACCATAAAAACTGCAAATGTCCATTAAAAAGGGACTGGTTGAACGTTACAGTCATGCAATGGAGTAATATATCAATGTGAAAAGCAATGAGAAGATTCCTTATTGCTATGGACTGAACCATTTCCCTTAAAAAATGTGTATATTGAAGCCCTAACCCCTAACATGATGGTATTTGGAGATAGGGCCTTCGGGAGGTAGTCAGGTTTAGATGAGGTCGTGAGGGTGGGGCCCTCATGATGGGATTAGTGCCCTTATAAGAAGAGACATCAGAAAACTTACTCTGTCTCCCTACCATGTGAGGCTATAGAGAGCAAGTGGCAATCTACAAGATAAGAAGAGCATCCTCACCAGGAACCAACCATGCTGGCATCTTGATCTTGGACTTCCAGCCTCTAGAACTGTGAGAAAATTAATTTTTGTTGTATACGCCACCCAGTCTGTGGTATTTTGTAATGGCAGCTCTAGCTGCCTAAGATACCCATCTACCTCTATGGATAAATGGGAAAAAAGGAAGGTACAGAATAATGCATAGTATACTATTCTTTGGGTAAGAAAAGTGTAGAAATACAAATATACAAACTTATTTGCTGATATTTTCATAATGAAAAAAAATGAAAGCATAAGTTACCTGGATCGTTCTTCTAGGCTGTTCCTAGTCATATTTGCAAACCCCGACCTCTCCAGCTGTGCTCAGGAGTGTCATTAGCCATCGTTGAGTGAACACAGCCCTCTGCTGCTCTCCAGGGAGATGCACCCCATGGCTCCCCAGGAGAGAAGCAACTTGCTTGCAAACTGGCACCTGTGATCCGGAGGCTGTTTTTTTAAAATGCAGCACCTCCTAGTTGGAAGCCCTTACGCTGCAAAGTTTGGAAACGTGCTTCTGCACAGAGCCCCCCTCCAAGGCAGCCGAGCCCCTGCCCCACCTGCAGCTGCCTGCCCGGAGCTCAGCAGGCTGCATGGCTCAGTGTCTCAGGGCCGCCTGCCAGGTGCACAGCTGTGACCCTTCCAGCGTGAGCTGCTCTCACTACAGAGAGTTGAGGGCCTGGCCGACCAGGGAGAGGGTCCTGCTGGAGCTGAGCTGAGATGAGGGAACCAAGAACTGCTGTGGTAGCCCCAGCCCATCCGGTCCCACCATCTGTGCCTCTGGCCTGGGAATCCCCAGCAGGCCTTGGATTATTTTTAGAACCGACGGAGGCCTTCCAGATCACCTAGCCTGCGGTTCGACCGAGGCTGCCCAGGAGAATCATTCAAGAAGCATCTTAAAACAGACAGATGCTCGGGCCCCACTCCAGACCTATGCAATCAGGATCTAGGGACGTGGACCCAGTCCTCAGCAGGTGACCCTGAGGGGCTGAGGCCCGGAGGTAAAGCAGCTTCGCATGGCACATTATAGGTCTTGGACACAGACCTCAGCTGGGAGGGCAGCACAAATGGTTCTAGTTTTCCCTGATATATTGAGAGGGCTGCGTGGTTTACAGGGGTTTCCTCAGGCGTCATCTCACTTAGTCCACACGAGTGAGGTGAGGAAGGCAGGCAGATGTTATCTCTGCTTGGAGATGAGAGATCTAAAGCCCAGAAGGGTGAGGTGGATTGCAAGTCTCAGGTGGAGCCAGAACTATAACCTGACTTATTTCCCAAGACACCCAGAGGCAGCACTCCTTCCAGGGGAGCCCCTAAGGGGGGAGTGCCTTGGAGGGCTTGCATTCCTGAGCCCTGCCCCAGGCTCACAGTGTCAGCACATCTCGGGGTGGGAAAGCGTGCGCAGTTTCTAGAAACTCCTCAGGGGATTGTAATGGACACTAAAGTTTGAGCGCCTCCACTGTGGTGACCTGAGGCTAACTGCCAGAGGCATACGCCTATTTAAAATTTCATTTTAATTATGGGAGGCAGGACTTCTAAGTTCAAGATAGCCGAGCAGAAGCAAACCTCAAGAAATGGTCATTAATATTCTTCGAGAAATAAAATACTACATTTATTAAGGTAGAATAGGATGGCATTTACTTTTTTAAAAAATGACAACCTTGAAAAGTAAAAGGTAATGGAGATACACTTACAAAATTCTGAGTGACAATGTTTTTTAACCCAAAAATTCTGCTGAGCCCAACTATCAATGAAATGTACATAAAGCATAATGGTGTTTTCAAACTTTCAAAGTAAAAAATGAACCAGTCAGCAAGTAAGCACACAAAAGAATGTGCCTTTCTCAGAAAGCTACTGTGCATCACACCGAGGAACAACTAGTTGGGATGGAGCAAGAGGTCAGAGCACAGAGGACTCTGGGAAGGTCTTGAGAGAAACAGTGGATGGGATACATCCAACCCTATGAAAAATATCACCAAGAGGCATTGTATAGAGCTGCTGGAATGTAGGGGAAGACAGGCCAGAGATTTGGAGAAAGCTAAACAAATAAGAAAGAATGAGGCAGACACAAAAAGTTATGTTAGAAAGAAAATACAATCCTAATAGTCTATGTGGCTTAGTTGTGAACAGTGTTTAAGGCATAATAATGGAATAACTGATTATCTTTCCTCTAAAGGCTAGAGGAAAGAGGGAAAGGATGGCTTGAGAGAGCTAGTGTCCCTCTCTGCCACAATGGGAAGTCGGTGAATAATGAATGAATAATAAATAAGGCAGATTAGTAAAAGACAGCAGCATGTGTGTTATTTTAAAATATAGAGGCAGTCCTAGCCGGTGTGGCTCAGTTGGTTGGGCATTGTCCCATGCATTGAAAAATCGCTGGTTTGATTCTGGTCAGGGCACATACCCAGGTTGCCAGTTCAATCTCCTGTTGGGGTATGTAGAGGAGGCAACTGATCGATGTTTCTCTCTCACATTGATATTTCTCTCTCCCTCTCTCTTGCTCTTTAAAAACAACCCCACCAAAAAAACCACACCCCACAATGAAAAAACATAGAGGTAAATGAAAACAACTAAAAGCGGTTGCCTCTGGAGAATTAGGGAGGTGAGAAGAGGGGAGAGAAGGGGGAACCAGCAGACTAAGTTTATTATAGACTTATAGCTATTGTTTGGCTCCTTAAACTACATGCATATATTACTTTGGTTTAAAAAAAAAATTCTATTGCCTCTGAAAGTAACTGCAATAGTGTTTGACCCAATAGCATCATTGCTTGGTTGAGCTTCAGAAAGGAAGATGATATTTGCAGCACTTACACTCAATCAAGATTTGTAGGGGGAGCCCTAACTGGTTTGGCTCAGTGGATAGAGCATCGGCCTGTGGACTGAAGGGTCCCAGGTTCGATTCCGGTCAAGGGCATGTACCTTGGCTGTGGGCACATCCCCAGTAGGGAGTGTGCAGGAGGCAGCTGATCGATGTTTCTCTCTCATCGATGTTTCTAACTCTCTATCCCTCTCCCTTCCTCTCTGTAAAAAATCAATAAAATATATTTTTAAAAAAAGATTTGTAGGGGGATTATATAAAGAACTCCTATCCTATATAATAAAAGGGTAATATGCAAATTGACCCTAACAGCAGAACAACCCGGAATGACTGGTTGCTATGATGTGCACTGATCACCAGGGGGCAGATTCTCAATGCAGGAGCTGCCCCTTGGTGGTCAGTGCGCTCCCACAGGGGGAGCTCTGCTCCAAGGCTGTCTGCGGGGAGCAGGCCTAAGCCACAGTCGGACATCCCCTGAGGACTCCCAGACTGTGAGAGGGTACAGGCCAGGCTGAGGCCCCCCTTTCAGTGCACAAATTTTTGTGCACCAGGCCTCTAGTATATCAGTTAGGTGGGTGGGACTTGAATCTAAAGAAAAATGGGCAAAAAAAATAGAAACAAATCCATGTATGGCTCACAAATATATGAAAAGTTTCTCACTAAAAATCAGGGCATACACCCAGCCAGCATGGCTCAGTGGTTGAGCATCGACCTATGAATTAGGAGGTCACGGTTCGATTCCCAGTCAGGGCACATGCCTGGTTGTGGGCTAGATCCCAGTGTGTGCATTCAGGAGGCAGCTGATCAATGATTCTCTCTCATCACTGATGTTTCTCTCTCTCTCTCTCCCTCTCCCTTCCTCTTAGAAATAAATAAAAATTTGTGGCTTTTTTTAGATCAAAGGATAAGAGAATGCAGTCATATAAAATGTCCTTCCAAGAGATTAGGTGTGTCCCTCCTCGATCCTTTCCAATCAAACCGTAGGGCCGTCAGAAGTTTAAGAGCACTGACCCCCAGCAGGAGCCCAAGGTAGAGAAACACTACTCTTAAGGAGATCTGTGAAAATGAATTTGTTGAATGGCATGAACCCCAGTGAGATTCACAGAACACCCACACGTTTTTGAGAAAACCGTATAAGCAGAAACACTGCGAGCTTGGCCTGAAAGGGGCAGAGATGTACAAAATGAGAAAAGGCTGTTGGACCTCCAAATTTTACTGGAAGGAAGCAGGCTGGGAACACTCCTCAGGTGCCAACATGCACTGCCTTTCGAGAGAAAAGAAGGGTGGCCCAGAAGCAGAAGTAGGAGCCCGTAGGGCAGAGCCGAAAGTCGTGGAGAATTATTACCGGTCTTGAACCCTGATCAGGGAACTTGCAACATCTAGCCAGCTGCATTTTAGAATCTCTCTGGACCAATAACGGCTAGGGCGCATTTTCCCCGTTTTTGAACAGGAATGTCTCTAGCAGTTATCCTATGTCTGTCCCACCAATGGGCGTGGGGTGGGGTGGGGCAAATATCTCATCTCTTTAGCTTCAGAATGCCACAGACAGAGAGGAACCATCCCTGAGAGCTGGACTAGAGCTGAGGAGCTTCATCCACACCTGACTTCTTTGGGACTTAGAGCTAATGCCATGGTGGGAGGAGACTTTGAGGGCCTTGGGAAGAAGTGAATGCATTTTGCCTGTGACAGGGACGTGAATCTTTGGGGCCAGAAGGTGGACTATGGTCGGCAGCTTCTAAGAGGCCCCTTGATGTCCCCACCTCTGAGTATTCTCCCTCCTGTATCCTCTCTCCTGCATGTGGCTGCAGGCCTGGTGACCCTTCCTGAAACCAGGAGCACTTACACAGGGCACTCCAGGCCTAGGTGCCGTGGGTCACTGCATGGCCGTGCGGCAGGGGTTCCCGGAGAACTGCAGGCAGCCCAGGCCTGACATCCCGGAGGCTCCGGCAACTCTGCTTCTTCCCCAGCCTCTCCATCTGCGGCTTCTCGCCTCTTGCGAGAGCACCACCTGGCCCAGGGGTGGGCAAACTTTTTGACTCGAGGGCCACAATGGGTTCTTAAACTGGACCGGAGGGCCGGAACAAAAGCATGGATGGAGTGTTTGTATGAACTAATATAAATTCAAAGTAAAGGAGCGGAGGGGAGAGCAAGAGAACCCTCCGCTCTTTCGGCTCCGCGGGCCGGATAGAACAGCCGAACGGGCCGGATCTGGCCTGCGGGCCGTAGTTTGCCCACGGCTGTCCTGGCCTGTCCTTAGCCCTAAGCTCTGTACTCTCCCCAGAAACCTCACACACACGGGGGAACCCTCAGTAGGAAAACAGTCCAAGCTTCTTGGAAGTGTCAGTGAAGGAAAACAGTCTGATTGTTCAGGAGCCCTAGTTCTCCTGGGAGCCCAGGGGCCCCATCCCCTGGGGTGGGGGTGGTGCGGCCTTGCAGCATTGCCAGTCCCTTGCCACTGCCCTCCTGGCCAGACCGGCTGCCACCAGGCCGGGCATCTTGGCTCATCAGCCTCTTTCTAATGTAAAGGCTATGCTGGGAGTCAGGTGACTGACAGCCAGAGCTCCTCTGGGGCTCATTAGGGAAGCTGGGGGTAGAGCGGGGGGAGTGTGTCGGAAGATCTGCTCTCCCCAGACAGCCCCAGCCAGGCAGTGGGCTGGGAGCAGGCAGGAGAGGGGGCAGGTCTTGCTGGGTTACATGTCCTCTGCATTGTGCTAGCTCCAGGCCCAGCTGTGCCCACTGCCGAAGGCGAAGCAGCGTTCCTGAAGGCCCAGCAGGCAGCCCGGAATATTCCTAAGTGCCAAGGCCTCCCATCCCCAGGCCTGTGGGTCCCCTCAGACCCTCGGCATGCCCTTAACCACCTTCCATTCCAGGGACCCACAGCTGCTGTGCACCCCCACTCTTCCTCCTCCCAGGTTCTCTGTTCGCCCTGCAAGAGCACTTCCCCTGTGGTGACCCACCGAGCCTGGCTGTCATCATTCTGGTTGCTGTTTTAGACTCCAAAGAACTGGTTATCACATACAGTGCTAAAAGCTAGGTCTACATCTCTATGTCAAAACGTGGGATCATTTTCCTTTTCTGTTTATACCCTTTACATTGTTCAAATATTTCCTATCTTGACTTTCAAAATTGGGAAAAACATAGATATTCCCAGTTTGGAGAGGGAAAGGCAGTTTCTCTCCTATTAATCAAGAGCCAGGACTCAGGAGCCAGAGGGGCAGGATTAGCATCCCTACCCTAGGTGCCCTTGGGCAAGACGCCCAACTTCCCTGCTTTGGAATTCATGTGTAAAATGGAGGGCTGTTGTGTAGACTACATAACCCAGCCCTGGCGGCTCAGTGGTTGAGCTTTGACCTATAAACCAGGAAGTCACGGTTTGATGCCCAGTCAGAGCACATGCCCTAATTGCAGGCTGGATCCCCAGTGTGGGGCGTGCAGGAGGCAGCCAATCAATGAGTCTCTCTCATCATTGATGTTTCTATATCTCTCTCCCTCTTCCTCTCTGAAATCAATAAAAACATATTAAAAAAATTTTTAAAGACTAAGTTCATGTGGGTAAAGTGCTTACTGATAAATGGTATTTGTTCAATAAAAAAGTTAAATTCAGCTCAGCAGCCTGTGAAAGGCAGATGAGTCATAGGGCCAGAAGCTCTCACCGAAGCCCCTGCTCCTGTTTCTCCCCACCCCTTCTGGCCCCTCCTGCGCCGTGTCCAGAGGTCGGAATTTGGGTTAGAAATGGCTACTACTCCGAGTTATTGGCCAGGACACTGCCCAGTCCCCAGCCCCTGGCAGGTCCTGTGCCTTTGGCCTCCTCTATCCTCTGTGAATTGCACCCTGTGGACCATCTGGGCCTGTGGACAGCACCCCCAACCCCGCTGCCCTCCCATCACACTTTTCTGTGTCACTGAATTCCTCTCTTTTCCTCCTGGGCCACCGAGGGACCCTAAGACTGTCCTGTCCCTGAACGCTGACAGTAACTGCCTGGTCTTCCAACAGCACCACGCAAGGCCGTTAGCCTGACCCCTCCCCATGTGGCACAGTCTAGGACCAAGTCCCAGCCTCCCACAGCCTCCCTGCTTTCCTGGTGCAAAAACCACTCCTCACCTTAGCCGGTTTGGCTCAGTGGATAGAGCATCGTCCTGTGGACTGAAGGGTCCGGGTTCAATTCTGGTCAAGGGCAAATACCTTGGTTGTAGGCTAGATCCCTGGCCCTGGTTGGGGTGCATGCAGGAGGCAACATATTGATGTGTTTCTCTCACATCAATGTTTCTCTCTCTCTCTCTCCCTTCCACTCTCTCTAAAAATCAATGGAAAAATATCCTCGGGTGAGGATTAACAACAAAAAGAAAAAAAAACACCCCTCCCTGCCAGTGAGGCCTGCAGTTCTCTCCTAAGGACCCAGCAGCCTTTGGCACCATCCTCTCCCAAACCTGCCCCGATTCTTGAGGGACAGAGGGGAACTTGAGGGTCCACTCAATACTTGACTGGGCAGGAGGTCCTGCTGCCGAGTGCTCTCACGTAGCCATGTCCATGCTGCTGGACTAGGGTCTCGGTTCCTCAGTGGCTGCTGGCCAGAGGCCGGCTGCGGTTCTCGGCCATCAGCACCTCTCCATGGAGCAGCTCACAACATGGCAACTGGCTTTCTCTGGAGCAAGCGAGAGAGCAAGAGGGTGTCCTCAAGTGGAAGTCATTGGTTTGTAACCTGTGATACAATAAGAAATCTTTTACTTGGTCTTTGTCCCGCTTCCTGGCACAGAGCTCCTAAGTCTCTGGGAATTTCCTGAGTGACAGGAGAGATGGGAACATGTTTTTTTTGTTGTTGTTTTTTAAATACTTTTTTATTGATTTCAGATAGAGAAAGGGAGAGGTAGAGAGAGATAGAAACATCGATTAAAGAAACATGGATAAGCTGCCTCCTGCTCCCGAAACCCGGGCACATGCCCTAACCGGGAATCAAACAGGCAATCTCCTGGTCCATGGGATGGTGCTCAACCACTGAGCCACATCTTTTGTTTTAATGAGGCAACTCTTAGCCCCTGATAGCTTCAGATGGGTGCTGGTCACCAGAAAGACCAGCGCATGAGTAGGGGGTCTGGAACTTTCAGGCCCCTCCCCCCCCCCCCCCCCCCCGGTCTCTTAAGGAAGGGAAAGAGGCTGGAGACTGAGCTCATCACTGTAACCAATCCTGCCTATCGAATGAAACCTCTATGAAACCCTTGGATGATGCAGGTTAGAGAGCTTCTAGGTTGGTAAACACATACCCAAGGAAGCCGGGAAGCTCCATGGTCCTCCCCATACGCACTTTCATTTGGCTGTTCCTGAGCTGTATCTTTTATAATAAACTAGAGGCCCAATGCACAGATTCATGCACATTGAAAGGAAATTAATTAGAAGGTGGCTGGCAGGGCAGGACTGGGTGAGATGGGCTGGACACGCCCTGGAGCCAACCTCCCATAGTCCCTCCCTGGCTGCACCTGGGGTGGTGCAGGGGCTTGAAGGGAGTCTTTGGAGTGAGTGGGGTCCTTCAGCCTGGCCTGTGAGGATCAGGCCAAAACTGGCAGTTCAACATCCCCCAAGGGGTCCTGGCCTGTGAAAGGGCACTCTGCAAAGTTGCTGCTGCTCAGCAGCTCCTGCATTGAGCGTCTTCCCCCTGGTGGTCAGTGCGCGTCATACCTACTGACTGGTCAGCCAGTCAGCCGGTCACTTAGGCTTTTATATAGATACTAGAGGCCCGGTGCACAAAATTTATGCACGGGGAAGGGGTGGTCCCTCAGCCCAGCCTGCACCCTCTCCAATCTGGGACTCCTCGAGGGATGTCCGACTGCTCCCAAATGTTCGCCTGCCTGTCTTCCTGATTGCCCCTAACTGCTTCTGCCTGCCAGCCTGATCACCCCCTAAGCACTCCCCTGACAGCCTGATTGATGCCTAACTGCTCCCCTGCCAGCCTGATTGCCCCTAACTGCCCTCCCCTGCTGGCCTGGTCATCCCTAACTGCCCTCTCCTGAAGGCCTGGTCACCCCTAACTGCCCTCCCCTGCAGCCATGGTCACCCCTAACTGCCCTCCCCTGCAGGCCTGGTCCCCCCTCAACTGCTCTCCCCTGTAGGCTTGGGTCCCCCGCAACTGCCCTTCCTTGCAGGCCCAGTCGCTCCCAACTTCCCTCCTCTGCCAGCCTGGTCACCCCTAACTGCCCTCCCCTGCAGGCTTGGTTCCCCCCCAACTGCTCTCCCCTCCTGGCCTGATCACCCACAACTGCCCTCCCTTGCAGGCCTGGTCCCTCCCAACTGCCCTCCCCTGCTGGCCATCTTGTGTCCACATGGGGGCAG
The DNA here is from genome assembly GCF_963455305.1 of Plecotus auritus. NCBI lineage: Eukaryota > Metazoa > Chordata > Mammalia > Chiroptera > Vespertilionidae > Plecotus > Plecotus auritus. The sequence continues at coordinate 119,729,918 of NC_137782.1, forward strand.
TCATCTTTGACCACATGGGGGCAGCCATCTTGTGTGTTGGAGTGACGGTCAATTTGCATATTACTCTTTTATTAGATAGGATAGAGGCCTGGTGCATGGGTGAGGGCTGGCTGGTTTGCCCTGAAGGGTGTCCCGGATCAGGGTGGGGGTTCCCTTGGGGCATGGGGCAGCCTGGGCGAGGGTCCTGTGGTGGTTTTCAGGCTGGCCACGTCCCCCAGCGACCCAAGTGGAGGCCCTGGTATCTGGGATTTACTTATCTTCTATAATTGAAACTTTCCTTGAGCAGAGGCCAGGGCAGGTGGAAAGCTTGGCTTCCTCTATCACCAGGGGCAACCCAAGCCTCCTGCTCTTTCCAGCTCTGTGGCTGCCTCCATATTTGTTGGGTTAATTTGCATACTCACTCCTGATTGGTTGGTGGGCGTGGCTTGTGGGCGTATCAGAGGCACGGTCAATTTGCATGTTTCTCTTTTGCTGGATAAGCTAGATCAGTAATAGTAAGTAATGAGTTTTTCTGAGTCCTTTGAACCATTAGAGCAAATGATTAAATCTAATAAGGGACATGAAAACCCTGATTGATTGATTGATTTTTGAAAAAGATTTTTATTGATTTTTAGAGAGAGGGAGAGGAAGAGAGAAACATTGATTGGCTATCTCCTGCATGTCCCCTACAGGGATGGAGCCCACAACCTGGGCATGTGCCTTGACTGGGAATTGAACCAGCAACCTTTCAGTGCATGGGATGACACCTAACCAACTGAGTCGCACGGGTCAGGGCAGAAAACCCTTGATTTATAACTAGTTTGTCAGTAGTACAGGTTAGGGCAACCTGGGACTTGTGACTGGCATCTGGTCAGAAGGAAGGGAGTTTTTTGTTGTTATTGTTAATCCTCACCCAAGGGTATTTTTTTCTATTGATTTTTAGACAGAGTAGAAGGGAGGGGGAGAGACACAGAGAGAGAAACATCAATGTGAGAGAGACACATAGATTAGTTGCCTCCCATATGCACCCCAACTGGGACTGGGGATCAAGCCTGCAGCAGAGGTACATGCCCTTGACTGGACTCAAACCCAGTACCCTTCAGTCTGTGGGCCGATGCTCCAATCACTGAGCCAAACTGGGTAGGACTGAATGGAGTAGTTTTGTGGGAATGAGCCCTTAACCTGTGGGATCTGCACACACTTCTGGGAGTTAGTGTCAGAACTGAACTGAATTGAATTGAATTGTATGGAATTATATTGAATTGTAGGACACCCAGTTAGTATGAGAGCTAGTTGTTGGTGTGAAAAAAAATTCACACATTTGGTTTCAGAAGTGTTGTGAGTAAAAATGGTTCATAACCTAATCTTGGTTAGCAAGGAAGAGAAATAAAATGCACAAAGATTGGAAAGGAAGAAATAAAACTGCTCCTATTGTCAGAGGACATGATTGCTTATATCAAACATTCCAAGTTCTTTATAAAAAAAAGAAATTCCTTGAACTAGTAAGTGAATTAGTGAGGCCATAGGGTACAAGGCCACACACAAAAATAAGCCATTTCCCCATGTGCTAGCAATGTACAAATGGAAACCAAACATTTAAAAATAATACCATTTATAACTCAAAAAATGAATACCTAGCCATAAATCTAACAATATATGTAAAGGATGTGTATGTTAAAAACGACAACACTCTGCCGTAGCTGGTTTGGCTCAGTGGATAGAGCATCGGACTGTGGACCAGAGGGTCCCAGGTTCGATTCTAGTCAAGGGCACATGTCCAAGTTGCAGGCTCGATCCCCAGTAGGGGGCGTACAGGAGGCAGTCAATGAATGGTTCTCTCTCATCATTGATGTTTCTATCTCCCTCTCCCTTCCTCTCTAAAATCAATTAAAATATATTTAAAAAATATATATATATTTAAAACAAAAACAAAAACAAAAAACGACAACACTCTGATGAAAGGTATTAAAGGTCAAGGTAAATGGAGAAACACAGCATTGCTCCTGAATTGGCAGACTTATAATAAAGGTGTTAATTTTCCTTAAATTCATTAAACTCAATACCAATAAAAATCCAAGCAGGATTTTTAATAAACATAGACAAGATGACTCTAACATTGCTACAGAAAGGTGAAGATTAGCTCACACAATCTGAAAAAAAAGAAAATTCAAAGTGCAATATCCATTTTGAAGCTAAAATGATCAAGACAATGTGCTATTGGTGAATGTTTAGATACACATATCAATGAAACAAAATAGAATCCAGGAACTGATCCAAAGAAATATGGAGATTTGGTTTTTGACACTGGTGCAGTGGAGGAAGGGTAATCTTTTCAACAAATGATATTGGAATGATAGCACATTCATAGAGAAATGCACTTTGGCACCCTGGCCAGGGAGCTCAGTTGGTTGGAGTGTCGTCCCCGATTTGCCACGGTTACAGATTTGACAACACCCTTCCCCCAGTCAGGGCACACACAGGAATCAACCAAAGAATGCATGAATGGGCCCTGACCGGTTTGGCTCAGTGGATAGAGCGTCGGCCTGCGGACTGAAGGGTCCCAGGTTCGATTCCGGTCATGGGCATGTACCTTGGTTGTGGGCACATCCCCTGTGGGGGGCGTGTGAGGCAGCCGATAGATGTTTCTCTCTCATCGATGTTTCTGGCTCTCTATTCATCTCCCTTCCTCTCTGTGAAAAATCAGTAAAATATGTATTAAAAAAAAAAAAAAGGAATGCATGAATGGGTGGGACAACAAACCCATGTTTTGCTCTCTCTCCCTTCCTCTGTCTCTAAAATCAATCAATCAATAAATTTTAAAAAGAAAAAGAAACTTTGAAAAAAAAAAAAAGAAACCTTGACTTAAACTTCATGCCTTATTTTTTAAATTAAGTCAAAATAACTATAGAAACAACATTAAAAATTTTTGTGCATTGCCTGGACAGTGTGGCTCAGTGGTTGAACGTCTATCTGTGAACCAGGAGGTCACAGTTCTATTCCTGGTCAGGGCACATGCCGGGGTTTCGGGCTCGATCCCCAGTGCGGGGTGTGCAGAGGCAGTGGATCCATGATTCTCTCTCATGGTTAATGTTTCTATCTCTCTCTCTCCCTCTCCTTTCTTCTCTCTCTAAAATCAAGAAAAACACATTTTTTAAAAATGTGACATATATACACAATAGGATATTATTTAGCTATATAATGGATTGCAATTCTGATATATGCTACAAGGTGGATGATCCTTGAAAACATGCCAATTAAAAGAACACACGGTCACATAATTTTTAAAAAATATATTTTATTGATTTTTTTACAGAGAGGAAGGGAGAGGGATAGAGAGAAACATCGATCAGCTGCTGGGGATGTGCCTGCAACCAAGGTACATGCCCTTGACCAGAATTGAAACTGGAACCTTTCAATCCGCAGGCCGACTTTGTATCCACTGAGCCAAACCAGTTAGGGCAAGGTCACATATTTTTAAATTCCATTTATATGCAATGTCCAGAATAGGTAAGTCTATAGAAATAGAAATAAGATTGTTGGTTGCCAGGGGTTGTATAGAAGGGAGAATAACTACAGGTGTTTTGTGTTTGTTGTGTGTGTGGTTTTTTGTTTGTTTGTTTGTTTTTTGCTTGTTTGTTGAATGCTGAAATGTTGTGGAACTAGAAAGAGGTGGTGGTTTCACAACATTTTGAATGTGTTGAAAGCCACTAAATCATATACTATAAAATGGTTAATTTTATATTTTGTGAATTTAAACTCAATAAAAAATAATTGTATAGTTCTTGAATGATGTAATGGAATTTGGTAGTAACATAAATTTGTTTATAGATATAAATGTATGAAGTAACACTATAAAAGTTTTAGAAGAAAATATAGGAGAAAATCTTCATGACCTGGGGTTAGGCAAAAAATTCTTAGCCATGATACTGAAAATATTATCCATAAAAGGGAAAAAAATTGAACTTCATCAAACTAAAGGCCTTTGTTCTGTGAAAGACAACATTAAGTAAGTGAAAACATAAGCTATAGATTGGGAAAAATTACTTGCACATCACATATGTGATGGGACTTCCATCAAAAACATATAAAGAGCTAAACTCAAAAACAAGAAAAACAAAACGATTAAAGTTTGGGCAAAATAGACATTTCACCAAAAGAGATATACAAATATCTAATAAGCATACGAAAAATGCTGAGTATCATCAACCAATTTGAAAAAGTACATTAAAAGCACATTGAGAGAGACTTTTGGGAGAGATGTCAGAGGAGGTAAATACTGTGCTTGCTTTCTCCCATGACCACCTTAAAATTACAGCAAAATTATAGACCAACCACCTTTGAGAAGTGAGGGGTCCGGCCCCACACTGGGCTCCCGAGCCCAGAGCACCAGTGCCAGGAAGAGGAGTCCCCACAACACCTGGTGTGAAAATCAATGAGAGTGAGTCGGAGAGCTGCTCTGAGCCCTGTCTATTGGAAGGGCCCAAGCACCGACTCACCCACACTCACCAGAAGCTCCAGAGAAGGAGTGGAGAAGGCACAGCAGCCGAGCCTGGGACATGTGGGGAGGAACAAATGGTCTGGCTTCAGGGCAAGGGCTGGAGAGGCAGCTCTCTCCCCAGGACTGAAGTGCTGGCGGAAACCACTGCTCCTGTGTTGAGCTCTCCCGCCCCCCTCCCCCTCCCAGCCCCTCTTCCCCCCCACCCCACCCCACCCCGCACAGCCAGCAGGCATAGGTGGGAGCCAAATCAGTCTCCATCTATTTAGCTAACACCACTCGCCCCACCTTGGAGGTTCCCTGAGACACTGCCCCACCCAACTCTCACACCTGGCTCAAACCTCTCCCGGCAGCTTTGGCACAGGAGCAGCCTTCCTCAGCTCATGACATGGGCTCCTAGAGATCTCTCCGAGGTTCAGAAACGCCGAACAAGCGGCGGCTGGTCTCCGTGTGTTATGTTCCTCTAGGTAAGTGGCCCCAAGCCCGGCACTGTGACAGATGGCCTCATTTCACAGCAGAGCCTCTCCCAGGCACTTCCAAGCCAACACAGGTAGCTACCGACCACAGATGATTGAGCAGTTTCTACCAGGTGCTCAGGTTGGGGCACAAGCAGTCGCTGACCTGGGCCTGCACTGCAGCCCCTCCCAAAAGGACCAGAATCAACACACATGGTGGCCTGCTTCAGACCACACCAGAGCACTACCCAGTCAGCTCCAGAAACAGCACACCCAAAAGGTGGACTCAGGAGGCACCAGAGCCTCACTACAGCAAATGCCACACTGTAGGGTCAGCCCCACCCAACAGCTCATCTATTATAGTCACAGCCAGTCCTCACAGCCAGTCCTCAGTCAGTCGATCTGAGGCTCAATCCCACCCATTGATGTGCCAACGACAATCAAGGCTCAAGTACAACAGGAGGGCACACATTACCCATACAAGGGAGCACCTGGTAGAAAGTGGCACCTGGCTCAGGTGAGTAGGAAGACTGAGTCACTGGGCTCCATAAGACACCTACTCCATTAGGACACCCTGCCAAGACTGGGAAATGTAGCAGATCTACCTAGGATGTAGAAACAAGCACAGGGAAGCAGCCAAAATGAGGAGACAAAGGATGCAGCTCCGAATGAAAGAACAAGACAAAACTCCAGAAAAAGAACTAACCAAAAGGGAGGCAAACAATCCACCAGACGTTAAGCTCAAAACACTCATTATAAGCATGTTCAATAAACAGGTGGAGACTAGATGAGCACAGTGAGAACTTCAACAAAGAGACAGAAAACACAAAAAGGGAGATGGAAAGCATAAGGAAGAACCAGTTAGCAATGAAGACTACAATCAGCCAAACGACGAATACATTAGATGGAATCAAGAGCCGATTAGATGAAGCAGAGGAATTGAATCAATGATTTGGAAGAAGAGTAGTGGAAAACACCCAGTCAGAACAGCAAAAACAAACAAACAAAAAGCAAAAACAATAAATGAGAATAGTTTAAGGGACCTCTGGGACAACATTAAGCATAACAACGTTCTCATCATTGGGATGCCAGAAGGAGGGGAGAGAGAGCAAGGGATTGAAGACCTATCTGAAGCCCTGGCCAGTTCGGCTCAGTGGATAGAGTGTCGGCCTGCGGACCAAAGGGTCCCCGGGTTTGATTCCGGTCAAATACACGTACCTTGGTTGCAGGCTCCTCCCAGGCCTGGGCCCTGATTGGGGTTCACACAACCAATCGATGTGTTTCTCTCACATCAATGTTTCTCTCTGTCTTTCCCTCTCTCTTCCACTCTCCCTAAAAATCAATAGAAAAAATATCCTCAGGTGAGGATTACCAAAAATAAAAAAAGAAGAAGAAAAGAAAGAAAACCTATCTGAAGAAATAATGATGGAAAACTTCCCTAACCCGGTGAAGGAAATAACATCCAAGTCCAGGAAGCACAGAGTCCCAAATAAGATGAACCCAAAAAGGCCCACACGAAGACACATCAAAATTAAAATGCCAAATGTTAAAGACAAAGAACGTATCTTAAGCCAAAACCGGTTTGGCTCAGTGGATAGAGCGTCAGCCTGCGGACTGAAGGGTCCCGGGTTCGATTCCGGTCAAGGGCATGTACCTTGGTTGAGGGCACATCCCCAGTAGGAGGTGTGCAGGAGGCAGCTGATCGATGTTTCTCTCTCATCGATGTTTCTAGCTCTCTATCCCTCTCCCTTCCTCTCTGTAAAATATCAATAAAATATATTTTAAAAATAAAAAAAAAGAACGTATCTTAAAAGCAGCAAGGGAAAAGCAGTTACTTACTTATATGGAAGGGCCCATTTGTCAACTGATTTTTCAAGAGAAACTTTGCAGGCCAGGAGGGATTGGCAAGAAATATTCAAAGTAACGAAAAGCAAGGACCTATGAGCAAAATTACTCTCCCCATCAAAGCCATCATTTAGAATTGAAGGAAAGATACAGAGCTTCTCAGACAAGAGAAAGCAAAAGGAGTTCATCATCACCAAACCAGTATTACAAGAATGTTAAAGGGCCCTGACTGGTTTGGCTCAGTGGATAGAGCGTCGGCCTGGGGACTGAAAGGTCCCAGGTTCGATTCTGGTCAAGGGCATGTACCTTGGTTGCGGGCACATCCCCAGTAGGAGGTGTGCAGGAGGCAGCTGATCAATGTTTCTCTCTCATCGATGTTTCTGACTTTCTATCCCTCTCCTTCCTCTCTAAAAAATCAATAAAAATATATTTAAAAAAAAAAAGAATGTTAAAGGGATTTATTTAAGAAGAAAAAAACATCAAAGATATGAATAAAAAATATCATAAAGAAAAAATTCTCACTGACAAAAGCAAATCATAATAAAAGCAGTGGATCTGCCCAGCCAGCATATCTTAGTGGTTGAGCATCTATCTATGAACCAGAAGGTCATGGTTCGATTCCAGGTCAGTCCACATGCCCGGGATGCAGGCTCAATCCCCAGTAGGGAGCGTGCAGGAGGCAGCCTATCAATGATTCCTCTCATCATTGATGTTTCTATCTCTCTCTCCCTCTCCCTTCTTCCCTGAAATCAATAAAAATTATTTTTTTTAAAAAGCAGTGGATCAACCAATACTAAAGCTAGTACAAAGGTTAAAAGGCAAAATTAGAAAGACCTTGTGTAATTACAAGAGTAAAGGATACACAAAAACACATACAAGAAGTTAAAAATAATATCAGAAACTTAGACATGGAGGGGTGAATAAAAATTATAGTGATTTTATAAAATGTTCAAACTTAAGTGACCATCAACTTAAAATAAACTGCTATAAACACAGCTTGGTATATATAAAGACATGGTAATCACAACCAAAAATCTACTAGAGATATACAAGAAATAAGGGGAAATGAATCCAAACACAAAACTATAGAAAGCCACCAACATACAAGAGAAAAAAAGCAAGAGGATAAAAAAAGTAGCAAACAACTACAAACACAATCAGAAAACAATAAAATGGTACTCTATAATAATAAAAGTATAATATAATAATTAGATGAGACATCCTTCCAGACAAAGCCAGGGCTGGGAGGGAAGCTGGGTCCCGGGTGCCAGAGGGAAGGCAGTGCTGGCAGCCGGGGGAAGGAAGGCCCACTCCTGCATGAATTTCGTGCATTGGGCCTCTAGTAACTACATAATTATCAACAACTACTTTATTTTTCAAATTTATCTTTATTGTTGCAAGTATTACAGATGTTCCCCTTTCTCCCCCGTTGACTCCCTCCATCCGCATCCACCCCCTCCCCAGGCCTTCACCGCACTATTGTCTGTGTCCATGGGTTATGGATATATGCATATAAGTTCTTTGGTTAATCTCTTCCTCCAACCCTCCTCGGAGATTCATCAGTCTGTTCCATGCTTCCATGTCTCTGGATCTATTTTGTTCATCAGTGTATTTTGTTCATTAGATTTCACATATAAGTGAGATCATGTCATACTGTCTTTCTATGACTGGCTTATTTCGCTTAGCATAATACTTTCCAGGTCCCTCCATGCTGTCTTTTTTACAGTTGCATAGTATTCCACTGTGTAAATGTACCACATCTTTTTTATCCACTCATCTACTGATGGGCATTTGGGCTGTTTCCAGATCTTAGCTACTGTGCATAACACTGCTATGAACATAAGGGTGCATATATTCATTCTTATTGGTGTTTCTGGATTCTTAGAATATATTCCTACAAGTAGGATCACTGGGTCAAATGGCAGTTCCATTTTTATTTTGAGGAAACTCCATACTATTTTCCATAGTGGGTGCATCAGTCTGCATTCCCACCAGCAGTGAGCTAGGGTTCCTTTTCTCTACACCCTTTCCAGCACTTGTTGTTTGTTGATTTGTTGATGGTAGCCATTCTGGCAAGTGTGAAGTGATACCGCATTGTCATTTTAATTTGCATCTCATGTAGAATTCATAAAAAGCATTTTGACAAAATCCAGCATTCATTTATTATAAAAACTCATAGCAAAATGGGAGTAGAGGGAATATACCTCAACATAATAAAGGCCACATGTGATAAACCCACAGCTAACATCATAATCAATAGTGAAAACCTAAAATAGTTTTTTTTAAAATATATTTTATTGATTTTTTACAGAGGAAGGGTGAGGGATAGAGAGTTAGAAACATCGATGAGAGAGAAACATCGATCAGCTGCCTCCTGCACACTCCCTACTGGGTATGTGCCCGCAACCAAGGTACATGCCCTTGACCAGAATTGAGCCTGGGACCCTTGAGTCTGCAGGCCGATGCTCTATCCACTGAGCCAAACCAGTTAGGGCCCAAAATAGTTTCTTAAAGATTAAGAACAAGACAAGGATATCCACTTTTACCATTTTTATTAAACATTGTAAAGGAAGTCCTAGCCACAACAATCAGACAAGAAAAAGAAATAAATGGCATCCAAATTGAAAAGAACTAAAACTGTTATGATTTGCAGATGACATGATAGTATATATAGAGAGCCCTAAAGAATCCACCAAAAAAAACTATTAGAACTGATAAATGAATTCAGTGAAGCACCAGGATACAAAATTAATATTCAGAAATTGGTTGCATTTTTATACATCAACTAGAGGCCCGATGCACAAAAATCGTGCAAGACTAGGCCTTCCTTCCCCCGGCTGCTGGCATTGGTTTCCCTCTGGCACCGGGACCCGGGCTTCCCTCCTCCAGCCACTAGCAGGCAGCCGGGCCCCGGGTTTCCCTCGCAGACCCGGCTTTGTCAGGAAGGTTATCTGGAAGGACATCTGGAAGGATATCCAGTCTAATTAGCATATTATGCTTTTATTATTATAAATAATGAACTAACAAAGAAATTAAGAAAGCAATTCCATTTCCCTAGGGCTTAGCCAGTGTAGCTCAGTGGTTGAGCGTTGGCCTGTGAACCAGGAGGTCTCAGTTTGATTCTGGTCAGGGCACATGCCTGGGTATCAGGCTCAATCCCCAGTGAGGGGCAGCCAGCCAATCAATGATTCTCTCTCATCATTGGTGTTTCTATCTCTCTCTCTTCCTCTCCCTTCCTCTCTGAAATCAATAAAAAATAATCTCATGCACCAAAAGGTCACCAGTTCGATTTGCAGTCCGGGCACATGACTGGATTGCAGGCTTGACACCTTGTAGGGGTTGATCAGGGGACAGCTGATCGATGCTTCTCTCTCACATTGATGTTTCTTTCTTTTTCTCTCCCATTCCCCTCTCTCTTTCTCTAAAATCAATTTAAAAACATCCTATATAATAAAGAGGTAATATGCAAATTGACCCTCACACCCTTGCACAAGATGGCCACCCCCATGTGTTCAAAAATGGCCGCCACAAGATGGCTGACAGGGGAGGGTAGTTGTGGGCAATCAGGCCAGCCGGGGAGGGCAGTTGGGTACAATCGGGCTGGCAGGAGAGCAGTTAGGCATCAATCAGGCTGGCAGAGGAGTCGTTAGGGGGTGATCAGGCTGGCAGGCAGAAGCGTTTGGGGCAATCAGGAAGGCAGGCAGGCGAGCAGTTGGGAGCCAGCAGTCCCGGATTGTGAGAGGAATGTCCAACTGCCAGTTTAGGCCCGATCCCTGTGGGATCGGGCCTAAACCAGCAGTCAGACATCCCCCGAGGGGTCCCAGATTGGAGAAGGTGCCGGCCAGGCTGAGGGACACCTCCCCCCCGCCCAGTGCACGAATTTCATGCACAGGGCCTCTAGTATTTAAAATAATACCAATGGCATTTTTGAGAACTAAAAAAAAAATAATAATCCTAAAATTGATATGGAACCACAAAAGATCCTGAATAGCCAAACCACTTTTAAGAAAGAAGAATAAAGTTGGGGGTATCATGCTACCTGATATTGAAGTATACAAGGCTATAGTAATCAAAACAGCATGGTACTGGCACAAAAATAGATACATAGATCAATAAGACAGAATAGAGAGCCCAGAAATATACCCATGGCTATATGGCCAATTAACCTATGACAAAGAAGGCAAGAATATACAATTGGGTAAAGACAGTCTCTTCAATAAGTGGTGTTGAGAAAATTGGAGAGATACATGCCAAAAAAATGAAACTAGACAACCTTCTTACACCACATGCAAGAAAGAATAAACTCATAACAGATTAAGGACTTAAATGTAAGACCAGAAACCATAAAACTCCTAAAAGAAAACATAGGCAGTAAACTCTTTTCTTTCTTTCTTTTTTAATCCTCACCCAAGAATATGTTTTCATGAATTGATTTTGAGAAAGAGAGAGAAGAGAGAGAGAGAGAGAGAGAGAGAGAGAGAGAGAGAGAGAGAGAAACATCAATATGAGAGAGAAAAATCAATCGGTTGCCTCCCAACCTACATATGTGCCCTGACCAAGTATCATACTCCCAGCCTTTTGGTATATGAGATGATGCTCCAACCAACTGGTCCAGCCACCCAGCCTGGGCTAGGCGGTAAACTATTTGACATAGCTCTTAATAATATACGTATGTTTTGATATGTCTCCTTGGGCAAGGGAAACAAAATAAAAAATAAACAAAAGGGACTCCATCAAACTAAAAAGAATTTGCACAGCAAAGGAAATCATCAATAAAACAAAAAGACAACCTACTGAATGGAAGAAGATATTTCCCAGTAGCACATCAAATATGGGGTTAATATCCAAAATTGATAAAGAACTCATAAAACTTAACAATGAAAAACAAACAATCCAATTAAGAATGGTCAGAGAACCTGAAAACAAATTTTTAAGAGGACATACAGATGGCCAATAGACTTATGAAAAGGTGCTCGACATCACTAATCATCAGAAATATGCAAATTAAAACCACAATGAAATAACACCTCACACCTGTCAGAATGGCTATTATCAGCAAATCAACAAACAACAAGTGTTGGTGAGGATGTGGAGAAAAGGGAACCCTCATGCACTGTTGGTGGGAATGCAGATTGGTACAGCCACTATGGAAAACAGTATGAAGTTTGCTCAAAAACTTAAAAATAGAACTACCATATAATCCAGCAATCTCACCTCTGGATATTTATCTGAAGAAACCCAAAACACTAATTTGAAAAGATATATGCACCTCTATGTTCATTGCAGCATTATTTACAATCACCAAGATATGAAAGCAACCTAAGTGTCCATTGATAGACAAATGAACAAAGAAGATGTGGTATATATGTACAAGGAAATATTACTCAGCCATAAAAAAGAATGAAATCTTGCCATTTCCAACAACATGAATGGCTCTTGAAGGTGTTATGCTAAGTGAAATAAATCAGACAGAGAAAGACAAATACCATATGATTTCACTTATATGTGGAATCTAAAGAACAAAACAAATGAACAAACAAAACAGAAACAAACTCATAGATACAGAGAACAAACTGATGGTTGCCTGATGTGAGGGGGTTTGGGGGCTGGATGGAACAATGAGGAATTCAGAAGTACAAATTGGCAGTTACAAAGTAGTCATGGGCATGTAAAGTACAGCATAGAAAATATAGTCAGTAAAACTGTAATGACTACATATGGTGTAGGTGAGTATAGATTATTGGGGGAATCACCTTGTAAGTTATATACATGTCTAACCATTATGCGTGACACCTGAAACTAATATAATATTGAATATCAACTGTAATTGAACAATTAAAACATTTTAAAGCACATTGAGATACCATTAAATACCCACTCAAATGGCTATAAGTAAAAGTACTGTAGGGATTAGGCAACTATCAGATGTTTATGCCTAATATGCATTGGGTGACTGGGACAATGACCGATGGGTAGTACAAACTTTAACAGACCTACTCTGAACTAGACGCTGACCGTAGCTCCATTAACTGTCACTTACTGCGTAACCCCTGTATGCTCCTAGTCTAACAAGAGTCCATAATACAGTTAATCAGCTGGTTGTCTATGACCAACTGTCCTCAAAAGTTTAGATAGTTCCCTTTTCCCAATGCTCAGTCGCCCAAGAAAGTAGTTCCCTTTGATAGATGACCAGAAGAAATCAATATCATGTTCAATTGCCATGTGTTGGAGGGTCCTTCATCCTGGAGTTCTAGCCTCTTCTTCAATCAGTGGGTTTGGGGTTTGAAAATTGGCTCAGGGTAGAAATTGAACAAGGGGTGTGACTTTTAAAAAATACATTTTTTTATTGATTTCAGAGAGGAAGGGAGAGGGAGAGAGAGAGAAACATCAATGAATCATAGATCGGATGCTTCTTGCACGCCCCCTACTAGGGATCAAGCCTGCAACCCAGGCATGTGCCCTGACCGGGAATCAAACCGTGACCTCCTGGTTCCTAGGTTGATGCTCAACCACTGAGCCATACAGTCTGAGCTGGGGTGTGACTTTTTAAAAAAACTATTTTTATTGATTTCAGAGGGGAAGGGAGAGGGAGAGATAGAAACATCAATGATGAGAGAGAATCATTCATAGGCTGCCTCCTGCATGCTCCACACTGGGGATAGATCCCTCAACCTGGGCATGTGCCCTGACCGGAATAGAACCTGTGACCTCCTGGTTCATAGGTTGATGCTCAACCAATGAGCCATGCCAGCCGAGACTGGGTGTGATTTTTTATTGTAGCAACTGCCCTCAGTTTTATCATTATCACCCTTGATTTCTTTGGTGGTTCAATTTGTTGGCTAAGCAACTGTTTTGCCTGTGGTTATTCTAAGGTCTTGCAGTCATCGCTAAAATTCTTCTGCTTGGAACCCGTTGGCTGCCACTTCAACCTTGCTGCTCTCCGTGATGACTGCAGCTCCTGGCTCCGTGCAGTTAAGAGCTGCCACCCGCCCTCTCTTACTGTGGGATCCCGTGGGCCATGTCTGCGTGAGCCTTTGCAGAGGAGAAACAGGCCCACCAGGTAATAACATCCCTGAGATCACACAGCTGGGAAATGAAGGCCGCTTCCATTCCGGGCCGTTGGGCCCAGACACCACACTTTTACCCAATTCCCTTCACTGCCTGGGAAACCTGTAAAACAAATGTTAAAATGCGCCTTGGCAGCCTCCGCGGGCTGAGGGCTGGCAAGGGGTGGCTTTTCCGTTTGTGTTGATCCACTGCCCCCACGTGGCCACGTTTGTTCCCGAAGACCATCAGGCTCCTGATGCTGTCCCCGCTGGAAAGACCTCCCAGCTCGCCTGCTGGGAAACAGCCCGGCTGGCCTGGGACAGCACTGAGCAGGCTGCTTAGCCCTCCTGGGCCGCAGTTTTGTGCTTTCTAAAATGGGGTAATGATAGCAAATGAAATGAAATAATACAACAAAATTCCTGGGTCAAACTAGAGCCCAAATAAGCATCAGCAACGGTGCAGTACTGCTCAGTGCCTTTCTCTCTAAAATAAGGGTGGCAACAGTCACCCCCACGCCTTTGCTGCAAGGAGCGAGCTGCAAAGTCAGCTGCAAATGTTGGGAATGGATGCTCTACACGAGCCACCCTCCCTAAGGCTCCTTGGAAAGCGCTCTGCTGGACTGGACTGGCCCTTGCTGGCTTGCCTGAGCTCCCAGTTGAGGAGAAGTTGCTGAGATGATGGGAGGTGGGGCTCAGATCCCTGATTTTGAGACTCAGAAGTCCCTCAGCGGACAATGCCCCACTGCCCTTCAGGCTGGAGGACCTACTGCCCCATGGTTGGGATCATGAAAGTGTGGTTTTCCCCACACCTCTCCTCCTGAGACCAGTGGCTGGAGGTGTGAGACGCCAGGTGCCTTCTGGACATGCCCCCTGCCCAGCAACACAGCCAGCCTGGGAGGAAGCTCATAGAGCAGGAGGTCGGGCTCCGAGTCTAACCCCACGCACTGGCCTGGGCCTGAGCTGGGAGTAGGTCTCTGATCTGGCACTCCCCAGGTTTGCCCTGTGGAACCAGAGCTGGACCTCCCTGCTTCTTTGTCAATATGGAACCCATTCACGATGGCTGGCCACTGGCCTCGCAGACCAAGAAGGGGAGCTCTGGCACAGCTTAGGTACCCCCATCGCTGCCGAAGCCATCCCTTCGACAGCAAACACAGCAGCAGCTCTGCAGGATCTGCTGCCTCTGGCTCCCAGGAACCAGCCGAGCTTGTCCACCTCCAGGACGGAGGCTAGCTGAAAGATCAGGTGGTGACAGAGGCCCAGGTGAGGTGCCACGATGTAAATGTTCCTCATGGGTGATGACCTCCAACCTTTGGAAAGGGCAGTGGCAATTGGGAGGCAGTGCTCAAATACAGTACAAAGGCCGCCAGTTTGATTCTAATCCTGAGAAATTCTGGGGTATTCCGAGGCCAGTGCTTCTAAAAGTTCAGTGGCTTTAAGTGTCCTACCCCCAAATTTTCCCAAGGGTGACTGTCTGAATGCTCTAGGGAGACTTTTCTGAATTCTCGACTCCTCTGGATTTGTTGTAGTAAAGAGAAGGCAGATGTTCTGAAGAGGTCAGAGAACTTTAGTAGAACAAATCGTGTTTTCTAGAAATGTCCCAATTTTAACTTACTCTCATATCAGAGACTGTGCCCGATGGATTTTACTTTGTGTGGCTGAGTCGGACCACCTGGGTTAGGATCTTGGCTATGGCAGGGGTGGGACTGGGAAAATTTATTTAGCCTCTGCATCATAGTGTTCAGCATCCCCACAGAAGCAGCGTGGTGGCCAATGGGGCCGAGAGGATCACCCTTGAGCTGCTGGGACAGTGGCCACACTTCCAGAGGCTTAAGGAGACATTGGGCCCACGCGGATGCAGACAGGATGCTGCATGCACAGCCAGCAAAAGCAGGATCAGCATGGTGTCCTTGCATCCCTGGCCCCACAGGATGACGCCGAGCTGGAGGTCCAGATAACAGATGGCCTGGGCAGTGGGTCGCTCTGCTGTGCAGAAGCCAAGCCTCAACTCTAGCCAAGCAACTCACAAGGCTGCTTACCTCCACGGCCACCAAGCCTTGCTTATGCAGACGCACAAGGCTGCTGGGCACCAGAGCAGAGCTGCCCCCTAACCTTGGCTTATCATTTGTAGGATGGGACTATTAAGAATATCTAACACAGGTGTGTTTTTTATTTAAAGTTCACATAAAATTCACCATTTTATTTTATTTTTTTTAAAATGTATTTTATTGATTTTTCAGAGAAGAAGGGAGAGGGATAGAGAGTTAGAAACATCAATGAGAGAGAAACATCCATCAGCTGCCTCCTGCATACCCCCCTACCAGAGATGTGCCCGCAACCAAGGTACATGCCCTTGACCGGAATCGAACCTGGGACCCTTGAATCTGCAGGCTGATGCTCTATCCACTGAGCTAAACCAGTTAGGGCTAAAATTCACCATTTTAAAGTGTGCAATTCAGTGGTTTCTAATATGTTCACAGAATTATACAACCATCACACTACCTAATTCTAGAACATTTCATCACTCTAAAAAGAAACCCTGCACCATTAGCAGTTACCCTCCACGCCCCTTCCACCCACCCCTGGCGACCACGAATCCACTTGCTGTCTCTATGGGTTTGTCTATTCTGGTGATTTCATTTAAATGAAATCATACAATCTGTGGTCTTTGCTTCCGGCTTCTTTCACTGGCATGTTTTCAAGGCCCACCGAGGTTGTAGTGCTTCATTCCTCTTTAGGACAAATGCTATTCCATTGTATGGATATGTCATGTTCTGCTTATCCATCACTTGAAGGACATTTGAGCTGTTTCCACTTTTTACCTCTTCTGAGTAATGCTGACTTGACTATTCATGTGTGAATTTGTGTGTGAACATATGTTTTTAATGCTCTTGGGTATATACCTAGGAGTGGAATTGCTGGGTCATATGGAAACTCCATGTTTAATTTTTTGAGGAGCTGCCAACATCTTTCCCACAGTGGCTGTTTTACATTGGTATGCACTTCTAAAATCACCCTAAACAGCCTGGCCCACAATATTCATTCTCTCATAAGCATTTACAGAGCACCTACTATGTGCCAAACATTGTTGTAGACAAAGCTAGCACCTGTGTGTGTGTATGTGTGTATGTATGTGTGTGACTGTATATGTATGTGTATATGCTGGAGTGTGTATGTATGTATGTATGTATGTATATGTTTACGTGTGTGTGTGTGTCTGTGTGTGTCTGTGTGTGTGTGCATGCCGGGGGGGAGTCAGATGATAATATGGGTTATGGGGAAACAATAAAGTGGAAAAGGGGGCTAGGGAATTCTGGGAAGCCTGGGTGGGCATGGGATCGCTGTTTTTAATTGGATGGTGGGGGACGGCCTCCTTGAGGAAGAGGAGGAGGTAGGGGACATGGAGGTAGGGGACTTCCGAGAAAAGAGAACTGCAAAGGCAAACGTCTCGAAGCTGCAGCCTGCCCAGGGAGCAGCGCCGTGGGGTGAGGGGAGTACAGGGAGGGGCAGGAGAAGAGCACAGAAAGTAACAACCACATCCTGCAATCCCCAGGCCACAGTGAGCGCTCTGGCCTTCACTCTGAAGGGATGGCAGCCCTGGCAGGGATCTGAGGTGCGCAGTGTGGGATCTCACAGGGTCTAACGGGTCTCCTGAGATGGTCCAGCTGCTGTGCTGACAGGAGACGGGGAGGAGACAGGCATGCGGGTGGGGGATGATGGCCATGGTCCTGGGGAGGATGGTGGCCCGGCCAGGGGTGCAGGGGAGACCGCGAGAGGGTGAGTCAGGCCCTGGAGAAGTTGTGGTAATAGCACAACAGGATTTGCTGATTAAATGGATGTGAAGTGCGAGGAAAAAGGAGAAAATGATTCCATAGTTTTGGCCTCAGCAACTTCATGGGAAGAAAGCTGTGCTGGCAGAATCCCAAGTGCCCAGCACTCAGCAGGCACCCCAAACCCAGTACATGAAAGGTGGTGGGAACTCCGGGGGCCTCTCAGCGTTAATACATTCATACCTGTGGCCACCGGACCTAAGGTGATAACTCTCTCCCCTTTGTTAAAGAGTGAGAATTTTTGAGCACTCCAGAGAGGCCATGGATCATGCCCCAGATAGAGTTGTCAGTGCTGACACCAGGCCAGGCCTTGAGATATGGTCTCATGGCCCCTTCTCGCTGCACCTCACAAAATAGCCTTGCAAGATAGAACACTGTGAGCTTTCTGAAGAACAGGATGACCCTAAGAGTAACATGGTCGTCAATGGCATGACCCTGACATTACTTGGGAAAAACTGTTTTGTCTTAGGTTGCTTGCTCTGCAAAAACAGGATGTGGTTAAAGTGCTTAAAAGTGGTCCTGCAAAAAGGGTCGGGGCTGCTCTCTGGACTCCCTGCGTGGAGCTGTTGCCGGCAGGCTATTAAAGGCTCCCTAAATTTTAATTTGGTTTGGACACCAGTGGTCGTTCACCCACGTTCGCTCCACAACACCCTTGATCTAAAACTCTTCCTATAAAGAATCTCTGGTTGCCCTGACTGGTTTTGCTCAGTGGATAGAGCGTCAGCCTGTGGATTGAAGGGTCCCAGGTTCGATTCTGGTCAAGGGCATGTACCTTGGTTGCGGGCACATCCCCAGTAGGAAGTATGCAAGAGGCAGCTGATTGATGTTTCTCTCTCATCAATGTTTCTAACTCTCTATCCGTCTCCCTTCCTCTCTGTAAAAAATCAATAAAATATATTAAAAAAAAAAGAATCTTTAGTTTTCATGATTTTTACTAGGTCGCTGATTCTCAAGGAGATTTTGCCGGAAGACCTTAACAGTGTCTGAAGAAGGGCAGGCTGATCACGCGTGTGCAGGGAGGTGTGTGGTCTGTCTTCTGGAGTTTGCTCCCACGTGAATTTTGCGTTGTATTCTCTGTGAACCCCACCTACCACTTACTGAACGGTTACTTTGCACCAGGCACCATATTCGCACATTATTTAATACTATTAGTTTCATCTAATAGTGAGGAAATAGGCACTCTGTTTAATTAAGGTTCGTTAACTTGGCCAAGATCGCACAGCTAGGAAGTAGTAATCCAGGATTGAAACCCCTGTCCGTGCTGTAACCATTGTTCTTTATCTTCTCTGTTCTGGGGTGGATGTCCACTCTCAGGAGCATTTCCGTGAGAACTGCATTCAGAGGACAGCTGGGCCTTCCCAGTGATAAGCTTTCATTCCAGATGTCCATTCTCCTGGTTTTCCTACCTGTGATCTCCAGCCTCATCTACCGCACCGTGCCTCTGTTCGTCCTCACCATGCTTTTCAAATGCTATCCTTTGGTCAAGGAATACCATCTCCTCCCCTCTTCCTCCCTTGGGCAAGCGATGCCAGGAATCCTGGGAATTCTGCGGATGTCACACTCATGTCCAGAATCAACTGACCAGTTATCGCCCAGTACTTGCCTCCTCTCCCAGGCGTGATCTGGGCACTTTTGAGGTGGGAGAGGAAACCTCAAGATGGTGAGCTGAACCCTAATTTCTAATACTGAAAACTCATATCCATTCTTATTATTCATGGTAATCTTTCCAGCGACTTCTCCTTTCCACCCATCTTATTCCACTCTTTCTCCTGACCATCTTCTGTTATGTCTGGTTCCAGAATTTACAAACATCTAAAAGCTGGGCATTTTCCAAATACTTTGCTAAATTCTGCCCTAAATTGTACTTGAATGTCCCATAACTAATAAGAAAGTAATATTTATTGCATCCTTTAAGAAGCCTTGGCCCATCCCTGGCCGCACCGGAGGCAATTTGGAATAGAATGTTGGGAGAAGAATGCCGGGCACCAGGGCCACTGGATGAACACCTGAGGGTCTACATGGCGGGTTTGTTTTAACCAGCTAGACCTGTTTGGTGCTCTGCAGCCATAGAATGTGAATACTTGGGGGGAAACACTGCAAACAATTAAGACATTGAAATGTGCTAAAAGTGTTCTTAAAGGATACACCCCACCTTCCTTCTCAGAGACCCGCTTCATCGTCTCACCCCTAGAACTCTCGGCTGAACAGAAAGGTTCTGGTTCAGGATGTGAACACCTTGTGGTTTTCACCATCACCTTTAACCCCTATCATTCATGGAAGGCAGTCGGGTGTCAAAAAAGGGAAAACGAGCCAACAGGCACTGTGAGGAGGAAGAGGACGTGGGCCAGGAGCAGCCTTCTTGGGCCCTGGGTGGGTGCACCCACGTCCATGCAGGTGAAGTGCTGGAGGGATCTTTCAGTTCCTTCTTTCGAGTCTCCCTCGTCCTGGGAAGCTTAGGCAGAGGATGTTTTTGAAAGTTCTTTTCTGGACAGAGGACAGAGGCCACACCCTCACCTCTCAGGCTCTGCTTCCCAAATGCCATCAGTCTTTGGGGCACCTGGGTGGGTCCTGACAATTCCGTAGCCAAATGGAGTTGAAGCTTGAGGTGTTGCTGGAAGCACTGGTGAAAGAGGCACACAGACAGAAGGAAACAAGATATTCATGGCGCATTTAAACTATAGAAATCCCCTGGAGGACAGCTAAGGCGCTGCTACCACACACCTTGGCACCACAGATGTTGGCCTGTTGAGCATTACTTATATCATACTAGAGGCCTGGTGCACAGATTCGTGCACATTGAAAGGAAATTAATTAGAAGGTGGCTGGTGGGGCAGGACTGGGCGAGACAGGCCAGACACGCCCTAGAGCAGGGGTGGGCAAACTTTTTGACTTGAGGGCCACAATGGGTTCTTAAACTGGACCGGAGGGCCGGAACAAAAGCATGGATGGAGTGTTTGTGTAAACTAATATAAATTCAAAGTAAAGGAGTGGAGGGGAGAGCAAGAGAACCCTCCGCTCTTTTGGCTCCGCGGGCAGAATAGAACAGCCGAACGGGCCGGATCCGGCCCGCGGGCCGTAGTTTGCCGACGGCTGCCCTAGAGCCATCCTCCTGGTGTCCCTGCCCGGCCGGCCGCACCTGGGGCACTGCCGGGGCTTACAGGGAGTCTGCAGAGTGAGCAAGGTCCCTCTGGCAGGTGGGGTCCCTCAGCCTGGCCTGTGGAGATCAGGCCAAAACTGGCAGTCTGACATCCCCCAAGGGGTCCCAGAGTGCAAGAGGGCACTCTGTAAAGTTGCTGTCGCTCAGCAGCACCTGTGTTGAGCGTCTGCCCCCTGGTGATCAGTGAGCATCATACTTACCAGCCAGTTGGCTGGTCAGCCAGCCAGCCGGCCACTTAGCCTTTTATATATATAGACTAGAGGCCCATGCACTAAATTCGTGCACCAGAGGGGGGCCCTCAGCCCAGCCTGCACCCTCTCACAATCCGGGACTGCTGGCTCCTAGCTGCTCGCCTGCCTGCCTTCCTGATTGCCCCTAACCGCTCACCTGCTTGCCTGATCGCCCATAAGCGTCTCTGCCTGCCTGCCTCATTGCCCCTAACCTCTCATCTGCCTGCCTGATTGCGCCTAACCACTCGCCTGCCTGCCTGATCACCCCTAACTGCCTCTGCCTCGGCCCCACCACGGTGGCTTCGTCTGGAAGGATGTCCGGAATAATGTCTGGAAGGTTGTTCGGCTGTCCAGTCTAATTAGCATATTATGCTTTTATTATTATAGATGATACAACACAGACATTGAATTCAAGGATAGCCACATGAATGAAATGCAAAGTGATGTGTGTAACATGAAGTTTGTTTACATATGTCACCAAGAATATATTCAAATAGGAAAACACAGGCTGCTGGCCAAGTGACGCTATAAAAGGTAATCCATCTAAGGGCTTAGTAAATTAGGCTGGGAGCCTGCTACAGTGTCCGTAATTTATTTTAAAATACTGTAGCCCACCCGGTGTGGCTCAGTGGTTAAGCATTGAGCTATGAACAAGGACATCATAGTTCAATTCCCGGTCAGGGCACATGTCAGGGTTGTGAGCTCGATCCCCAGAGTGGGGAGTGCAGGAGGCAGCCGATTGATGATTCTTTCTCATCATTGATGTTTCTATCTCTCCCTTTCCCTTCCTCTCTGAAATCAATAAGAACTGTTAAAAATAAATAAAAAATACTACTGTATAGTCAGTGTGATATTTTCCAAGGGAAGCTGTCAATCTAAGAATGGTCCGCCAACGAGGTGGCTGCTGTCCCACTGGGCTGGGCTTCAGGGGCAGCCTGACAAGCTCTTTGGTAATCCAGCCGACTTCCACTCGCACACTGCCTGTCGAAACTGGGTTTCATTGGCGAAGCTGGTGTCTTGTTAATCATCAGGAGCAGCTCTCCCAGACAAAATGAAAAGCACAGAGGCTTGGCCAGAACAGTTGACGTGACTAGGGTGCAGGAACCCATGAAGTCTTCATCCCCTAGATGGGCTGGTGCTTCCTAGTTGGCTGGGTCTGCTTGCTAATTCAGGGGTATTACACGTCTTAACTGGTAACAGTGGTGCTTCCACCTCAGGTAAACCTTTTATACACGGTGTAGTCAGAACCTTTAAGGAACAAGCTGGGACTTCATCCAGTTTACAGAATAGGATGTCCCAACTGTCTTCCTGCCAGCGTGGCTATTAAATGCGTACTGTTTCATATGTAAGGTAGAATTCTAAACACGCTCACCAAAATCTGGAAGCAAGATTTAAAGTAGTTCTCTCCAGCTCAGATTTGTCACCAGATTCATCTACCAACTCCAACAAAACACTCCCAACTAGGTGAGGGAGAAAGGCCTTTAACTGTTTCTGAAGAATCCTCTTAGGGTGTGTGGGGGGAGAGGGGAAGAGGGAAGAATTCTGTAAAATTAATGGGGCTTAGACCAAAGCTCTGAACCTACTGAGCTCAAAAAGTATGATGGGGTGGTGGTGGTTTGTGTAGACAGAGGAGCCAAGAAGCCACAGGCCACAGCCATTGTCTACAAAGGAAACAATGGAAACACCAGGTTCCCGGTGGTTCGCAAAGGCCCTTTAGATTAGAAGAGAAAAATCATGGGTCTAGGCCTGAGGGGTTTGTGCACACAGGGCCCACAGGGTTTTCAGGTCACGTGTGCACACATCAACGTCTGTGCACAATCTGGGCACCTAGGGGCCTTATCAGGGACACAGAATCATACTACTTAAGTCTTTTTTAATTGAACTTAAAAAAAACAGATGCTGTCAAGTTCGACTTCATAAAACCAGAGGACTTGAGGGGAACATCTTACCTTGTAATCTCAGGACCTAACCGAGGTACTACCCATCGGATAGCAATTAAAATGCCACAGGGTTTTAGGTTCTGGACCAGCTTCTCTGAGATGAAGAACCTTTCAAATTGAAATCTGCTCACCACGTGGCAACATCTGTATGTGAGGCTTGCAGCAGGGTTCCTTAAGGAACTCCCTAAGCTTATAAATTTACAGAATTTTGACAGAGATGGGCTGAAAAACCAAGAGTTAACAAGTCCTAACCAGAAACAAAGGCAACGCATTGCTGAAGCATGGTTGAAGCTGATGGGCACGAGTTACTTTAGATACTATTCTGAAAGTCACTCCAATTTGGCTTTGGAATATACTGTCATGAAATTATTCAGATAAGTCCATGTTTAAAGCCACAGAATTTCACAACATTGTCACAAATGACCAGAAAATCTGCACTGTTGCTCCATCGTGCATCCCAGCTTAACCTCTCCCCACTGCAATCTGGAGACAGGGCCTGTTACCAGGCCCAAGGGAGAGAACTGTTTTGGTTTTCAAGTGCCTAGGGGAGCTTTAGAAAGCACAGAAAAGCATGCCCTTGGTGCCAGCACTAACACCAACTTTAGTGTATAACTCTGGGAAAATTTCATACCTACAGTTAATGAAATCAATTTCGCACGTGCCTCCAAAACTGTACATGCCAGTAATTTAGAAACACCAGATTTTATATTAGCTATGGGGCTTTTCCTTACAAAACTGATACATTTGTTAAAGAGCTTTTAGCACCCACTCATCTGTTATCTGTAGCTTTTATACTTCTGTTTCATAGGGCGGTGCTAACCATATTAGACTCCAATGACAGATTTTTTTCTGAACACTTTTCAGTGGCAGGGATCCCATTCAAAGGCCCCTTTTCTCCAACGACCTCCTTCCACTACCTTTCCTCTTCATCACCTCCCTTTCCCATTTGCCCTTCAGTAGAACTACAAACTACTGAGGTTTGTGTGGATCCCAAAACCACGGAGTAAAACACACAGGTAAGTAGAATACTTGCTGTGAGGGGCCATCAAGAGAACTCTTGGGAACCCTTCCTGTTTTGTTTTTTTATTTTTAATTTTAATTATTTGTGGCCTATGGGTCAGAAAAAAACACAATAGGCTTAGTGACCACTGTGCATTATTGAAAATCAAGTATTGAGAGGGAAAAATATTGGGAGAGAGGATAATGGGATGGGCTTCTGTTATTCTAATAATGTAATCTGCTATCCTAAGCTATATTTCCTTGGGGGGGGGGGGGGCACAGGGAGATGGGCTTTCTGTTAAATTACCTGCGTCTAATTATGAGAATCCACTACTGTTAGTAAAAACCCAAGCTCCAATTCTGTGGGTTAAAAACAATATAATATAAATCCAAATCCAAACATTTCACTGTAGCTATTAACAGAAATTATATTTTGATTATAGCCATAAAATCATAGGAATGTCTTTTTGTTCAGTTAAAATATTTTAGGAAGCTAAATGAATGACAATCTGAGGAAGTCATGAGGTAGATTCTACTATCTCAGTCAAATTTCAAATTCCATTGTTCTCTGTGATGAGATGTCCAGGAATGTGATGCCCATGGAAATCCTACACACAATTATAGTTTAGCAGGAATGACTCCGGGAGTCTTAAACACACAGCATATTCTATTCCGTAAATCACACATACAGAAGTGAACATTCTCTGTAGCTCTTCCTCTTCACTGTGAATTTTTTTGGGTTCTCTCAGTCATGACATTAAACTTCTTCCAGAACACTGAACAGAAAGACTTCAGTTACTAACCAGGACGTGAAGACAAGTTCCACAGAACCCTGACCAACTTACACCCCAGACTCTCAAAACTAAACTAAACCAAACCTCTCAAAACTCATCATCTGCTCCTAAGAAATGTGAGGGTGTAACCAAAATAAACAATAGTGTATTGATTTTGTCTCCTCTACATCAAAGCCTTTGCAATTATTATTCAATAATTCCAAAAATATGTTAATTCAGAAACTAAAGAAAAAGGACACAAGAATTTGAAGGACTTAAAATATATTTTTATATTGATAGTCTGTGTCTTTCTACCCTAAGATAATACATCATTATTGATTACATACAGGATGAGGTGAGGTATTTGTAAAATAGCTGGTAAAAAATAATTAATATACAGTATTCTACATGAGATGGAATCTTAAGTCTTCTTAAGTGTTCAATTCATCACCTAAATCAAACTGCCCTAAACAAACTTACAGTTGTCTCCTCTAACCATGTTAAAAAAGGAAGGATCTTACATTCCCCCAGAATTTGTGCAGAAAAGGGAAAGCATATAATTGGCAATTTCTATGCCTCACATACAAAGTAATGCATTCACACAAAATCAGGACCTCTCAGTTTAGCATAAGAAGAAAAAAATACTGAATTAGAGATATAAAATCTCTGAGTAATGGTTAGTTAGGCTAGTTCACCAACAGCAAAGAAATTCAAGTGGTCAACAGTCTTGAAAATGCTTTATTGAAATGTGTGACTTATGTGCAGAAGATGGGTTTGAAAAGACCACAGCTTGAAAACTGGGTTTGGAAACGTTTCAACAACCGAGAAAAAGAAAATCACTACTGTACTGGACTTCTAGGATAACCAGAAGCCTGCTGTAAATTCTCCTTTAAAACATTTCCGTCACAGAAACTCAAGGAAAACAAAGCTGTTATATTTGGAAACTGTTGGGAGTCTGAGGTTGCGGAGGAGAGCGACAGTTTTCTAGACAGGTGGGGTGACTTCTTTTTTGGTTACATCTGGATGGACATGGACTTCACAGTTCTCGGAAGAACACCAGAGGGTGTTCAAGTCTGTATGCTCGTTGTGTTGCAGACACAGAGAAATACACAGGAAGGAAGAGGACTAGGGAGAGGAGACTGAGAGAAGGGTTCAGAGATGAGAACTGGAACAAGACATGATTAGGTTATAAATTTATCAGAAGCTGTGCGCACCTTTTTTTAAAAGTCCTACATTTACATTCCAAAAACTGCCCCCCAAACCCCAAACCCGCTGTCCCTGCCTTGGAGCTATTGTGAAAGTCTATGCACAAAAACTGCAACAGAAAATAAAAAAATATCCCGGCCCCTCCAAACCCCAAAAAAGCTGTACATTTTTTTTTTACACATAGGATCAATAATATAGGCATATAGGTGGCATGATTCAATTAAAAGGCTTTACTTTTTATGCCTGAAAAAACCCAATAAATAAAAGGTGCTGAAGATAGCATTAAGAATTTGGTTGTAATATATCGACAAAACCCGGAAAGGCAAATCCACCAAGCTCCCCTGATACTGATCTGTCTCAGCAACTATGAAGCACATACATAAACAACGCAGATATGATTGAGAATGTGAGATTTTCAAAAACAAAGACGACATAATTCAGGTTAATTTTGTTGAACAGCGAACAAATGAAATTCATCTACACCTGAATAAAACATATTTAACAATTGAAAAAAACTTTAAACAACCACAAAAAGTAAAAACTTGAAACAAACATGAGCAGATTTGTTTTAGGGCACACGAGCACCCTGCAGCAGATCCCGACAGTGGCTTTACTGGTGTGTCTTCTACAGATGAGTTACAGAGACAGGCTGAGCTCCACGCGGGAAAGATAATGAACAGGGCGATAGGACAGTCACAAAGGGCGGAGCCGACACCCGCTACAACTCCAAGGTTCCACTGCAGAGCTGGCTTTATGCGTAGGAGGCACACAAAGAAAGGTGATTCAGGCAGACATTATTCAAAAGCTACTTCATCATGTAACTCTTTTGCCTGGTAACCACTGAATAATGTTTGGGAAAGCTTTGGGCTTTTATTTTTAAGTTTTACTCCTTGTATTTAATATTTTAAATAACAAGGGCACTAAAACTCATGCACGCTGCAAAAAACCTCATGCAGTAGTTAAGGTAAACCATCCAAGCAGTTTTTATTCATTAATATTCATAAATACACACAGCAGCTTCATTAGAGATTTCAATTTTCCTCTTCAGTTTGAATGTGGAGTATTAGGAGAGCCTTTTGCATGTCAAGGTACAGGAAGCAGAGGTTGCCCCTGCACTGCTACCTACATTTACCTGCTAGAAGTAAAAATTAGTTAAGTGGAAATGATTATCATATATATTTTCTCTCTTCCTTTTGAATGTACACAATGTAACAAGAGTGACAGACCTGAAATTACAATCACCAAACAAACCCAAGATAGTTGTTGTCCACTTTCATTGGCAAATACAGCACAGAGGACATTGTCTGCGAATTGGGATGTCATCAAAGAGGAGGTGGTGGAGGCTCATTTCCTTTATTACTCTCTTTTAAGTTTAGGTTTTCTAAAGCAACATCTAAAGGCATAATATCTACACAGCCCATAGCACCAAAATCGGCCATCTCCCCCCGTTCATCCTCGTCTGAGGAGGAGCTCTCCTCGCGCACTAAGGTGGACAGAAGGAGCTCTTGAACAAACAGGCTGCGGTCTGCGCGCTCACTTTCCATGGACTGGCGCTCTGCTTCAGACATTTTAGGATCATTCAACCTGTGCAAGTCAAAAAGAAAAGATCTTATTGGACAAATACCAACGGACAAAGACATGGCCAACTTCTGCAATGTCCTGCACTGCAGGCTTTCCCGGTGGCAAAACTCAGAATCTGAGGCACACTACTGGAACACTTTGCTCTAGTTTATCACCGTAATTTTGTTGAAATTCCACACATTTGTAGCAATACTGTTACCTGAGGTGCAATCTATGCTTTAATTAGATTCAGTAAGACAAATACGTTTAGATTTCTCACACTTCCTTCAGAGAAAACTGCAGTGAAAATTGTTCTGAGCAAAACAAACTTTCTAACAGATCAGATGCCTGGGGAAGTAGTGATTTCCTTAACCAGGATTTCACCCGTGGGTAGTAACAATGGGAAATACTGGTATAGTAACCCCGGTCACAAAAAACAAAAGCTGTAGTGATTAGAGTATTTGACTGAAAAATTTCCTAGAAGTTCCCTTGACTTTTCTCTGATTCCATGTAATTCCTCCTGAGATGAAGATATATACAGAAGCCCGAGAGGACAAGAACCACCCCCTCCCACCCCACCCCCCACTCCTCCTACCGAGGACCTAGGAAGCAGGGCTGACCTGAGGTTTAACGGCCCAGAATGCTTATCTGCCTGGAGACAGGACAAATGTTAAGATTGAATTTTTGTAACTAACCTCTTAAATAACTTAAGCAAATTTCTGCTTAATTTCAGTACTGATTTTATTTCTCTACATTTTTAGTAGAGAAAGGAAGCAAAGAAAGAAAGTAGAGAAAGGAAAGCAAGGGAAGAAAGAAAGGAAAACCAGCTGGGGCACTGGAGTCAGGAAAAATAACCATACAGGGAGAAGAGGGCGACAGTGACAGGAGGTGCAGCAGGCACACAGGGCAGAGCTGCTCCCTGAGAGCGGGGTGCACCTGGGGCACAGTGGGGCTACTCCGGGACAGAGCTGCTCCCTGAGAGCCGGGCGCACTGGCAGCACACATGGGCCTGCTCCAGCTCCGCTATAGTGGGACCTGTCCTCTGCTGTCCCACCGATGCTGAGAGGCACAGGACAGGGGCTTCCCAAAGTAACAATGAAGGATAATACTGGGCACTTCCTATAGGTTAGGCTCTGTTTTAAGTGCTTGTTGTATGTAGTATCTCTTTTAACTCCTATGAGTTAAGTCCTGTTATTATCAACATTTTAAAGGAAGAGGAAACTGAAGCAGAGGTTAAATGACGCTCAAAATCTCATAGTTGTCAAGTTCAACACCACTGAATGATTAGATCTATGGCACAGAAAACAAAGGAAAATATCTGAATTTCAGAACTTAAAGAAAGCAAAAGGATGTGGAAAGTAATTACATAAAAAGCCATTAAATCAACATTGAAAGAAAATGACTGAGGATATTTATGGCAAAAAACAAATAAGACTGTCATAAGAGTCCTGGCCCATGTGGCTCAGCTGGTTGAGCGCCGTCCCATGCACCAAGAAAGAGGACACAGTTTGCTTCCCAGTCAGGGCACTTGCCAGGGTGGTGGGCTTGATCCCCCATGGGAGGAGTGCAGGAGGCAGCTGATTGATGTCTCTCTCTCCTGCTCCCTTCCTCCCCTCTCTAAAATCAATAAAAACATTTTAAAAAAAGAGTATCGTAAGTATCAAATGGAATAGAAGACTGAGCAATAGGCTACATATTCTCAATCAAAAACTATAAAAGTATTAAGAATTGAAATACATTCCACACCTTTCGTTTTGGAAAAGGCCTCCAGAAAAGGGGGGTGGGGGGTGGGGGGATGGGGGTGGAGGGGAACAACCCTAAGTCAAAGCCCTTGTAGAAAAATAAAGTATGTATAGAGGAATAACTATATAGTAAGCAGAAAAACTAGAAGCATATAGGCTGAGGCTCCAATCCTTTGGAGATCATGTAATTCCAATATTACTGTTCTGTTATTTTAGGAAATAACTGAAAAAAGTTTCATTCCTGAGAGGTAGCTAAAGTCTGGCACTGGGGCTAGGTTTCTGATGGGCCAGACTGCACCTGGGAAGGAGGATGGAGAAGTAGCCAAACTAGCTGCTCCACCTCCAAGGCTGAAACCTGACATAGGCACTTAATCATTTCTAAAAGTCAACCATTTTGAATCCCAAAAAGTTGTGTTCTCACCATCAGTTTCTGGGCAACACGAACAGAAATTGTCCCTGGCCAAAGAGACCAAAGGTCAGGCTTGAGCTTACACATACCGCAGAATAGCTGTGTGAGCAGAGACCAGGTTTTTGCCTGGAGACAATGCAGCCACTATCCTGGCCTTGAAGAACACAATGCATGTTCATATACTACTTGAAGTTCTGAGAAGTCCAACAGTAAATAAATTATTTCTGTTACTTAGTTTTGCCCAAACTTATTCATTAGGGAAAAAAAAAATGAACATAATTAACTATATATATTCCTTAGAATATATAAAGTTCCAGGGAATATTTTTGGGGAAATACTGCCTTAGGTAAATAGTGATTCAGGAACAAATGATACAATGAAAGATGTGGGAAATGGTCTACAAACTGCAAGGTGCTATGCAATGTACAGCATCAGATGACAGCAGGGGCCTTCAAGAATCGAAGGAAAGCACTCAGAGTCACCACAGCATTCCCTGGGAGCTGGATGTCTAGTGTAGAAAAACTGCAGAGAAAAAACCCACATCAAGCCCAATGAGTCTGGGGCTAACAAAATAACAATGAAAAAAACAAACAATGGGGCAAGGGTAGAAAGATGTCTTTTCTAAAGGGCACTGGCAAGACATTCATTCCACCCACAGGTCAGTGGGCTCTCAGAGGATACAGGCATTTGTAGGTCTCCTTTCTGAGGTAGGAACCTAGATCTGGCAACTTAGAGGTTTGCTGCTGGTCAATCCCTACAGGTAAGTTACATGGCAGTAGGCTGGAGCTATCTGTGGCTCTGTGATTTTTAGTGAAGCAACGTTTTCTGACAATCTAAAGGTAAATTCCCCACTTGAAACTTACTTCTTAGATCCATAACAAATGATAATAATGGGCCCCATTAACTGGGCCTTTACTCTATGCCAGATGCTGAGCCAGACCCTATATATACCGGTATTTCAATTCATCCTGAAAATAATTCTCTCTCAAAACTCATAGAATATTAATGATAACATTGAGGTTTGGAGAAGTTAGTGACTTGCCTAATGTCCAAACTAGTAAGTGCCAAACTGGGGTTCTAGTCAGGGTCCACAAACACTTTCTATTCTGCATCCACAGTACATTATTTACTAGTACAACTCGGTAAATGTGCCAGAGATATGTAAAAGTATGAGATAAAAAACATTTACATAGAAATAATATTTCCTTCTAACATTTGTCACACACATTGCATTTTAGAGACAACTGATGGATTACAGTAGTTTTCTTTTAAAAAAAAAATATTTTCATTGATTTTAGAGCTGAAGGGAGAGGGAAAGATAGAAACATCAATGATCAGAGAGAATCATTGACAAACTGCCTCCTGCACGCCCCCTACTGGGAATCGAGCCCGTAACCCAAGCATGTGCCCTTGACCGGAATCGAACCTGGGACCCTTCAGTCCGATGCTCTATCCACTGAGCCAAGCCGGTGAGGGCTACCGTAGTTTTCTTCTTTATTTTAGTTTTACTTTATTTTCCTCTCTGTTCCATTAAAAGCCCAAATTAGTCCAGATTCACTCTCTGTTGGGCCAAAGTCTACTCATCATTGCTCTTTCTAAACTCCTTTATATTCTTAAAAGTCACAGCAAATGCCTGTGAGGTTTTGGGCACAGGAACATATTCAGTTGCTAAGGGTAGTTTTTAGAAGCAAATACAAATTCTACTCCATCCAGTAGAGCCACTTACTGTGTATACTGAATATTTTTTTACACTGTGATAAACCCTTTTTTAGTGCTTTTGTGTGTGCTGACCATAAGAATTTAAATACCGCTTCTTTACAAAGTCACAGGAGAAAACCATGTTATGAAATCCTCTTTTGTATCTTTTAATATTTCATAGCAGACTGAAAATGGTAATAAAAAGAAATTAATTATAACAAATGTACCTAATACATCCCATATACGTAATGATATGGTGTTTAAATTTTATGGGAAAATTCTTGTTAGATAATGATATGCTGTTAGAACAGGATCACCAGCATTCTTACTTTATCTGAAATAAGAATTATTTTTCATATTCTTAGGGAAATATTAAATATGCAGTTTTGTGTTTTTAAAAGTATTTTTTTATTGATTTCAAAGAGGAAGAGAGAGATAGAAACATCAATGATGAGAATCATTGATCGACTATCTCCTGCATGCCCCTACTGGAGATAAAACCGGCAATCCGGGCTTGTGCCCTGACCAGAAATAGAACTGTGACCTCCTGGTTCATAGGTTGAGGCTCAACCACTGAGCCACACTGGCTAGGCTGAATGTGCAATTCTGATCAGAGACCCATGGGCTTTAATGGTTTGATCAAAGACAGAGTGTTCAAGAACATACATAAGCACAAAAGAGAAAAGATCATTTCAGACCGAGTAGAGCTAATGAAACGCTGCTTCTGAAAAAAAAGGTTAATAAATGAGCTACCTTGTTAAAAGAAACTGGGAATTCTGGAGAGTCTGCTGACTGCTTTCCGTGTTAGCTGGGTTGGGTGTTGCTGTGGACTGTGTGATTGTAGTGGTGACACTGCTTGTGTTAGTGCGCCGGCTTGCATTGCGTGCGGTCTCCAGTTGCTGCCGTGCCGCCTGGGCGTGCTGCCGTTCTAGCTGCAGCTGCATCTGCAGTTGTTGTAACTGAGAAGCGGAAGGGCCAGAAGAATTAAGCTGTCCTCCTGCAGAACGTCTCACTCCTGATAACTGAGATAAAAGCTCTGCCAATGGAAATGAAGATGATTAATGTCTACTTAAATATTGCAGAAAACAAAATGGTGCACTCTTCTGAGGAACATTAAAAAGGAGGGCCCACAGGCAGGTACCCATGGCAACATTTAGTTTCAGTTTGGAACTCAACACTCTTTAGAATACCTTTTGGAGGTAGGAGGTGTTATATGTGGGGAATGCACATATGAATATTAACCCACATGCAATTATTTTTGTTTTAGGCAAAACATAACAGATTGTTGAAGTTATTTGCTTAATGAGCTAATTTAGTTATACTTTCTCTACTTTTTAGTAGATTAAAGTGGTTTATCCTCTAATCCAATCAGAATATAAACCCTCTGCATGAATTCCACCAAAACAAGACACTTCCCAGTTCTTAGAATAGTGCCGGATACATAATAGGCACTCAAACATTTACTCAGTGATTGAATGAATGAATGAATGATCAGAATGAAATCCAAGAGACCTTGCCCACTTGCCTCAGCCTTCCCTCTGGCACTGTCACATGAGAAAGCCAGAGCACCACTGGAGATGCATAGTAAGGCTGATGGGTCCCTGACTGTGCAGCCTCCTTGGTCTATTCCAATCAGCCCGCATTAAGAGCGAGGTGACCTCTGTCCCTGCATCTTCATCTAAGAAGGTGCAGTCATGCCTTCTCCCACCCGGAGGGTCACCTGGAGTTGACAATTGCCTTGTAGACATTCCCAGGCTAGCAAATGTTCTTCTTCATTAAAACTCAGCTGAGAAACTATTTTAAGTTTAGTTTTAGAACCTCGCTATCAAAGATAGCAAGTAAATACTGGGTTCCCTTTGGATAAATAAACATTTTTTAAAATCCAAAACTCAGTTTATTGAATGCATTGCACATCCAATGCCCAAAGCACATCTGGAATGAAGATTTTACATGCATATCTCACATTTTAAAGAACAGTTATGAGTAAAATGGGTCCTAGTTTCTGTCACAGATTTACGCCTGTCAGTGTGTCAGCATGCTCTGCGAGCCACACCATGGCTCCCAGGCACCGTGTGCACACTCCGGCCTGCTCCAGGCCTCCCAGTCTCACTGCCTGTCTGTGCCTGTCAATTTTAGGATACACTTATTTTAAAAAAATTAAATTTACTGAAGTAACATTGGTTAATAACATGATATAAATTCCAGGTGTACAACACAATTCGATATCTGTATACTCTATTGTGTGCACATCCACCCAAAGTCTAATTTCCTCCCATTACCTACAGTGATTTCTGACATTTTATTTTGACTCTCAACTCCTGTGTTCTGTGGCCAGCTTCTAGGTTGGCCATGCACTAAACACTGCAACTTGCTATAAACTCCATGTTCAAATGTTGTTTTCTAGTCAGACTTTCCCAAGCTATTACAACAAGTACTTTTTGGTATGTTTGATACCAACATAGCTCCCAAATCAAAGCAAGAACAGAGAAATTCCTACTTTACTTTCTTGTATGAGAAGAGCTGAATTCTTTAGTCTTGTCAATTAGTTTTCTTATCTGTGTATTTGTGGAGGTTGAACCATGATTCTGGTGGTCTTTTAATTGAACCCTCTTATGATTTTCTTGGGTTTCAATGAAGGTCACAAACAGAACATAGCTATGTCTTACTATCTTATGCCTCTAACTACTTAAAAAAATGCCAGAATAATATGAACATTATGTTGTCTATTTTAAAAATACTTTGTAATTATAAAAATTTGGGGAATTTTGTGAAGGAATATGAGTGTGTTAAGAGGTCAGGACCACAAATTCCACCAAAAAACTTTAAAGGGAGCCCCCTTCCTGGCCATTCCATTTATTAATGTCAAACTAACTTACCAGCTATAGGATCCATGGCTTCCCTATTGCTTGGAGAATATGAACTCTGAGAAGAAGAAAGTCCACCAGTAGAACTGCTAGTAAAGTGCATGTTTGATCTACGAGCACGAGGACCTCCTAGTCCCCGGCCAGGGTGAAACATTCTACGTACGTGTCGAACACCACTCGATTCATCATAACTCCAAAGTTAAGGGGGAAAACCAAGTATTTTACGAATAGGAAAGAAAAAAATCACTTGAGCTCTTGCTAGATAAATGGAGATTTCCTAAATTGTAAGCATTTCAAAATAGCACATTTAATTTAGAGTACAAAATATCACAACTATATCTGTAACTATATAAGGGCTATTAACTCTAAAAAAAAAAAAAAGCCACTCGAATACAAAGCAATGTGAAGTGTATGTATATTGTGTGTGTTCAAAGGGAAAAGCTTCTCCAGGAAGAAAAAATTTCTTCCTGGTTCCAGCTACAATAACCAGAGTAACACCGCCAAACGAAGTGAAAGGCATTGCCTGGTCAGATTGCCCCAGCTGAGACATTCCCTAACCATGCTCTCAGTGCTGAATTTCTTATTTGTTCACAATGAAGTGACCATAACTAAGAAGCATCAGTTTTTAGATCCGTACTAATATATAAGTTAACCAAATCTCATTGTCTGTAATGAGAAAAGAATAGTATGAATAATTTACATTGAGGTGCGAGAGTCCTCTGGGTTACTAGTTTTAAAGCGTTGTCTTTAAGTTCTTCATTGCTGCTGCTCAAAAAAGAAAAAGGTTCTGGAGCTTAGGAGGCTTAGTGAGAAGCCACTCCCTCATGTCAAATTACCAGGTAGCACCTGAAGCCCCTGAAAAATTAGAATGCTTCCAGGATCCCTGCTATGCCAGTATTTTGTTTCTAGAACTTCATGGTAATGCTCATTTGGAATCTAAAATGTAACAAATGCCTTTTGCTACTCTTCCATTTTACATAGTTTAATCTTCTCTTGGTAACCAGAGACTCTTATAAAAATCTCACAGAAATAGATGTAAATGATGTGGGACATTCTAGTGAATGGACACCAACTTCACTAGATGCCCTTGAACTTGCAGGAAAGTTCAGGATAACAGCTTGGTTTTAAATTCCTTGCCTAGCTTCTTCATGGAGATGGAGTGAGCAGGGACCAAGCACAGTCATTCTGGGTACTATTATAGGATTCTTCTACACAAAACGCAAGTGACTCAAAGGCTTAAGTACTTTTGGCCCATTTGGGTTTTCTTATGCTCTTAAAAAAAGGAAAGCATTGCTCTTTTCATGTTGCCTTCAGGGTCCCTCTCTTAGGAGAAAAAGCGTTTCCTCTGTTCACCGAGTACTGGCTCAGCTCAGGCTGACATGCTAATATCTCAGGCTGGGTCCATATCTTTACTTTCCATTGGCTTCCACGTATTTCCCCATAACTCTAAAGGGCCATATTTCCAGTTAGAAAGTTAGGAACTGTGCCAAAACCGGTTTGGCTCAGTGGATAGAGCGTCGGCCTGCGGACTCAAGGGTCCCGGGTTCGATTCCGGTCAAGGGCATGTACCTTGGTTGCGGTCACATCCCCAGTGGGAGGTGTGCAGGAGGCAGCTGATCGATGTTTCTCTCTCATCGATGTTTCTAGCTCTCTATCCCTCTCCCTTCCTCTCTGTAAAATATCAATAAAATATATTAAAAAAAAAAAAAAAAAAGAAAGTTAGGAACTGTGAGCAAGGGATGGGAGAAAGAAAACCAGGAAACCTGTTTATTTCTCAATAGATCAAAGGTTAAATTATGATTGCCAAGAGGCATTCAAAAGAATAAGAATAAAAACTTTAGCCCTAGCTGGTTTGGCTCAGTGGATAAGAGCGTCAGCCTGCGGACTGAAGGGTCCCAGGTTTGATTCCGGTCAAGGGCACATGCTCGGGTTGGGGGCTTGATCACCAGTAGGGGGCGTGATGAAGGCACCCAATCAATGAATCCCTCTCATCTTTGATGTTTCTATCTCTCTCTCTCCCTTCCTCTCTGAAATAAAAAAAATATATTTAAAAAAAAGAATAAAGACTTTATAAGAATAAAGTCTTGTGATTAGTGCTCGAATCACTTCAAAATGGAATGAACACTGACACCTTTACATACAAACTGAACTCTAAATTAATTGATGATAGTTTTAGAAAAAATTCATAACCTGAAACCTGAGCACGGAGTCTACAAAATTAATCACTGGTGGGCTGGTAAACTTCAGGGAGGTCACAGGGAACTACTAGCAACTGCCTTGGGCTGGGCCTGGAAGGGGAAGCAGAAATGAGAGTGGGAAGGGAGTTCAGTGTGCTCTCCTACAGAGTCTGCACAGGAAACGGCTTTCCCTGGAGAAGGGGACTCCAAAGGGAAAACAGCCCCAAGGGCACGTCTGCCCACCATCCCACCTATCGTAGAAGGAGGCAACAGCAAATAGATTTTAATTTGGATTAGCAATTTCCTCTTTTGTATGAAAATACTGTCTTAAATATCTGTTTGTAATAAACTAACAATGATGAGCAAGTCAACTTTCACTTAATGAGCATGATTCATATAAAAGTCAGCAAATAAAAAGAGAAATAAGAAACTGTATCTCAACACTGAATCACTTTTAGGAAAATACCTAATAAACTAAATAAAATAAATTGAAGGTTAGTTTTTCTCTATGAGAATACCGTCCTTAAAAATAATCAAAATGAGCCCTGGCCAGTGTTGCTCAGTGGATAGTGTGTTGGCCTGTGCACCGAAGGGTGGCACGTTTGATTCCTGGTCAAGGGCACACACCTGGGTTGCAGGTACACTTCTGGTCAGAGTGTGTGTGGGAGGCAGCCAGTAGATGTGTCTCTCTCACATGGATGGTTCTCTCTCTCTCTCTCTCTCTGTCTCTCTCTCTCCCCCCGCCCTCCACTCTCTGAAAAGCAATGGAAAAAATATCCTCAGGTGAAGATTAACAACAAAAAAAACCCAAATAAAACAAAGGATATTAAATCTCTAGGGGCTCTGTGTTCAAGTGTCAGATGAGCTGCAAAGTCGTCCGTGACATGATTAGGATCGCCTCCAGGTAATGCTGCACAAATAGGACAAATCTGAAATGAAAAGAAAGCAGATGTAATTAATGAACACTGATCAGACATCTTTCTGAATGACTATCCTATATAATAAAAGGCTAATATGCAAATCAACCAAATGGCGGAACGACCGGTCACTATGACATGCACTGACCACTGGGGGCAGACGCTCAACACAGGAGCTGCCCCCTGGTGGTCAGTGTGCTCCCACAGAGGGAGTGCCACTCAGCCAGAAGCCCTGAGCCAGGCTCATGGCTGGCGAGTGCCATGGTGCGAGATTCTCCCACCTCCGTGGCAGTGGTAAGCTGTCAGTCAGATATTCCTCGAGGGCTTCTGGACTGTGAGAGGGTGTAGGCTGGGCTGAAGGACCCCCCACCCGCCCCTGCGAGTGCACAAATCTCATGCACTGGGCCTCTAGTCCTATATAATAAAACCCTAATATGCAAATCGACCTAATGGTGGAACAGCCGGTCACTATGACACGCACTCACCACCAGAGAACAGACGCTCGACGCAGGAGCTGCTCCCTGGTGGTCAGTGCACTCCCACAGGGGGAGTGCCACTCAGCCAGAAGCCGGGCTCACGGCTGGCAAGTGCAGCGGTGGTGACAGGAGCCTCTCCCACCTCTGTAGCAGTGCTAAGGACCCCTCAGGGGATGTCCGACTGCTGGCTTAGGCCTGCTCCCCAGCGGGCCTAAGCCAGCAGTCGGACATCCCCTGAGGGGTTCTGGACTGCGAGAGGGCACAGGCCGGGCTGAGGGACACCCCACCCCCACTACACCCCCAGTGCACGAATGTTGTGCACTGGGCCTCTAGTTTTACTATAAAGTCTACTGTTACCAAGTTTTAGCCAGGCAAAACACAGCCGATCCTGAACCAGTGAACACATGGGGGCCTGAACAAGAACTGCAGCACATCGTGCTGTCACTCAGAGTGAAAACAGACAGTCCCTCAGGTCAGACACAACAGTTCTAGACAGTTCACACTTGAGCTCTGGTGAGCCTCCCAACAGCTTGGCTGATCCATTTACATGGTCTAGCAAAATGGTTCCATAAAAAATATTTAAAATGTGCTATTTAGTGCACATCATGCCTAAGTCCAGTCTTGAATGGTCAAAACTGGAACATAAGCTTCCCCATAAGCTAGACTTCATGGTCAATCTCCAAATAAGACAGCAAAACTCTTATTATGGTGCAACTGTACAAATTTATATACTTTCAGTGTGATATAAGACAGACAATGATTACTGATCATAGCAAATGTGCTCTATAACTTCATGAATGGGACTTTCAGGGGGGAAATGGGTGGGTGGGGTGGAAGCCCATTTTTAGATCCTTGTTTTCCAGAGGGATGGGAGGTGGGACAAAAGCTTGGGATCAGGGCATGGTCAAGGATTAGAAGACCAACTTCCTTTGGGCCATCAGGCAAGGGATAGAAGGAGGAAGTAGGAATAAAATGGCATATAGGGAGGCAGAGAAGGCTGAATAGGTTAGAAATGTGGCTTCTAAAACAGTGGTTTCAACAAAAGTGGTGAAAGGAGGCAGGAGAGGGGAAGGATAGAAAGAACTCAGACCTTTCAGGGGAGAGGCTTACTCTTTCAGATTATCTAAGAATGGTAGCTAAGCCCTGAAGTAGGAAGAACTTCAATCTCAAAGAACACAGCCATGCATACAGGCCTGTTGGCAAAGGAACAGTCCAAGTTTTAGGTTTGTGCCTCTCTAAGAGAGTTAAGGAGATACGTGATTCATCTTGCCAATACATGCGTCATGTGTTTAAATTCTTTCACCTGGAGAAAATTTGGGGCAATTGGTGACCTCACTGCCTCTTCCAGCAGTGTGGGAAGAGAGTGGCACTGGAGATGAGGCGGCAGTGAAAGGTGAGACTTGGGAGGACAACACTGGACACAGGGAAAAATTGCTCTGATTTCTAGAGCCTAAGTCAACACAAACTGTCTTCTAGAGACTAGAAAGCAGAAGTCCCCTGAGAATATGACTGCTGTGATCCCAGTTCTCCTTGTGCCCTAGCAGCCAGCTGTCCTGATTGTCTGCCAGAGGACTGAGAAATACCCTCAAGAACACCTTAAGCCCTAGCTGGTTTGGCTCAGTGGATAGAGCATTGGCCTGGGGACTGAAGGGTCCTGGGTTCGATTCTGGCCAAGGGCACATGCCTGGGTTGCGGGCTCGATCCCCAGTAGAGGGTGTGCAAAAGGCAGCCGATCAATGATTCTTTCTCATCATTGATGTTTCTATCTCTCTCTCCCTCTCCCTTCCTCTCTGAAATCAATAAAAAAATATGTATTTTTTAAAAAAGAACACCTTAAGACGGTCATGAGAAATAATGCTGAAGCATGACATTGTGCAAAAAAAGTAGGGTGGTCACATGGGATGTGCCTGTGAGGCAAATAGACGGAGATAGAAGCCGTGAGTGTGCATTTCTTAGAAGATGCCAGAAAGGTGGTCAGCCATTTTTTTCTGTCACAGAGAAAAACAATTATATCTGCTCACAAGTTTACACAGTACCAACTCTTTGTTTACTAGGAATTTAGGTTTTACTGTCTGTACCATTCCTGCCTGTGACATCAGGTGATAGTGTCTGATACACATATTTTCCTTTTCACCTATTTCTACCGTGCTTAGCTAGATTATAACCCCTTTGAGGAATGTAGGACAGTATAGTTTGTTTCTTGTTTGGGAACCATGACCAGAGCTTAAAGCAAAAAGACCAACAAGGTTTGGAGGGAAAAAATCCTCCAGTTGTTTAAAAAAACAACAAGCCAGCTTAGATATTTTTGAGACTCTGCATATTCCAACAATTGCATGGTGCTGAACTATGTGGAGTATTATTATCTATAACTAGAGGCCCGGTGCATGAAAATCCATGCACTGGAGGGGGGTCCCTCAGCCCGGCCTGCCTCCTCTCACAGTCTGGGAGCCCTCAGGAGCGGGAGGCGACCTGGCGATCAGGGGAAGGTGACGTCCCCATCACACCTCTGTTGCTGCCACTGCCAGCAGCACAAGCCTCAGCCGACCCTGGTTACCTGAGCCTTGTGCAGCCCAGGACGGCTGGGCAGCCGCCATCTGAGGCTTGCCTGCGCCTCGGGCCGGCCCTGGGCAGCTGGGGAGCTGAGGGGACTCCAGAGGCAGATGTGGGGCGGGCCCGGTCATACCACGTGCCTGCTACCCCAGTGGGGCTGAGGGGACTGGGCACCATCATCTTTGAGGGCGTGGCAGTCAATTAGTATATCCCCTCCTTATTTTCTGTGGGCGCTGCTATCTTTGTGAGGGCATGGTGGTCAGTTAGCATATCCCCTTTATTAGAATAATACAAGGGTAATATGTTAATTAGACTGGACGTCTTCCAGACGTCATTTTGGATGTTCTTCCTGACAAAGCCGGTGCTGGAGGGAAGCCAGCCTGGGTCCCAGGTGCCTGCTGGCGGATGGAGGAGGGAAGCCCAGGTCCTGGGTGCTGGAGGGAAGCCGGTGCCAGCAGCCGGGGAAAGGAAGGCTTACTCTTGCACAAATTTTCATGCATCAGGCCTCTAGTAGTATCATAAGACTGCACAGTTTAAGACTTTTATCTAAAGAAAAAATAACCACCAAAGGAAAAGGCATCTTTTTAGTTTGGCCTTTGGATAAAATCTATGTGCATCTTGACTTGCACAGAGACAGTTGCAGAAGTTTCAGTGCTGAGGATGCATGTAATGCTCCCGGATGAGAAGTCTCTTCAGGAATACACATTCCTGGACGGAAGGCAGAGTGGGAAAGGACAGATTCCAAATGCGCTAAGGATAGTCTAATAGATTGATAATCTCCTACAAACTAGAAAAGCACTCTGAGGTGAGGATATAAAATAGAAAGACAATGAAGATCTTTAACAATGTATATTAGTTTCAGTTCTGTAACTCAAAGTCTTTTAGATTTTGTTGTAGTAAGTGTGCCAAGATGGCAAGATGAAGGTATTCAGAACTGCTTTGTTCAGAGAAAAATAAAACAAGTACTCAAGCTTATGTAGTAACTAGTGATAAAGAATGAACTATCTACATAAGGAATTACTGGAGCAGGAGGATCACCTGGCTTGGCAGCTGGTGTAGAAAAATTAAGAGACTAGAACCAAATGGAAGATGTTGTCACACTCGGGCCAGATGAAGGTAACTCAGATGAGGATTTGGAATTGCTGATGGGACCAGATGCCTGGTCACCTTTTACGTTTTATATACTTAGCAAGCTAATTCATGTTCTAGGATAAGAATTTGGGTAACTTAAGGTTGTATTTTCTTTCTCTTACTTTTTTTAATTCTCACCCGAGAATATTTTTTCCATTGACTTTTTTTTGGGAAAGTGGAGGGAGTGAGAGGGGGAGAGAGAAAAACATCAATATGAGAGAGAGAGAGAGAGAGAGAGAGAGAGAGAGAGAGAGAGAGAGAGAGAGAGAGAGAGAGAGAGAGAGGGAGGCATCAACTGATTGCCTCCTGCACACACCCCACACCCCGAGTGGAGCCTGAGATCGAGCCTACAACCAAGGTACATTACCCTTGACCAGGAATTGAACCCAAGACCCATCGGTCCTCGGGTTGACACTCTAACCCAGGGGTGGGCAAACTTTTTGACTCGAGGGCCACAATGGGTTCTTAAACTGGACCGGAGGGCCGGAACAAAAGCATGGATGGAGTGTTTGTGTGAACTAATATAAATTCAAAGTAAAGGAGCGGAGGGGAGAGCAAGAGAACCCTCCGCTCTTTCGGCTCCGCAGGCTGGATAAAACAGCCGAACGGGCCGGATCCGGCCCGCGGGCCGTAGTTTGCCCACGGCTGCTCTAACCACTGAGAAAACTGGCCAGGGCAGGTTGTACTTTCTGAGAAGTAATGGAGGGAACAAGAAGAAGAAAGAAAAACAAGAGCAAAACGGGGCAGGAGAAACAGGGAAGAGGTGGTGGAGGGAGAGGGGCAGACAGAACACCACCCCAACATTCAGGATCACAAATACTGCTTAGTCTTCAGTGTGTCTTATATCCACATGATGGTTCCTAATCCTTATACAGGACAGCAAAATTCCACACTTATCCTATTGACTTTAAAATTATGAGTTTGTCAACACTAATATTTATTATACTTCTGCCACATGATATAATAATGCCTATTACTTGAACAAGAAAATTTTACATAACAAATTAACTTAAAATTATAACAACTTGTCAACATTAAGGCTTACTGAATTGGCTTAAGTCAGTGTTTCCTAAATTTGACTGCAGATTTTAAAAAATATAGTTTCCCAGGCCCCTTCCTGGAAACTGAGTCTAGGAGTTTCAAGATTCTGTATTTTTGAAAAGGGTCCCAGTTATCTTATAACTGAATAAGTCAGGCAACTACAGCTTCAATATACAATGGACCTGAAAACTAAATATTTACCCTGTGCATGAAACACCAGGTGTTACTGTTATTACCCACTTCCCCCATCCTTACATGCTATCTTTGCTATTGCTCGTCTTCCCCTTTGCTTCACCTTGCCACTGAAGGGCAGCATCAGTCCTGCTTTTTATCTGCAACCCATTTGGAAGCCTTTACCAATGTACTGAGATCCCATGCTTAGAACATAATGGAGTTTCCACTTTCCCACGTGGTCCCAGTTTATGATTCACAGCCAGCAACCAGTCAGGGCAGATTCTTAACACAGGTGGTTACCAATGTCTAGATTCGGGCAAACCTCTTAAAGTCCACATATAAATGCTAAATCTCTACTTAACTTGCAAAACATTTTCGAGACAGGCCATGTCCACACAAACACAAAAATAATCTAAAGTCAGCATGCATGGCTTTTGTTTTTAAACAAGAGCGCCACACAGTCATCCCTATGTCATTAACCAGTCTAAAGCAAGTTGAGATTTCCTCCAGCCTCTTTCTTGAACTCATACTCCCCACCAGACAGCATCCTCGTTTTAGGTACTGTGTAGAGCTTTAAAAACAATAGAGGAAGAGTTAAGTTCCATGTGATGAGTTCTTTTCCTGTGTTTCTTTTCTTTTCTTTTTGGATAGGCTTCATAACACCTTTCCTGCCCATTCACTGCTATAGAAAAATGCATTTTTAAAAATTGCCTATCTGCTCCACACATAACCTGGCTTGAACTGAAGCTAGTCTGCAGCATTATGCAGAGATTGTCCTTTCACCAAAAGCATCCAGTAGATGCCAAAGAGCTAGGTTGGTTCTTTAGAACGAGGCCAATTCATTTTGATGCATCATCCTCTCAGACCATATGAACTGTCCTTCAACTCTGGGACATCATGCTTTGTGTTAACAACAAACACCTGAAGTGAAATACCTGTCTTGGCAATTGGCATTTCTTGACTTGGTTTTGGGAGCACAAACTTGATAAAACTCCTTTCTTTTAAGTGACTAGTTTTAGATTTATGAGAAACATTTTCCTTTAGAGAATATCTGTTCAAAAGTTGTGATTTCAAATTTAGATAGTTATATGCATAGCCATGGACCCAGACAATAGGGTGGTGAAGGGCTAGGGGGGATAGCGCCTGGGTGGAGGGGGGTTAAGTGAGGAAAATGAGGGACAATATATATAAAAAAAGAAAAACAAATTTGTAACTATGTGTGGTGTTGGACATTAACTAGGCTTATGGTGGTGATCATTTTGCTATGTATACAAATAATCGACATGTTGTACATCTGAAACAAATATAATGCTATATGTCAATTATAT
Source organism: Plecotus auritus (assembly GCF_963455305.1). Classification (NCBI taxonomy): domain Eukaryota; kingdom Metazoa; phylum Chordata; class Mammalia; order Chiroptera; family Vespertilionidae; genus Plecotus; species Plecotus auritus. Next base: position 119,773,937 of record NC_137782.1, read on the forward strand.
CTCAATAAAAATGGTTTTTTAAAAAGTTGTGATTTCAGCCCTAGCTGGTTTGGCTCAGTGGATGGAATGTCAGCCTGCAGACTGTGTGGGTCCTGGGTTCGATTCTGGTCAAGACCACATGCCAGGGGTTGCAGGCTTGATCCCCAGTAAGGGGTGTGCAGGAGGCAACCAATCAATGATTCTCTCTCATCGTGGATGATTCTACCTCTCTCTCCCTCTCCCTTTCTCTCTGAAATCAATAAAAATATATTTAAAAAGATAACTAGAAACTGGAATTAAAAACAATAGCACACAAAAGTTGTGATTTCACTACATCACCTTATATTGGTACTTTCTGGAAACACCAAATGTTTGATGTATCATTTCTCTGGCAACCATGATCTTATAACAGGCAGCACAGCTTCTTTGCAATTTCTACCCCCTTTTGATCCATGTTCTTTCACATAATCATTATGACTAGGTTCATCCTGTTTCAAAAGGACAACAGAATCACTGGAACCCTACCATACTTCCCTTCCCAATGACAGCCTAGGTGGCATGATGGTGAAGCAAGTCATGCCATTCCTCTGTACAGGTGTCAAATGTCTCTTTACTGTCCACCAAACCAAATGGAAAAATACTCTAGTTTTAAAGGTTCTCTATTATCTGGTCTCACTTGGCAGACTCAATTTATTTCCCATAACAACCATCTCTCCACCTACTGCCACTGTAGCCATCCATTTTGCCAAAACAGATACAGGTCCTTACAAGATTTGAGTAAGTACACTGTTCAACTCGACAGTATTCTAATTTTCTCTTGTTACAGTGGAACTCTGAAATTAACTTATTAAATATGAATTAATTCATATAAAGTTTTGTTTTTCTCCTCAGTTCCATTTTTCCCATATAATGCTGAGGTTGGATCTGTCACCTGCTTCTAGAGAGTTAGCATTTAGATATTCAGTGGTTTTTGTTATATACAAAAGTTTTTAGTTTTCCTCATATATTATGCTTGATTTAAAAGTCCAAAGTAATTAAGGTTCCCTTTTAAACCTGTTTTGTGGACAGAAACATAAATTATATGTGCATGTTGATGTTCTGGGATTCACAAACCTTGAAGTAACATATTTAGCCACAATAAAAAATAACTCCAGCCGAAACCGGTTTGGCTCAGTGGATAGAGCATCGGTCTGCGGACTGAAAGGTCCCAGGTTCGATTCTGGTCAAGGGCATGTACCTTGGTTGCGGGCACATCCCCAGTGGGAGGTGTGCAGGAGGCAGCTGATGGATGTTTCTCTCTCATCGATGTTTCTAGCTCTCTATCCCTCTCCCTTCCTCTCTGTAAAATATTAATAAAATATATTAAAAAATAATAATAATAACCCCAGCCCGGCCACATGGCTCAGTGGTTGAGTGTCGACCTGTGAACCAGAAGGCTATGGTTCGATGATTCCCGGTCAGGGCACATGCCTGGTTGTGGGTTCGATCCCCAGTGTGGGGCATGCAGGAGACAGCCAGTCTATGATTCTCTCTCATCATTGATGTTTCTTCTATCTCTCTCTGTCCCTTCATCTCTAAAATCAATAAAAAAAATTTTTTTTAAATAACTCCAAAAGAGTCAGAGCTTGACTTCACACAATTCTCTAGTTGTGAGCACCTGTGCTCTCCTAGGAGAAAACCCCAATGTAAAGCTTTACTTTTCTGACTTCCCAGGGGTAAGCTGGGTATTCTATCTGTGGACTTTAAGAAAAGGAAATGGGAACTGCTTATTGCTTAATGGTGCTAATAAGAACAGAACGTGGCAGGGGAACAGGAATGGAGGCAGTGCCCAAAAGCCAGCAACAATTTTAGTGAAGAACCAGAGATGAACCCACCTAAGCTGATGGCGTTATACTGTTTACACGGTTGTTAGAAATTAGAGCCTGGTGAGGACAGAGGTGTGCATGCTCCTCTCCTCCAGGGAGCTTGTTCAGTAAGGCGGAGTGCAGCAGGGCTTCTTGGAATGAACTCTTGGAATGAACACTTTGAATACCAAGATTGGCATCTTAAAATAATTTTCCTAACCAGTTTATTTTATTTTTAAATGTGAGGGGCATAAGGGGGTAAGGGATGGTAGGAGGAGGGAAGGCTTGAAAGTTACATGAAGAACTCTGCGCTACCTTATATTTTGCCAACAATTGCCAGAGCTTCCTTCTTTACTTTATACTACCCTCCCGACAAACCTTCCTGCAGGCCCTGAAAAACATTCTATGCACCAACTTGAAATTAACTATCTGGACATGGAACTGTACAAACCAGTATTTCATAGGAGAAAGAAGAAACCAGACCAGTGGCCAACGAAAAAGGAATTCAAAATGAATATCTCTACCACCTGCTGCTCTCTTCCACGTACTTCCTTTCACGTGCTCTTCCCATTCTGAAAACTGCCTGTTCACCTTCCCCTGCAGGATTTCAATTCAACACGGAGGAAAGTAGGAGTAATGAAACCCCTACCCAGAGATAATACACTTTCAATAGGCACAGACACCTTCCTGAAAGAGCTACTATTACCTCATTTTCAAGATAATCTCAGTGATTCCTCTTTTGATTTTCATACCATCTTAAGAAACCGATTTCTTATAGAAATATCTCTTAAAAGTATCACGACACACATACATAGGATTATCCCAGAACAAATCTGAAATATCCAAAGCGCCTCTTATCATTTCCTTCCCTGCTATCAACTAAGTAATCTGCTGGTATACTAATGGCTATCACCCTTAAAATCCAAAGTATAACTATCTGATTTTAAATAAGTAAATGTGCTCAAAATAACTATTATTAAAAAACTATGCAGCCCTGGCCAGTTTGGCTCAGTAGATAAGAGCATCAGCCTGCGACTAAAAGGTCCCGGGTTCGATTCCAGGTCAAAGGCATATGCCCAGGTTGCGGGCTCGATCCCCAGTAGGGGGCATGCAGGAGGCAGCCAATCAATGGTTCTCTGTCATCATTGTTGTTTCTCTCTCTCTCTCCCTCTTTCTTCCTCCCTGAAATCAATAAAAATATATTTAAAAAAAAACAACTATGCAAAGATAGCCGAATTCTAAAGATAAAAAAAAGTGAGCTATAAAACAGAAAGTGTTTTGAGTGTAAAGTAACGAAAAGGCCCGGCCGGTGTGGCTCACTGGTTGAGTGTTGACCTCTCAACCAGGAGGTCCAGCTCAATCCCCAGTGCAGGAGGCAGCCGATCAATGTTTCTATCTTTCTCTCCCTCTTCCTTCCTCTCTGAAATCAGTAATATATTTTTTAAAAAAGTAATGAAAAACACAAATAGTAAAGATAACACATCCTGATGATCTTTCTAGCTGAATATAGTTGATTGCCTGTCCCAACTGTATTTTTCAAAGCCTGTTTCTCCATATTATTAAATAAAGTACCTTTGTTAGTTCACAGGAGAGCAGACAGCATCTAACTGCATTCTTTGATAAAAAAAAAAAAAATACAAGCAGTAACAATCAAAGCCTATTTTTTTTCTTTTAATGTGTCTTTGGCTTTTAAATGTTACCTTTCCTAACAGCCTGATTATATGGGTAAATAGGTAATTATAATATTTAGAAAAATTGTGGTTCACTCCACCATTATTGCTCCTAATAAGGAAACATATGTGTTGAGAAAACAGATCAAATGCATCTAATTGTTTATAAACAAAATGTCATAACGATGATGATAATTTCTATCCTGTCCCTATGGCTCCTTTTACTTGACACTCAAAACAACTGTTTAAATATTAAACACATGTGCCCCGGCTGGATATATACGCCAAGGTTGTGGGTTTGATAACCAGTCAAGGCACATAAAAGAACTAACCAGTTAATGCATAAATAAGTAGAACAAATCAATGTTTCTCTCTCTCTCTCTCAAAATCAATAAAAAAATTAAACACATTATCTGCTAAAAATGATTACTATAAATCATTAAAAAAGATTTGTATGTCCTTTTATGCCAACGTTTTTCTCCATAAAATTTATCATTCAAAATAAAATTGTCTCAATTCAGATTGTGGAAAATTTCAAAATAATGGTTCTCTTTGATTTTTATTTCTTATCAAATTACTCTAAAAGGAACAAAAGACTACCATGCTATTTAAAAATTAAACTCAATTTGTTAAAAACACATCTTGGTCTTCATTAAAAAGGTGGGGGGAATGTCTCACTAACATATATGAAGCACCTATAAAAGTGGGAGACACCCCTCCCTCACCCCTTTTCTGGAGAGTAATAAAAACAAAGAGCAAATAAATTAAATAAAAAATAGAAAGCAAAAGTCCCAGCAGTGAACTATTAGAAGACTGTTATTAATTACAGACAAAATAATATAACATAGATTTCTAGAAGTGAGAAAAAAATGTTGGTAAACCAAAAAGTGCTTTTACTTTATAAAATCCTGAAGGCTTTCTAATTAGCTGAAGGACAAGTCAGCTCAAATGCAAGATTTAAGAAAATTTCTAGGAGTCACTCTTAATGTCCTTTTATGCTCAAACAAAAGTTTTCCCACCATGTTTCTTTCACAACCCAAACTAGATCCCTCCTATCTGCAATCCCATTTGACCTCTATTGTTCACTTCTACTACCAGGTTGATGGATTTCGATAATTATATACAGTGCTACTTCCTCCAATTCTTTCCACAATCAAAATCCAGTTAATTGTCCTGATCTACCAAATCTCATGATAACTATGAGGGTTTTTAAGAACTTGTACTTAATTTCAAAATCACATTTATATTTGGTGTTTACATAAAGACTCCTGAGACTATACCCAATCTCTTTTTTAAATTTTTAACTGGTAATCACCTTCACTATGTATTCTATGTCAGATGTCATACTATAAAAATCAAAAACCTCTGAGTAATCTTACAATAATCTTAAGAAGGAAGGAAAATCTTCATGTTGGATCTTAGAGTCCCTCGCTGAAAAGGGAAACAGAGAAATAAAGACAAGGACAACAAAGTTGTTTTCAAAATTAACCTTCAGTAGTCTTTCTCACTAGCTATGTCAGGTACCAGTAAATCCTTACTAGTGGTGACAGCAGTATCTGCAGTGGTATATCCCAATGGTTTTAAATTGTTAGAGGAGTGAGATCCTTAAATCCTGTAGATAGGTACAAAGTGATGGTCTAGACCCGTGGTCGGCAAACTGCGGCTCGCGAGCCACATGCGGCTCTTTGGCCCCTTGAGTGTGGCTCTTCCACAAATACCATGGCCTGGGCGAGTCTATTTTGAAGAAGTGGCGTTAGAAGAAGTTTAAGTTTAAAAAATTTGGCTCTCAAAAGAAATTTCAATCGTTGTACTGTTGATATTTGGCTCTGTTGACTAATGAGTTTGCAGACCACTGGTCTAGACTCTAGAGGACATAGGCGGGAAACACAGGGACAAAGCAAAGTAACAAATTGAGCATTTAGAAAAAAAATGTAAACAAGAACAGAAAAGGAGATAAGAGTCAGCTATTACGTGAACATAATCCCTCATCAAAATGACATGAGTCACTCAAACTCTAGAATTCAAAATGTCTGATTAACCCCGACTTTGCCAAATATTGGGGGTGGGGTAAGAGGGGATCCATAGTAATATCACCTGGACATTTATTTTTTTAAATTTATTTTTATTGATGTTACAGAGGACGGAGGAGGAAGAGAGAGAGAGAAACATCAATGATGAGAGATATAGAAACATCATTGATTGGCTACTTTCTGCAGGCCCTTTACTGGGGATCAAGCCCACAATCTGGGCATGTGCCCTTGACCGGAATCAAACCCAGGACCCTTCAGTCTGCAGGTCGACGCTCTATCCACTGAGCAAAACTGGCCAGCTCGTAATATCACCTGGACATTTACATATAACTAACATATTAGAGCTGATAATATGCTTCACATATATACAGAAAGGCATTCAAAATATTTAACAACTGCCCTAGCTGGTTTGGCTCAGTGGATAGAGCGTCAGCCTGCGGACTGAAGGGTCCTGGGTTCAATTCTGGTCAAGGGCTCAATCCCCAGAAGAGGGTGTGAAGAAGGCAGCTGATCAATGGTTCTCTCTCATCTCTGATGTTTCTCTCTCTCTCTCTCTCTCTTTCCCTCTCCCTTCCTCTCTCTGAAATCAATAAAAAATATATATATTTTTAAAAAGATTTAACTGGTGTGGCACAGCACCAGTCCTTCAGAATGGACGCTAGTCAGTAAGTTGCTATGCAGTTGTAGCTGCTCAATGCCAGCCTGGATCTAGGAAATGACTTACATGTCTCAAAGAAGATCCTCGTACCTTCATATCAAATATTCATGTCTGCTTATCATTTAAAAAATATATATTTTTAATCCTCACCCGATGATATTTTTTCCATAGATTTTTCAAAGAGAGTGAGAAGAAGGGAGGAAAAAGAGAGGGAGAGGGAGAGGAGAAGGGGAAGAGGGGGAGAGGGGGAGAGGGAGGGAGGGAGGGAGGGAGAGGGAAGAAGAGGGAGAGAGAAAGAGAAACATGGATTGGTTGCCTCCTGCATGTGCCCCAATTGGGGCTGGGGATCAAACCTGCAACCCAAGTACGTGCCCTTGGCCAGGAATCAAACCCATGACCCTTTGGTGCATGGACCAACACTCTAACCACAGAGTCATACCAGCAAGGGCTAAAATATATTTATATTTTAGAGAGAGAGAGAGAGAGAGAGAGAGAGAGAGAGAGAGAGAGGGAGGGAGAAGAAGAGGGAGAGGGAGAGAGGGAGGGGGGAGGGAAGAGAGAGAGAGAGACATTGACGTGAGAAAGAAACATAGATCAGCTGCCTCCTGCACACCCCCAACCAGGGATTGAGCCCACAACCTGGGCATGTGTCCTGACCAAACCAAACTGGAAGCCTTTTGGTGTAGGGGACAATGCCCAACCAAATAAGCCACACCAGCAGGGCTGCTTACCACTTTTCACTTTGAAATGTCTGGGTTTGTTATGCGTGGGAACAGAGGTAGATACAGTCAGTGCTCATGCAGACTAAGAGCTGATAAGAAGGGGGGAAATCCTTAAAATATTCCACAAATACCAGTATGAAAAACAGTATAGCAAATGCCTACAGCTGTGTTGCAAACATGTGGAACTTAATGAAGGCATGTAACTGGACACACTATGTGAGCCAGACCACAAAACCATTTGTACATAGTCAGTAATTTTCAGACTGTGTATCCGGTATACAGGAGTATAAAATTGTATTTACTTTTAGGAACTCTTATTTTAAAGGAATGAGTAATTAGCTTTTCCTTTATAGATAGGACTTAAATGTCCACCGTATTCTCCAACTTCGGATGTGAAAAACTGAGCACCCCATCTGTGGGGTGGTGAGAGTGTATCAGGGCCTGTTGGCTATATTGATTTTAAGAATGCCTAGTTTATAATAAGGAAAATCTCTCCCTAACTGTATCTAGGTAAATAAAGGACCACACCTGACAGAAATTAAATCAAGGAGAACTTATTCCAAGTTTTCCACAGCAACCAGGATGAAGATGCAACCCAGTCAATATTCTTTACCCTGGTGTTTGGGACTGTACAAAAGGAAGCAAAGTCACCTTGACAGAATAAATCGAACAAATTAAGAACCGTAGTGAAATGTGACAACCGTGTTCTCAGGCTTCCCAACATGCAAAATAAGAGCATATCTGAGTCATCAGATAGTAAAAGTGGGCTTGAGGATGACATAATGTAAATTTACCAACTGTTTGAATGATAAATCTTTAACAACTTTGAGTATCAAACCCGCAATGTAAATGGAAATGAAAGTGAACCTGTGTTATTCACCACTGTAACAGCAGAGCTATAGTGGAGATGCAGGACATTGGTTAAGTAGAGACTCTATAACCCAGAGGACTCTGGGTAAGTTCAAACACCAGCTCTGCCCCTTATTAGCTGCATGTTCTTCGACACTACTTTATTTCTCTTCAGTTTTTTAATTAATTTGTTTTGAGTGTATTTAGGGGGTTAATAGTTGATGCAGTGTGTAACTGCTTGTGCCAAAATTCTCCAAATTGCACACCTACAGTTCCATCTCTCACCTCTTTATTATTACCAACAGTAAAGGGGGGAAGAGGACTCTTTTGGGTGAACTTTATCATCTCTTGAAGTTGGATATTTGCTGAATCACATGTCAAGTAAAATATCTAAAAAGCTTTCTAGGCAAGACTTTCTTTGTGTATTATTCTGGGTCTCTGGCTTTTAGGTACTGGAAAAGATCAGAGTGCAAGGAACTTCTAAGAACCTCAGAGCTTTGTGCTATGAAGCAAGAGATCTGATCGGAAGAAAACCAAGTACAGTAAAGTCAGTGAGATGTGATAATGGATTACTACTTAATACATGACCAAAGATTTTAAAATTTCCTTGTGAAGATTTCCTTACAGAAGAAAAATGAGACAGGTAGCAAGAATACTATAAAAAGAGCTGTGTGACAGGTTGAAGTGCTTTTAATCTTTTCACAATGCATTTATTTCCTGAAGGCTCCTGAATTTGGTGAAGACTCTACACTTTGCTTCCCACAAATGTGAATGAAGAGTGTGGACAAATGAGGGGCATTATCTTGAACACATGCTGCTTCCTAGGCTGTATAAAATTTGTTGTTAAAATATAATTTTATCCCTAGCTGGTTTGGCTCAGTGGATAGAGTACCGGCCTGTGGACTGAAGGGTCCTGGGTTCGATTCCCGGTAATGGCACATGCCCAGGTTGCAGGCTCAAGCCCCAGTAGGGGGCGTGCAGGAGGCAGCCGATCAATGATTCTCTCTCATCAATGATGTTTCTACCTCTCCCTCCCTCTTCCTCTCTGAAATCAATAAAAATATATTTTAAAAAAGACAACTTAAAAAAATATATATAATTTTAATAATTACTATGCAAACTTAGAAGGTACATGATAGTGACCTAGCTTTATTTATATTAGAAATAATTTACTTAACCCCATCATTTTAGACACGAGGCTGTTCTACTTACCACTTCTGTTGATGTTTCTGCGTGTTCAGACGTAACATGTTCTTGAAGAGATGTCTCCGTATAGCCCATTTTTCCACAATAGGGACAAGTAAAAGACTGTGGCTGCTCTACAGAGAAAGCTTCCCCACCATAGTACAAATCTGAAAAATAAAGTAGAATTGCACTGAGAAAGAATTATTATTAGTTTCTTAATTATAAGAATGCAATCATATGGTACAAAAGTTTAAGCGTGCCTTAAAAAATGGCAATTGACTGAATGTGAAAAAATATTTGCAATAATATTTAAAAAAAAAAAAAAAAAAGGTGTGCCTAAAATCTTCACCAACAACTTCACTGTCAATGTGTGCTTAGGTGACTCCCTGTTTATATTTGCAATATCCTTATTCTCTCAAGGATTCCATGACAGCCCTCCAATTCCTTCTCCATATAGATAGTACAGCCGTAAGACAAAAATAAAGCAAAGAGCTTTCAATCCCTTCATTTACTGTTAAAACATCTCTCATTTCACATCTGGTTCTAATTTTATTTTAAATTTTAATTATTGAGACAGAGAAAGAGAGGGGTAGCTTTGTTGTTCCACTTATCTATGTATCTATTGGTTGATTCTTATAAGTGCCCTGGGATCAGGGATCAAACTCACAACCTTGGCGTATCAGGATGACATGATCACCAACTGAGCTACCTGGCCAGGGCTTGGTTCTAATTTTCTTGCAATTTATTTTTTTCTGTATATACTGTGGCAGTACCAATGTCAACACAAAAAAAATGGTCAGGGTGTATTATATACAAGAACACAAGTGCTCAGAGGGAAGGAGCAGATGACCATGATCAGTATGCAGTTTCATCATATACCATTCTTACAAGTAGGAAGGATCCTCGGCATTCAGTTCTTGTAATGCTAACTTGGACACTACCATAACATACGCTGCTCAACTCAGTTAGTGAAGAACCAACCACTCAGTGAGAATCTGTGGGAATAATCTGTTTGCCTCATTAGTACATCTCAAGGAATAAATCTATTTTCCTCCATAAGCAGTACACAAAAAATGTAATTGAAAGTATATTTAATAGGTTATGTCACTTCATTACAAAGAACTCTCATTTTTTAACATGAAACAAATGCCTAATTTAAGAGGACATGACCATTTTTGTAAGATGAGAAAATGGAAGGAAGTGCTCACTACATGATTAATTTGTTCACATTAATTTTTAGGGAGATTTAGACTATCTTAAAAGTATGTATCCAGTACATATATACTGACCATTTATTATGTGCATAAGACTTGTCAGGTAAATTTGGGATAGTGAGGATAAATATATAAAAAACTTCCTCAGCTGTTAAAGGGCATCTACAAAAAAGGCACAGCTAACAGTACACTGGTGAAAGACTGGATATCCCCCTCCTCCCCACCAGAAACGACAAGAATGGTTCACTCTTGCCATTTCTATTCAATATTTTACTAAAAATCTAGGTAAGAAAGTGACATGAAAGCCATCCAGATGGAAAGAAGTAAAACTACCTCTAATAGCAGAGGAATTCCTTCCAAACCCTAAGGAATCCACTAAAAAACTATTAGAAGTAATAAATGAGTTCAGTAACATCACAGGACACAAGTTCTATATACAAAAACCAATTGTTCTATATACTTGCAGTAAAAAATATATATATTCAAAAATAAAAATTCCATGTACAATAGCAAAAATAATACTTGGAAATATATTTAATGAAAGAAGCATAAAACTTATTCTTTGATTACTATAAATCATTGTTGAAAAAAATTAAATGACCTAAGTAAATGGAAAGAGATCCCATGTTCATGGACTGAGAGATTTAGTATTACTCTCCCAACTGATCTACAGATTCAAAACAATCCCTATCAAAATCCCTGTTGCCTTCCTTGCAGAAATTTGACAAACTGATCCAAAATTTACACAGAAACTCAAGGGATCTAGAATACCCAAAATAATCTTGAAGAACAACAAAGTTGACTCACACTTCTTGATTTCAAAGCTTACTACAAAGCCAGTTATCAAGACAGCATGGTACTGGCATAAAGATAGTCAAATCAATGAAATTGCTTAAGAGTCTAGAAATAAACACATTTATGATCAACTAACTTTTTTAACAGCATTATAAAGATATCTTTGGCACATAAAAATTATATATATTAATGGTTACAACTTGATGTTTTTGTTTTTTTTAAAAATATATTTTATTGATATTTCCAAGAGAGGAAGGGAGAGGGATAGAGAGCTAGAAACATCGATGAGAGAGAAACATCGATCAGCTGCCTCCTGCACACCTCCCACTGAGGATGTACCCGCAACCAAGGTACATGCCCTTGACCGGAATCAAACCTGGGACCTTTCAGTCCGCAGGCCGACGCTCTATCCACTGAGCCAAACCAGTTTCGGCACAACTTGATGTTTTGATTACTTATACTATGGAAAGATCACCACAATCAACTTAATTAACATATCCTCCACCTCTACATAGTTACCATTGTGTTTGTGTTTGTTGATATAGAATACAATATTGCTAACTATGGTCATCATGCTATGCATTAGAATTTATTCATCTCTAGAACTTACTCATCTTGCATAACAAAACTTTGTACCCTTTGACCAACATCACTCTATTTCCCCCTATCCCTGCCAACTGATTTTCAACAAGAATGCCAAGACATATTTCACTGGGTAAAGAATTGTCTTTTCAACAAATGATGCTGGGACAACTGAATATCCATATGCCAAAGAATAAAGTTGAACCTCTTTCTCATTCCATTTATAAAAATTAAATCAAAGTGGATCAAAGATCTAAATATAGAAGCTAAAACTACAAAACTCTTAGAAGAAAACAGTTTTAAATTTTTGTGATGTTGAATTAGGCAATAGGTTTCCTAGCTATGACACCAAAAGCACAATGTAAGGAAAAAAACAGATTAACTGGACATCAACAAAATTAAAACTTTTGTGCTTCAAAACACATCATCAAGAAAGTGAAGACAACCCACAGAACGGAAAAAAATTTCTGCAAACCAAAATTTCTGATAAGGAACTTGTATATAAATACACAATGAACTATTAAAACTCAGTAACAAAAGATATATCCCCCATTTTAAAAATTTGCAAAGGATCTGAATAGACATTTCTCCGAAGTGTGTGTGTGTGTGTGTATGTGTATATATATATATATATACACATACACACACACACACACACACACACACACACACACACACACACACACACACACACACACACACACATATATATGCGGACTCAAGGGTCCCAGGTTTGATTCCGGTCAAGGGCATGTACCTTGGTTGCGGGCACATACCCAGTAGGGAGTGTGCAGGAGGCAGCTGATCGATGTTTCTCTCTCATCACTGTTTCTAACTCTATCCCTCTCCCTTCCTCTTTGTAAAAAATCAATAAAATATATTTTTTTAAAAAAGGACAGATAATAACAAGAGCTGACTATGTAAGAAATTATAGCAATGAAACATTTATAGCTTTCCTTATGGATTGACAATGTCTTCTAATCAATTGTAGGAATAATCTGTTTTCTGATAACTAGAACAAGAATATATTATTAGCAGAACAGGCAGTTTAACTTTATTCCTTTCCTTCTTTACTAAAGCACTCTTCCGTATCATATCTTGTCAGTTATATATGTTTCTGAATGGCTTTCATAAACAAGTAAACTATGATTAGGAGAAAGAATTACACAGAATTTATAAAAGATTCATGTTATTTTTAGTAAGTTTGGAGCCTCATGTATGCTGTTGGGGATATAGTTCTTAGAACATTTTGCCTTTATTTCTTCACACACATACACATAAAATTCTAAATGATAATCCACTAAAATATTATTAAATACGTACCAAAATCTACCCTTGTTAATATGCACTGCATTGGGTGGTCAGTTGTATGCCTTGTTGTTGTTGCACCACTTTCATAACAAGACGCACAAAGATCGTAATCGTAGCAAATTAAACACTTATATCTGCGACCTCGAAAATTTCCTTTTAAACATGCATCACAGCTGACACCTACAAAAAAAAAAAAAGATCATTAATTAGCAATTGTAAAAGGCTACTCTCCATTTCACATTTATAAATTGTTAAGGTGTTCATTTAACCCCATATTTCCTTTCCCAAATGACTAGAAACAACATAGGAAAATAATATAGGAATATCCAAAAATATGGTGAATATGTTACTCTGATTTACACTTAATGAAAATAACTTAAAATGTTTAATAAAATGTTACAAAATCAAACTCACGATACAGCAACAGATGGGTGGTTACCAAAAGGGAAGGAGGTGATAGGTGTGTGTGGGTGAAATGGGTAAAGGGGGTCAAATGTATGGTGACAGATGGAAACTAGAATTTTGGTGTTGAGAATGCTATAGTGTACAATAGCATAATGTATAAATTATAATGTTGCACACCAAAAACTTACATAATATTATAAACCACTGTTACCTTTAATTAAAAAATTATGCCTTGCCCTAGCTGGTTTGGCTCAGTGGATAAAGCATTGGCCTGCGGACTGAAGGGTCCCAGATTCGATTCCAGTCAAAGGCAAATGCCTGGGTTGCAGGCTCCATCCCCAGTAGGGAATGTGCAGGAGGCAGCTGATCAATGGTTCTCTCTCATTATTGATGTTTCTGTCTCTCCCTTTCCCTTCCTCTCTAAAATCAATAAAAATATATTTAAAAAAAATTATGCCTTGATGAGCTAGCAAGAGGTTAAAAACCAAGTGAAAGAAGAAAAGGTAACTAGAATCACTAAAAATATCCGAGCATAGATTTTCATAGCATTGTAAGATAAAAAATAGGAAGCAAGCACAAGGTCTGTTAAGGTGGAGTGTCTAACAGGCAATTTCTCATAAAGCTGAGACCCTATTATAGCAGGTTCTCGAATAATTCCATTTCATTATAATGCTAATGAGAAAAAAAATCAATTTCGTGTCATGGTCACCACTGTCTCCCCATATCTGCGTGGCTTTTCTCTGGGGACTCTATTCCCTCCCACCTCCCAAAGATGTACATGTGAGGTAAATTGGCAGTGTCTACACTGTCTCATGTGAGTGGCCCTGTGATGGAAGCGGGTCTCACCTTGTACCCCGAGCTGCTAGGAGAGATTCCAACCACCGACCAAGCTGAACTGGAATCAATGGGTTGGAAAAGATGATCCTACTTGTTTTTATTCATCTTTCTTAAATGTATGTACAACTCACATTTATTTCAATGTTTAATACTAGAAATATTTTGGGTCTAATTATTTAGAAGTTTGGTGATTTTCTTTTATCAGATATATACCTTAGTAGTTTAACACTTTTTTTGGCTATGATGTGTTTCTATTTTATTTATTCTTTTTTAATTAATGTATTGGGGTGACATTGGTTAATAAAATTACATAGGTTTCAGGTGTATAATTCTATAATATATCATCTGTATATTGTGTGTTCATCATATGTCCCTACACCTTATTCTTCCTTCTCCCACCCCCTTTCCCTCGTAATCACCATACTATTGCCTGTGTCTGAGTTTTTTGTTTTTGCTTAATCCCTTCACCTTATTCACCCAGCTGTGCACACCCCTCCTTCTGAGCTCTCAGTCTGTTCTCTGTTTCTATCTTGTTTGTTAGTTTATTTTGTTCACTACAGTCCATATAAAAATGAAACATATGGTACTTCTCTTTCTCTGACTGGCTTATTTAACTTAGCCTAATGCTCTCTAGGGCTATCCATGTTGTCGCTAAGGGTAAGATTTCCTTTTTTTACAACTGAGTAGTATTCCATTGTGTCCACAGCTTTTTATCTACTCATCCACTGCTAGACACTTGGGCTGATTCCAAATCTTGGCTATTGTAAATAATGCTGCAGTGAACATAAGGGTGGGCATTTATTTTTTTGAATTAGTGTTTCAGGTTTCTTTGGATATATTACCAGGGTGAACCTGCTAGCTCATTATGCAGTTCCATTTTTATTTTTTATAAAACATGTTTTTCATCGGTTTTTGAGAGAGAGGAAGGAGAAGGAGAAAGAAACATGAATGTGAGGGTGAGACATCGATCACCTGCCTCCTGCATAACCCCTATTGGAAATCCAGTCAGTAACCTGGACATGTGTTCTGATTGGGAATCAAACCAGTGACCTCTTGGTGCATGGGTTGATGGTCAACCACTGAACCACACTGGTGAGGCTATTTGCTATTTTTTGAGGTAATTCCATAATGCTTTCCACAGTGGCTGTACCAATCTGCATTCCCACCAACAGTGCACGAGGGTTCCCTTTTCTCCATATCCTCACCAACACTTGTTTGTTGATTTATTTTTTATTTATTTTTTAATTTTTAAATCCTCACCCAAGAATATTTTTCCATTGATTTTTCTGGGGGGAGGGTGCGAGTAGAAGAGAGAGGGAAAGAAAGAAAGATAGAAACACTGATTTGAGAGAAACACATCAATTGGTTGCCTCCTACACATGCCCCAACCAGGGCCCAGGCCAAAGAAAAGCCTGCAACCAAGGTATGTGCCCTTGACTGGAATCAAACCTAGGAACCTATGGTCCACAGACTGACACTCTATCCACTGAGCCGAACTGGCTAGGGCTGTTTGTTGATCAATGATAGCCATTCTGACAGGCACGAGGTGGTTTTAATTTGCATTTCTCTGATGGTTAGTAACACTGAGCATCTTTTCATGTCAATTGCCCAAAGTGTCTACTCAGGTATTGTGCCCATTTTTTAATTGGACTATTTGTTATTTTGGTGTTGAGTTTTATAAGTTCTTTATAAACTTTGGAAGTTAACCCCTTATCAGATGTATCATTGGCGAATATAGTCTCCCATTTGGTGGGTTGTTTTTTCATTTTATTGATGGTTTCCTTTGCTGTGCAAAATTTTTTTTAGTTTCATGTAGTTCTGTTTCTTTTCTTTTGTTTCTCTTGCCTGGGTGATATATCAGGAAAAACAATATTGCTACAAGAAATGTTCAAGGATGGCGGCATAGGTAAAAAACTGTACTTGTCGCCTCCCATCAACACATCAAAAATTACAACTAAAATACAGAACAACCATCATTCAGAACTGCCTGAAAGCTGGCTGAATGGCAGTACTACAACTAGAGAAGTAAAGAAGAAAGGACACTGAGACTGGTAGGAAGGGTGGAGGCATGGAATGGGCTGGTCCGACACCCACATGTGCCCGTTTTTTATTTATTTTTTTATTTTATTTTTTTATTTTTTAAAAATATATTTTATTGATACTTTACAGAGAGGAAGGGAGAGGGATAGAGAGCTAGAAACATCGATGAGAGAGAAACATCCATCAGCTGCCTCCTGCACACCTCCCACTGGGGATGTGCCCGCAACCAAGGTACATGCCCTTGACCGGAATCGAACCCGGGACCCTTCAGTCCGCAGGCCGACGCTCTATCCACTGAGCCAAACCGGTTTTGGCTGTGCCCTTTTTTTTTTTTGTTTTTTTTTTTTTTTAATATATTTTATTGATTTTTTACAGAGAGGAAGGGAGAGGGATAGAGAGCTAGAAACATCGATGAGAGAGAAACATCGATCAGCTGCCTCCTGCACACCCCCCACTGGGGATGTGCCCGCAACCAAGGTACATGCCCTTGACCGGAATCGAACCCGGGACCCTTCAGTCCGCAGGCCGATGCTCTATCCACTGAGCCAAACCGGTTTCGGCGGCTGTGCCCGTTTTTTAATCGGGAGGGAGATCGTCTCTGTGGAGGCTGCCTGTGAGGAGCAAGGGAGGGGTCCCAGCCCCACACCAGACCCACAGCCTAGGGTTCCAAAACTGAGAAGTCCCTGTAACTGAGGGCTGTAAAAACTAGTGGGTATTGTGGCTGAGTGACACAGAGGCTGCTGGAGACCCAGGTGTTCCTCTTAAAGAGCTGGTCACAAACTTACTCAGACTCGAACCCAGACACATATGGGGAAGAACTGGATTGTCTGGCATAGGGGCAGGAATTTAGTTTTCTCCCAGATGGAGGTGCTTGCAGGGGTCACTGTTCCTGTTCTGGGAACCTCCCTGTGGCAGGGCTGACTGGCAGCCATATCTGAGTTTCCATCAGCATGGCACATACTCTTTGCTCTGCCCTGGTGATTCCCAGAGCCCCACCCCCCAACTGTTTGCAGCAGCTTTTCCATATGAAAATAGCTGTCCTGCCTCAGGCTTCAGACTTTGCTAAAATCTCTCAAACAAGCTGCAGCTGGTGCCAGCATGCCCCAAACCTACCAATAAAAGGCCCAAGACCCAGCAATAGCACCAGCCTGCCTTACTTCACAGTTGGGCCTCACCTGGGCACTCCCAAGCTCAATACAAATAGCAGTCATCTGCAGATCCCTCTATAGCTCCTGCTGGGTGGCCCTAGGCCAGGGGTGGGCAAACATTTTGACTCGAGGGCCACAATGGGTTCTTAAACTGGACCGGAGGGCCGGAACAAAAGCATGGATGGAGTGTTTGTGTAAACTAATATAAATTCAAAGTAAAGGAGCGGAGGGGAGAGCAAGAGAACCGGATAGAACAGCCGGATCCGGCCCGCGGGCCGTAGTTTGCCCAAGGCTGCCCTAGGCAGTAGCTAACTTTGCACTGCCCTGGAGGCCCCAAAGCCAGTGACACGGTGGACAGCTTCAGACCATACCAGATTACAACTCTACACATCCACAAACAACATTCAAGGGGCAGACTCAGTGAGCACCAAAGCCCCACTGAAGCAAGTCCTGCTATATAGGGGTCTCCTGTGTAGCACCTCTTCCACTGTAGACTCAGCTGGTCCTCACAGCCAGTTGGCCTGAAGGCCAGTTCCTCCCACTGATGCCAATCAAGGGTCAACTATAACAAGACTGTGCACACAGCCCACACAGGGTGCACCTAGAGTGCCCATCTCAGGTGACTGGGGAGGCTGAGCCACTGGGCCTTACCGGACACCTATTACACAAGGCTAGTCTACCAATTCCAGGAGACACAACAACTCTACTAGTAAATAGAAACAAACACAGAGAAGCAGCCAAAATGGGGAGATAAAGAAACATGTTACAAATGACAGAAATAGAAGTGTGCAAGTTACTGGATCCAGAGTACAAACCAATGGTTATAAGATTACTCAAGGATCTTAATGAGAGCTTCAAGGGACTTAGTGAGACTTTCAAGGATATTAGTGAGAATGTCAAAGACAAAAATAAAGACCAGTCAGAAATTAAGCACACGCTAACTGAAATAAAGAAAAATTTACAGAGATACAACAGTAGAGTAGAGGATTCCGAGAATAGAAGCAAAAAAACACCCAGAAAGAAGAGCAAAAAGAAAAAATAATCCAAAAATATTAAGATGGTTTAAGGAGCCTCTGGGACAACTTCAAGTGTACCAACATTGCATTATGGGGGTGCCAGAAGAAGAAGAGAGAGCAAGATATTGAAAAACCTATTTGAAGAAATAATGGCAGAAAAGTTCCTCTACCTGGGGAAAGAAATAGACTTACAAGTCCAGGAAGCACAGAGAGTCCCAAACAGGAGGAACCCAAAGAGGCCCACAAGACACATCATAATTATCATGCCAAGTGTTAAAGAGAGATCTAAAAGCAGCAAGAAAAAAAGCAGTTAGTTACTTAAAGGGGAGTGCTCATACGACTGTCAGCTGATTTCTCAACAGAAACTTTGTAGGCCAGAAGGAATAGCAAGAAATATTCAAACTGATGAAAAGCAAGCAACTACAACCAAGATTACCCAGCAAAGCTATCGTTTATGATTAAAGGTCAGATAAAGAGCTTCACAGACAAGAAAAAGGTAAAGGAGTTCATCACCACCAAACCAGTATTACATGAAATGTTGAAGGGTATTCTTTAAGAAGAGGAAGAAGAACAAAATAAACTGGTGAATAAAATAGTATCAGAGGCATGGAAACATGGAACACACTGAAGAATCTCAGAAGGAAGGGGGAAGGGGATTGGAAGAGTTTAACCAAAAGATCTTATATATATACTAGAGGCCCAGTGCATGAAATTTGTGCATGGGGTTGGGGGTCCCCTCAGGCCAGCCTGCATCCTCTCCAATCCGGGACATCCCTCTCACAATCCTGGACCGCTGGCTCCTAATCACTCACCTGCCTGCCTTCTTGGTCACCACTAACTGCCCCCCTCCCCCCGCCCGCCACCGGCCTGGTCACCCCCAACTGCCCCCCTCTGCCAGCCTGGTCGCCCCTAACTGCCCCTCCTGCTGGCCTGGTCACCCCCAACTGCCCCCTCTGCTGGCCTGGTTGCCCCACGCAGCCTGCTTGTTCAGTTGTTTGGTCGTCCCTCACTAACCCCCCTGCCGGCCTGGTTGCCCCACACAACCTGCTTGTTTAGTCGTTTGGTCATCCCTCACTAACCCCCCTGCCGGCCCGGTCGTAGGCAGCAATCTTGTGAGGGTGTGATGGTCAATTTGCATATTACCTCTTTATTATATAGGACTAGTGACCCGGTGCACAGATTGCTGCTCATTGAAAGGAAATTAATTAGAAGGTGGGTGGTGGGGCAGGACTAGGCGAGATGGGCCAGACATGCCCTGGAACCAACCTCCCACGGTCCCTCCCCCGAGTCTGCAAAGTGAGCAGGGTCCCTTCAGCAGGTGGGATCCCTTGGCCTGGCCTGCGGGGATTGGGCCAAAACCGGCTCTCCGACATCCCCCGAGGGGTCCCAGAGTGTGAGAGAGCACTCTGCAAAGTTGCTGTTGTACAGGGTGTGGAAGGCAAACACAAGTGTGCAGTAAACCAGATTCGGGGCCAACAGTGCCCCAGCAACAACATAACCCACAGCCGAAGGTGGAATCGTGTGGCTCTGCGAGGAATCAGGCTCCCTCCTCTCTGGTTTCGGGGTGGTCACCCAAGAACCGGCGCTGCCAAATCACTGCAGCTCAGCAGCTCCTGCATTGCGCACCTGTCCCCTGGTGGTCAGTGCACATCATAGCAACTTGTTGGACAGTCAGACACTTAGCATATTAGCCCTTTATATATACAGACCAGAGGCCCGGTGCACGAAATTCATGCACGGTGGGGGGGGGGGACTCCCTTAGCCCGGCCTGCACTCTCTCCAATCGGGGACCCCTCGGGGGATGTCCAACTGCCGGTTCAACACATTATGCAAAGGAACTTGGCCTTGGCAGCATGGCGGTACCTAATAGCATTCAATGTCTTCAGTAAGGTCTGATAGTTTTTCTGAGAGTTCAATGTCAAACCAAATAGATCAATCAACACTGTTTCTGACATCCTTCAGTAACTGTACAAAGCTCTTCAAAGAAGACTTTTGTGCCCCCCCCCAAAGTCACCTGTAAAGAAATATTAACATAAATAAGAATGCAAAATTAGATCAATCTTATATTTACAACAGAAATATATGGCTGGGGGGAGGGGCATTGATCTAAAAATGTGACCAAAATTATAACTCTAGACCCCTCCCAGAAAAGTCAGAAAATTATCATAAGAGAATCATGACAATTAAAGCAAAGCTATTTCTTAATTCATTTTCCAAAAGGATATGTACATCGTTCCAGAAAGGCAACAGTTCCTGTTTTTATTTTCATATAGGTAATTTTAAATAGGAATTTACCTGTTGACTTAGAGTCCTGTTTTTTAACTACATGGTATCAATTTAAGTGATATATCATTAATCCTGACATGACTGCCATGTTAGGTCATATCCCTTCATAAGAAATACGGGGCCTTACATTCAGTATGCTAAACGGAGCTGCAGTTTAAAAATCCCATTTTTAAGAGATAAAAGCCAAAATGACCTATACATTTCTCTCCAGGGTTTACACAATACTCCAGGCATGGCCATTACCACAAAGTGACTGGGATTTGTGTGAGACATGCTTGCTGCCTGCTCCCTACTCCTTCCCGTCAGAGGATCTTCTCACCTCAGCCCATCCTCCCACCCAGGCAGGCGGTCAGTCTTTGGGGACCCGCTTCTGTGCCCCCCTGTGCCCCAGGCTTCCTCTCGCCGCCACTCCTAACATCTACTTCCTACCACACAGGACTCCTGCTTGAGTGCATCACGCTAGTTTTGAAAATATTGAGAAGTGTGGGGTGACTGTGAAATTGCACAAAACATGTCTGTCACAGGTGGATCCAGGCGGTCCCATGCTGGGCTCCCGGTACCGTCTCCACCTGCCTGGACCCGCCCCGCACCTCCCAGCCGCACCCCACCCCGCAGGGACTTCCAGTCGGATGACGCCCTCCACAGGCCACGCCCCTCCCTGTCTCCCGCACTAAACCTCTGCTCGCACCCCCGCCTGTGGCCTGCAGTGAGGCTTTGCCCCCAGCCACCCCAACCTTACCCCAGCCCTCCCCACCCTGAGCCCAGCCCAGTGACACCGGAAGCCGCGGGTGAGTCACCTGAAGTCTCAGTCTGTCCCCGTGCCGCAGGGACCGCCGCAGCCCATGCACCTGCCTCACCCACCTCAGCGCAGACTCCACCGGGCACTGCCTGCCTAGGGCCCCGCAGTCTGTGGACGGACTGCTGGGCGAGGCGAGCAGCAGGGAGGCCGGGGTGAGTGGGGGAGGCGGCGTGCGGGGGAGTCATCAGTTCCGAGTGAAGGTGGCCCATTGAGCCCGCTCCCCGCTGCCCTGCCCCTGCTGTGGGTGCTGCATCTTGTGATGGCATGATGGTCAATTTGCATATTCCTCTTTATTAGATAGGCTAACCATCAAATACAACCACCCTGAGGTTACTAAGCATTATGCCTATTTTGTGAAATGATGCATAGAGAGAGAAACAATTTACCAGATGTTACAGTTAGTAAGTAACCAAGCTGGGGTTTGAACCCACACAGTCTGGCTCCAAAGTCCCATTCCTAAATTAACTGCTCAGCAACTCAGAAAAATCTTGAGCAAACAGGCAAATTTTACCCACTGCAAAAGTCTAGCCTTAGAGTACCTATAAACTAATGAGCCTGCAGTTTTGGGTCACTTCATCCCAGAAGCATACACAGTAGAAAATAGGCTGGAGTAAAAGCCATGGGATTTGGCCTGGGCAGCATAGCTCAGTGGTTGAGCGTCAACCTATGAACCAGGAGAGGTCACATTTCAATTCCCAGTCAGGGCACATGCCCTGGTTGTGGGTTCCATCCCCAGTAGGGGGTGTGCAGGAGGGGATTCTCTCATCATTGATGTTTCTGTCTCTCTCTTTTAATATTTAAAAAAAAAATTTTTTTTTAAAGCCATTGGATCTGAATTCTAGTTCTGACACTGATCTCAAGTAATATGACTGAGCAGCCTTTCCAGACCACAATTTTATTTGGAAAAAAAAGGAAGAATGTTGCCCTGACTGGTTTGGCTCAGTGGATGGAGCGTCGGCCTGCGGACTCAAGGGTCCCAGGTTCGATTCCGGTCGGGGGCATGTGCCTTGGTTGCGGGCACATCCCCAGTGGGGGGCGTGCGGGAGGCAGCTGATTGATGTTTCTCTCTCATCGATGTTTCTGGCTCTCTGTCCCTCTCCCTTCCTCTCTGTAAAAAATCACAATAAAATATATTTAAAAAAAAAAAAAAAAAAAAAAGGAAGAATGTTGATTTCCTTCTAGACCAAAAGGTCTACAGGCAGTCCTTGGGTTACATTGGACGCAACTTAGGTCGCTTCGTGGTTACGTCGCCATTTCCCATTTACAACATTTATTAAAAAAAAAAAAAAGTCCATCATTCCGATGTATGTACATATGTGCTTTATGTTTTTTATTATTTATTTACCACAGGTAAAGGTCAGGAATTGTTATCTTTCTTTTAAATGTTTTTTACTGTTTTATTTCATTACTGCTGTGTATGTGCTCCCTGTGAGTGACGTAGGTGCTTATGTAGGTGGGTTCCAACTTACAGCAAAAATTACATTACTGCCCTAACCAGTTTGGCTCAGTGGATAGAGCGTCAGCCTCCGGACTGAAAGGTCCCAGGTTCGATTCCAGTTAAGGGCATGTACCTTGGTTGCGGACACATCCCCAGTGGGAGGTGTGCAGGAGGCAGCTAATCGATATTTCTCTCTCATTGATGTTTCTAACTCTCTATCCCTCTCCCTTCCTCTCTGTAAAAAATCAATAAAATATATTTTAAAAAAAAGAAAAGAAAATTGCGTTACATTGAGCCATAGGAATGGATCTCTGACTTAACTTGAGGACTGCCTGTATTATCCTATCTTCCTCTTGATTTTATTGGTGAGAAAAGAACTAAAATGAGCTGATTCATTATCAGGCTGCCAGAATGGCCTAATTCTCACAGTGAGCTCTGCTGGTCCGTACCTCTATCCCTGCAGCGCTGGCACAGGAGCCACAGTAGGTTTTCTACATCTATGAGCTCTTTTTTCTGCTATTTTGGTAAAAAGACAAGACCCCCCCGCCCCAAAGACATTTACCTACTAAAATATTTGGGGAACTCAAGCACAATCAACTAGAGAAAGGGCAACATAATCACATCAAGTCTTGATCCCTGATATTCAACCAACCAAATTCTAGTTTATTCATCCAAATGGCTTATACATCTCCACTTGAACATCTTACATCCCTAACCTCTTAGTCTGAAACAGAACTCTTGATCTCCATCCCCCCAAATGCTCTGCCCTCCTCCTGCCTTCCCCATCTCAGTAAGTGGTCTTCTTCTCACCTACTTGCTTTTACCTACACTATACCATCAAGTCCTGTCAGCTCTACATTCAAAGAATTAAATTAAAATGCCTTGCCATGGCCTGTAATGCCCCATTTAACCTGGACCCAGTCTTTCCCTACCTCATCTTCCCTACTTCTCTTTGCCTCATCAGCTCCAACACCCCATTCCTCAAAGAACCTACTTTTTTCTCACCCCAGGCCTTGTATACTTGATGAAGTCTCTGCTTGAGAGTAGTCGCCTTCTCTGCAAGGTCTTCCTGACCATCCTCTCTTAAAAATAGCCACATAGACCACTCCTCCTCTTTCTATCTATTCAATCCTTATTCCCTGCTTTATTTTCTTCAGAATTTTACCACTAGCCAATATTATATTATGTTTCTTTTCTGTACCCTCCTCCCCCATTAAAATGTAAGTTCTACAATAAGAACTTCCTCTTACTCTTTTTCATTACTCTATCCCCAGTTTCAACAATAGTGCCTGGCACAGTGTTTGTTGAACAAATAAATTTTCCTATCCTCTAGTATCTGCCAAACCCTACACTAAATTACTGCTAGAGATGCCTTAGCTATGGCTATCTCCTTCCCTTCCCAGCTAAATCTTTAGGTAGTATTTCCAACCTCTCATGTTCATTCAGGACTTAACACACTGAAATCTGTGCTCTAGTCCACTCCTTTGAAAGTGCTCATTAAGTTCCACAACCTTCCTGATTTCAACAGCCCCAGCCAATGAACACTTCATTCCTTATCTTCTTGACCTTTCTGCAGAAAAACTGACAATATCCTCCTTCTGGCAAATCACCTTCCTAAATTTCAACTCTCTCCTGGTTCTCCTCCTTCTCTCCAGGCTGTCCCCCATTCAGTCAGTGTCCTGCTCCTTTAATGTTGTGTTCCCAAGGGCTTAAAGATCAGTCTCCTCTTCTCAATCCATATGTTCTCACCATCACTGAGCAATCAACTCTACTACTATAGATTCATATTCTTAGCTCAGACATCTTCCTCCTAAATTCCAGACCCACATATTCAACTGCCACTGGACATCTCTACCTGGATGTCCCATAGGTACCTCAAACCCAACATGCTGAAAATGGAAAGTCACTTCTTTTTCCCTGCTTCCCACCCTTAACACATGCTTCTCTGCCCTAGATAAACATCTTAATGGCTCTGAACAACCAATCAAGCCAAAACCCTATGTTTTCCTAGACATTTTGCTCTTCCTCAATCCCTATGTCTAACCAGTCACCAAATATATCTCCTATTTGTACCCACTACAGCAACTGTCTTACTTATGGTCATTTATCTGTCCCCCCTCCTCCTGTAAGTCCATCCTTCAGATGCCAAATTTCCCATGGCCTCCCCTCAAAGGACACTCTTTCTGTTCATGGGATACCCTCCCCACACCACCTAGCCAGCAATCTATCAACTCCCAGCTCAAATGCATGACTTCTTTTGGGATGCCTTCATGAATTCACCCATGAAACTGAGAAGCCTCCCATATCTATTCTTTCATTATACCTTTTAAGTCTAAACTTATTATAGTTCTTACTTCACTGTATTACAACCACCTTTCTCACCTCAGAGGGTTGGAACCCCCTTTGTTTTTTTTGTCTCCAGTATCCAACACAATGTCTCCACATAGAAAAGGTATTCAATATATATTAAGTGAACAGATTAAAGCAGGGGTCAGCAAACCATGGCCTACCACATGTTTTTGTACATACTAGCTAAGAATGCTTTTTACATTTTTAAATGTTTAGAAAAAGGAAATTCTAAAGAGTACTATGGTGATGCCTGAAAATTACATGTAATTCAAATTTCAGTGCCCATAAACAAAGGTTTATTGGATCACAGCCACCCATGCTCACCTGTGTATGTTTAGTCTTATGGCAGCTTTCATGCCAAAAGCAGAGTGGAGGAGTTGCAATGGAGACCATGTGGCCCGCAAAGCCGTGGATGCTATTTAACTCTGCACAGAAGTTTGCTGACATTTGCATGAAATATAAGTGAACATGGGCTTTGGTTTCTGACAGAATTAATTCAATTCCTGGTTTTACCATTTACTATCTTTATGACCTAGGACAAATAACCTACCTCTGAGATCCAATTCCTTATTTTGTAAAATGGGAAAACATCTTGCTGTGTTGCTTTAAAATTTTACTAGGCCTTTTAATTGAGGTCCCTGCTGTAGAAACCAGTCTATAAAGGGCCAGGTACAGAGTATGGCCTGGGTCTAAATCCCCGCTGTATCACAGATCATCTGACTTTTGGCAAGGTACTTAATTTCTCAGTGCATCAACTTCCTCATCTGTAAAACTGGGATAATAATATGTATCTCAAGGACAGTTGCAAGAATTAAATGAGTTGGCACATGTGAAATGCTGAACATCAATGCCTGTTAGGTAGTAAACACTGAATATGTATGCTACTACTAGAGGCCCAGTGCACAAAATTAGTGCACAGGTAGAGTCCCTAGGCCTGGCTGGTGATCAGGGCCAATTGGGGCCTCCTGGCTGCTGGCTAAGGCCTCCCTTTGTTCTGCGCCACCCCCTGGTGGTGAGTGATGGGTCTCCCAACTGAACTCCCATGGGGACAATTTGTATGTTAGGCGTTTATATATATATAGGTTAATATTAATACTAGTTTCTCCCCTTCCCATCTCTTCATCTCCTCTACCTTCCATCCCTATTCAAAGAAGAGGGTCCTGGCTGGGTGACTCAACTGGCTGGAGCATTGTCCTATACATCAAAAGGTTGTGGGTTCCATTCCCAGTTGGGGCATGTACTGGAGGCAACCAATGGATGTTTCCCTCTCACATGGATGTCTCTCTCTCTCTCTCTTTCTCTCAAATCAATGTCGAAACCGGTTTGGTTCAGTGGATACAGTGTCGGCCTGTGGACTGAAAGGTCCCAGGTTCAATTCCAGTCAAGGGCATGTACCTTGGTTGCGGGCACATCCCCAGTTGGGGGTGTGCAGGAGGCAGCTGATTGATGTTTCTCTCTCATCGATGTTTCTGACTCTCTATCCCTCTCCCTTCCTCTCTGTAAAAAATCAATAAAATATATTTTTAAAAAAAGAAACCTTCATCTCCGCAGATGCCGCCGCCCCAGAGCCACCCATGACCAGCCCTTGGGCTGTGTCTCCTTCAAGCTGTCTGTAGACAAAGTTTCAAAGACAGCAGAAAACTTCCATGCTCTGAGCACTGGGGAGAAATAAAGGTTCCTGCTTTCATAGAATTATTCTGCGATTTATGTGCCAGGGTGGTGACTTCACATGCCAAAATGGCACAGGCAGCAAGTCCATCTATGGGGAGAAATTTGAAGATAAGAACTTCATCCTGAAACATACAGGTCCTGGCATCTTGTCCATGGCAAATGCTGGACCTAACACAAACGGCTCCCAGTTTTTCATCTGCGCTGCCAAGACTGAGTGGTTGGATGGCAAGCATGTGGTCTTCAGCCAGGTGAAAGACGCATGGATATTGTGACAGCCATGGAGCACTTGGGTCCAGGAATGGCAAGACCAGGAAGAAGGCACCATTGCTGCCCTAACCAGTTTGGCTCAGTGGATAGAGCGTCGGTCTGCGGACTCAAGGGTCCCGGGTTCGATTCTGGTCAAGGGCATGTACCTTGGTTGCAGGCACATCCCCAGTAGGAGGTGTGCAGGAGGCAGCTGATGGAAGTTTCTCTCTCATCGATGTTTCTAACTCTCTATTCCTCTCCTTTCCTCTCTGTAAAAAAATCAATAAAATATATTTAAAAAAAAAAAAAAAAAAGAAGCACATGTCCATCATTTCACTTAAAAAAAAAAAAAAGGAGGAGACACCATTGCTGACTGTGGACAATTCTAATAAATTTGACTTGTGTTTTATCTTAACTACCAGATTATTCCTTCTGTAGCTCAGGAGAGCACCCCTTCAGCCTGATTTGCTTAGAATCTATATATATAAAAGCCTAAATGACCGGCCGACTGGCCAGTAGCTATGACACACACTGACCACCAGGGGGCAGATGCTCAATACAGGAGCAGAAACCACAGGCATAGAAACATGGAACAAACTGATGAATCTCAGAGGGAAGGGAGGAGGGTGGAGGACAGGAAGAGATTAACCGAAGATCTTATATGCATACTATAGGCCTGGTGCACAGATTTGTGCACTGGTGGGGTCCCTCGGTCTGGCCTGCGCCCTCTCGCAATCCAGGACCCCTCAGGGGATGTCGGAGAGCCGGCTTTGGCCCGATCCCTGCAGGCCAGGCCAAGGGACCCCACCGGTGCACAAATCCGTGCACCGAGCCTCTAGTGTCCTATAATCTTTGTGCTCTTGCCACAGTTCACTGGGTTCCATAATTTCCTTACCCCTTCCTTCCCAGTCTAGCTGGATTGCAGAGTTAAGTTTATGATTATGAAATAAAAACTGAACAGTTGTCAAAAAAAAAAAAAAAAAAAGCCTTCATCTAAAGGACTAAGTTAATATCTGCATGGTAAGTGCTGTTAGGGTCTTTGTGGCTTCCAAATCACTTCACAATCATGGTTCTTCTCTTAGCAATCTGATGATCCTCCCTTCTCCAGATGCTTTCTTCCTTAGAAATCTAGCCAATCCCAGGATTCAATGTAGGGGCTATAAAATTCTTATCTCTAGCTAAGATCTCTCTCCCTTGAGTGGCACTATAGCATTTTGCAACTCTTGATTTCTACCTAATGGCCTACCATCACTTTAAATTCAAAATGCTGAAAGCTGAAAATTGCTTTACCCCATCTCTCCTCTGGCTAGTTTGTTCTGAAATTATACTTTAGTCCCTGCTCACTCGCATGGAGACCTTATTTCAAGTAATTTTTTTTTTGTTTTGTTCCTACTGCCATGGACTAATTTAGGCCTTTTTAACTTCAAGTTTATTTCACCCAAAAGCCTCTAACTGGACTCCCTGCCATAGGCAATAATCTCTTCTGCACACACTAACCTTCCTAAAACATACCATTTTTCATCATGACCTTTCTCTGCTTAAAACTTGAGATGTGCCCTAACCGGTTTGACTCAGTGGATAGAGCGTCGGCCTGTGGACTGAAGGGTCCCAGGTTCGATTCCGGTCAAGGGCATGTACCTTGGTTGCGGGCACATCCCCAGTGGGGGGTGTGCGGGAGGCAGCTGATGGATGTTTCTCTCTCATCGATGTTTCTACCTCTCTATCCCTCTCCCTTCCTCTCTGTAAAAAAATCAGTAAAATATATTAAAAACAGACAAACAAACAAACAAAAAAAACTTGAGATGCACTGCCCTCTCTTTTCTATCCCATAATCAGTATGGAAAAAGGAAAAGATTCACTTTAGTGTGGCAACCAAAATCCTTTCCTATCTATCTTGCTCCAATCCTCCTTTCTAATCTTATCTCCCACGTTAAAAATACCATCACTTTGCCCTGCCTGGTGTAGCTCAGTTGGTTGAGCATTGTCCCATACACCAAAAGGTTGCCAGTTCAATTCCAGGTCAGAGCACATGCCCGGGTTGTGGGTTCGGTCCCAGGTTGGGGTGAGTATGAGAGGCAACCTACCAATGTTTCTTTCTCCCTCTCTCTCTCTAAAAAATCAATAAAAAGATATTTTTTTTTAAATATTTTTTTTAAATATATTTTATTGATTTATTACAGAGAGGAACGGAGAGGGATAGAGAGTTAGAAACATCGATGAGAGAGAAACATCGATCAGCTGCCTCCTGCACACCTCCTACTGGGGATGTGCCCGCAACCAAGGTACATGCCCTTGACCGGAATCGAACCCGGGACCCTTCAGTCCGCAGGCCGATGCTCTATCCACTGAGCCAAACCGGTTTCGGCTATAAAAAGATATTTTTAAAAAAATACCATCACCTTGCCCTAACTGGTTTGGCTCAATGGGTAGAGCGTCAGCCTGTGGACTGAAAGGTCCTGGGTTCGATTCCAGTCAAGGGCACATGCCCTGGTTGTGGGCTCAGTCCCCAGTGGGGGCTGTGCAGGAGGCAGCCAATCAATGATTCTCTCTCATCATCGATGTTTCTATCTCTCTCCCCCTCTTCCTTCCTCTCTGAAATCAATAAAAATATATTTAAAAAAAATACCATCACCTTATATTTATGCAGTGCTTTCCTTAACTTAGAAAACATTCTTACAAGTGTTTGCACTCCATCACCACACACCTTTAGAGAGAGGCAAAGCAAGCATTAGTATCCTTCTTTTACAGAAGAAAAAACAGACTTGTAGCACTGAACTAAAGTCAAAACAAAGGGTCCCTGTTCCACTTTCCCCTTGGAATCATACGCAATGCAACCTATCAATCTTTTTAATACCTCACTCCCACTACTAATATATAGGAGTCTTCTGTTTCAGAAACTCTCGTCTCCTTGGTGTTGTCCCATCCACCTATCTCCAACCCACCTCGTGTTTTCTTAGCTCTGCTTTATCTCCCACTACTCTCCCACTTGGTAGACTCCTCTGTCCCCAACTCTTGTTATAAAAACAAAGAACGTCTTCGAGTCCTGAGTTTAAATGCCAACTTTTTGGGAACGCCTTCTCTGACACCCAAAAAGCATTCTATTCCACTTGCCAACACTATGGAACTTGTAGTAACTGATTTGACACTTATTGCCCCAGTCATACTACAGCTAGTTTATTTTATATGCTTACCAGGGGTGGGCAAACTTTTTGACTCGAGGGCCACGATGGGTTCTTAAACTGGACCGCAGGGCCGGAACTAAAGCATGGATGGAGTGTTTGTGTGAACTAATATAAATTCAAAGTAAAGGAGCGGAGGGGAGAGCAAGAGAACCGGATAGAACAGCCGGATCCGGCCCGCGGGCCGTAGTTTACCCATGGCTGGCTTAGACCTTCCCATATCTCCTCCAGAAGGAAAACGTGTATTAGGAGTTTTCTATTTTCCTCACATTACCTATGACAATACCTTGTCCATAAGGACTCAAAGTTTTGGATTAGACAGCCTAGGCCAGTGTCTTCAAATAGCCAGGCACAATTCGTGAGTAGAATGAGAAATAAATCCAGAAGGTCACAACTAATATTTTTGTTTTTAATAAAACAGAATAGAAAATGGAATTCATCTCTCATAGTAAAGATGAGTACTGTTTTCTGAAACCCTTATTTCATTACATATGCATATAACTACTGACTCATAATACCAAATACATTTTTTGTTAGATTATATATATTTTTTAAGTTTGAATGCTGCTAATGCACATGACCCAATTTCTAGGCTCCAAGGTTTTACATTCTAACCAGGGAGATATTTTTTCTCCACCAAACTGTATACCCTCCAAGAAAATTCAGTGAAACAAAATACATAGATAGTACATAGGGGCTGAGGGAGACAAAGCTTAAGAGTGATGAAAGGAGGGGAAAGTTTGTAAAAAAATGTTTCTTAGAGCCGGGCCAGCATGGTTGAGCGTCGACCTATGAACCAGGAGGTCACGGTTAGATTCTGGACAGGGCATACACCTAGGATTGCAGGCTCAATCCCCAGTAGGGGGTGTGCAGGAGGCAGCCAGATTCTCTCTCATCATTGATGTTTCTATCTCTCTCTTCCTCTCCCTTTCTCTCTGAAATCACCAAAAATATATATTAAAACAAAAAAAGAAATGTTTCTTAGAGATGTTGAAATATGCTACAAGGTATTTAGTTTCCAGACTCTGCCATTTATTTAGCAAAAAAGACCACTATATAGAAGGGTTTCCAAAATTGTCTCAAAGCACTCACAGTTAAACCTAGAGCGCACTGCAGCCTACAATATAAGAGGATGCAGGATCTGGCCCCCGCTATCCCAGCCTCAGTTCCTACCTCTTTTCCCCCCTCAATCACTTTCCTCCTTGGCCTCATTGCTATTCCCAGACATTCCAAGTTTCAGGGCCTCTGCACTTGCTGTACATTCAGACATATCCCTCCTTCCTCCTTTAAATATCCTTCTCTGTTAATGTCCCATCTTCAGAAAGACTCTCCATGACCACCATATATAAAGTAGGCCCCCCTTCCCTAGTCCCTTAACCTGCTGTATGGTTTTTCATAACACTTGCCACCTCTTAACACTCTACTGCACATTTATTCCTCCATTGTCTATCCCAGCCTTGGGCAAACTACGGCCCGCAGGCCGGATCCGGCTGTTTTATCCGGTTCTCTTGCTCTCCCCTCCGCTCCTTTACTTTGAATTTATATTAGTTCACACAAACACTCCATCCATGCTTTTGTTCCGGCACTCCGGTCCAGTTTAAGAACTCATTGTGGCCCTCGAGTCAAAAAGTTTGCCCACCCCTGGTCTATCCCAAGGATCCACAAACTTTTCTGTAAAGAGCCAGATAATACATATTTTCAGCTTTCTCTGTCACAGCTACTCAACTCTGCCACTCTAGTACAAAAACAGCTTAGACAATATGTAAATGAGCAGATGTGGCTGTGCTGCAATAAAACTTTATTTACAAAAACAGGTAGCCCTGGCCAGGTGGCTCAGTTAGATGGAGTCATTCAGTACACCAAAAGGTTGTGGGGTTAGGTTCCCAGTCAGGGTGCATACAGGAGGCAACCGATCAATGTTTCTCTATCACATCAACGTTTCTTCTCACTCTCTTTTCCTCTCTCTCTAAAATCAATTTAAAAAAATATCCTTGGGTAAGGATTAAAACAAACTAAAAAACAACAAAACAGGTAGCCGGCTGGATTTGGCCCACAGGCCATATACTCCTGCTACACTCCTTCTAATAAAAAGTGACTGTCACAAGGACAAGGATCTTCTCTGGCCCCAAGTACACTTTTGATAAATGTGTGTTGAGTAAATAAACAGCATTAGTCTGGAGTCGGGAGTTATACTCCTCTTCCACCTCCAAATAACGTGCTGTTCAAGAATGAGGCCAAGGTCAGCAGCTCCATTTCCATTTAGTAGTAGCACATCATGAAAGATGGTTGTACACTCAGTGTGCTCGTCAACAGCAGTGACCATCTCACACACAAATGCCTTTGGTCACAACTGGGACCTGAGAACATGTTAAAACAGACTGCTGGGCTTCACTCACAAAAGTGCCAATTCAGTAGGTTTAGGGTACTGTCCAAGAATCTGCCTTTCCAGCAAGAGCCCAGGTGATGCAGATACTGCTGGTCCTGAATCACACTTTGAGAAACACTGGATGAGAGTACCTAAATACTAGAGTACTAACATTTTTATACTGTTTTTTTTTGTTGTTGGTTACAAATCCCTTTATTTTCATATGACTTACATGTAAATCTTTTTTTTAATTGATATAAATGCTCTTCAATCTGAATGCCTACAAAGTGATCAGAATTTATATACATTTGTAGATGTCTGTAAAGTGGGTTTCTATTGTAAATGATAACTAAAGTAGGTTAAAAAATAATTTTAAGGTGAAAAAGGAAGGAAAAATCTAGGTTCCTGGAAGAGAAATTTAAGAAGTAGAAATCCAGAATGTTAATTAATAGACCATTAAGGATATGGCAATAATGCATCAAAATGTACATACAGCCCTAGCTGGTTTGGCTAGGTGGATAGAGTGTCGGCCTGCGGACTGAAGAGTCCCGGGTTTGATTCCGGTCGAGGGCACGTGCCCGGGTTGTGGGTTTGGTCCCCAGTAGGGGATGTGCAGGAGGCAGTCAATCAATGATTCGCTCTCATCATTGATGCTTCTATCTCTCTCTGCCCTCTCCCTTCCTCTCTGAAATCAATAAAAAATCTATATTTTAAAAAATGTACATACAGCCTGGCCAGCGTGGCTCAGTGGTTGAGCATCAACCTATGACCCAGGAGGTCACAGCTTGATTCCCAGTCAGGGTACATGTCCAGATTGCAGGCTCGATCCCCATTGTGGGGCGTGCAGGAGGCAGCTGATCAACGATTCTCTCTCATCACTGATGTTTCTATGTCTCTCTCTCTCCCTTCCTCTCTGAAATCAATAAAGATTTTTTTAAATGTACCTACAGAAGAGACAGCATATAATCAACCATGAATTAGCAGATCCCCAATGCACAAGTCTAAAGATGATTTTCAGCTAAGATCAAGTATTTTTGGTGAGAGATTAAATAAAGACGATGTGGTACATATACACAATAGAATATTACTTGGCCATAAAAATGATATCTTATAATTTGCAACAACATGGGTGGACCTAGAGGATATTATGCTAAATGAATAAGTCAGACAGAGAAAGACCAATAACATATGATCTCACTTATATGTGAAATGTATTAAACAAATAAGCAAAACAGAAACAGACTCACAGATATAGAGACCTAACTGATGGTTGTCAGGAGTGGAGGGGGATTATTGAGGGGCTGGGTAAAAAAGGTGAAGGGATTAAGAAGTACAAATTGGCAGTTACAAAAGTCATGGGGATGTTAAGTATAGCATAGGAAATATAGTAAATAATATTTTAGTAACATGGTACCAGATGGGTACTAGACTTATCCCGGGGATCACTCTGTAAGTTATATATATGGCTAACCACTATACTGTACAACTAAAACTGATATAATGCCCTGGCTGGTCTGGCTCAGTGGATAGAGCGTCGGCCTGCGGACTGAAGGGTCCCAGGTTTGATTTTGGTCAGGGGCATGTACCTTGGTTGTGGGCACATCCCCAGTGGGGAGTGTGCAGGAGGCAGCTGATCGATGTTTCTAACTCTCTATCCCTCTCCCTTCCTCTCTATAAAAAAATCAATAAAATATATTTTTTTAAAAAGAAAATAAAACTGATATAATATTGAATGTCAACTGTAATTGAAAAAGAAAAGTATTTTTGGTAAAAATTTAGCATCTGAATTAAACTGCTAAGCGTAAAACATACATCAACTTTGTAAAGAAAAAGACTGTAAAAATATCTCATTAACAAAGTTTATGTTGATTACACATGGAAATGTTATTTTGGATATATGTATTAAATTATTAAAATTAATTGTACCTTCTCAGTTGTTACTGTGGCTACCAGAGTTAAAATTACATGTGACTTGCACTAGATTTCCATTGGAAGGTGATATAGTGTACCCCAATTCTGCAAATAGATTTGCTATCTCCTCCCACTTTGGGTGTTTTCTATAAAGCTTCTAGAAAATGTTATGGAGCAATGAATGAACATGAAGATATGAGCATGTCTAACATGGACTGAAGATCTTTGACCTTGGCCTAATGTAGGAACACCACAGGTCAAGTCCTCATCCATTGTCACTTGATGTTCTAATCACCACACTAGTATTTCCTAGGGAAGATTAGTTCCCCGTGACCATTCTGTATATCCATATCAATAGCTATACAAACACACTGCACAGTTTACATTCATTTCAAATTGCAACTGAATGTATCAGAATCCCTAGTGGTGTTTATAAAGCTGAACATTAAGATCTCTGACTATAAAAACTACCTGGTTCCCAGCACCCTACCACCCCCAGCGCCCAGCATGTTATTTTCTTCTTACAGAAAGGGACACATCTGTAACAATTCCTGTAATCCCTGCCATTTTACTTCAATGCCCTTAACTTTGACTTTAGAAA
Organism: Plecotus auritus; assembly: GCF_963455305.1. Lineage (NCBI taxonomy): Eukaryota > Metazoa > Chordata > Mammalia > Chiroptera > Vespertilionidae > Plecotus > Plecotus auritus. Next base: position 119,809,067 of record NC_137782.1, read on the forward strand.
GCTTTGCACTGGCTTGTACTGCCTCACTTCACTCTACAGCCACAGAGGAAGGCCCCCCAAAGGGGGACACTGAGACTGGTTGAAAAAGAATAGCAGAAGTAGGGTCTAGTTACCCAACAGCTGCTATATAACCATTGCAAAAAACTACACTGAATAGAAAAATTAAACATTTCACCCGAGTTCTTTTCTCTCCAAGCATAAAAAGGATACAAACCTATTAGGAATAATCTACTTATTAACATATGCAGACAGATGTGTTTTGAGACTCCCATAGTCTAAGGGCAATACTGTTATGGAGAGAAATGCACTGCTGGGTGGAATTAGAAATAACTGTTAAACAAATAAAAATAAGCTCTTAAAAAAGGAGGGGGTTGCAAATAATGCCAAAAGATTAAAATACTTATATTATTTAATTACCTTTTCATAAAATATAAACTTTAAGGACTAATTCCAGCACACTGGGAAAGACCACAGCCCATGCAACAGGAAAGCATGTAAATCCCAAAATGTGTTTCAAACCACTGAATGTTACCATTCTGCAGCAGGGTCAACAACTTGTGGCCAGCTCTGGAGATGACTCTGAGTACTACTCAAGTAGGTAGTCCATAAATATTCACTGGACGAATGACCGAAGGAACCAGAAAACTCATGCACATGGTACAATTACTATGCAGAAGCCACGGCCAGTTAATCTGAAACCAGAGCCAGGAGTAGCTAGAACAAAACATACTGAGTCTAGTCCCTGGCCATTCCCTCACAAGCCAGCTCTCTTAAGTTATTTTCGCTCTGTGTAGTTTATTTATCTCATCTTACTTTTATGAAAATTGTAAGCCTTCTTTCCCACAATATCCCTTCCTTTTAACCAGCTTCCCCTCATAAAAACTAAGGAGAGTATTTTCCAGTCTCATCATTTTTTAGACAAGTACTACCATCTCTAACCATCACCCACAAATGTGCAGCGGGCCTCCCAAAGGTCAGACACCATGCTAAGAGGTAAGGTACAAAGGTAAGTAACACTATACCTACCCCTCAGATAGCCTGTGGGGAAGGCAGACAGACAAGTGAACAATGATAGCTGTAAAAAAAATGCCTGGAGAATAAGGCAGGAGTGCCACTGGATGGACCCTTAACTTTGCTAGGTGGGAGGGGAGGGTGACAGTCTTAGAGGAACAATTAAAAAAAAAATCAAAACTAAAAAATAAATTATCATCGAAATGCCTGTGACTGTTGTGATGATAGTCAAAGCATCTAGTTAGCACTCTAAAGTGACTCTTCTAATGAAAATCCTTACTCTGGAAAGAGCTGAAGTTCGTGACACTGGCACTGAGTACTATCAAGAGAGGGACACCCCCCCCCCCCCCACACACACACACAATTCAGCAGAAGATAATGCAAACCAAATTAGTCATGATATCAAGAGGCTTTACCCACTCACTGTCGGTCCCTCCTGGCTGAAGGTGACTAAACTGACCCACTCTTTTGAGTTCAGTTGGTTTTTCTAGCAGCAGTGCTAGATTTGCAGGCTCCCTCCACACGTTCTCCCTGACACCCCTGTGGCCACTGGCCCGTCTGCTGGACTGCTGGTTGGAACTGTGGTCATGGAAGAGATAAACTGATGGACCCACACTCTGCTTTGTTACTATTCAAAAAGACAACTAAAAACATGATTAACAAACACTGTGGGAACCCGTGAGAGGTGGAAGGGATGGCACCATGGAAACTGCCTCACAAGGCAATTCACCTTTGCCTAGATTCACAGGACACTGAGCTTGCATCTCCTGGTACCAGTGCTTAGGACGTTTCATGAGGCACGAATTGGTTTGTTTCTGACTGGCTACAGATCATTTCCAAGCTTCATGTCCACCTTGCTTTTCCTCTGCCATTACCCTCCAGGCCTCTTGTCATTTAGCACCCCAAGAACCACCTCTTTTCTTCACCACTTCCTTCCTTACCATAGAATCAAGGTAATAATATGTTCCCTTAGGAAGCTGTCTGCCTTATCCCTTTATCTTTCACATAATCAGGACATGGCTTATTTTAAAAATTAAAGTATTTATACAGATCAGCATATTTTTTAAAATGCTCAGATCTGTATAATTAAGGGGCTCTTGGCTCAATTTTAATGAATAACTTTAGTTAGAGAAAAAACTATATTATTTTAAGGAAATGAAAAACATCATGGCTCCTAGCACAACACTGAAATTAATCTTTTATAAATAAATATTTTAATTATGAACAGCACTCTAGTTTTAACTTTTATGAATATGAATTGTAGGAAATGTTTCCTTTGGGTCTATATTTATGCCAGTAGCCCAAAAGTAGTATATATAATGTAATTAAAAAACACTATTTCTATAATAATCCAATGATGCCTTAACCTTCACTAAAAACAACTTTTGGAACCTCCATTTAAAAAACGAAAACAGCCCCACCTGGGTGGCATAGTTGGTTGGAGCGTAGTCCGGTATACCAAAAAGGTTGCTGGTTCGATCCCAGGTCAAGGCAAGTACGGGAGACAAAAGATTAATGTTTTTCTCTCTCATTCCCTTCCTCTCCCCCTAAAATTTAAAAAAAACAACAAACCCACATATCCTTGGATGAGGAGGATTAAAAACAAAACCCACAAAACCTCAGCAAATGTATATAGATGCTACAGAGCTGATGACTCATAAGTGCATGGATTTTTAAAAAAACACTGCAAGCCTAATATGAAGGAACTTGTTTGGTCATTTCATATCAGAAGTTTCCTAAGTTTCTACTGTGAAAAAATATTGAATCTTTAAACAAGTTTGCTGCTAATACATCTTAAGATTCTAAAACTAAAAGGAATTTCTTCCAAATTAAATCTACAATTTAAAAGAGAGTAAAGTTATATATTTTTGCAATAAAACACAAATGTCAATATAGGAAAAATAGGCTTCAAAATCAACTTTATATGAAATCACAAACCAAAGACTCCAGAAATTAAAATATTTACATTCTTATCTTTCTTTTATTGAAAGTAAAGGTAAATATAATTCATGATGTATTGAAATTGAAAAAGTATAAGAAAGAATGTCATAATCCTTTTATAGATCACAGTTAAAGTAAAATAAACTGACTGACATGATAAAGATCTTTTCAGTGGGAGTTAATTTTACTTTGCTACAGGGAGGCAAAAGTCATCACATTAAAATCACATGTTAATTACCAATCTTGTCTTTGTAATCCCCAAATTCTGAAAACAAAATTATTGCAATTCACTCTGGGATTGTTTATATATGTTTTTTAGTGTCAGACAATTTTTAGAAAAGAGAAAATCTGAATCTACTAACAGAAGAATGGTACAATTTCAAAAAAAATGGTACAACTTTCAGAAATTAGATTAATGGCCTGCCCACTCTTGTATTTACATTTAAAAAATAAACAGTATCACAAATGCTTCTGAGAACAACAAAACAATATGATCACCTGTCCATTTATCCACTATCATTTTTACATATGGAAATCTTCAAAGCTAGGGAAAGCATAAATCAGGTAAAGACAAGGACTGTACAGTATTTGAAATAGCAAATAATTTTATCCAAACCCAAGAGTAACCCACCAAAAGTTAAGACAGCACTCAAGAAAAAAAAAGTGCCGAAACCGGTTTGGCTCAGTGGATAGAGCGTCGGCCTGCGGACTGAAGGGTCCCGGGTTCGATTCCGGTCAAGGGCATGTACCTTGGTTGCCGGCACATCCCCAGTGCGGGGTGTGCAGGAGGCAGCTGATTGATGTTTCTCTGTCATCGATGTTTCTAGCTTAGCTCTCTATCCCTCTCCCTTCCTCTCTGTAAAAAGTCAATAAAATATATTTATTAAAAACAAAAACGTTAGTCCTGGCCAGTGTGGCTCAGTTAGCTGAGCATCCTCCTATGCACCAAAAGTTGGCAGGTTCAATACCTGGTTAGGACATGGAAGGGAGACAGCCAATCAATGTTTCTCACATCAATGTTTCTCTCTCTCCCACTTTCCCTTCCTCTCTCAAATCAGTAAAAACATATTTAAAGAAAAAAGTGTTAGAAATTACAATAGATTGTCTCTGAAATTGGACAAAATTATGAAAAACGGTAATTATTGTCATCAATTTGTCCCTTTCTTATGGCATGTCTCACATTGTGCTATAGTTAAGGTAAGGAGCTGTGTCTCATTTATCCTCACATTCCTTGGTATCTGGCAAAGTGCCTAATACATAGTAGCAACTGAAAAAAGGTTGAATGTCTTAAGACAGTAAGTGTATTCCTAACTCTGGGTAGTCAATTAGGTCCAATTCATGCAAGAGCATTAATAACTTCATTTTCGCTAATAAGTACTTAGATGAGTTGTATGTAGTGAAATATTAAAAGATACTCTTACAAATAAAATAGAAAATAATTGGTTTCACCAGGTGTAACATGGTATTTGTATGGTGAACATTAAGTAATTGGGCACTTATGTTGTAAAATGTTAACATAACAACATTACAAAATGAATTAAAACAGACCCTGGAATTCTGGCTGGGATAGTCATAATGGGCAAGCAGGAGACAAGGGAAGGTCCTGCCACCCCCACTCAGGTTCTGGAAAGGTGAGGAGCCTGTTTCCAAACCTGGGAACAACTACTTCTATCCCAATCTGCATAGTGCTGCTGGAAACTGAAGTACAGAATGGGTTTGGTCCATAGATGCAGTCCCCATTACCCCAAAGGAAATGATGGAATACAAAATTCCATTTCCATAAACTCTCTAAAGCTTTAGTCTAGAGCAGTGGTTCTCGACCTTTCTAATGCCACGACTCTTTAATACAGTTCCTCATGTTGTGGTGACCCTCAACCATAAAATTATTTTCATTGCTACTTCATAACTGTAATTTTGCTACTGTTATGAATCGTAATGTAAATATCTGTGTTTTCCGATGGTCTTAGGCTCTACAGCAGCAGTTCTCAACCTGTGGGTCGCAATAATTTTATGGTTGGGGGTCACCACAACACGAGGAACTGTATAAAAGGGTCACGGCATTAGAAAGGTTGAGAACCACTGGTCTAGAGCAAAAGAAGGCAAATTATAGCCCTGGGCCCAACTGGGCCAAATTCAGCCACCTTCTATGTAAGGTCTGCAAGCTAAGAATGGTTTTTACATTTTTAAATGGTAAACCTGAGTCTTATTTCATGACACATGAAAATTACATGAAATTCAAATGTCAGTCTATAAATAAAAGTTTTAATTAGAACATGGTTGTGCTCATTCATTTACATGTTGTCTATAGCTGCATTTACACTACAATGGCAGAGCTGACCTCATGGCTTACCAAACCACAATATTTACTACCTGCCCCTTTTCAGAAGACTTATGCCGACCCCTGAGCTAACGCATTCTATGCTGCTGGCTGCTTCTCCTTTCTCAGGGGTAGTCAGTCCACTGCTTCACAAGGTAGAGTCTAAGCTTGATAGATGTTCATCTTGGAGCTGTGTTGTCCAAAGTTACATCTTACATATAGATACATTAGTGCAACTCATTAAGGTGGACACAAAGACAAAGTAACAAATTACAGGCATACAGAAGGTACTGAAAAGGAAACACAATGCAAGTACATTACCGGCAGCACAGTTCACCGGACTACTACTACATCCAGTTCTGGGATACACTAGTGAAAGGAAACAAGAACTACAGAGAATCTGAAGGTGGACAGATGAATAACACTGAAATGCTAAAAGAAATGGGATTAGCCGGGCAGGCATTGCTCAGTGGTTGAGCATCAATCTATAAACCAGGAGATCATGGTTTGATTCCCCGTCAGGGCACATGCCTGGGCTGCGGTTGCAGGCTGGATCCCCAAGTGTGGGCTTGCAGGAAACAGCCGATCAATGATTCTCTCTCATCACTGATGTTTCTATCTCTCTCTCTCCCTTCCTTCCTCTCCGAAATCAGTAAAAATATATTTAAAAGAAATAGGAAAAGTAGGTCCAAAGAGAAAGGTAAAAAAAGCTAGAACAGTAAGGGTGTCAAACTGTATTGATTGTTAGGTTAAATTCCTAATGATGAAAGTAATAGCAACCTGAACTAATATTCCACAAAACATCTAATGAATTAAATGTGATTCTTAATGAGACTGCCATTCCTGCCTTAGACCCTTAGACATAAACTAGACCCTTAAAAGATCACTTGTTAAATATTGTACTACAGTCTTCAAGTGATGTATTATAAGAATGTTCCTTTTTCAGAAATATCTGGTGTTATGTAAGTTACCAGAAAAGGTGTGCTATTAATGTCCTAAGGTTCAGTAATATTCAACAACTAAAAAGTATTGTAAGTTTCAAAGCCACATGCTTTTCCACAGGGCCAAGTAGGGGGAAATGGGCTTAGAGTACAGATTTGTTACACTCAAGAATACTGGCACTGTGGGATTTTAATTACTCCTAAAACAGCGATTTTTAACCTTTTCCAACTCATGGCACACACTAATTACTAAAATTTTGGGGAACACTAAAAAATACTTTTGCCACTCTGACAAAAAAAAAAGGTATAATTTTGATTCATTCACAACAGCTATTGTTGTATTGGGTATTGTCATTTTTTTATTTGATAATATAAGGGAAAAGAGACCAGTGCCCCTGACTTGTCAGATATTGCATGTTTTAAAAATCCTTGCAGCACACCGGTTGAAAATCGGTGTTCTAAAAGATTACTGTGGATAAAGGAATTTTCCCAGGATACTACTCAATTTGAATTACTCAGTCTGGAACTACCTGCATGTTTTCCTGAAGCAAGGAGAATGGGTCTCAAACTCCAGTTCTCCCATAGCTTTGATACTATAATTTTAACTCTCCCAGTTCTTATGAGTAAGAGGGGCCTTGGAGCTATTGCTCAAATTAAGTTTGTCTTGAAAATGGTCAACGTACACACAAGTATTGTCTAATGTAAACTTTAATATTCCAAATTTGATTAGAACTTTAATTATAATTTATTTTAAATTACAGATAGGGAATATATTTCCAATAAGTAGGGGGGGGGAGGAAAATTAGGTATTGTTTCAAAGTATTTCTGAGTCTAAGTACATTATTATTTAAAAATGTTCACAGTTGTACACAGTAAGTGAAAAAAGTGCATTATATTTCCAATTCATCTTGGACGTTCAAAATACAGAATCCTTGAACACAAAATATTCTTTAAGTCAATCTCAACATTGCACTTAGTAATGCAATTTGCTCTCAGTATCATTTTAATCAATCTGAGTTTTTCAACTTCAAAATTCTAAGGCCTGTATTTCCCTAAGAATATCCTTCCAACGGGTGTGAAGCACACACTAATCTGACTCACTAAACTTTCTCCACTCCTACCTACATCACTTACCCATACAGGATTTTAAACCCAAGAGTACACTATACTTTCCAGCCACTTCTACAATGTTGCATTAACCTGACCAGGATCAAGTATTCGTCAAGTCTCTTAATACTTTTTATTTAAAGACCTGTGGCAGTGAAACAAAGAGAACACAACCCCCTCCCCCTTTTCTAAACCATATGGCAGTAAACTGAAGTTAACTTATTTTTTTACCAGCACAACGCCTATACATGTGCCCTGGACATGTTTCTCTTTGTGCCCTGGGACTGGGCTAAAGCTGCCTACTTATTTGCAACTGCGCCCCAATCATGTTTTTAAGTCTCAAAACCAAGCCCAAAATGCCCCCTGACCATGAAGAGACCTCACCAGGTCATTTACCAAAACCTGGCTCAAGGGGTGGTGCACGCCGGGAGCGGGCCGGGCCGCGGGAGCCAGTCCGTCCGACCAGGTGACGGGGCAGGGAGTTTGCTCGCCGCGGTCGGGCCAGACCCGCCCGGGAACTGGGTTACCCGAGCCCAGGGCCGCGCCGAGGCCTAGCCGCGAGGCCGGCGGCGGGGCTCTGCGTTCCCGGCCGCGGCGCCTTCCCGCCGCCCCGCGGCCTCCCACAGGCAGGGCCCTCGCTGTCGTCTCCCGGCGACCGGACGCGCCCGCCGATCCCGGGCCGGCTCCTCGGTCTCCCGCCTCCGCCGGTGGCCTGCTCGGCGGCCGCGCCGGGCCCTTCCGGGGTGGCGGGCGCACTAGGCCGCGGCGGGGCCCACGGCTCCGGGATCGGCCGGGCGGCCCGCGGCGTCCGGTATCCGTCCCCGGGGCCAGGCCCCCGCCGGTAACGGGCCCCGCCGCCTCCCCTCCCCCTCCCCATGACAGTGCAAACCCTCCGCCGCCCCGCCTCCGGCTCCAGGCCCAGCTCGGGGCCCGGCCGCGGCGGCCACCGCGGAGGAGCCGGGCTCTCCGCCGGTCTCGCTCGCTCCCGGGCCAGGCGTTTCGGGGCCGGCTCGGCCCGGCCGACGTCCCCGCTGCCTCCGGCCGCCCCCCGCGGCGCGCGGCCCGGGAGGGTAGGCCGAGGCCCGGCGGGGGAGGGGGGGCGCTCACCTTCATGTCGGGACATCCTAGTTCAGACGGTGGCGGCGCGGCCTCCGGGCTCCGGCTGCAGTGTCCCCCGCGGGGTCCCGGTGCCCGCGCCGGCGGCCGACTCCCACTCGTCTCCCGGGCTCGGCCGCGGGGGCGGGGTGGGCAGGAGCGCTCCGGCGGCGGCGGCGGGGAGGCGGCGCTGGGCGGGAACGGGGCTGGGCCTGGCCGGGGCTGCGCTCCAGGAGGCGGGTCCGACGCCGCGGCTCCCCCGGCGCCCGCCGTGACTCGGTCACTCTCGGGCCGCCGGCTCCCGGCTGCGGCGCCGCGCTCCTGAAATCCCGCTCCTCCCCTTCCCCGGCCCGCCCCCCGCCCTCTCCCCGCTCCCGGCCGCCGCCTCCGCCTCCTCTTCCTCCTCCTCCGCCTCCTTCCGCCGCCCGCACGGCGGCCCCGCCTCTCGCTGCCCGCGCGGGGCCCAGCCACCCGGAGGCCGCGCGGCCCGAGGGCGCGACGGGGGCGGCCGCGGCGGCGGCGGCTGGGGCGCGGCGCTGGCCGGCGGCTCGCAGTGGGGCCTCGAGCCCGGCCTCGCTCTGGCCGCCGCGCCGCGCCGCGCGGGGGGAGGAAGAGGAAGTGCGGCGCCCGCGTGGCCCGGGCTACGGCCTGCCCGGCCGCCCTGAGCCCCTCCGGGGCCTCCCGGGTCCGGGCGGGAGGCGCCCTCGCTGCCGAGTGGGCTGGACCGCGGCGGCCGGCGCTGCCCGGCTGCGACTGCGGGGGCCCCACCCTCGGGCGCGGGGCTGCCGGCCGCCCGCGGGGCCTCCCGGAACACGTGCGTTTGTCTTTTTTGAGCAGCGCCCCCGAGGGAGCAGGCGGCGGGCCTCGGGTGTGGCCCGACCGGGCGATCGCGATCGCGGGAGGAGGCCGGAGGCGGCGGGGTGGCAGCGGGGCCCCAAGGTCGCCGGCTCGGAAACCATCTTCTCTGAAGACTCCGCCGCCCGGTGTCCGGCGGGACCCGCGCGAAGTGTACCCAGCGCCCAGATCATCCCGAACGCTCTGCTTTGAAAACTGTAGGGTGTGTGTGTCGGGGGGGGAGGGTGCGCTCCTTCCTCCTGCCCGTTTGGTTCCGTTTCCATTACATTTCTACCCTCTACCCTGTCAACCTTGTTTCCAGGCATGGCTTCTACAAATACAGTATTGGTACTGCCCCCCTCCACGTGGCAGTCGGCGGTGGGGTTTGGTAGAAGTAGATGGTGCTTTGGGATTCTGGCGCTGATACTCTCGGTGTGAACTCGGACAGGGTGTGTAACCGAGCTGAGCCTCGGAGTTTTTCTGTTTTGTTTGGTTGTGGTTGTTATTTTAATTTACCCTCTTATAGTTGGAATTATTTTCTGTTTGTTTGCATAAAACAGAACTGTGCCTCGGGGCTGAGTTTACTGAAATTGGGTCATAAGGTACTGTTTGCCTTATTAACGATGATACTATTCATAGGTAGGTATTTGGAAGATTGAATACTAAGTGTATATAAAATATCTAGTCCAGGGCACAGTAAAAACACTTTGTGGGCATATTTCATTAAATCTGGGTTTAAGATACTTCCTGATTTTAAAGATATTTAAAAGCTTGTCATAAATAGGTACAAGATCACTCAGATGTACCCAAGGGCTGTATTTGGTTATAAGTAGTGATAAACTAGGTAGCAGCCAGAGTAATATTTAAACAAACTGGGATTTAAGTGCAGATTTTGTCACCAGAAATACTTCCATTGCTTGTATGGAGCTTTTGTCTAAATTTAGTACGCCACAGCTGTTGAAAGCGGTCCGTGCCGGCCATAATTGGGGTAGAGAGAAACAGGCTTCAAACAAGGCTAGCTAACATGATAGCATGCATCCCCGGCGCCAGCACCTTTCTAAGCTTTTTACAGTATTGGTGTATGTGGTCCTGGGTACCAAACACGAGGCTCACTTTCTTGGACTGTAAAAGTGAAGATAACACCCAGTCTTGTGATGAGCAAATGATATTTGTAAGTACGTTAAGTTAAAGGCATTATTAATACTACAGTCAAAAGCAAGGCTGAAGCAGGTAGGAGAACCAACGAAAGTACAGAATTCCGGGAAGCAATAAAAGTATAAAGATTTAGTTTGTTTTGGTTTGGGGAGTTAGTTAATTCTGTTCATGAGAGCCAATAGGTAAATGTCTACATCTCAAGGTAATATCAGGTCTTTGACAGTTATTTCATTGTTTCCAATCATGCAAAAGTAAGAAAATGAAGAAAGTGACTGAAAAAATTTTTTTTTCCTGTTTGAGTTAAGAGTAAGGAATATCATGGTTATTTGGGGATATCATGACTGGAAGAAACATTTCCTCAATTCAATCAAAGGTCGGGCCTTCAATTTATAACAACCTGCTTGCTGTCTTGCCATATAGGAGAGTTCATTTCCGAAAAAGGGATTAACTTAAATACTCATACAAATTGTTCGTCAAATAATGCCTGTTCTCCAGGAATGTTTCCTTCAGTCCTCTCCTCTCCCTGCACCTCCTTGAGTTCTTCCATGACCTTGCTTCATCAACCCATCTTGCATACTATGGCCCGATTATGTTCCTTAAAATGAGCTGATGCACGTAAGCACTGATGGAATCTGAAGTTGTTAGTATTGGAAGGAGCTGGAGCTTGTGTACATGGGCCCTCTCTGCAACTTCCAATGAGTGTATAATTATTTCAAAGTAAAAATTAAAACTGTTGGGACAGAAATCTGGCCAATCGTTGCCTGCAGCCGAAGGAGTGGAGGTTGGGGATTGACCACAGAGACAACTTTTTGAGGTGATGAGGATATATTATGTCTTGATTGTGTCATTGTTTACTGTACCTTTGTCATGACTTACAGAACTATACACCTAAAAAGGTAAATTTTTTTTCTGTGTAAATTATACCTCAGTGAACCTGGCGGAAAAAGGGAAAACAAGTTCGTTACCCCAGCCTCCTGAGGGTGAGATTTAACTTATCATCTGAGGCCCAACAACCTTTCCCATCCTCTGGAAAAGACTTTTCCTTCCTCTGCCAATGTACCCTGGGCTTTCTTGTTCTAGATTGGTTCCTGCCTCTGGGCCTTCACATATGCTCTTGCAAGAAATACAGCCCAAATTCCAATTTCCTGTACTCTGTTCCACTTTCCTTGCCTCTCAGGCATCCCAGTAACTTCCTCCTGTGTTCACTTATGCTGTGCTGTCATTTTCATTAGTTTTCATCTCTTCTCTCAATTCTTCCAGGACAGGCAGCCACATGATTTGTTTCTATCTCTGGGATAAAGTGGTGCTGAATGGATGAATGAATGAGTGATTTAAAGCTGGAAGAAAGCTTTAAAAATTAGTTCTCAAAGTGTGGCCCAGGGTCCTCCAGACCCCTTTAAAGGGTCAGTGAGGTGCTTGCGTTTTCTTGTATACTTCAAACAGCACACCTCAGCAAATGCATGTAGAAGCCGATAAGAGAATCCAGCTGTCTTCAGTTGAGCCAAACATTAAAGGTATTTGCACAATGTGTCACACTTCTAAATATTTCTTTTTTTGAAAAAGTTACATTTCTTGCCAAAACCGGTTTGGCTCAGTGGATAGAGCGTCAGCCTGTGGACTGAAAGGTCCCAGGTTCGATTCTGGTCAAGGGCATGTACCTTGGCTGCGGGCACATCCCCAGTGGGAAGTGTGCAAGAGGCAACTGATCGATGTTTCTCTCTCATCGATGTTTCTGACTATCTATCCCTCTTCCTTCCTCTCTGTAAAAAATCAATAAAAATATATTTTAAAAAAAAAAGAAAAAGTTACATTTCTTAAAAATACTTATGTTACTAAGAAATAGCTTTAAGAGATTAAAAAATCAATAGGTAAAATACACATTTTTAAAAGTTCTCTGGCATCTTCAATCATTTTAAGCATGTAAAGGTGTTCACAGACCAAGACGTTTGATAATCTCTGCTTTAGAGACTGTTACAGGCCCCCTCATTGTTCAAATGAGAAATGATAATGATGCTGACATTTAAGTGATGCCGTGGTCCATGTGGCAGGCCCTGTTACAAGCACTTTACGTGCAGGTTCTGTTACATCTGATGGGGTAAAGGCACGTACTAAGAATAGAGCCACAGTTACTAATTATTCACATTACTAACTATAGATAAGAGGTTTTCTTTTTAAATATATTTTTATTTTTTAATATTTTTTTATTGATTTCAGAGAGGAAGGGAGAAATGGAAACCTCAATGTTGAGAGAGAATCACTGATCGGCTTACTCTACGCCCCCTACTGGGGATCAAGCCTGCAACCTGGGCATGTGCCCTGTCCAGGAATCGAACCATGACTCCTGGTTCATAGTCCACCACTGAGACATGCTGGCCAGGCAAGATGTTTTCTTACGACCCTGGGAAACTGGAGGATGAAACAAGGCTGTAAAAAGATAAAATGCCATGCCCTAGCCAATTTTGCTCAGTGGATAGAGTGTTGGCCTGTGGACTGAAAGGTTGCGGGTTCGATTCCAGTCAAGAGCATGTACCTCGATTTCAGACTCAATCCTTGGCCTTGGTTGGGGCACGTGCAGGAGGCAACTAGTCAGATGTGTCTCTCGCATGTTTCTGTCTCTTCCTCCTCCCTTCCATTCTCTCTAAAAAATCAATGGAGCCCGGCTCACATGGCTCAGTGGTTGTGTATGGACCAAAGAACCAGGAACTCATGGTTCGATTCCTAGTCAGCGCACATGCCCGGGTTGTGGGCTTGATTTCCAGTGGGGGTGGGGGGGGCATGCAGGAAGCAGCCAATCAGTGATTCTCATCATTAATGTTTCTATCTCTCCCTCTGAAATCAATAATAAAATAAAATATCAATGGAAAAAATATCCTAGGGTGAGGATTACCTACAGCAACAAAAAGATAAGATGCCTCGGTGGGTCACTTACTCAGAATAGGAATACATTTGGAGAACAGACCAAGGACAGGACATGCTTTGATTTGGTTGCTGTGCCCAGACCCTGCCCCTTTGGGAGTTTGCCTCAGGAACACTGACCATTCTCTGGTCCCAGGAATGGGCTGAGCTATTTGTAACATCATAGATTAGCCACCTTGTTATCAGACTGAGCTCCTGAAGGCCGGACTGAAGACCTTCCCCACCCCAACCTTCCCCTTTCCCTGTTACCCTTGCGGCCCGCAGCTGCATGCAGTTACCTTCTCACTCACATAACCAGCCAACTGGCAAGAGGGGGTCAGCAGAATTTCCAGGATGATTGACTGCTCTCCCATACTGCCAGCAGTATTGGCATAAATGCTCATACATAATTCAACCCTGTCTCTGCTTAATTTGTTTCAAGTAGTGATAGGTGGCCTCAGACCGGTTTAGTGTCCAGTATTATAGCTTCACTAGAGGCCTGGTGCACGAAATTCGTGCATGGGGTGGGGGGGGGGGGGGTGGGTCTCAGCCCCGCCTGCACCCTCTCTAATCCGGGACCCTTGGGAGATGTCCAACTGCCAGTTTAGGCCTGATCTCAGGTCTCACAATCCGGGACCACTGGCTCCTAACTGCTCGCCTGCCTGCCTGCCTGATCACCCCCAACTGCCCCCCCTGCTGGCCTGGTCGCCTTTTACTGCCCGCCCCCCCCCCGCCGGCCTGGTCGCCCCTAACTGGCCCCCCCCCCACCAGCCTGGTTGCCCCTTACTGTCCACCCACCGGCCTGGTCGCCCCTCACTGCCCCCCTCTGCTGGCCTGGTCACCCCTCACTGCCCCCCGCCCCCCTGCCAGCCTGGTCACTTCCAACTGCCCCCCCCTGCAGGCCTGGTTGCCCCACGCATCCTGCTGCTCAGTCATTTGGCCGCCCCTCACTAACCCCCCCTATCATCCTGGTCGCCCCACACAGCCTGTTCAGTCATCCGTTTGGTTGCAATGGTCGCTTACGCTTTTATATAGAGAGATTTTACTCATAAGGCAAGTGAGGCACTGAAGAGGCAACCTAGTCACTAGAAGAGCCAGGATTTGAGGCCCTGTGTGTTCTAGAGGCCCTGCTGCTAACTTGTTTTCTGCAGCCCCCCTGGAGGCCTGGAAAGGGTCAGATTCATGACCTCTGGTTACCTGTATGCGTTCCATCAACCTCACAGTCACTGCAAGAATCACATCCCCAACTTGCCTTGAACTTGCTCTATAGTTTTAATTTTAAATCCTGCCACCCTGAGTATTTTCAAACAAGTCCTTGCAACGCCTTGATTTCAAATCCATGTGCCCTTACACTTAAACCACCCATTCTATCCTGACCAGATCCGCACTCTCATATATGACTTCCTGTCTTATCATTAACTATTTGTTTTTCCAGTTTTCTTACTTTGCCACTAAATCTATTCTTTTACTTCTTTTGGGTCCCAATCTCTTGATATTTCTACTTGACCTTTTTTTTTTCTTTTAACTCCATTCTCTGCCTGACCCAGTGGGTACCCTATGGTTAACTCAAACTTTTTTTTTTTTTAAGTCAACAACTTTTATTATCCCTCACATATTTCATAAAAAGGGGAATGTGGCAAACAGTTCGGGGTGGAATGAAAAGAAAATGCAGGTTTGAACACGCTCTATTTCCAGCTGGGAGCAGGCTCTCTCCAATATGCACATTGCCCACGTTCCTGCAGACACGGCTCCGGGAGCAGCCAGCACAGCCCATGGGGCAGCAGGAGCAGCAGCTTTTGCAGGAGGTCATTTGCAGGCTTTGCATTGCAAGAGCCGGCACAGGTGCAGGATCCAGCAGTGAGACAGGAGCAGTTGGAGTCCATTTTGAGCAGAGGTGAGGCAAGAGGTCCAAAGCAGAGGCAGTCACGTGTGCTTTTGCAATGTGTGATATCAAGCTATTCTCATTCATAATACTCCATGCTTTAGAGCCCTTATTCTCAAGGTTCACCTGCTCTGCAAACTCCCAATCCTGAATCAATTGCACGATTTATATGTCTTCCTGGGTTGCAGAACACAGTGTAAAAAAAAACACAAAACAAATAGTGTGGTGAAGGCCTGGGTGGAGGGGAAGGAGGACAGTGTGGGGTGGAGAGGGTCATGGGGGAAAAGGGGACATCTGTAATACTTTCAAAAATAAAGATTTTTTTTTTTAAAGATGGAATGTACAGATGATGGGGAGAGGGTGGTTACAAAATCTAGTAAGTCAACTTCAGTCCTGATCTTGGATCAGCACCCTCTACCATTCTTCTCAGATTATTATAAACCTTTACCACTTAGCTTCAACTGCTTACTCATCCACATCCCCAGTAGATAACCGCCTTCTAATGCACAGAGGGAGTAAAATTCCAAAAGCAAGAACTTCCCCTTCCCACTATGAGCCTCCAAAAGAACCTGTACATGTGTATCTTGCTGCCTCTGCCCCCACTCCCAAGAGAACTGAGATGTCCTTTTTCCAGTTAAGTCCCACCTCTGCTTATGATCTCACTTTATGACCATGCTCCTTTAGCCACCCCTTAACATCTGTACTTGCAACCACTGAGCCTCCACTGGTTCATTTCCCTTGGCTGAAACAACACTCCTTCAACCCTACACTCTGTCTGGTTACTGCCCTATTGTTTCTCTTTAGAGTCAAGCTTCTGGAAAGAATTGTCACTCCTCTTTCTCAGCTCTATAACCCGAGTCATCTGATTGCTTGGCTTTCGCTGCTGTGGGCCACTCGTTTTCTGTGATACCACATTTACCTGTCCTCCCATGTTTGTGCTCTTCCTGTGTCCACTGTTGGGTTGAGAGGGGTCACCGTGAGCCAGTCACCCAAGATGGAACCCAACTCTCATCCTAGGCTTATCTGCCACTCAATCAGTCACTGGTGGATTTTACCTATAAAACATTGGTCAGGTTCTCTCCATTTCCCTGTCCACCAAACCATTCTAGTCTTTAGACTCATCTTGGTACCTCACCATCAATCATACTTCCTCCCGTTGTCCTTTGTACCGCTTTCCAATTAGCCTTTTTTCCTTTTTGACTAAATTTTTTAAACCACAAATGTAATATATGCGCATTAGAGAGAATTTGAAAAATACAGAAAAGGATAAAGATATTAGAAATCACTCATAACCTTACCACCCAGAGATAAATACTATATTTTTGTTTTCTTGCTAGAGTTGTTCAGAATCATAAATCAGATCATATTCCACTGCTTAGAGCCCTTCAGTGGCTCATTTTCACTGCTCCCCATCTCTTACAGACTTAACTCAAATTCCTACCAGACTCTGAAGCCCTGTGGGTCTGCCTCTACTCCCGCTTGTCTCTTGCCGCCCACCATGTGGCCAGTCTTAGGTGGGTTGCCCTGGCTGCAGGGTGGTCTCCTTTCTTTCCTGCCTCGGAGCCTCTGGAATGTTTATACCTGATTTGTCATGATAATTTTAAATCATCTTGGAGAAGCCATTACTGAACACTCTACCTAACATCATGGTGCTCTTCCCATTGGATGGATGGATTGATTGCGTGCTTGATTGATTGATTGATTTTAGACACACGGAGAGAGGGAGAGGATTGATTGTTGCTCCACTTATTTATACATTCATTGGTTGGTTCTTACATGTACCCTGATTAGGGATCTGAACCCGCAGCCTTGGTGTACAGGGATGATGCTCTAACCAACTGAGCTCTCCAGCCAGGGCCTGAAGTTTCTTTCTTTCTTTTTTTTTTAATCCTCATCCCAGGATATGTTTTCATTGATTTTTTTAGAGAGAGAGAGAAAATTCAATGTGAGAAAGAAAAATTGACTGGTTGCCTCCTGTAGGGCCAGGCCCCTCAAGGATTGAACCCACAACCTTTTGATGTATGGGATGTCACTCCAACCAACTGAGCCCCCCCACACTATATTTTTTTTAGTCTTGTTTTTTTCTTCATATTTATTCACATAAATTATTACAACCATTCTAAAACAGGATTTCAAAAGCCATAGACTTGCCTATTCTTTGATACAGCAATCCAGCTTCAACTCATTTAGTCTTTTTAAATCATGATTGATAATATGCAAAGATTTTAGATACAGGATGCTTACCACAATCTTCTTTTTAATATTTAATATTGACGACAACTTAAATAAGTTATGGTTTGTTCAAACCCAAAGGAGCTAGAAATATATTTGTGGTATATTATCAGTAAAAAAAAAAAAAAAAAAAAAAAAAAAAGCAGGTTTCAAACATATACTGATCCTTTTCTAAGTTATATATAGCATGATGCCATTTTTGTTTTTTAATAAAGCAAGTACATAAAGACTGGATGGATGGCAGACTCTTTAGTGTTCTATATGGGCATTTTGCCAGGCTGGTGTGGCTCAGTGGTTGAGTACTGACCCATGAACCAGGAGGTCACTGGTTGAGTTTTTGTCAGGGCGCGTGCCTAGGTTGCTAGCTCAATCCCAGGCCCTGGTCGAGGCCCCTGCAGAGGCAACCAATTGATGTGTCTCTCTCACATCGATGCTTCTCTAGTCTCTCC
The DNA here is from genome assembly GCF_963455305.1 of Plecotus auritus. NCBI lineage: Eukaryota > Metazoa > Chordata > Mammalia > Chiroptera > Vespertilionidae > Plecotus > Plecotus auritus. The sequence continues at coordinate 119,826,926 of NC_137782.1, forward strand.
TCCTCCCTTCCACTCTCTATAATAGTCTATGGAAAAAAATATCTTCGGGTGAGGTTAAAACAAAAAACAAAAAAGAACAAAAACTCAACAGTAGGCCCCTGCCTTTGAGAACCATTTCCTGGCCCTTTCCTTGTCATGTGCTGGAGCCACTTCCAGTAGAATCACCTTTGTGGGGGCTGGGGGGGGCTGGGGAGAGGGGCACCTGTTAAGGCCTTGAATACTTTCAGACTTACTGGATCAGACTTTCTGAAGGGTGGGGCCCAAGGGCCCTGTGTTTGAAAGAACACCCACAGGGATCCTGATGGTGCAATAAAGTTGGACAACCACCCCGCTAAGTGTCCCCAATTCATTTTACAATTCTCCATTGTTGCACTTAAACTATTTCCTTTGCCCACCATGCTGCTCTTTGGAGGGAGTGTCTCCTCATTTCCATACTTCCAGCACAGCCCTCCCTGTGTTAGGTCTGATCAAATAATTGAATCGATACCCCTCTCCTGGGAACTGGCTTTTCAGGCCATTTCACAGTAGACATTCCCTTTGCTGAGACCACATTCCATTATCTCCCCTCCGGGTATGCACACAGAATTCTCTGCCCAGAAAAAGCCCGCCAAAAGTCCTTTAAAAGCTGCTGACTCCCATCACTGGGGGCTGGAGCCATCCAGGCTCAGCCACCAAATGTGCAGATGATCGAATAATTTCATAACCCCTCACCATTCTGGCCTCGTGCGTTCCTCCTTCAGCGACCTAACACCTTGCATGTGGCTATCACAGTGGACTCTGGGTGCTTATTTGTGAAATGAGTGATGTGCCCAAAACGGGAGCCCAGGTGACCTGATCCTCAGATCTACTGTTTTTGTGTCACATGTTTATCTCCATAAGCCGCCGAATTCTTTGTGAAAGCACTTCCTGCTCCAACTATGCCTAAACATCATAAGCTAACTTAAAAACCTCACAAATCACTCTCTTCCTCGGTGCTGCCTGTGGGCGTGGCCGCTGTCTCGGCACCATGGCTGCCCTCAGCTTGTCAAAAAGAGGACCAAGAAGTTCATCTAGCACCAGCCAAACACAGATGTCAACATATCCAGAGGCATTGACAATAGAGTGTGCAGAAGATTCAAGGCCAGGTCTTGATGCCCAACATGGGTTATGGGAGCAGCACAGAAACAAAGCACATGCTGCCCAGTGGCTTTTGGAAGTTCCTGGTCCACATGGTCAAGGAGCTTGAAGTGCTGCCGATGTGCAACAAATGTTACTGTGCTGAGATTGCTCACACGTCTCCTCAAAGGACCGCAAAGCCATTGTGGGAAGGGCAGCCAGCTGGCCATCAGGTCACCAACCCCAATGCCAGACTGCGCAGCGAAGGAGAAGAATAGACAGATAGTGTACACATTGTATTTGTGTTAATAAAACCGTAAAATTTTGCCAAAAAAGTAAACCAAGAAAAAACAGCCCAAGCTGGCATGGCCCAGTGGTTGGGAGTTTATTTATGAACCAGGAGGTCACGGTTCCATTCCCGGTCAGGGCACGTGCGTGGGTTGCGGGCTCAATGCCCCGTGTGGGGTGTGCAGGAGGCAGCCGATTAATGATTCTCTCTCATCATTGATGTTTCTATCTCTTTCCTTTCCTCTCTGAAGTCAATAAAAATATATATTAAAAATAAAAAGAAACCCCAAAACCACACAAATCCACATAGAAAGATTCTGGAAAGAATGGGATTTATGGAGAATTGATTGCTCTAAGGAAAATCGGAAAATGAGGCCTTTTATAGTGAAGTGAGTAGAATCACCACAAGACAGGGGAGCAAGCAAGCCCCTGCAGCCTGTATTGATTCTTAAGTGTGTCATCCAAGTCTCCCCCAAACCCAGCAAGGAGTTAAAACATCCTCTGGAAAAGAGCCCTGGGATGATACAATAAGGTGGGTGCTCGCAGGTAATGAGTCATGTAACAGAAGGCTTGTGTGTGGTTTGCCTGGAGAAGTTATAGTGTAGCTCCCACACTATCCAAGGATAAAGATGCTCTGATGGTATTGGCTAGTGCTATTAATTTAGAGAGAACTAGTCCAAAAGACTGCCAGTTCCTCTTGGGAGAAATTGGTATCTCTCACAAGAACAACTAATCTTTTAATCAAGGTCTTTATTGAGCATCTCCCATGGGTCAAAGGCTGTACCAGCTGCTAGAGATGTGACAGTAGGCACAACAGGAGCAGTACCTGCCCTAAGGAGTCACAGTGTTGTTCTCACTCACTCACTCACTCACCCAGTTCCCAGCCTGTAGCGTGGCATGCTTTGTGGATCTGCCTGGCAGGCAGAGGACTCTGAGCAAATGACCAGAGCCAGTTATTTTGCCAGTGAGGCCTCCTGTTCTCACACTAAGAACTTTCTAGTCTTGAGTCACTTATGACTTGGGTGAGTGTAAAACAGTTGTTAAACAAAATTTAACTGAATACATTTACTTATTTTTTTAAATGCAGGTTGGATCTCCCATACTTTATTTTATTATTTTTAAAAAATATATTTTATTGATTTTTTACAGAGAGGAAGGGAGAGGGATAGAGTTAGAAACATCGATGAGAGAGAAACACCGATCAACCACCTCCTGCACACCCCCTACTGGGGATGTGCCCACAACCAAGGTACATGCCCTTGACCGGAATCGAACCTGGGACCCTTCAGTCCGCAGGCCAATGCTCTATCCACTGAGCCAAACCGGTTAGGGCCAACTGAATACATTTTAAAGATCTTGTTGGCTTTATTCAACAATTCACGAATCAGGCAGTATCCAAACTAGCAGATAGAAAGGAGCTCCGAGGAGCTGTGGAAAATGAAATACTGTAATAGGCAGAAGGGAGAGGGGACAAGGAAGTTATACTAGACAAAAAAGTGACTGGTTCTTGCAAAGTCACTTTTCCTTCAGAGGATGGCAGGGGTCGATCAGGCAGATCACCTACCTAGAGCTGATTAGGTGGTTCTTGATCAACCGGTTTAAGATTCCATTTCTGGGAGAGCCCAAACGAATTAAGTTTCAATTTGTTGGTGTGGGGCTTAGCATAAGTGACTCCATTTTGGGCCTCTTTGTTTTTAACAGTCAAATTCTTCAGGGTTTGATTTGCTCTGGACAGATGGATAGAAAGCTTCCCACACAGGGAAGTCCTTCTGACCAAAAGTGACTTGCCTTCATTGCTCAGTTACTGTACTGCCTCAGTCCTACTTCTAGCCCCTTAGGATTGTGTGTGTCCTTTCCTGCCCACGGAGAGGTTGTTGAGAGGATTCTTGGAGCATTGAATCCCTGGGTGTCTCAAATTCCAAAGAGCTTGAGGCAGCAGAAATCACAGGGCCTCAGAAGGCTTTGTTTCAGGAAACAAGGGACCCTCAAGCTTAAGCGTCAATGGTTTCACAGTAAATCCCCCCACCCCCACCCTGCATTCAATGCTAGAGGGTAAAAATATGGGTGTCTGTGATCCAAAAGATCAAATGACTCTGGATGTTTAGAGGAAAGGAGAGGGATGAGAGCAACTTCAATGTTTTACTTCCTTGATCTTAATAAATCATACTTCATTTTCTTCACCCCTCACATACAACAATAGGTTTAAATGCTAGACTGTGAGCTACTCAAGAACAAAAATCTTATCTCATTCATCTTTGAATCCCCTGTACTTCACACATAGCATAAGCAAGATATTCCTTGAATGGATGGATGAGTGCATGATCTCAGGCACTGAGACTGACAACCCCCCTCTCTGTGTTCCTGACTGCTTTCCGAGGTAGCATTAGAATAACAAAAGGACATGAGCTCTAGAATCAGACCGGAGTCTGAATCCCAACTTTGCCATACACCTTCAGTAATGACCCTGACTGAGCAAGTTACTGACTATCTGGGCTGCTGCTGCTTTTTTTTTTTTTTTGTAAGAGAACATTTATTGCCTTTTGGCCGGAACCACCATCTTCCAGCAATTCGCCAAAATGACAACACCAAGGGAAAGAGGAGAGGCCCCTGCTATATGTTCTCTAGGCCTTTTAGAAAACATGGAGTTGTTCCTTTGGCCACATACATGCGAATCTACCAGAAAGGTGATATTGTGGACATCAAGGGAATGGGCACTGTTCAAAAAGGAATGCCCCACAAATGTTACCATGGCAACACTGAAGCGTCTACGCCACCCAGCATGCAGTGGGCATTGCTGTGAACAAGCAAGGTAAAGGCAAGATTCTTGCCAAGAGAATTAATGTAGGTATTGAGCATATTAAGGTCTCTAAGAGCCGAGATAGCTTCCTGAAACGTGTGAAGGAAAATGATCAGAAAAAGAAGGAAGCCAAAGAGAAAGGTACCTGGGTTCACCTGAAGCGCCAGCCTGCTCCACCCAGAGAAGCACGCTTTGTGAGAACCAATGGAAAGAAGCCTGAGCTGCCGGAACCCATTCCCTGTGAATTCATGGCATGGTAAGTGTGTGGACGAAAGGGGCCACATGCTGACCTGACCAGCTCAGGGAAGGCCCGCATGGCGGTCTTGCAAACGCAGAGACCTAAAGTAACCACAAAGGATGGTCTGAAATTAAACTTTAACTGAAAGCAGTTATGGTGGGTAGTTAATCCTAGGCCAGTATCTTCACTGACAAGGTCAACCTTTACCTTAACTGAGCCTGTCTTTTTGCATCTATGATAACATACCCTTGAAATGTCTGGGTAACTTGTAACTTCCCTTTTTCTCCTGACCCCCTCAGGGTACAACCAAATGCTCCTGGGTGCCCAGAAAAGAGACCATAAATTCCTTCATTGTTATTGTTATCATGTTAATTGCTGACTGTTAACTATCCTGTACCCACCTAAGTAAAAGAAGTATGTGCCTATCAATTTACTTTTTATCCAATCCCAGAGGTTTCTCTGCTTTGCTTTCTCCTGCCTCTAATCTATCACCAATGGATTTCATGGAACCCACCTAAGTCTTCTCATTTGATTGTAATGTATAAAAATACCCTATTTTTCTGTGTATAAGATGCTATTTTTTTCTAAAATTGTTAGACTGAAAATCGAGGGGCATCTTATACATGGAAGCCAGCCAAGCACGGGTGTGTAGCTGCCCATACCTTGTCTAACAGGCTTCCTCTAATCATGAGCCTTATTGTTACTGACGTCAGCTGATGCCGTAATTGGAGGTGGAGGTGGAGAGTGCGCAGATGCAACAGGGACCGGAGCATTCTGAGCCCATAAAGATGTCAAAAAATAAAAACATAAATACTGGTAAGCGATTGTCTTACTCTGCAAAATTCAAACTAAATGTAATCCGCTATGCAAAAGAGCATGGAAATAGAGCTGCAGAGAGACAATTTGGACCTCCTCCCTCTAAGTGTATGATCAGACAGTGGAGAAAACAGGAAGAACAACCCCTTAAGATGCCAAAAAAGAAGGCCTTAAGAGGAAAACTAGCAAAATGTTTAAAATATTGATTTCTTAATTTGGGGTTGGAAAAGTGGGGGGTGTCTTATACACGGAAAAATACAGTAGGTGAAAAACCACCATTCTCCAGAGCATTATCCCAATTCATTGAGATTCTGCTTCCCTGCAATCGTCGACAGTTTGGCTCGAATAAACTCACAAAAATTCTTTACAGGTTTGAATGTTTTTATGTTAACACTGTCTTTCCCTCTCTCTTCCACTCTTTCTAAAATCAATGGAAAGCCCTAACTGGTTTGGCTCAGTGGATAGAGCGTCGGCCTGCGGACTGAAGGGTCCCAGGTTCGATTCCGGTCAAGGGCATGTACCTTGGTTGCGGGCACATCCCCAGTAGGGGGTGTGCAGGAGGCAGCTGATCGATGTTTCTCTCTCATCAATGTTTCTAACTCTCTATCCCTCTCCTTTCCTCTCTGTAAAAATCAATAAAATATATTTAAAAAAATAAATAAATAAAATAAAATCAATGGAAAAATATCCTTGGGTGAGGATTGTGAGAAATGCTCACCTGTCCAAATTCAAATAATGGACTCGGAGACAGAAGGATGGCAAAAACAAGACTGTTAATATGTTCTCGAGAGCTGGTGTCCATTTGGTTGTGCAGGCTCAAATGGGGCAGCGAACACAGCCCATTTATTCAGTCCCTTCTCCAGTTCCTCATTGGCTGAATACTATGGGATCACTGGTTTCCTCATAAGTTGCCTAGGTCTTGCTGTCTCCCATTGGGCCATTTTAAAAAATTGGGCTGACTAGCTGGTTTGGCTCAGTGGATAGAGTGTCGGCTTGTGGAATGAAGGGTCCTGGGGTTGATTCCAGTCAAGGGCACATATCCAGGTTGTGGGATCAATCTCCAGTGGGACCTGTGCAGGAGGCAGCCAATCAATGATTCTCTCTCATCATTGGTATTTCTACCTCTCTCTCCCTCTCCCTTTCTCTTTGAAATCAATTTTAAAAAAATATAAAAATATTTTTAAAAAATAAAAAAATTGGGCTGAGGCCTTTTTTAGTTGCCTCCACCTCCCACTGTCTAGCTGAGGCAGGCACCTGGAGGGGGGATGGTTTCCACCATGATGCTGGCCCACTTCCACAGTTCCTTCTTACATCCTCTTCCCTCCTCCCTACATTCTGTTTGCCCTGAGGAAATTCAGCAACTGATTGCATCAAAAGCGGACCATGCTGGAGATGGGTCACAGAGGCCCATTTCCTACAAGGATTAAAAAAAAGAAAAGAGAAGAAAAGAAAAGAAAAGAAAAAGAAAAGAAAAGAAAAGAAAAGAAAAGAAAAGAAAAGAAAAGAGAAGAAAAGAAAAGAAAAGAAACATTGGCTCACAGCTGGGCCACTGCTACTTTCTCTAACAAGTTCTAGAGCCAGTTCTTCCTGGGACACGAGTGTGGGAGCTGCCTGAGCCCTGGTGGTGCAGTTGAGGGAGGAGGGAAGGACCCAGCTTCTCTCTGAACCAGCCCGGTGCTTTCATCAGACCGTCCTCCCGGGGGCACAGAACCACGTTTGACCACACTCCTAGTGGCTCCGGGGAGCTTTCCCGGGACTGTCTCCTGTCCCCATTCTGACCACACTTTCTCACCCTGTGCATCTCATCCCAGAGATGTCTAGTCCTTGTCTTGCCTCCTGGTACTTCATTTCTGCCCAGCCCCTTAAGACTGACATTTTGGAAAGAGTCTGCTAGGCTCGCCCTTAGCTTTTCCCTGGGACTCTGTGGACCCCGAGAAGATTCCTTTAATATGAACCCGGAGAAGGAATTTATCTGCTGAGATGGACTCCCTATGGCCAGCCAAGAGCCCAAATTTTATAAATAATAAGAGTCTAGTGGCCATTTGCTGATGGAGGCTCCTCAAGCACTCTATATGCCGGGAAGAATGTCAGCCTGAACTCAGAATACCTGGCTCGCTTACACCTGCTGAGTCAACAACTGCAGGGAAACCCTGGCTTCATCCTTCCACCAACTGAGACCTGCCCCATCCTATCCAACCTGCACAAATTGTATCCTTGTGTGCACCTACACTAGCTAATCAGGACTGCACAATTTGGATTTTCATTTACATAAATGGGACCGAAGTGGGTGGGAACTTGCAACATAAAAGGCAGCCTGCCCTTCGTCTCAGTGGGACCCGATTTAGGTTGCTGCCCGAATCTGTGTCTCCTGGGCTGCAGCTCCTTTTGCTCAAATAAATGCTTTTTATTCTTGATTGCAGTCTAGAATTAATTTTGGCTTACAATGCTGTCCCGTTGTCTCCATTAGCGTCCTGTTTTGCAGCCCACCAGCCCACCTTCATTCCAGGGAGCACGTTGGGAACAGACTCTGCTCTGATAGCACTGTGCTATATCCCTGAGCTGCGTTTTGCTTCCCACGCCTTTGCTTTGTGCGCTGGCTACTGGAGTCTACAGCCCAGGGACACCCACTGAGCCTGCATCGTGTTTCTGAAGTCATTGCTTGCCATGCCCATGATCCTCACTAGGCCCGGGCTTGGCCTTTTGTTCGGGGTCCTGCTGTTCTGTCTTGCTCTCTTTCTTGCCCTCCCTATGGATTGGATCTTTGAACACCACCCAGAACATTTCAGCCTGCTCTTGTTCTCCCAGGTACTGCCCTGTCAGAACCCATGGGGGAACCGGGCTTGGGAATCTATACTGGCATCACCCCTGCACGTCATGTCCAGATCTGTGCCCCGGTCTTTTTGTGAGGAGCCCCGAGAGCTCTTGATGGAGACCTGGATTTGGGATTAGATGTTGCAGCACCAGCCCATTCACGGGTGCTGAGGGTTGTCCCTTTAGGAGCCCACCTCCCACTCGGATTTCTTTTCCAATCTCAGGCTACAGCCTGGTTCCTGATTTTGAGCTTCACCTTGTTCCTTTGTTGCTGGGCACTGTCTCAGGCTACCCTCTGCCAGGATTCTGCATTTCCTTTTGATTCTTTGGAACACAGTGCCCTGGGCTCTCTCTGCACCACTGCTGCCCACCATCCTGATGTGGAGGCCACCTCTTCAGAACTCTAATGGGGGACCTCAAGGGCCACTGCCCAGTAGTATAAACAGTGGCCCCTCCCACCCAATAAAGCTATTCACTCTGGTAAAGCACTTAGTGCAGTATCTGGCCTAGAGTCAGCCTAGGTGAGTGTTACTTACTGTCTGCTGTTGCTATCGCCTTATGATTAAAGTAGGCAAGGTGTGGTCCCCAAAGAGGAAGGCACACACAGCAGTTAAAAATAATAAGCCAGCCCTGGCTGGTGTACTCAGTGGTTAGAGCGTCAGTCGGTGGACGGAAGGGTTGTGGGTTTGATTCACGGTCAAGGGCAAGTACCTGGGTTGGGGATTCACTCCCCGCTCCCAATTGGGGCATGTGCAGGAGACAGCCAGTCGATGTGTCTCTCATATCACTATTTCTCTCTCTCTCTCTCTCTCTCTCTCTCTCTCTCTCTCTCTCTCTCTCTCTCCCTCCCTCCTCCCTCCCTCCCTCTCCCTCTTCCTCCCTCCCTTTCACTCCACTGTCTCTGAAAAGCAATGGAAAAAATATCCTCAGGTGAGCATTAACAAAAAATTAAAAAATAATAATAATATTTGAAAGGTGGCTGTACATGCCCTCACCCCTGCCACATTGCCTCAAACTGTGCTCCATGTACCTGGCACATAGGACTCACCTTGACCTTTCATGTGCCAGGACTCCCTCTGGGTCTGTTCCTGTGGCTTCCTTCTCAGCTGGTGACCCAGCCTTTCATCCAGTCCGGTGCCCTGTGGAGTTATCTCGCCTACTCCTCGCTCCAAGTGACCCTCCACCAGAACGAAGACAGCGCTGTTAATTGTCCTTCCCTAAATACCAATGGCAGTGTGAGGAGCTTGGTACTTGGAGAGCGCCCAGGACCCACTGTCCTTTCATTATAAATAGACTGTGGGCAAGAGGCGTCTCTTAGTCCAGGACCTGGACTCCAGTGGCCATGGGCTTTGAAACAGGAAGATGCAAGGTTGTCAGAAGCTGTGGAGGTGCTGCTGACGGGCTCCAGGAACAGAAGACCTCTGCCATCAGGGCCCCGCGGCCACCGAGGAAAGTCAGCCAGGTCAGCTGGCGGTAATCAGGAAGGAGGAAGAGCCGGCTGGCATGCTCAGTGGTTGAACATTGACCTATGAATCAGAAGGAGAGGGTTCGATTCCTGATTGGGGCATATGCCTGGGTTTCAGGCTCAATCCCCATTGTGAGGTGTGTAGGAGGCAGCCGATCAATGAGTCTCCCTCATCATTGATGTTTCTCTCTCTCTCTCTCTCTCTCTCTTTCTCTCTTTTCTCTTTCACTCTCTGCCCGCCCCCCCCCCCCCCCCTTCCTCTCTGAGCAAAAGTGAAGCAGAAAACATGTCTTCCTCAGGGCTTGGTTCTGTGCCTGGTACAGAAGAATAATGTGTGAATGAAAGAGTGAATGGGTAAGTTCATTCAAGGAATGAAGGAAAGAAAAAAAAAAAGCAGCATATCAAGCACTTCTTTTCCTCCCTCCTCTCTCTCTCTCTCTCTCTCTCTCTCTCTCTCTCTCTCTCTCTCTCTCTTTCTCATCTCTATCTCTGCTCCTAAGGAGGCTGTGTCCCATCCTGGAAGAGGTACAAAATCCTGTCCCCATTAGGGTGGCAACGGACTGAGCAGGCAGGGCACCATGTGCAGGAAGAAAGGCCGGGCTGGCTCTGAGGCGTGGGGTGGGGCCAACGGGCCTAGGGAAGGCCACTGTCTGAAGCAGGCCCACTGGTAGCAGAGCCCGCAGAGGACTTGGTTTCAAAAAGGAACTAGCTGGATTCGCTGGAACAGGGCTTAGGTGAGATGCCAAATGAATGTTCTCTCTTGTGTATAAAGGCAGATCTTTGGGATGAAACTTCAAATCACCAATGAATATGGTCCACTGGTGTAACAACGTATACCTGTTAAAAGAATTTTATTCACATGCCCTGAAATCCAGCCTTCTGAAAGGCAAATACAGGGGGTTTTAGCATATTCACAGAGTTCTATCTAATTCTAGAACATTTCATCACCCTGTAGCCACTGAATCACTCCCCATCCCCCTCCCCCCTCCTTCTAGCATCTGGCCACCGCTAATCTACTTTCAGTGTCTATGAATTTGCATATTCTGAACATTTCATGTAAATGGAATCATACATATGCATTTGGCCTTTGTGTCTGCTCTTTCACTTAGCGTAAGGCTTTCATTGCTGACCCACGTTGTAGCATGTATCAAGACTTCATTCTGTTTTTAAAAAAATATTTTTTAAATGTATTTCAAAGAAAGAAAGGGAGAGGGAGAGAGAGAAACATCAGTGATGAGAAAGAATCTGGTTTTCTGGGTAGTCAGCCAAGCTGGAGGCCTCAGAGGGTTGAGTCCAACATTTCCCAGCTGCCTTTGCTGCTGGAGCCCCATCGCATCTCAGTGAGTTCCCCTACAATGGCTGTTTAACATTCCTGTACATTGATCATCTGGCTCACTCACGTAGCATACGGTTGGTAATTCTTAATTTCATTTCCTTTCCTTCTCTTTTGGGCTCTTTTATATCTTGCCATCCTTGAGAGAGGAGGCCATTGGTTGCTAGTATATATTTGTATTGTTTTACATCCCTGAATTTTCATCTCAGCTGGACCCTGGAGTGTGCTTTGGTGCTCTTTGGTGGGTGTTCTGGTTCTTTATCATGAAAATAAGCCCTTTGCTACAATGACTTTGGCCGTTGCTTATAATCTCAGAGTCCCTCATTGAGCCCCTGGATCTGTTAACTTGAAGAACCTTTTTAAAATATGTTTTTATTGATTTCAGAGAGAGAGGAAGGGATAGGGAGAGAGGGATGGAAACATCCTATATAATAAAAGCCTAATATGCAAATCTACTGAATGGTGGAATGATCAGTTGCTATGATGAGCATTGACCACCAGGGGGCAGATGCTCAATGCAGGAGCTGCCCCCAGCCTGCAGGCCCCAGGCCAGCCAAGGCAGGTACCAGTGGGGGCCCCCCTGATCACTCCGCCAGTCTCCCCACATATCATTCCTGATTGCCAGCCAGGCCTAGGGACTCTACCCATGCACGAATTTCATGCACTGCCCTCTAGTCAATGATGAGAGAGAATCATCCACTGGCTGCCTCCTGCATGCCCCCTGCTGGGGACTGAGCCTGACCCAGGCATGTGCCCTGACTGTGAATTGAAGCATGATCTCCTGGTTCATGGGTCAAGCTCAACCACTGAGCCACACTGGCCAGGCTTGAAGAACCTTTTTAAAGGTAATCTTTCTGTGTGGACACACTGGGTTCACATTCAGTTGTGTTCTCACTCACTGACACGCAGGTGACCATTGACTGGTATAGTGGGGAAAAAGGTGTAAATTGTTGTTTGCAATGCTGAACAAATGGAAATAATTTAAATATTATTAACAGGGTTAAATAAAGCATGGTACTGCAATATCCTGCAGAGTTGCCACACTTTTTCTGTAAAGGGCCAGAGAGTAATGTTTTAGACTTGTGGGCCACAGAGTCTCTGATGCAACAATTCAACTCAGCTGTTGTGATGCAGAAGCAGTGTGGACAATATGCAAATGAATGGGCTTGTCTGTGTTCCAGGAACATTGATTTAGGGGCTAGGTCACCTTGGACCCGCTGGCCATAATTTGCTGACCTCTGATATAATGAACTCTTACAATTTGGCTATTAAAAGCAATAAAGTAAAATTATGTATACTGACAGAGACGTCCACCAAGCTGTTAAACAAACAAAAAAATATTTTAGGAGGAAAGGTCAAAATTACACACACATTTATATAGACATGAAAAAGAGTCTTAAAGAACCCACACCTAACTGTTAACAGTAGTCACAGCAAGTGATTAGAACTGGGGAAGTGGGAGGTGGGGGCAGAGGGGTACTCTTCCTTAACTTATTGTTTAAATGTAATTAAATAAAATTCACCTAGCTTTGGCCAGGTAGCTCAGTTGGTTAGAATATCATCTGATAGACCAAGGTTTGGGGTTTGATCCCCGGTCAGAGCACAAACAAGAATCAACCAATGAATGCATAAATAAGTGGAACAACAAATCAAAATTTCTCTCCCTCCCTCCCTTCCTCTCTCTAAAATCAAGAAATAAAAAAGTTTAAAAATTCAATTGGGATTTAAAAAAATATTTATTTTTTATTGATTTCAGAGAGGAATCGAGAGATAGAAACATCAATGATGAGAGAGAATCATTGATCAGCTTCCTCCTGCACACCCCACACTGGGGACCGAGCCGGTAACTCGGGGAATGTGCCCTGACTGGGAATTGAACCATGACCTCCTGGTTCATAGGTCAACTCTGAACCACTGAGCCACTGGGAATTTTTTTTTTTTTTTAAATTCTAAAGAGTTTACTGGTTAGGCATAATTGTAATAAGCTTTATTCTACATAATTAACAACTTCACAAGAATAATAGCCACAGTCACCTTACACAGTGCCCTGAAGCACCCACCCAGGGCTGTAAATGGGCATCTAGCTGTTGCCATGGACAAAGGGGAGGCAGGTTGGATTGAGAAGCCAGGGCAGGGCCTTGGCTGGGAAGGGTCTGAGGCAGAGCTGGGGACAGAGGCACCAGCCTTCCAGTCAGGAGTCCCCTCACATCCCAGCTCCTTCTAGATCTAAAGGGTCTCAGGAATGTCACAGCAGCTTCTACCTTCTGGGTCAATGGCTGCATTTTCACCCATGTTTCCTCATTTGCGGAAGCTCCGCTGCAGGCCAGTCCTGGGGCTGGTGTGGGGAGGTCCGTGACCTCACCCCCTCACCCCGAAGCAGGAGGGAGACTTGTAAACAGGTGAAGTTCACCGCCCTAGAATGCAATGCGTGCACCATAGAGGCCCGTGAAAGTGGGAGGGGTCTTTGTGCAATCAGTCACCTCTGAGTCACTCTAAGTATGAATAGGAGTCTGTCACATCCACTAAGGCAGGGCAGGAAGTTCCAGGAAGACAGAAGAGGCTGAGAGGCCACGGATCAGGAAGGGGGATGAGTGAGGGTTACATGCAGGAGAGACAGGAAGTCAAATGGGAGCGTTAGAGAGGTTTTCCTGGTGGTAGCGGAGGGAACGGGTGCTGATCTCTCGCCCAGGTGAGAAGTGATGTGAGCCTGCATTCAGCCGGCCAGTGGAGTCAGACCACGCAGCCCTCACCTCTGGGCCATTCTCCAAGCTGCCCGCGGTGCTTGCTGTGGCCTTTCCTCTCCTCCTGGCATGGCCAGTTCTCTTTCTGTCTTTAAACTTTTAAAACTCAGGTATCACTTCCAGGAAAAAAAGTTCAATGACTTCCTTTCCCCATCCCCCACCACTCCCAGCTGGGTGAGGTGAGATAGGCTAGTAAGCCAGGACAAATGGAACAGAAAAACTGAGCCAGATGGTTAAAGGGCCAAGCGGTTTACAGCCATCTAATAAATCACAAAATCCTATCTTCACTAACCAAGGACACTTAAGAGTAAATGGTTTGCACTTCTCCTCCCTAATCCAAGTGTTAATAGCTTAAGTCACCCTACTCAGGGAGATAGATAACAGAAATCCAACTTTTAAAAAAGTTCCGCCCTAGCTGGTTTGGCTCAGTGGATAGAGTGTTGGCCTGCGAACTGAAAGGTCCCAGGTTCGATTCTGGTCAAGGGCACATGCCTGGGTAGTGGGCTCGATCCCCAGTGGGGGGCTTGCAGGAGGCAGCTGATCAATAATTCTCATCATGGATGTTTCTATCTCTCTCTTCCTTCCTCTCTGAAGTCAATAAAAATATATTAAAAAAAAAGTTTCATTTGCCATCCACACCCAAGGACAGATGAAGTTAAGGGAGTAAATCGCCCTATCTGGTTTGGCTCAGTGGACTGAAGGGTCAAGGGTCCGATTCCTAGTCAAGGGTATGTACCTTCCTTGCAGGCTCCATCCCTGGACCCAGTCAGGGTGTGTGCGGGAGGCAACCAATCAGTGAATATCTCTACATGGATGTTTCTCTTTCTCTGTCTCTCCCCCTCTTTTCCACTCTCTCTAAAAATCAATGGAGCCTGGCCAATGTGGCCCAGTGGTTGAGTGTCTGGCTCAATCCCCAGTAGGGGGCATGCTGGAGGCAGCCAATCAATGATTCTCTCTCATCATTGATGTTTCTATCCTTCTCTCCTTTCCCCTTCCTTCCTCTGAAATCAGTAAAAACATATTTAAAAATTTTTTTAAAGGAGTAAATCTCATTTTGGTTCATTAGCATAAAGCTGATGAATATTCTATTGAGAGCCTCCCCTAAGATCTCCCCGAAAACCCAGCCCTTAAAACCCTCAAGACAAAGGATGCAGGGTATGCTCTCCCTCCCGAAGCATGCCCTGGCCTTTCCCTTTCCCCTCTTCTTCCCCCACAGGCATCTCCTAAACTCTAAGGGTCCCCACAGACTTACAACCAGGGGAGCAGCAGCTCGTCCCCAGCCAATCCACTGAACCTCTCCTTAAGACCCCCTTTTCTCTGACTCTCCAGTGAGCTGACAGCAGCCCCACCTTGGCTCACTTCTTTCCCATAACATTTCTTGAGAACCAAAGCAGCCCCACCTAGTCTCTCTCCTGTTGCTTCTTCCATCCTAAACCCTTCCTTGTGTCACTGTCCCCAGCTTTAATAAACGTACTCTCAACGTCACCTGGACTCCTATTGTGAAATCTTTCTTGCAGGAAGTCAGGATTCCATACACTACAGGCTGGCCTGAGGCAGACCCACTCTGGGCCCAGTCCTTTTCTGGTAACATGGGAACCCCTAATCTGGGCTCTGTAAAGCTCTGTGCATTTCTCCGTCTCTGCATGAATCCCCTTGCTCTATGATTGTATTTTGGTTTCTGAATTAGACCATGATTTTCCTAGGGCACGGGCAAGGTCTCATTGGTCTTTGGGTCTCCAATGCCTGGCACAAAGCCTGACCTGAGAAGGTAATTAGATGAATATCTGTGACTGAATGAGGAAATGGATGAATGAAAGGTAAAGAGGAGAGCCCTGGCCAGGGAGACTCAGTTGGCTGGGTTGAAGTGTCATCCCATGCACCAAAAGGTTGTGGGTTTGATTTCAGGTCAGGGCACGTACCTAGGCTGAGGGGTTCCCGCCCTGTTTGGGGCATCCCATCACTTTCCATCTCAGGTTGAGGCAACTTATCGATGTTTCTCTCTCTCTCTCTCTCTCTCTCTCTCTCTCTCTCTCTCCCCCCCCTCTCTCTCTTTCCCTTCCTCTCTCTAAAAATCAATGAAAACATCCTCGGGTGAGGATTAAAGAAAATAAAAAAATAAAAAGCAAAGAGGGAAAATGAGAGATATTTGGGAGGTTAAATCAGGATAACTTGTCAAGCGATTGGACAGGGCTGGTGGGCAGGGTGGGCCGAGAGGATGACTCCATGTTGTCTGGTTTGAGAGGAGGGAAGATCTGAACTGTTTTTACTCACAATACTTCTGACACCGAATATGTGCTTTTTTTCCCCCTCACACCAACCAATTCTCCAGCTCTCTGGACACCAACTGAGTGTCCAACAATTCAATTCAATTCGCACACTATCTACCTGGAGGTAGCATCAGGTTCCACAGGTTAGGAGCTCAGTTCCACAAGACGGCCTCTACGTCTGATGCCCATTGGAAGTCAGAGGTTCCCACCTGTACTTCTGACCAACTGGCTGTAAATTGGGGATTTCTACAACCCTCTCTTCCGTTTTCAGTGATTAATAAATGGCTCACAGAAATTAAGGAAACACCTTACTTACATTTACCGCTTTATTATAAAGGAACAGCCAGATGGAAGAGACGCCTGGGGCCAAGTATCGGAGGCAGAACTTCCATGCCCTCTCTGGGTGTGCCATCCTCCTAGCACCTAGCACCTCACTGTGTTTACCAACCCAGAAGCTCTTTGAATCCCATTGCATATAACCGAAAACCTGGCATACATAGGTTAAGCAAAAAAGGAATTTATTGGCTCATAAATCTGAAAAATTCCAGGGGGCTCGATCTAATTTTAGCCAAGGCTGGATACAAATGTCAGGGGTTGATTTCACTCCATGATGATTTCATCTCACTTCCCACCTCTAAGCTCCATTCTCAGCACGTTGACCCTGGGGGGTGGCAACAAATGGCTACCATATCTCCTGCCCTTGCTCTCCAGCTCAGTTCCAGCCAGAAGGGGAATGCTTCTTATTTAGTCCTGGAAGGACCTGCAACAGCCCTGACAGCCATTCTGATGAGGCCGGTATGGTTGGTTGCGGGCACCTGAACCCATCTGAGGTCAGGGGCCAGCGGCAGGGTCTTGTGGCAGTTAAGGAGGGATGGGTCCCTGAAGGGTGGGGAAGCAACAAACGTTCCCCATGAGGGTGGGGGGCAATGCTCTGCAATCCTGGCACGGTGGAGCTCAGATGGCTTGGCACAGTGCCCGGTACTTTTGCAACTCTCAGGAAATACTTCCATGTTGCATGAAAATATGCAAGGCCGAGCCATGACCCGGCACTCTGGGGCGGAAGCTACGGCCCGGCTTTATGCTCAGTGTGGGCCCGAAGGGCGAGGATGCCTCATGGCTGAGTCAGGATACTCTAGAAGCCTGCCAGGCACAGGCCCTTTTTATTTTTGATACTTAATTGCTCATCTCTCTCAGGCAAGAAGACAAAAACCCCAAATAGGGGAAAGTTGCAGAGTCAAGCAATCTTTTAAGGTTATTATAGCCTTAGTCCTTATTCTATAGTTTCCTAGATGGAACCTAGGAGCTCAATTTATTTGTTCACCCATCTAATAAGAATGTACTGATCACCTACTCTGGGCCAGATCCTAGAAGTACAAAGGTGAATAAGGCCCAGTCTTAGCTCTTGAGGTGTGGGGAGACTAATAAACAAATGACCATTCTGAATTTAATAACTGTGAATAATTAGAGTATAATGGGAGAGCTTTGGAAGGAAAGAGCAGCCCTCCCCCCCTCCCCATCCTCAGGGGCTGTTTCACCTGTGCTCTCTGTGGGCGGTTACTCAGCACAGTAGGGTTGAAAGCATCTTAATTCACGCCTGGAGCACTGCTCTATATTGCAAAGGGAGGGTAAAGTTGGCATGAGTTTTATGAAGGAAATAATAACTAGCTAAATTTTCCATTCCAGGAATATACCTTCATTTGCACTTGTAAGAAAGCACATGTGAACAGGGTTGTACACTGCAGTGCTATTGGTAATAACAAAGATTGGAAATAACCTTAATGCTCGACGTTAATTCAAAAGATGATCTTAGCTGGTTTGGCTCAGTGGATAGAGCGTCAGCCTGTGGACTGTAGGGTCCTGGGTTTGATTCTGGTTGTGTGCTTAATCCCCAGTGCAGGGTGAGCAGGAGGCGGCCGATCAATGAGTCTCATCATTGATGTTTCCATCTCTCTTTACCTTCCTCTCTGAAATCAATAAAAATATAAAAAAAAAAAGATGGTTCCACCACACAGAGAAATGCAGCCCTCCAGCAGGTCCTCAACTAATGTTTCTGTCAATGTCATTTTCTAATAACAGGTGCCTAGATGCCATGGGAACTTAACTCTTGTGGATAGATGCCTGTTTATACCATTAGCCTATTGTAAAATTGGTTTCATTATATGTTGTTTCACTTAAAGTCACAGAACCTACCCACAACGTTAAATGAGGATTCATCGCATAAAATCAAAGAGGAAACTGTGTGTTGTCCTGAAACATTCTCCAAGATATACTGAGAAGTGAAAAAGCAAGTGCCTGAACTGTGTTATAATATGCTGCCTATTTTAGGAAACAGGAGAAAACATCTTGCTTGTATATGTAAACTAAACATATACACAAGCTAGTGTTAACTAGCTTTGGAAGATTAAAAAGAAATGGATAGTTCCTTTAGGGAGAGAAACTGGGTGTTTGAGGGATGATGAGAGGAAAACTTCACTGTGTACTTTCTACCATTTAAATATTTAATGTATTATCTATTTTTTTAAAAGCATCCCTCTCAGCCTGGCCAGTGTAGCTCAGTGGTTGACCATTGACCTATGAGCCAGGAGGTCACGGTTTGATTCCCGGACAGGGCATATGCCTCGGTTGCAGGCTCCACCGCCCCTGAAGGGCATGTATGAGTTAGCTGATCAATGATTCTCATCATTGGTGTTTCTTTTTCTCTCTCCCTCTCCCTTCCTCTCTGAAATCAATAAAAATATATTTTAAAAAGCCCTAGCCAATTTGACTCAGTGGATAGAGCATTGGCCTGTGGACTGCAGGGTCCTGGGTTCGTCCCTGATCCAGGGCACATACCTCAGTTATAGGCTCGATACCTGGCCCCTTTCCAGGCGTGTGCACGAGTCTCTCACATTGATGTTTCTTTCTCTCTGTCCCTCCTTCTCCCTTCCACTGTAAGAATCAATGGAAAAATATCCTTGGATGAGGATTAAAATATATATATATATATATATATATATATATATATACATATATACATATATATATGTGTATATATATATATTAGAGGCCTGGTGCATGACATTTGTCATTTGTGCATGGGTAGGGTCCCTAGGCCTGGTCGATGATCAGGGCTGATCTGTGGGGCAACTGGTGGGGTGTTAGGGGGGCCCCTGCCTTGGCTGGCCTGGGGCCTGCGGGCTGGAGGCAGCTCCTGCATTGAGCGTCTGTCCCCTGGTGGTCACTGTGTGTCATAGCCACCGGTCGTTCCACTGGTTGTTCTGCTATTTGGTCTGTTTGCACATTAGGCTTTTATTATATAGGATATATAAAAGCATCCCTCTCTCCACTCTCCTCAGCTGGGGGCTGGGAGGGGGGTAGGGATGCCTGGCTGGTTTCGTTTCAATGATCCCTTTATCTCCCACCAGAAAGCCCACCTTGGGCCACTTCTGTCTTCCCACTGCCTTGGCACAGACTTTTCGTCTCCCCATAGCTATACGTTAGCTTTCATTTCCCGTTTCCACCCCCTGCGACAAGATCTATGCTTTCACAAACCTGAGGGCTTTGTCTGTGTAAGGCCCTCAATCTTCCACTTGGTGGTCACCTGGCTGGTTCCAGCTGCTGGCAGCTGTGTGGACACTCCGGCATCTGGTCTTTACTGCCGCGGAGTTATAGTCATGCAGTCTGTGCCTTGCTCTAGGGCGTCTCCAGTTCTGGGCTCTTCTTGGTTTTGGTGGGGGAAGTCCCTTTAAAGCCAGCATGTAAAACTGAAACCAAAGCTTAAACGGCCATGGCAACCACAAGGGCGGGGTCTCCGGGACCTCCTACATCTTCGCTGATGTCCTTCTTAGGAAGTTCAGGGCCAACCCATCTCCTCGTACTTCCTCAACCTGGATTGGTTTTCCCTCCAGGGAGGGATTTTTGTCCCCTGCCTCTCTCCCCACCATGTCTTTGCCTTTATGATTTCCATTTTAAATTTAGCCAAGAATTGCAGACATTTTTTTAAAGGTGAAAAGATGCCACAGGGTGATTCCCTCTCTTTCTCTATCAAACTAAAGAGGAGGGTTCAGGAACTGACTCTCCCATTTTCCTTTGAAACTTTAAGCAGGGGGTGGAGGGTTGGGGGGAGAGGGGAGAAAGGAGGGTTGAGGATTGGGTGTGCCTTAGGGGCCAGGCCGATAAAGCAAATGAGAGCAGCCACCCAGGAGTAAGGTAATAGGGGCTGGTGGTGAGGACGGTGTACGAGCTGCATGGTCCATTCCCTTGCACAGGGAGCAGCTGTTACTCTGCTCCAGCCCCTATTGGTGTGCAGGATTTACTTCTATTTGTTTGTTTGCTGTTTGTTTGTTTGTTTATTTATTTTCAGAGAGGGAGGGAGAGGGAGAGAGAGACAGAAACATCAATGATGAGAGAAAATCATTGATTGGCTGCCTCCTGCACACCCCACATCGTGGATCGAGCCCGCAACGCGGCATGGCCCTGACTGGAAATCGAACCGTGACCTCCTGGTTCATAGGTCGATGCTCAACCACTGAGCTGTGCCGGCCGGGCGGGATTTATTTTTTTTTAAGTGGGGAAGGAACATGAGATTTTGATGTGAAATGGTGTGCATCTTTAAAACATGGTGAGTATTCCCAATGCAGGGCAGGCCTCCAGTGTACATGCTCTTGTCTGGGAAGAAGGCTGCACTTCTGCTAGTTTTCCCAGCTGCCCCTCCGTGGGAAGCCTACAGTCTGTTAGGACTGCATCAGGGTGGTTGCACGATACTTGGACTTTGTCTTCATCCTTTCGGGCTGCTGTCACAAAATCTTGGCCGCCCCCGCCGGAAGTTAGAACCTGGTTCCTGCCTCTGCCCACATAGTAACCCCCCGGGGACAGCCAGCAGCCAGAACAAAGCAGTTAGAACCTCCAGAGTGGCCCGTGGGAGCTGTATCCTGCCCTTCCTTCTTTCTCTCACTCCCCCCCCACCCAAATGATTTTTATTTATTCCACGTCCTACTTTAGGAAAATTCATATTAGAGAGAAAGGTGAATTATCAGCCGTCTTGCCCACATCACGAATGGAAGATAGCTATCTGCAGAGTATTGGTAACATAAGACTGGGAGGTCCTTTCAAGGTTTCCTCCCACCCCTGCCTGCCCCGTGGATGACAGCCCGTCCCGTCCGGGGCAGGATGCCCAGAAGAATCCGCTCTGCACTCTTCCAACTAGAGAGGATGGAGCACTGAGCTGGGCCCTGGGAAGTGCGTGTCTGGCACTAAGGACCTCTTCCTTGTCTGTTTTAGAGAAATGCTGTGACCTTGCCATGTGCTCACTGTCACAGCAAGAGGCCAGCTTTGCTCAACACCAGTCCTCCGTCCCTCCCAGCCCTCAGGGCTCAGTCACGGGAGGGGCTCCACCTACAGTCGGGAGGCAGCCTGGCCCAGTGCTTCCAGTTCTCCCGCTGCGGCCTTGAAGATTACTAAATGGCCCTCGACGGTTTGGCTCAGTGGGTAGAGTGTTGGCCACGAACTGAAGGGTCGCAGGTTCAATTCTGCTCAAGGGCATGTACCTTGGTTGCAGGCTTCATCCCCGGCCCTGGTTCAGGTGAATGTGGGAGGCAACCAATCTATGTGTCTCTCTCACAACTACCCGTGTTTTCCCGAAAATAAAACATCCTCCGAAAATAAGACCTACTTACAGGTTTCATTCTGAGTGAAATATAAGGCATCCCGCGAAAATAAGGCCCCAGGCTCTGTCTCAGAATGAAAATTAATTTACCGTAAACTGGTCGCTAGGGCCGCCCCAACTGGCGTCTAGCAACCAGTGACATTACGCGGAGTCCTGACGTCACTGCTGTGTGGAGGCGGAGCGGAGGTTGGAGTGAGCGGTGAGCGCGGGGCGGGAGAGAGGAGGAGACTTTCACAGATGCGTGTAGAAGAACAGGAGGATTAGAGCGGACGGGACGCGGCGAAGGTGGTGAGTGCTGGTCTGTCTCTGGTGACACTACCTGATGCTTGCGGCTGCCTTCATGATGACTGAAGGTTCTCAGTCAGTGGCAGACCCTGCTCCAGCCCAGATCCAGGCCCCAGCAAGCCCAGTGACAGTCCCCAGGCAGTAAATGTCTGATAAAGGGGTAGGGGGCATACTGGTGAAGGTGTTCAGTGGCACAGGGGTGGGAGGAGGGGGATCACTTAAAATGACACAGGAGGATCAAAAGGGGTTACTAAAATGGTAATCCCCCCTCTGATTCTCCTGTGCCATTTTGATTCCCCCCTCTGATCCCCCCTGTGTCATTTTGAGTGATCCCCCTCCCCCCACCTTGATACCCCAATTCCTTTTTTTTTACCCCTAGAAATGAGCGCAAAAAGAAAAAGCTGCTCCGTGGAGTACAAGAAAGGAATCGTGGAAGACTCTTGGGGCCAAAATCTTACTGCTTTCTGCAAAGAGAAGATGTTGAGTATCCGATTGGTCCGAAAATGGCGAGCAGAGTATGGTAACCTCATTGAACAAGTGGACAAGGGAAATGCTAAAAAGCGCAAGTGTGGATCAGGTTGGCAACCATTATTTTCCGAGCTGGAAGACCTGATCTGTGAATGGGTTGTTGACAGGAGAGCAAAGGCTTTGGTTGTGAATAGGGCTCAGATTCAAGAATTTGCCCTTGCAATGGCACCACAGTTTGACATAGCCCCCGAAGACTTCAAAGCATCACAACACTGGCTGGATAATTTCCTTTAGCGAAGTGAACTGTCTTTAAGAAGATCTACAACATTGTTTAGGTTGGAAGATACTCAAGTTATTAAGCGAGCACTTGCATTCAAGTCCTTTATTGATGATGCTGACTTCTCTAAATACAATCTTTCCAACATGATTGCTATGGATGAAACTGCAGTGTTTATGGGCCAATGATCTCAAACAACAATTGAACAGCGGGGTGCCTCCTTAGCGTACATTCCCTCCACTGCTTACGAAAGTGCACGTGTTTCCTGTATTTTGGCAATTCATCTGGATGGCACTAAAATCCCACCTTTAATCATTTCTAAGGGCAAGAAGGAAAAGATTGAATGTGTTTTGGGCGTTTTTATTCTTGAAACTGAAATAGCCTGGGCCACACAAGCAGTTATAAGGAAGTGGGTTGATTTAATGCTGCCGCTTGTTATGCAAGGGAGCCAAAGAGGTCTGCTAGTCTGGGATGCAGCCAGCACTCACCGCACTAAAGACATGAAGACATTTCTTCACGAAAGAAAAATAGATCAGATAATGATTCCCGCAGGAATGACGGCCTATCTCCAGACTCTTGATATTGCAATCAACAAGCCATTCAAAGACAATTTGCGCATGGAAATTAATGACTACATTGAAAATAGAATGGAGAGAAATCAGCGTGGAAACTTTGTGAAACCTAAACTGCAAGAAGTTGTGACTTGGGTGAAGAATTCACGGAAAGAAAATCACTGACAGTTGCGTTGCAAATGCACTGCGAGCAGGCTACCTTGACAAGAAGTACTCATTTAAAGACAGTGCTATTGCTAAACATGAGAGATTTGGTCCACTGATTCTGAAAGAAATGGAGTCACAAGAAATTCACCAGGAAATTCAGGAATTGGATTGTTATGATGATGTTCCAGAAGATGATGACATGATTGTCATTGAATAAATGAGTAAATTCTTGATACTGTAGGATTCACAGTTTGTCTGGTTTGTGTTGACAACTACTGTATTACCGTACCGTATACAGGTAATAAATTTCCTTTATTTTCATTTAACAATAAATGTGTACCGTATTCTTCTTCATGGAAAAATAAGACATTCCCTGAAAATAAGACCTAGCGTGTCTTTGGGGGCAAAATTTAATATAAGGCACTGTCTTATTTTCGGGAAAACACGGTATGTTTCTCTCTCTGTCACCCTCCCTTCCACTCTCTCTAAAATTCAATGGAAAAATATCCTCGGGTGAGGATTAACAACAACAACAACAACAACAACAAAACAAAAGCAAACAAAAGAACATGGAAAAATTAGCATAAGTAGAAATGTAATTGTAGATCAATGGAATCATTAAAGTACAAACATAACCATAAAAAAAAAATGACAAAATGATGAACCAGGTGAGGAAATCCCTTACTACACACAGCGCAGCCGGAGGTCTGGTAGGTAGAAGGACGATCACAGGACTTGTTCAAGTGAGATAATGCACAGAGTATTGGGAACATGAAATGCATACCGTAAATTTGATTATGAAAATAAAATTTAAAATGGTACCCTCAATTTATCCAGCAACCATGGACCTGTGATTGCATTCACATCACATCCAGGGCTCCAAGCCAGTCTGCAGGAAGCCCAGACACTGTGCTGTGAAAGGGCTCGGCCCATGTGACCAAACGTCTCAGCGTCCCACCCTGCGAGTCTAGGATCAATAAAGCAAAAATGACCAAAGGAAAAGGAATCGGTGACGGCACCCAGCAACACGAGGTGCAAAGACAGAAGTAGCCCGTGGCACCACTTTCAAGAGAAAACAAAAATACAGTTTAAATATTCTCACTTCAAAATGTTGATGTTTTTCTTTTCGAAGACTCTGTTACGGGCCCCACAGAGAGGCTGGGAACCCTGGGGACCGTGCCTTGGCAATGCCACATTCCACTCTGGGACCAGGGAGTGTGACGGGAGGCGTCAGTCCATGGCTGCCAGCTGCTCAATGGCACAGGGGACCTTCTTTGCAGTTTCTTCAAATTCTTTCTGCTTACCGTTGGCTTTCTTTTTTTAAAAAAATATTTTTATTGATGTCAGAGAGGAAGGGGGAGGGAGAGATAGATAGAAACATCAGTGATGAGAGACAAACACAGTGATGAGGCTGCCTCCTGCGTGCTCCCCTCCTCCCGCAGGGGCTCGAACCTGCAACCTGGGAATGGCCCTGACTGGGAATCAAACCTGTGACCTCTGGGTGCATGGAACGACACTCAAGCAACTGAGCCACACCTGCCAGGGCTCAAACTGCTTCGTGACAGAAAGGCAAGAGGGACAGATGGATGCTTTTTATGTTCCTCTGTGGGGTCGTCATCTGGCTCCCAGCCTTCTGGCTCCTTGAGGCAGAAGAAACGCTGGGCCAAGTTGGGCTCATTCTCAGTGGGGCACTGGGGCCGTGGCCATCCAGCCTGCCACTTGCTTTTTTAGGACCTGCAAGGTTAGATGGTTTTTACATTAAAAAAAAAATATATATATATATATATATATTTTTTTTATTAATTTCAGAGAGGATGGGAGAGGGAGAGAGAGATAGAAACATCAATGATGAGAATCATTGATCGGCTGCCTCCTGCACGCTCCCTACTGGGGATCGAGCTCGTAACCCGGGCATGCGCCCTTGGCTGGAATGGAACCTGGGACCCTTCAGTCTGCAGGCCGACTTTCTGTCCATTGAGCCAAACCAGCATGGTTTTTACTTACTTATTTATTTATTTATTTATTTATTTATTTATTTATTTATATCTTATTGATTTTTTACAGAGAGGAAGGGAGAGGGATAGAGAGTTAGAAACATCGATGAGAGAGAAACATCCATCAGCTGCCTCCTGCACACTCCCTACTGAGTATGTGCCCGCAACCAAGGTACATGCCCTTGACCGGAATCGAACCTGGGACCCTTGAGTCCGCAGGCCGACGCTCTATCCACTGAGCCAAACCAGTCAGGGGGGTTTTTACATTTTTAAATGGTTGGAAAACCATCAAAAGAAGAATAGTGTTGCAGGGCTTGTAAAAATTATGTGTATTTTGAATATCAGTATTCATAAATAAAGTTTTATGGGAACACAGCCACTTGCTGGTTTAGCGCTGTCTGCAGCTGCTGCGCCCCAGGACAGCAGAGCTGAGCAGCTGCGACAGAGGTGGAATGGCTGCAGAGCCTGTTTGCTGCCTGTCCCGTTACAGAGAAAGGCTGCTGAGCCCCAACCTAAGCAATCAAGTCACTTTTCACGCCTTCCTGGAGCATTTTTGCAAACACAGCAAGGGTGGAGAGGGACACTGGGAGGCAGCATTGGTCAAAGCTGGACTTGCAGTGGTTCCTCGAGTGACTGAATGAAGTTTTTTGGCCCAGGCAGTTGTCAGACTTCAGCAGCTTTGGAGTAAATGATTTGGATTTGGCCAGCACTATGAAGCCTCCCTTGCCTGTGCAGGAATGTGGAACTGTCTCCTGAGGAGAAGTGGCCCTTCCAGCAGCTGCTGCCTTGGAGAGGAGCTGGCTTACCTTTGTGCGTCTCCGTTGGCTGCTGCTCACTACCTGGAATTCCCAGGCACAGTGTCCATAATGGTACGTGCTCCCTTCTATGCAGCCCAACTTCAGAGAAATGTGGCAGCAGACTACATTCTCTAGCTTTACTGCCCAGCCCCTGCTCATAGTCTACAAACCACCACCACCACCACCACCACCACCACACCACCACCACCACCACCACCATCACTTCCACCCCTGCCATCATCACCACCATCACCAGCACTACCCCCACCAACACCATCACCGCTATCACCATCCTTACCACCACTACTGCCATAATCGCTACTCCCACCATCACTACCAAGATCACCTTGCAACGCCATATGTCTAGAAAGGCTTAACTTCTGTGAGCCCTCAAGGACATTATAATCTGAAATTACAATAACAATTATGAGGAATGTTCCACTTAGAGAAAAAAATGAGATAAATAAAAAGACATCAGTGGGGTTAAAACAAAGGGTTAGTACAGCACTACCAAAGGCTGGATGGGCCAAAATGAGTCTCTGTCAGTCCCCCCCAAATTTAAAGGGCCCCAACCAAGTCTGCTGTCTTTACCTCAGCATGGAGAAATTTAAAAGACTGGAGGTGCGCTCTCCCTCCCAGGAGCAAGCCCACGCCTTTCTGGCCTCTTAGGCATGCACCTCTTAACCTCTCAGGGACCCCACGAGACTTGCAACCAGGGGAGTAATGGGCAGTGGCAGCTCATCCTGGGCCACCCCCCTGAGGCTGTCTTCAAGGCCCCCTTTCCTCTGACTTCTTAGTGAGCCAAAGCAGCCCCGCCTAGGCTCTCTCCTGTTGCTGCTTCTGTCCTAAGCCCTTCCTGGTCTCACTGACCCCAGCTCTAAGAAACATACTCTCAAAATAAAAAAGAAATAAAAATAAATAAATAAAAGGCTGGAAAGAAGAAATTACAATAAGAAACCTGACTGGCAACTCCTTGGGGTAGCAGTCAGGCTGGTTAAAGCAAGCACAGATTGATAACAGGGCAGGGTCCTTGGCTTAACCTCTTGCTGGGAACCCAAAGCCTCTTCACTCCAGTGGGAAAATTATCAGGCGATAGAAAAGAGAAATTTCCAGAAATCCTTGATATGGGAATTCATGAACTGGTAAAAGAAGATGAAAATGCAAGGATTGATAAGATTATGAAAAGTGGAATGTTTAAACACCTTTACGCTAAAAAAAAAAAAAAAAAGAATGTATGTCAACTAATTGATTGCATTTTACTTGATTGCATTATGAAAGTAGAAGTTATATCTCCTTGGGGAACTGGGACACTAAGCTGTCAATTCTTTCTTTTAACTATTAGCGTGAAGGACGCAAGAAGGTAGTAGCAACTTTTCACCCTCTTGGGTCCATGGGATTAATACCCACCAGAATGTTCTATATACCTCAACTCCCCTTTCTTAACTCACCTTACTCAGCGAGATAGGTAACAAAAATACAACTAGTAACATTTGTGCCAACCACACTCAAGGACAGATGAGGTCAGGGAAATAAATCTCATTCTGGCACATCAGCATAAAGCTGATGAATATTCTATTGATCCTCCCCTAAGACCTCCTCTAAAATTCCCGCCTTTAGAAAACAGATAAGAACCCTCAAGACAAAGACCCAGTGCGGGCTCTCTCTAGAGCCTGTACGTGCCTTTCTTCCCTCTCAGGGATGCATATTTTATTTTATTAATTAATTAACTAATTAATTAACCAATATCTCCATTTATTTAGAGCTTTTTTTATTTCTTTCATTAGTTTTGTAGTTTTTTTAAAATATAGATCCTGTACATATTTTGTTATACTTATTCCTGTTAGGGCAGAAATAGAATGTTCAGGACCAGCTATAATTATAAGAAATATAAATCCTGCTCTGGTAACTGTGATTGTTCTGCTCTGATTGGAGAAAGCACCCTCTAACCTGAGAGTTGTATGCCCCAGGACATGGGAGCTAACATCGGAATGCAGTCCATCCTCCTTTTCTGAGAACTGCCTATCATCACGGAAAGATTAACAACCTCCTTGCTGAAACAATCCCAGAGGCAACCGCTCTTTGTAACTTGCCTTCCCCCACTCCCAGCCTGCATTCCCTGTAACCTGTAACCATTATACCTGGCCTACTTCCCCATGCCTTTAATTCCTACTTTCCCATGCAATCTTTGTCTTTCTACCCAATATAAGCAGCAGGCTATGGGGAGGGGTAGAGCAGATTTTCATGCATGACTTGCTGCTCTTCCATACTGTCAGCATTATTGGAATAAACGCTCATATATGATTCAACCCTGTCTCTGCTTACTTGGCTCAAGCAGTGACAGGCCGCCCGGACCCATTGGTTGTCCAGTTTTATTCCTAAGTATTTATTTTTTTTGGGCTGCTAAACTCTAAGGGTCCCTACAAGACTTGCATCCAGGGGAGCAATGAGCAGCAGCAGCTCATCCCAGGCTAAGTCCCTGAACCTATCTCCAAGGCCCCCTTTCCTCTGACTTTGCAGTGAGTCAAAGCAGCCCCGCCTTGGCTCACTCCTTTCCTATAACACTAGTGACCAGGTGCACGGATTTGTGCACAATGAAAGGAAATTAATTGGATGGTGGCCAGCGGGGCAGGACTGGGAGAGACGGGCCGGACACACCCTGGAGCCAACCTCCTGAGGTCCCTCCCCAGCACCTGCAGAGTGAGCGGGGTCCCTCTGGCAGGTGGGGTCCCTTGGCTTGGCCTGTGGGGATCAGGCCGAAACCGGCTCTCTGACATTCCCCGAGGGGTCCTGGAGTGCGAGAGGGCACTCTGCAAAGTCGCTGTCATACAGGGTGTGGAATGCAAACGCAAGTGTGCAATAAACCAGATTCGGGGCCAACAGTGCCCCAGCAACAACATGACCCATGGCTGAAGGTGAAATTGCGTGGCCCCATGGGGAATCAGGCTCCCTCCTCTCTGGTTTCGGGGTGTGTCACCCAAGAACCATTGCTGCCAAGTCACTGCAGCTCAGCAGCTCCTGCATTGTGTGTCTGCCCCCTGGTGGTCAGTGCACCTCATAGCAACCGGTCGGACGGTCGGACACTTAGTATATTAGGCTTTTATATATACAGATTTCTAGAGAACCAAAGCAGAGCACCACCTAGGCTCTCTCCTGATGCGTCTCCCATCCTAAGCCCTTCCTTGTTTCACTGTCCCCAGCTTTAATAAATGTACTCTCAACGTCACCTGGACTCATGTTGTGAAATCTTTTCTGTATGAAGTAAAAACCCACATACTACTGACCAGCCTGAGGCAGACCTGCCCTGGGCCTGGTCCCTTTCCAGGGACATCTTAGCATATTGACTCTTCTTAGCTCTCCATTTATTTAGATTTTCTTTGGTTTATTTCATTAGTTTTGTAGTGTTTTGTTGTGTTTTTTTTTAAATATAGGTCCTGTACAAATTTGGGATATTTATTCCTAAGTACTTATCTTTTGGGGGCTGCTAATGCAAATTATATTGTGCTTTTACTTTCAAATTCCAGTGGTTCATGGTAGTATATAGGAAAGCAATTGTCTTTCATATATTAACTTTCTATCTTGCAATCTATACTAATAAAAGGGTAATGTACTAATTAGACCGGATAGACCGGATGTCTTTCGTACATCATTCCGATGTCCTTCCTGACAAAGCAGGGGGCATGGCCAGCCTGCAAACCCTCGGTAGACCCAAGCCCAGTCCAGCCCCGCCCCCGGCCTGCAAACCCTCAGTGGCCCCAAGCCCAGGCTGGCCCCGCCCCCCAGCGGGGACCCCAACCCAAATTGGAGGCGTGGCTGGCCTGCAAACCCTGCAGCCCCTTGCTCCGGCTGGCCCCCCCCAGCAGGGACTCCCCACCTTGATCTGGGGCCCCCTTCAGGGCAGGCCACCTGGTCCCCACCCGTGCACCAGGCCTCTATCCTATATAATAAAAGGGTAATATGCAAATTGACCCTAACAGCAGAATGACCAGAATGACCGCTGGACCAGTCACTATGAGGCACACTGACCACCTCTTGGTCCCTTTCCCTGGCCGTCAGGCACCGATCACCTGATGGAGAATGGGCATCCGGGGGTGGGTGGCGGCAGGGGGCGGGGTCGGCTGTGGGCAGCTGGGGAAGATGGCATTAATCACAGGCCAGGCCTAGGGACTGTACCCGTGCACGAATTTTGTGCGCCAGGCCTCTAGTCTTGCTATAATGCTTATTAGTTTTAGGAATTGTTTTGTTGATTCTTTGGGCACTCCTGTTATCTGTGAGCAAATATAGTTTAAAATTTTCCTTCCAGTCCATATACCCTTTGCCGCCTTTTCTTTGCATAAGCTGGGATTTCCAGTTTGATGTTAAGTAGAAGTAATGAGAACAGATGTCCTTCCTGGCTGTTGATTTTAGGTGGAAAGCATCTAGTTTTTCACCATTATGTATGATGTTAACTGTAGATATATATTTTTTGCAGAAATTCTTTATTACTTGAGGAAGTTTTCCTCTATTCCTAGTTTGCTGATTGGGTATTAATTTATTATGAATTGGCATTGAATTTTGTCAAATGCATTTTTCTGCATATGATTCAATCATATATTTTTTCTTCTTTATCATGTTGATATGATAGAGTACATGTCACCTAGTGACTTTGTAGCACAACACATTTTTACCAAACCCAAGTTTGTGTGCCTGATGCTTCAAAAGGCCAACCCTGAAAACGTCAGTTTGGTGTAAGAAAAGGTTTATTGATCCAGGAGGTGCAAACCAAGAATATGAGAGATTTAATAGTGCCTCAAATCCATCTTGCTCACCGGACTAGGTTAAGGGTTTTTAAGGGGCTAGGGGAAGCAGGCATATGGAAGCACTGGTGGAGCAAGTTTTTAATTTAATTTCATTTTTAATCGTCACCTGAGGATATTTTTCCATTGATTTTTAGAGAGTGGAAGGGAGAGGGAGAGACAGAGAGAAACATCGATGTGAAAGAGACACATAGATTGGTGGCCTCCTGCACACACCCCAACCAGGTCCGGGTAGTCTGCAATCAAAATATATGCCCTTGACCAGAATTGAACCCGGGACCTTTCAGTCCATGGGCCAACTCTCTATCCACTGAGCCAAACCTGCTAGGGCTGGTGGGGAAAGTTTTACTTGGAGGACCTTGGATCTTGGCTATTTATTGTATGGGGCAACAGCACCAGGTCTTCCTGGACAATGGACCCTTGACTTCTGAAAGGATTTCAGTGTTCAAGTTCTGGTTATGTCCTGGTCCTTTGGTTTCCTCTCTCTCTCTCTCTCTCTCTCTCTCTCTCTCTCTCTCTCTCTCTCTCTCTCTCTCTGTGTTCTGGGTGCAGCTGGAGGCCAAAGTTCTCTCCTCTTCACATGCTCTGGCTGCATGACTTGATTTTTGTCTGTTGTCTGAAAAGCAACTCAGTATCTTCTTAAATAGGACAGGACCATTTTGAGCTGGTTCTGCAGTTACAGCATCACACACATACACATACGCATACGCATACGCATACTTAACCATTGTGCTACTATTACCTACAACATTCAGGGCGGTAGCATGCTGTACAGTGTTGGAGCTTAGGAGCTGCAGGGGAACAGAACTTGTCACACCAAAATGTGTGTCTTTGGCATATGAATTATTTCAGACTGGTTACTTTTAAGACACCAAGAAGAAACCCTTTGTAAAAGACACATTTGCAAGGGCAACCTCTATTTGTGAGACTGTTTTCTTTGCTGTACCAGGAAGAGGGTGATGGCCGTATCTTTAGAAATGCTTATGAATGCAGAAAGCAACTTAAATCTGCACAACAACCTCACCTTTGTTTAGTGTGCGTTTCCTGGCAACCTCCCATAACGGACTATCCCCACCCCCAGCGTCTTCTTTTGGTTAATCTCTTTCCATCCCCCCACCCAAAATAAAATATTTTGTTTTACCTTCATTTATTCCTTCTCTAACACTTTTTTCCTTTATCTAGGTTTGATTTCAGATTTATATCAGTTTTCTTCTCTCTGAGGAACTTTCTCTAACATTTCTTGTTAAAAGGAGGAACAGGTATATGAGTAACAGATCCTCTCAGGTTTTATCTGAGAAATCTTTATTTCTCTTTTACTTTTTAAAAAAATATATTTTATTGATTTTTTACAGAAAGGAAGGGAGAGGGACAGAGTTAGAAACATCGATGAGAGAGAAACATCGACCAGTTGCCTCTTGCACACCCCCCACTGGGGATGTGCCCGCAACCAAGGTACATGCCCTTGACCGAAATCGAACCCGGGACCCTTCAGTCCACAGGCCCACGCTCTATCCACTGAGCCAAACCAGTCAGGGCTCTCTTTTACTTTTAAAGAATGATTTCATTGGATACTGTTGAAATACAAAATTCAACCTAGCAAATTTAAAGATCTAATTGGTTTTATGAATCGAATCATGAATCCCAACTAGCAGCTCCAGAGGGTGCTGAGGTTTTATAGGAAGAAGGGTGCGCCCCAGTCGGTTTTGCTCAGTGGTTCGAGAATCAGCCCTCAGACTGAAGGATCCCAGTTTTGATTCTGGTCAAGGGCACGTATCTGGGTTGCAGGGTCAATCCTTGCCTCTGGTCGGGGCGTGTGTGGGAGGCAACCAATCTATGAGTCTCTCTCACAGTCTCTCTCACATTGACCTCTCTCTCTCCCCCTACCATTCTGTCTAAAAAAAATATATGGAAAAAATATCCTCGGTTGAGGATTAATAAACAAAAAGAGCCGAAACCAGTTTGGCTCAGTGGATAGAGCGTCGGCCTGCGGACTGAAGGGTCCCGGGTTCGATTCTGGTCAAGGGCATGTACCTTGGTTGCGGGCACATCCCCAGTGGGGGGTGTGCAGGAGGCAGCTGATCAATCTTTCTCTCTCATTGATGTTTCTAGCTCTCTATCCCTCTCCCTTCCTCTCTGTAAAATATCAATAAAATATATTTAAAAAAAAAAAAAGAAAGAAAGGGAGAAGGGTGGGACAAGGGATCTACTAACAATAAAAAAAAAAGTACAGTGGTACATCGGTTCTCGAACTTATTTCGTTCTGGAAGCTAACTGCTTGAAAACGGAATCCTTTTTTCCCATTAGAAATAATGTAAATTGAATTAATTTGTTCCAGACTCCCAAATGATTCCATTTTAACCTTTCTTATATACAGTGCATGTCCACTATACCGTTTAATCTATAAACAAACACTTCTTTTCCTAAATTTGTCAAACGAACCCCTCCTGACCCCCCGAATCACTTTCAGCATTACTTCCAGGGTGTCTTTCAGGAGGTCAGCGTGGGGCATCTTTGCTTGCTGTCACTGGCTAACTACTTTTCATATATCCAAATTGTTAGAAATGCTCCCAATAATGTCGCAGGAATGAGACAAACACTCGAAACTGGATCGGTAAGGCAAATTTACTTCTGCGCAGAAGGGTGCTCCTGCCGGCTGAAAATCATGGGCAGAAGCACGCCCAACCGGAAGTCCCTTCAGGTTTTACTTCCTGACGCGGGGTCTGCCCTGCCGCTCGCTCTGAACTCTCACCTGATTGGCCAGGGCCCAGAGCTCGGATTCCCATTATTGCGCCATTGGCTAATTCAGAGGAACGGGAAGGTAAGGCAGAACCTAAGATGGCAGCCCCCCTGAGAGCCTGAAGGTCATACCAAGATCACAGAACATAAGATGGTGGCCCCCTGAGAACCTGAAGGTCATACCAAAATGGCGGGCCCTAAGATGGCGGCGAGCTCCTTTCTTTGACAGAAAAGATCGGTGGTTCACTCTCACACAGATCAACAACAGTTTTTCTACCTCTTCAATTGCCTGTGATCATTGTATCTTTCACACCATTAGCAACATTAGCACTCTTTTATATATATATATATATATATATATATATATATATATATGTATATATATATATATATACATATATATATATATATATATATATTTTTTTAAATTGATTTCAGAGAGGAAGAGAGAGATAGAAACATTAATGATGAGAGAGAATCATTGACCGGCTGCCTCCTGCCGGATCGCCCCCGGCTGGGGATCTAGCCCACAACCTGGGTATGTGCCCTTGACCATAATCAAACCCGAGACCCTTCAGTCCACAGGCACACACTCTATTCACTGAGCCAAACAAGCTAGGATAATATTAGCACTCTTCTTTTTATTAATTAATTAATTAATTAATTATTATTTAAAGTATTACATATGTCTCCTTTTTTCCCCCATCGACCCCTCCCCGGCCACTTCCATCCCCCAGGACAGGCCACCACCGTCCCAGTGTCTGTGTCCATTGGTTATGCTAATGTGCATGTATACAAGTTCTTTGGTTGATCTCAACATTAGTACTCTTAAGATGGCCTCTTTATGTTTAAAAATTGTGCTAATTGTTTATTTTGCCAGCAATAAAAGCAGAAAAACCCCACAAAAATATTCACAGCACTATTTCCTGAAACAGCGGTAAACTGACTCATACTGGCACATTAGCTCCTTTGTTTGTGGCCTGAGAGACACTTTGTCATGCGGATGCATCAGAATGGAAGGGTTGTCAGGCCAAAAAGCAAAGCTTGTTCAACAACTGAGACATTTTTTCCATGAACAACTTGGTCAAGAACCAAACTATTTGAGATGGCAGATGTTCGAGGTTTGACTATAGTATTACTTTTGGGTCAGGACATCTTCTTTTGGAGGGAAGGGATTGGCAAGATGGTCTCTTCTTTTTGTGGGGGATGAAAAGGGCACAGGAACATTACTGGTGCTTGACCAGAAGTTCCAGACTGATTGATAATGTTTCTGGGAGAAATTGAAAATATAGTTAGATCAGGTATAATATCTAGGTTTGGTATTATAAGCTTTTTTGCAGGAGTAATAACATTTTGGGCCTGAGGTTTTCTTTTTAACAACACAGACTTCTGGATTGGTGTTTTATCCTCCCTTCCAACACTAAATATTTTCTTTTTTAAAAATGTTTTTAGTTTAGAGATAAAGGGAGAGAAAGGGAACGAGAGAGACATCTATTTGTTATTCCACTTATTTATTCATTCATTGGTTGATTCTTGTTTGTGCCCTGACCACGGATCGAACCAGCAACATTAGTGTATTGAGATGATATTCTAACCAATTGAGCTATCCAGCCAGGGCCTCCAACACTAAATATTTTACTCCATTTTCTTCCTCTTCACTTGGTTTCTGATGAGAAGTTAGACATACTTTTACCCTTGTTCTCCTATAGATAGGTGTTTTTCTCCTCTGGCTTCTTTCAGGATTTTCTCTTTGCCTTTTGTTTTCTGCTTTTTGTTGTTTGTTTGTTTTGTTAATCCTCACCCCAGGATATTTTTCCCTTTGATTTTTAAGAGAGTGGAAGGCAAGGGAGGGGAGAGAGAGAGAGAAACATCAATGTTGAGAGAGACAAGTCAATTAGTTGTCTCCTGCATGCGCCCTGTCTGGGCCCAGGATTGAACCTGTAACCCAGGTAGGTGCTCTAGACCAGGAATCGAACCCTTGACCCTTCAGTGTAGATTTTTTTTTTACATTGAAAAGATCATACACCATGATCAAATGGGATTTATTCCAGTGTTGATAGATTTTTTTTTTTGTATTATGATGGGTGTTCTCAAAACTTCCTGGATCTTTGGTTTTGTGCTGTCATTAATTTTGAAAAGTTCTTTAGATATTTCTCTACTCTGTTCTCGTGCTTCTTCTGGTGTTCCCATTATGTGCATTTTATCTGTTAAAATAGTCCCACATGCCCTAACTGGTTTGGCTCAGTGGATAGAGCGTCGGCCTGCAGACTGAAAGGTCCCAGGTTTGCCCTAACTAGTTTGGCTCAGTGGATAGAGCATCAGCCTGCAGACTGAAGGGTCCCAGGTTCGATTCCGGTCAAGGGCATGTACCTTGGTTGCGGGCACATTCCCAGTAGGGGGTGTGCAGGAGGCAGCTGACCGATGTTTCTCTCTCATTGATGTTTCTAACTCTCTATCCCACTCCCTTCCTCTCTGTAAAAAATCAATAAAATATATTAAAAAAAAAAAAAAAAAAAAGGTCCCAGGTTCGATTCCGGTCAAGTGCATGTACCTTGGTTGCAGGCACATCCCCAGTAGGAGGTGTGCAGGAGGCAGCTGATAAATATTTCCCTCTCATCGATGTTTCTAACTCTCTATCCCTCTCCCTTTCGCTCTGTAAAAAAATCAATAAAATGTATTAAAAAAAAAATAGTCCCACAGTCCTCACGTTACCAGAAAGGGGACCAAGTCCAGATCAGGTCTGCCTCAGGCAGCCATAAAGAATGGGTCCTTGACTTCCTGCAGGAAAGATGTCACAACATGAGTCCAGGTGATTTTGAGAGCACATTCATTAAAGCTGGGGACAGTGACACGAGGAAGGGCTTAGGATAGAAGCAGCAGCTTAGGCTAGAGAAGCTGCTGTGGCTCCCTGGAAACATGGAAAGAAATGAGCCCAGGTGGGACTACTATGGCTCACTGGAAAGTCAGAGGATGGAAGAAGCAACAGGGGAGAGTGTAGGCCGTCCTGTGCTTTGGCTCTGTAGAAGCGATATAGGAAAGAAGCGAGCCAAGGCGGGGCTGCTGTCAGCTCAATAAAAAGTCAGAGAAAAGGGGGGCCTGGAGACTCGTTCAGGACGTATGCCCAGGACGAGCTGCTGCTGCCCCTTGCTCACGGGTTGCAGGTCTCATGGGGACCCTTGGAGGAAAGATGTGCTCCTGGGATGGAGAGGGAGCCCTGGGTCCTTCGTCTAGTGCAGTGGTCGGCAAACTGCGGCTCCGTTTGCCGCTCTGTTGACTAATGAGTTTGCCGACCACTGGGATAGGGG
Source organism: Plecotus auritus (assembly GCF_963455305.1). Classification (NCBI taxonomy): domain Eukaryota; kingdom Metazoa; phylum Chordata; class Mammalia; order Chiroptera; family Vespertilionidae; genus Plecotus; species Plecotus auritus. The sequence continues at coordinate 119,863,795 of NC_137782.1, forward strand.
CTTAATCACAAGGAACAACAACAGCCTGTAATTATTGGAATCGAGAGTCTATGTCAGTGGTCGGCAAACTCATTAGTCAACAGAGCGGGCCGCAGTTTGCCGATCACTGGTCTAGTGGCTTTTAAAGTCTAATGGGTGTGGCTCAGCGGATAGAGCATCAGCCTGGGAACTGAAGGGTCCCGGTTCGATTCCAGTCAAGGGCACATGCCTGGATTTCGGGCTCGATCCCAGCGTGGGGTGTGCAGGAGCCGATCAATGATTCTCTATCACTGATGTTTCTATCTCTCCCTTTCCCTTCCTCTCTGAAATCAATACAAATATGTATTTAAAAAAATAAAGGCTGGGAATTTAGGGGAGTTCTAAGGAGAGGGTTGCAATAGAATACTCATCAGTTTTATGCTGATGGGCCAAAATGAGATTTATTCCCTTAACTTCCTGTGTCCTTGGGTGTGGTTGGCACACATGGCAGTAATTGGATTTCTGCTATTTATCTCCTCAAGTAGGGTGACTTAAGCTACTTGCCATCTGGTTGGGGAGGAGTGTAAACTATGTACTCTTAAGTGTCCTTGGTGCCCTAGCTGGTTTGGCTCAGTGGATGGAGCATAGGCCTGCAGACTGATGGGTCCCGGTTTGATTTTGGTCAAGGGCACGTACCTTGGTTGCAGGCTCCTCCCTGGCCCTGGTCAAGCAACGAGTCAGTGTGTCTCTCTCACATCCATGTTTTTTGCTCTCTCTCCTGCTCCCTTCCTCTCTCTAAAAAACACACAAAACCAACAAATGAAAAATGTTCTCAGGTGAGGATTAACACCCCCCAAACAAACAAACAAACAAACAAACAACCTGTCTCAGTTTTCCTGTTCTACTTGTCCTGGCTTACTAGCCTACCTCACTCAGATATTCTGTTTTTGTTTTCTATTCTTTTTTTCTTTACATTTCAGTTTGGGAAGTTTTGATGAGGAGAAGAGCACTTAATAAGAATAGAGCTGCCCTAGCCGGCTTGGCTCAGTGGATAGAGCATCAGCCTGCGGACTGAAGGGTCCCAGGTTCGATTCTGGCCAAGGGCACATGCCTGGGTTTCGGGCTTGATCCCTAGTAGGGGGTGTGCAGGAGGCAGCTGATCAATGATTCTCTCTCATCATTGATGTTTCTATCTCTCTCTCCTTCTCCCTTCCTCTCTGAAATCAATAAAGAAGAAGAAGAAGAAAAAAAAGAATAGAGCCGCCTAGCTGGTTTGGCTCTGTGGCTAGAGCATCGGCCTGCGGACTGAAAAATTCCGGGTTTGATTCCCGGTCAGGGCACATGCCCAGGTTGTGGGGTCCATCCCCAATGTGGGGTATGCAGGAGGCAGCCAATCCATGATTCTCTCTCATCATTGATGTTTCTATCTCCCTCTCCCTTCTCCTCTGAAACCAATAATAAAAAAAAAGAATAGAGACACAGTTGTTTAATGATTATTCACCTTACTTTTAAGTTTAATCAAATAATTGAATCATAGTCCCCACCCCTGGGAACTGGCCTTTAGACCAGCGGTTGCCAACCGGTGGTTCGCAGACCACTGGTGGTCCGTGAAGTCAGAAAGGTTGGCTACCGCTGCTTTAGGCCACTTCGTACTGGACATTCCCTTTCGCTGAGACCACATTCCATTTCCTACGACCATTATCCTTCTGCTCCCGACCTTCCCAGGATCCGGACCTGCCCAGAGAGTTCTCCACCCAGAAAAAGCCCGCCTAGAGTCCTTTAAAAACCTCTGACTCCCCATCCCTGGGTGCTGGTACCATTTTGGGGCTCAGCCCATCTGGTATCCGGAGGACCTAATAAATTTATAACCCTTACCACTTTGGCTTCGTGCGTTCCTCCTTCAGCGACCTTCACTTACTAACTACAGACAAGAGGTTTTCTTGCAGACCCTGGGCAGTGAGAATGTGCTGCAAGAAGAACATGCATTTGAAAAGCAGACCAAGAACAGGACCCTCTTTTTGCTGTGCCTGGACCCTGACGCCCCTCCGGGAGTTCTGCCTCAGAAATGCTGACCATTCTCCAGTCCCAGGAACGGCTGAGCTATTTGTAACATCATAGATTAGCCACCTTGTTATCGGACTTGGAGCACCCTTTCCCTGTCACACTTGCAGCTCGCAGCTGCATGCAGTTATCTTCTCCCTCACTCGTTCATAATCAGCAAACCGACAGAAAAAAGGGAGAGCAGAATTTCCAGGTGACCGCCTGCTGTCCCCACACAGCTGGCATTATTGGAATAAACACTCATATGTGATTCAACCCTGCCTCTGCTTGATTTGGCTCAAGTATTGACAGGCAGCCTCAGACCTGTTGTGTCCGGTATCAGTCTCTATTGCTATATCTTGAAGCTCATTGATTTGGCCATGTCCAATCTACTGCTATGGCTATCAAAGGCATTCATCCTATATAATAAAAGGCTAATATGCAAATCGACCAAACGGCGGAACGACAGGGGGAATGCTGCTCAGCCAGAAGCCGGGATTCACAGCTGGCGAGCGCAGCAGTGGTGGCGGGAGTCTCTCCCACCTCTGTGGCAGTCCAATATCCCCCGAGGGCTCCTGGACTGCGAGAGGGTGCAGGCTGGGCTGAGGGACCCTCCCCCTGACCCCCGAGTGCATGAATTTCATGCACCGGGCCTCTAGTATACATATATATACATATATATATATATATATATATATATATATATACATATATATGTATATATATATACATATATATATACATATATATATATATATATGTATATATATATATATATATAGTTCAGAGAGGGAGGGAGAGGGAGAGAGAGAGATGGAAACATCAATGATGAGAGAGAATCATTGATTGGCTGCCTCCTGCACGCTAACCCACTGGGGATCGACCACAGCCTGGACATGTGCCCTTGACCAGAACCGAACCTGGGACCCTTGAGTCCCCAGGCCAATGCTCTATCCACTGAGCCAAACCAGCTAGGGTTCAAAGGCATTCTTTATTTCTGTTACAGTGTTTTTGATTTCCAGCATTTGTTTTTTTATTCTTTCTCAGAGTTTCCATCTCTCTGCTTACATTATCCCTCTGTTCTTGCCTGTTGTCTACTTTTTCCATTAGAACCCTTAACATATTACTGATAGTTATTTTAAATTCCCTATCTGATAATTTAAAAAATCTGTCATATCTGAATCTGGTTCTTGCTTTATCTCTTTAGACTGTATATACATTTTTTTTTTAGCATGCTTTTGATGAAAAAGGGGTCTCAAACTCGACCTGACAAGCTCAGGGGAGGCCTGCCTGGTGGGCCTTACAGGTTCAGAGACCCAAAGTGACTACATAGGGTGGTCTGAAATGAAAACTTCCTAAAAGTAAGTCATGGCAGACAGTCACATCCCCGGCTTCCTGGATAAAAGGCAATCTTTACCTTAACTGAACCTGTCTATTGTCTGTTTGCATCTAAAATAACAAACCTTTGGAATGTCAGGGCACACTCACTGTACCAGAGCAGAGACCACAGAACCCCTCATTGTTATTGTGTTAATTGTTGACTGTTCACTATCCTATACCCACCAATGCAAAAGAAGTGTGTGTCTATTTGTTTTATGCAATCCCAGAGATTTCCTTGCTTTGCTTTCTCCCGCCTCCCTAATCTATCACCAGTGGGTTTTATGTAACCCCCTTATGACTTCCCCTTTAATTCTAATGTATAAAATAAGGTGCAAAACTGCCATTCTCTGGAGCATTTTCTTAATCCGTTGAGATTTCGCTTCCTGGCAATTGTCTGGCAGGAACAATCTGGCTCAGATAAATTTATGAAAATTCTTACAGGTTTGTGTTGGCAGCGATGAGAACAGCACAAGGTGTTAGACTGGACTTGGATCAGCCACCTCAGTACTTGAATTCTGGCTAGGAAAGAATTCAGAGCCAAGACTCAACTGTAAGAGAAAGTTTAATGTGAAAGTCACAGAGGTAGAAGAAATGGGCGTAAGAAACAAGTTACAGAGGCAAAAGAAGGATCCTTGGCGTTTAGGAGTGAGGAAGGTCAAGGTAACCTGCCTGGGGCGGGGGAAGAGGAGGAAGAGACGGGTGTGCTCCTGGGGAGGAGAGTGCACTGAGTCCTCTACCTTAAAGGCTTTTAAGGGCAGGGATTTTAGGAGAGGTCCCAGGGGAGGATCTCAGTAGCAGATGCATCAGCTTTCCAGGTGTGTCCTTTCAGGGTCATGGTCTCCACTGATTGGTCGGTGCCAGGAGGGTCATTAGGTGATGCAGCTGGTCCTGAGGTCAGCGGTGGTGTCACTTGTCTGGTTTTGCTGCTTTTCTGGGCCTGGAGCTGAAACACAACTGAGGCCTAGATTGTATTTCATGGGAGTCAGAATATCCTTGTCCTGGGGCTTTAATGTTTAAGGGCTATCCTCTGTCCCCCTTGTTCCTCCTCTCAGGGGGTCTACCACATGACTAGGGACATTTCAGGTGAAGAAAGGTCAGGGGAGGGTCCAGCAATGTGAAAGCTCAGGGGGTCTAAATCGCATGGCCAGCGATATGCTAGGGGAGGAAAGATGACCCTGGGGCCAGGTCCTTGTTTTCCCAGTTTTGCCTGTTTCTAGGCAACTGGGGCTTCCTGCCCCGGTGACCTCCTGTACCTGGCCTATTGTTCTTGCTCTGATCTTGTCTGTCTAACTGCCTGTCACATTTGGACTTTTCCTAGGTGACATGCCTTATAATTTTTGTTGAAAGTTGGACATGATGTATTGGTGATAGAAACTGATATAATTAAGTTGTTAGTGAAAGGTTTTATGTTATTCTATTCAGCTGTGGGCAAACTACGGCCCGCGGGCCGGATCCGGCTGTTCTATCCGGTTCTCTTGCTCTCCCCTCTGCTCCTTTACTTTGAATTTATATTAGTTCACACAAACACTCCATCCATGCTTTTGTTCTGGCCCTCCGGTCCAGTTTAAGAACCCATTGTGGCCCTCGAGTCAAAAAGTTTGCCCACCCCTAGCTAGATGTAGCTGGGCTGTGTTTTTTTTTTTTTTTTTTTTTATAATATATTTTTATTGATTTCAGAGAGAAAGGGAGAGGGAGAGACAGAAACATCAATGATGAGAGAGAATCATTGATTGACTGCCTCCTGCACAACCCCAATGGGGATCGAGCCTGCAACCTGGGCTTGTGCTCCGACCAGGAATTGAACTGTGGACCTCCTGGTTCATAAGTCGACGCTCAACCACTGAGTCATGCCAGTCGAGCTGGGCTGTGTTTAATGTATACTATAGCTTCTGGGGCTTGAGGCTTCAATTTTTTCTAGTTTTCTCATTTCCCCCTTCTCTCTTGTCTTTAGGTTTCTTCAAGTGAAAGGATTTTTAGAGACAGGAAAGGCAGTTTTAGGGAAGAGGGCCGGGAGATCCATGGGAGAGGAATGCATACGTGAGGGGCAGAGACAGCTCCAAACTGCCAGATTGTTTATGTTACACACACAGAGGACAGAATGTTACAAGATAAGGGAAGAAGAAGGGCGGGGGGGGGGGGGGGGGGCGGGGCACGCGCACTGGGTGAGCTTTAAAACTTGGTAACTGATACCATACAGGGATGAAAGGGAAAAGAGCCAATTAGGGAAGCACAGGGGACATAAAATACGGAAAGGTCCAATTAGGAAGTGTCCTGAACAGACAAAGAGCTTCCAGCATTTATAAACCTGCAGACAAAGAGACTCAGAGGATTAGGTTTCCCCCATTTTTTTCCATTTGGGGACCCCTCCCCAGGGAGAGTTTGTATACACTAGGAATAAACTTCTAGACTTTTGCTTAAAATCTTTTAGGCCATGGATTTATCATTCAAACTTCATGAGACAAGAACCTACATGGAGAATCCGAGCTTGCCATTCTGTGTCTCACAAGGACTCTTTTAAAAAAACTTGTGTCACAAAACCACATAATATAAAATTCACCCTCCCAACAGTTTGCAGGTTACAGTACAATTTGCAAGTGTGCAGTACAATATTGCCAACCACGTGCACGTTGTGTGCAACTGATCCCAGGACCTCCCATCCTGACGGACCGAAACTCTACATCCACTGAACAACTTCCTCCCATTCCCTCCAGTCCCTGGCAACCACCATTTCGCCTTGTGTTTCTATGAGTTTGACTCATAGATACTGCATATAAGTCAAATCATACAGTATTTGTCATTTTGTGATGGACTTATTTAATCTAACATGACGTCCATGAGGTTTATCCATGTTGTATGTAGCATGTGGCAGGAATTCCTTCTTTTTAAAGGACAGATAGATAATATTCCATTGCATGTATATGTCACATTTTTCTTTGTCCAGTCATCTGTTGATGGACATTTAAGTTGCTTCTACCTCCAAGAATTCCTTCTTTTTGTTTCTAAAATATTTTATTAATTTTTAAAAAATAAATCTTTATTGTTCAGATTATTTCAGTTGTTCCTCTCCCCCCCCCACCCCCCCGCCATAGCTCCCCTCCACCCGGTTCCCACTCCACCCCCTGCCCTTACTCCCCCACTGTCCTCATCCATAGGTGTATGATTTTTGTCCAGTCTCTTCCTCCATCCCCTACCCCCACTTCCTCCCAAGAATTGTCAGTCTACTCCCTTTCTATGCCCCTGATACTATTATATTCACCAGTTTATTTTGTTCGTCAGATTTTTTATTCATTTTATTTTTAGTTTCACTTGTTGATAGATACGTATTTGTTGTCACTTTGTTGATCATAATTTTTATCTTTACCTTTTTCTTCTTCTTCCTCTTCTTAAAGAATACCTTTCAACATTTCATATAATACTGGTTTGGTGGTGATGAACTCCTTTAGCTTTTTCTTATTTGTGAAGCTCTTTATATGACCTTCAATTCTGAATGATAGCTTTGCTGGGTAGAGTAATCTTGGTTGTAGGTTCTTGCTGTTCATCACTTTGAATATTTCTTGCCACTCCCATCTGGCCTGCATAGTTTCTGTTGAGAAATTAGCTGACAGTCGTATGGGTGCTCCCTTGTAGGTAACTAACTGTTTTTCTCTTGCTGCTTTTAATATTCTCTCTTTGTCTTTTGCCCTTGGCATTTTAATTATGATGTGTCTTGGTGTGGTCCTCTTTGGATTCCTTTTGTTTGGGGTTCTGTGCGCTTCCTGGATTTGTAAGTCTATTTCTTTCACCAGGTGGGGGAAGTTTTCTGTCATTATTTCTTCAAATAGGTTTTCAGTATCTTGCTCTCTCTCTTCTTCTGGTACCCCTGTAATTCGGATGTTGGTACACTTGAAGTTGTCCCAGAGGCTCCTTACACTATCTTCATATTTTTGGATTCTTTTTGCTTTTTGCTTTTCTGGTTGGGTGTTTTTTGCTTCTTCGTATTTCAAATCTTTGACTTGATTCTTGGGATTCTCTAGTCTGCTGTTGGATCTCTGTATATGATTCTTTATTTCAGTCAGTGTATGCTTAATTTCTAATTGGTCCTTTTTCATATCCTTGAGGGTCTCACTAAATTTCTCAGATGTTTCTAGAAGATTCTTGAGTAACCTTAGAACCATGGTTTTGAACTCTATATCCAGTAGTTTGCTTTTCTCCATTTCTTTCATTTGTGACCTGTTTCTTTGTCTCTGCATTTTGGTTGCTTCCCTGTATTGATAGAGTGGCTTTGTGTGCTAGGTGTCCTATAGGGCCTAGCGCAGCCGTGGGCAAACTACGGCCCGCGGGCCGGATCCGGCCCGTTTGGCTGTTCTATCTGGCCCACGGAGCCTAAAGAGAGGATTGTTCTCTTGCTCTCCCCTCTGCTCCTTTACTTTGAATTTATATTAGTTCACACAAACACTCCATCCATGCTTTTGTTCCGGCCCTCCGGTCCAGTTTAAGAACCCATTGTGGCCCTCGAGTCAAAAAGTTTGCCCACCCCTGGCCTAGTGGCTCAGCCTCCCTAATTACCTGAGGTGGACATTCTTGGTGCACCCCTTTGTGGGCTGTGTGCACAGTCTTGTAGTTAAGCCTTGATTGCTGTTGATATCTCTGGAAGGAATTGACCTTCAGATCAATTGGCTGTGAGGACCAGTTGTGTCTACAATGGGAGAACTTCTGTGCTGGAGACACCCTTATGGGGCAGGATTTGCTTTAGTGGGGCTTTGGCGCCACTGAGTCTGCCCCCTGAGTGTGTCTCTTATGGATGTGAAGAGTTGTAATCTGGATGGTCTCACTCTGACCACTGGCTCTTGGATCTCCAATGAGGTGCAAAGTCAGCCACTGCCTGAAGCCACCCAGCAGGAGCTACAGAGAGATCTGCAGATTACTCCTCTTTGTTTGGGTTTTGGAGGTGCCCAGATGTGGCCCAGCTGTGAAGCAATGAAAGCTGCTGTGGAGCCTTGAGCCTTCTTTTGGCAGCTCTGGGGCTCTCTGACCCAGCTGTAGTTTGTTAGGTTTAGATTGCAAAAGGCCAGGCCATTCATATGCAAAAGCCTCTGCACACACAGCTTGGGTGGGGTTGAAAATTCGGTGGGGCAGGGTCTCAGGGAATCACCAGGGCGGAGCAAACAGCAATGGCTGCCAGTCAGCCCTGCTCCGAAGAGGCCTCTGCTCTGTGTCCCGAGGCACCGTGCTGGAACAATGATTGTTGCAAGCACCTCTGAGAGAAAGCTACCCTTGTGTTCCGGCCCGATACCAGACAGTCTAGTTTCTCCCCAGATGAGTCTGGGTCCCCAGAGTCTCGCCCAGAACTGGAGTTCAGAGCAGTCAGGAGCTTGTATCTCCCTTCCAATTGAAAAAGAGAACAGCATACTCAGTTGCCAGCCCCTTTCGCGCGTGTGCCTCCGTACCTCCACACTTCACTTCTGCACTTCCTACTGGACTCAATGCGCTTTTCTCTTTCCTTCTAGTTGTAGAATTTCCACTCAGTCAGCCTTTCCATGGTTCTGGATGATATTCGTTTTGACTTTTACTTGTAGTTTTGTTGTGGTTGTGCTCGGCAGCAAGTTTAGGTGTTTACCTATGCCGCCATCTTGGTTGTTCTTTATTGATTTCTTTTTAAGAGAGGGAGGAAGGGAGAGAGAGCGAGCAAGAGAAACATTGATGTAAGAGAGATACATCAATTGGTTGCCCCCTGTACTAGCCCAACCAGAGATGGAACCTGGAACTTAGGTATGTGCCTTGACCTGTAATCAAACTTGTGACATTCAATGCACCGGGCGACATTCCGACCAACTGAGCCACACTAGCCAAAGCCAAGAATTTCTTCTTAAATAGAGCCTGTTTATTGCACCATCTCAGTTGTAATCCACTGTTATTATTCTGGATCCCCGTTGAAGTGGTAGTAAGGTATCGAAGTGTCTATAATCTTTGGATGAAATCTCAATTTTTAAAATTGGACCTGAGTCCATGGCCTAAACCAAATTTCTATACAAAAGAATATTTATAAAAATGTTTATTCAGAAAACACTATTATTATACTTACAATTACTTCAGCATTTAGACTTTTTAATATGTGTGAGTTGAAGAGATGCTTGACCTTGGACTTTGGACCAACCAGCATATTTTCTTTTCTTTTTCTCTCCTTTCCTCTTATTATTATTATTATTCACCTCCTTTCCACTGGTGCCTCCTCAATGCCTGTCTACCTTGCTACTGGCTAAAGTGACTTTTGAACTCCTGCACCTGCCTCATGTCCTGACTGTGCTGATTCTGTCTGTTCACCTCAGTGACCTGAACTCTACTCTCCTTGCTCACCCGCCCCTCTCTCCTGTTTCATTCCCTCACTAATCACTCATTTATGAATTACACAGACCTCTTATTTGCCAGCCTCTGAATATACATACATAGGCTTGCATATATCCTACCTTGTACCATACGAGATTTAAGGTGACATTAAAAAATATCTGCAATGTGACAAGGTAAGAAAGGAAGAAAGAAAAAGAATGTCGGCCAGGGAATAATTGCAAGGACCAGCAAACACAAATATTTCAGACGAACTTTATAATCCTTACAAAGGATTCCTTAGTTAAGAAAATGTCTGAGCCCCCGGCAGCTTTCCTCTTAAAACAACAGGGGAGTGCTCACAGGATCCAGACCTGCTTTCCACCGTGCCTTCAGTCCTGTCCTCCTGTCTTTCTCCTAGTGGTGCTCAGCAGTAAAGGTGATAGAATGGACCCATGTGCCTGTGCTTAGGACACATACTAAGTCTTGACCAGCTCAAATCAGGCGTGTGTTGAGGTGCCCAATGGACGTATGTGAGGTGAGTGGGAAGGCAGTTTGGAAAGGAGAACAACAGACCCTGCAGAGACCCAGCTGAGGCCCTGGGGCTTCTCTGACAGCCTCCTTTGAGAGTCCTTTTAACATCTTGTCTAGGAACATTGTATCTCCTCAAGCTTCAAGGGCAGTTCTTTGTAAGCAAGCTGTGGAGGGCTGAACAAGAACTATTAGAACAGAGTGCAGGGATCTGCTGGTAGGGAAGCTCTCTGGAAAACAAGGACCCTTCTGAGAGCCCGAAACCTAACTCTGAAGTGGAGTCAAAGCAGGAGGAAGCTTTGCGAGAGCTGTGAATGGATCATCGTCAAGAATTCTTAAAAGATATTCCACTCCCAGGCCTCAAACCTCAGGTGGGTTTGCAGGACTCAGGAACAAGACCAGATCCCAGCATTCCTGGGCCCTCTCTGTCCCCTAGTGGTTAAATCAAGAAGGGCACACCCATGAAAACTTGGCATCTCATTCCTCCTATTGTCTTTCGTGGCACTTGACCCATAGGGGTCACGCCAATATCAAATGAAGGAAGGAAGTAATTCCTCAAGCAGCACACATGTGGTGTGGGAGACAGTAAAGGAAATAAAGCATGCTCTGTGTAGCCAGGACTGCAGGACTAGTTGGGCCCAGGTAGGGAGAGCACAGAAAGAAGGCATTAGCTATATTGAACACAGAAGAGATTGTCTTTGAGCCTGTCTCCAAGGATGAGCATCTGCAGGGAGGGAGAGAGGGAGGGGAATTCAGATAGAGGACTAACATTCGAGGGCAATGTGCCACCTGTTTGAAGAACAGAGGGGAATGCGGTTGTGGCCAGAGAAGAGGAAATACCTTGAAATTGTTCCAGGTCTGGTGTGGCCCTTAGGTACGGCAATACTCTACAGATTTTTGTGTGCTTTGCTCAAGGTCATGGAACAGAGAATCAGAGCCAAATATAAAATGTGCTCCAGGTCTCTGCTGCCACTCCAAACATGGACACTAGATGGCGCTTTCCTGCTTCCTGAGGTCTGGTCTTTGGCAAGGTAGGCACCACCTGCGCCCTGGTGTACCTAGAAAGTGCTTATGGCTGGCCGCAGGCTGGTGGTTTGAGTTTCCTGGTGTGTCTGTAACGCCGCATGAGAAAAGACTGCTCTCCCTCTAAACATCCAGTGCTTCTCTGAGAGAAGACAGACGTACAGAGAACGGAGTCCTGGACTAGGGAGGAAAAGGCAATCCTCGAAATAGGAGCAGCCCAGACAGTGTTGATCAGAAGCAAGAATAAGAAAGCCGACCCTGCAGTGCTATGTCCGGGGCCATGGAAGGAGCATTTCCTTGGGAGCCTGGGCACCTCATGTCATTATATAGGTGATGAATCTGGGGGTGGGGATTCTCACTTCCAGGGAGAAGGAACAGAGGCTGATGTCACATGCCTCCTGCCACTGGCAGGCGTGCCTCTATTTTCTGCCAGATCCTTGGTGTGCTATCTGGAACAGCACCCCATGACCTTGCAGAGTCATAGCTTCAGGGGATGGGGAAGTGATGCCGATGGGCAAAGCTGGGGGTAATTGCAGACCACAGAGAGTGGTGGGGTCTGGTGTGAGCCAGTCTCCTCTTGAAGGCGTCCCAAGTCAGGATTTCTTAAAACACTGTGCTGGTCTAACAGTGCCTTCTGCCAGCTGCTTACATTTAAAATGCCTGGTCCAGGGTGAAGCCCAAAGTTCCTGGCATGGGGCCCCTTTGCAGCTATTCCAGCCCCCCCCTTTTTCATCCCTATCTTCCACCTCTCCCCATGCACTCCTCCCCTCCCTACGTGCTAAGCCCCTCCACAACCTTTGTCCAGGCCACATGTCCTTTGTCCAGAGGCCCTTTCTCCCTCCCCCACATCATTCAAGCGTGGCCCTCTCCTGCACTGGTGTGGGTACCTCAAAAGCTAAGGCAGGACCAACACACTGCTTAACTCCAAGGGGCAGTTTCACTTTGGATTCCGTGAGAATGGCGCCCCCTGTGGTCCTGGGAGTTGTGGAACCTTGTTGCCAGGGCACGGAGTGGGCACTGAAAGTGATGTTATTAGGGTCACTCTTCTCTGTGGACATCCCCATTGTGGGCCACCAGATGGCGCTCCTCCACCCTTCTGGGGATTCGCTTCCACAGGCGGGCTGGTTGCAGCACTCTCGGATCATCTAGGGCAGTGGTCGGCAAACTCATTAGTCAACAGAGCCAAATATCAACAGTACAACGATTGAAATTTCTTTTGAGAGCCAAATTTTTTAAACTTAAACTTCTTCTAACGCCACTTCTTTAAAATAGACTCGCTCACGCCGTGGTATTTTATGGAAGAGCCACACTCAAGGGGCCAAAGAGCCGCATGTGGCTCGCGAGCCGCGGTTTGCCGACCACTGATCTAGGATCTCAAGCTTCTGTTTATTCCACATGCCTCTGGACCCCCTGAGCCCAGAGGCCGGCCTTGAGATGCATTCTTTCCCATTCTGCCCATAGCTGATCCTGACCACCCTCAGCCACAAATCCTTCCCACATGGACTATGTTGGCTCAAGAAATTGCTACCTGAGTCATCAGACCCTTTCATGATGCTTAAGCTGTAAAATAACAGTCCTGTACATCCCACTTGCCAAGACCTGCCCTAGATCTGCCTGTGCCCTCCTGGCTTGGGGAGGTCATGCACTAGGCCTGGCATCCAGGTGGGCCAGGCTGACAGTCTTAACAGGGTGTGACCAGGAGGTTCTGGAAAGACCCTTTCAGCACCCTGAGCCTGTGTGCATAAGTGATGGGACAGTCATGGCTAAAGGGCCATTCCTCTGCCTTGTTTCTGTTGCCAGTGGGCTTCTAGGACTCTGAAAAGAAGGGGCTGGGGTAGCAATCTGGTTGGAAGAGGGTGTTCTGTCGGGTGTGGGCATAGGGAGGCACTTACAGATTTGACTTGAAGCTTTGTGTGCTTAGTAAGGACACTTTTTTTTTTTTACTGCTTTTAGAGAGAAAGGTGGAGAGAGAGAGAGAGGGAGAGAGGAACATCGATGTGAGAGAGAAACATTGACTGAGAATTGAACCCACAGCCTTTTGGTGCACAGGTTGACCCTCAACCAACTGAGCCACAGGGGCTAGGGCTAAGGCTACTGCTTTTGCAGCTTAATCAAAACATCAACATTTTCTAGAGATGCATTTATTCACATTTATATGAGGATATTATTATAGGCGTTTATTTAGGAGATTGATGAAGATGGTAGTGGAGAAAGTGTCCCTTGGTACAAATCATGTCCTGGTGACAGGTGTGATGGTGGGTAGTGCTGGTGGGAAGCAAACTCTGGCGGGTTGTATCACCCTGTTGGGCCACCCCAGGAAGGAGTGGCCAGCACCGGGTTTCTAAAGACCAATGGAGGAGAGACCCTAAAGGAAGAGAATGGGGAGGAGCTTCTTCCCTGGCATATGGTTAGGAGCAAGTACTCAAGGGGACCCAGGCAGGAGCTGCATGACTGAGCCTCACAAGTCAACCAAATTCTATTGGTTCCAGGTAAGTCACAAGTCATTGGTTCCAAGCAAATCATAAGTCCCAGTATTCAGGGACTTGGCCTCTTATGAGAGTGGTAAGGACACACTGAAGAAGAGCATATGGGATGGGATCTACTGTTGCTGAGAATTTGAAAATACAGTTTGCCAGAGTTCATTGGAAATAAAATCTGCTAGGCTTTTCATATTGTTATTTTTTACTTTATGAATGACATCTTTTTTCCTTCATATATTCTGATTATTGCTGCAATTGATTTATGTTTATTTTGTGATCTAAATAATCAAGTAAAACTCAATAATTTTAACATTTATTTGTTATACCTTATTTTAATGATTATTATATTATTTATAATAATGACATTTTCTCTTTTCCTTTGCAATAATAATGTCTCTTATGTCCTTTAAAAAGTATGTTTTTATTGATTTCAGAGAGATGAAGAGAGAGAGATAGAAATATCAATGATGAGAGAGAATCATTGATTGGCTGCCTCCTGCATGCCCCTTACTGGTGATCGAGCCTGCAACCGGGCATGTGCCCTGATTGGGAATCGAACCATGATCTGGTTCATAGGTCCATGCTCAACCACTGAGTCACACTGGCTGGGCTCCTTGAAGTGGGGCTAATTCACAACCTTATCTCTTTCCTGCTTTTAATAGGGGTCACTCCAGTGTTTCACCATTAAGTATGTGAGCTGTTAGTAGGAACCAGATATTTTTATATTCTATTAAGAAAGAATTCAAGTATCATTAGTTTACCAAGAAATTTAAAAAAATCAGGTATAGTTGTTGAAATTTGTAAAAACTAACTTTTGGGTTCATATCAAGAGAAAAAAATATGTTTTTTTTCTTTTACCAATTAATTTGCTAAATTATGACAATAACTTTCTGATATTAAAATGTCCTTACATTCTTGTAATGAGCTTTAATTAGCAGCATTGTCATAGTATTACTTTCATATACTTCTGCATTAAATTTGCTAGTATTTTATTTAGAATTTTGCAACCATATTTAAAATAGATTTTATTTTCAAGACTAGAGGACCGGTGCATGAAATTCATGCATGGAGCAGGGGGGTCTCCCTCAGCCCAGCCTGGACCCTCTCCAATCTGGGACCCCTCGAGGAATGTCCGACTGCCCGTTTAGGAATCGAACCGTGATCTAAATAATCGAGTTATACCTTATTTTAATGATCCCCAGTGGGATTGGGCCTAAACGAGCAGTCGGACACCCCTCTCATAATCCAGGACTGCTGGGTCTCAACTGCTTTCCTGCCTGACTGCCTGATTGCCCCTAACTGCTTCTGCCTGCCAGCCTGATCACCCCCTAATCACTCCCTTGCCAGCTTGATCAACACCTAACTGCTGCCCTGTCAGCCAGATTGCCCCTAACTGCCCTCCCCTGCCAGCCTGGTCACCCCTAACTGTCCTCCCTTGCAGGCTGGGTCACCCCAACTGCCTTCCCCTGCTGGCCCAGTCACCCCTAACTGCCCTTTCTTGCCAGCCTGGTCGCCCCTAACTGCCCTCCCCTGCAGGCCTGGTTGCCTCTAACTGCCCTCCCCTGCCAACTCAATTACCCTTAACTGCCCTCCCCTGACAGCCTGGTCACCGCTAACAGCCCTCCCCAGCAGGCCTGGTTGCCCCTAACTGTCTTCCCCTGCAGGCCCGGTCACCCCCAACTGTCCTTCCCTGCTGGCTTAGTCACCCCTAACTTCCCTCCCTTGCCAGCCTGGTTGCCCCTAACTGCCCTCCCCTGCAGGCCTGGTCACCCCCAACTGTCCTCCCCTACAGGCCTGGTTGCCCCCAACTGCCATCCCCTACAGGCCTGGTTGCCCCCAACTGCCCTCCCCTGGAGGCCTAGTCACCCCCAACTGTCCTCCCCTACAGGCCTGGTTGCCCCCAACTGCCCTCCCCTGCAGGCCTGATCACCCACAACTGCCCTCCCCTGCTGGCCATCTTGTGGCAGCCATCTTGTGTCCACATGGGGGCAGCCATCTTGTGTTGGAGTGACGGTCAATTTGTATATTACTCTTTTATTAGATATGATTATTTTGGCTTTGTAAAGTGTATTGGTAGGCATATGTCCTTTTCTAGCTACTGAAACACATTGTGAGGTATTAAAGTTATTGCTTTCTTGCAGCTTTGAAAGAAATCATCTGTGAAGCCATCTGGGCCTGGCACTCTTGAAGTGGTACCGTGTGTGAGCCTGCATGCATATGTGTGCAATGTTTGTTATTCAGTGCATAAAAGTTTATGGATGTTTTTAAAATAGTGGACTGCCAATATTAAACAACACTCCTTAATTATTTACTTTTTCTGGCTTGAGTTTCACTTTGTTTGATATTAACACCCTAATCTTACCTTTCTGAAATTGTTGCAGATATAACTTCCCTGAAAAAAAAAAAAAAAGATTGGAAATAGTGTTGACCTAGTCTGAGAGTCTTTTACAAGGATTTAAAAAATAATTTATATTTATGGGAAAAAAAAACTCTTTAGTTTTATTTCTGTGTTCTTAAAACTTTCTTTCAAAAAATGCTTCTTTGTTTAGTCCTTTGTTTATCATCTTTCTTAAGTTGCGTTTTTTAAAAAAATTATTACATAGAATTGGACTCAGCTGCATATAACAGAAAACTTTCTGAAACCCAGTGACTTAAATACCATAGAAGCTTATTTCTCATCCTCATAAGACATCTGGAAGTAGGCAACTCAGGCCTGGTATAAAGACTCTGAGGTCCCAGGCTCAGAATTGAGATTCCTCCCAGCTTTCTTTTTTTTTTCTTTTTAAAATATATTTTACTAGAGGCCCGATGCACGAAGATTCATGAAAGAATGGGCCTTCCTTCCCCTGGCTGCCAGCACCGCCTTCGCTCTGGCTGGAGCCACCTTTCTGCTCTGGCCTGGAGCTGCCTTTCCACCTTCCCACACTGCCCAGAGGCCCGGAGCTGCTGGGGCAGTGCAGAACGCCTGCATCATCGCCATGGCGATGACACAAGCATCCCACCCCACCCCGGCCACTTGGCACCTGTGTATGCAAATTAACCTGCCATCTTTGTTGGGTTAATCTGCATACTCACTCCTGATTGGCTGGTGGGCATTTCGAAGTTATGGTCAATTTACATCTTTCTCTTTTATTAGTGTAGATTGAGTTTTTATAGAGAGGCAGGGAGAGGGATATAGAGTTAGAAACATCAATGAGAGAGAAACATTGATCAGCTGCCTCCTGCACATCCCTAGTAGGGGATGTGCCTGCAACCAAGGTACATGCCCTTGACCGGAATTGAACCTGGGACCCTTCAGTCCACAGGCCAATGCTCTATCCACTAAGCCAAACTGGTTAGGGCCCTCCCAGCTTTCTGCCCCACCATCCAGCATACAGTTTGCCTCTCAGCCCTGGGTGGGGGTGGGAGCTGGACTTTTGCATTCCTGTGTTCCCTGCTGCTGGCCAGGTCTGGTATGGCATGGACTGGTGCCTGGATCCAAGGAGACAGTGCCTGTTGGAATCCAGCTGCCTGTGAGGATGAAATGGAAAACCAGCCTCAAACACTGTGATGATCAATTTTATGTGCTAATTTGGCTGAGTATGAATATGGTGCCCAGTTATTTGGTCAAACACAGTCTAGATGTGGCTGTGGAGATGTTTTGCAGATGTGATTAATATTTGCACTTGAGGTAAAGAAGATTACTCTCCACAATGTGGGTGGGGCTCATCTAATCAGTAGAAGACCTTAAGAGCAAAAATGTAGGTTTCCTGGAGCAGAAGGAATTCTGCTTGAAGTCTGACCTGATCGTGCAAGTCAATTCCTTAAAATCTCTGTTTTTACACACACACACACACACACACACACACACACACTGTCTGTCAGTCTGTTTTTATTCTCAGGACCCTGGCCCCAGCAATGGTTTTGGCAGAGACATTGGACCATGATGACAAAGAAGTTAGGTCTTCTTTACCAGTTCAGGTCCGTGTGAACACCCCAGGGTCAGACTCAGAGTAGCCCATGCAGTCCCCATGCTTTATAAATTGTGGTTGAATAAGTGGAGAAAGGCATGGACCGGTTAATAACATAGCTTCTCCAGGAGTTAAGAGGTTAATATGGGACCTTTATACACCAGTTTGGCACATGACTGTGGTGGTCATTGATGAATTTTGGTGCTTAATACCCATTTATCCTAATTGTCATTCAGAAATCTATGCTTTCTCTATTCAATGTCCCTGTGATTTTAGTGAGGCTGACCCACTCCGTAACTCCAGGGGTAACATGACCTAGGTTTACACCAAGCTCTGTCTTCCCTTGTCCTGGCCCGTGTGACTGGGTCAGGGATGGGCACCTGACCTAATTCAGGCAAGTGAAAGGTAAGCCCAGGGTTTTTGTTTGAGCTGAATGAAGAGAAGTTCTCTCTTTGTGCTCTTCATACACCTGGGAGGAATGTGTTACACCTGGGGAGGAATGTGTTCTCTGAGCTGCAGCAGCTGTATTGTCACTATGGTGGGGCGGGTCAGCCTGAGAATGAAGAGGCGGAGCTGAAAGACTGGGAGAGAGAAACCAGGTCCCTGTGACATCATCTGGCTGTCTCCCCATTGGCTGCACCGAAGCAAAACCTTCTCTCTGGATTTCTCATTTACATCAGTAAATAAATGTTTTTCTGCTTAAGCCAGGTTGGGTAGTATTTTTTTAAAAAAATAAAAAACCAACGAATCCTCATGATACAATTATGCACTCTACTGATTTTTTTTTCTAAGAACAAGCCAGATCAAATCACCTGGCACCTGAGTAGCAAGGAACAAACAAGGGGCAGTGTGGCAGGAGATAACATTTGGAAAAAAAAAAAAAAAAAAAAGGAAAAAGAAAGGTTCTTTTTAGCCACTGATGCTTCAGATGCAGGTCTCCGGGTTGCACTGATGCGGGAGAGTTTCTCTCAGCGGACGGCCGTTCTAGAGAACAGGATTTCTCCACAATGTAGAGAAAAGTCTTAGCTATGGTTGGGAGGCCTGGTAACCTTAAATAGCATTCATGGCGCCAACTGTTTTTATCTTCCAACCAATGGCGAAGTCACTCTGATCTTGTGGACTTCTGTGAAATACATCAATTTAACATTATAGAAATAGACATGCATGCTATGGGGATTCAGAGTAAATGCTGAAGAAGAAAAAAAAAAAAGCCAGGGCTGAGTCAGTAGGACCATATCTCAGTGTTAAGGGCTCAGAATTTCACTGGGGAGATTAAAAAAATATGATTAGTGCCCTTTTAGTTTTAAATCAGAGTATAGAACTCCATAATACCATGTTTTGTTTTGTTTTTGTTAATCCTTGCCAGAGGATTTTTTCCATTGATTTTTACAGAGAGTGGAAGAGAAAGGGAAAGACAAAGAAACATCAATGTGAGCGAAACACATCAATTGGTTGCCTCCTGCATGAGCCCTGACCAGGCCCAGGCTGGGGAGGAACCTGCAACCAAGGTACGTGCCCTTGCCCAGAATCAAACCCGAGACCCTTTAATCCTCAGGCCGACGCTCTATCCACTGAGCCAAACCAGCTAGGGCACCATGTCTTGCCATTAATTTAGGTTACTTGTTCTTCTTATCTGTGAGAGAATGAGGCCCAGGAGAATCTATTTTGTTTACCCTGAGCAACTACCTGGCCTAGGACCTAGCAGATGCTTTATAAATTGTGGTCGAATAAATGCAGGAAGCAACGGATTGGTTAATAACCATAGCGTCTGCATGTCCCTAACTCACTTGTGGATTCTGCCCAGCCCAGTTGCTTTTCTCCCACCATGTGTTTCCAGACAAGAGTATTAGCTCCAGGGTTTTGCCTGATGCAGGTTCTGTTAGTGTAGATAGCTAGATATTAATAAAACAAGGGGCGAAAAGAATCAGATGTTATTAAGCCTAATAAACTGGAAGCTGAATTAAATATTTGGCCTACTTCACTAGGAAGCTACAGCTTCACACATTCCCAGGGAACCACAGGTCTGTGCCCTGCAGATTACTGGGGGGAGGGATAGGACAGTGAAGGAGAACTTCCTCTGCTGGGTGCATGCTCAGTAGAAAAGCCAAGATGGCCCAGGGGGAGGTACTTCCACTTACAGGCATGCGCAGTAGGAACTAGGATGGGGACCAGAGGGAGCCCTGGAAGATGTAGGAAAATAGATTGGTTAGAGGGAGGGTCCAATGTAAACCCAGTGAAAGGTTGGGAAGTTGATTGGTTAGGTTGAAAGGGCACCTGGTTCTTCCCAAGCTCGAGATAATATAACTCAAGCTTAACAAAGCTCTTTCTCTCACTTGGTAACACACACTCACCCCATCCTTCTCCCCATCCTTCGTGCGTTCTCTCTCCATAGCCACCATGTGGCACTAACAGCCGCTTGGGGTCCAGCAGCTGCTTGACTCTGAGTGTGGCCTGGGCACAGTGCAAGCTGGACCGCAGATGGGAGGGAACAGCCTAAGCTGGCTGGATCTGAACAGAGACATGGGCTGAACCAATGGCGCAAAATGCCTGGACACTGGCCCTATACCTGGGCCGGATGCAGACAAGGCTGAACTTTACCCAGGACAGACCTTTGTGTTTACTTCAACATCAATCCTCCTTACTACATACATCACAGACTCCGTTACGTGAGTCCCTGTAATGCTTTCCTGGCAACTCCGTGAAAGAACACCATTTCCACTGGCCACAGTTCCAAGTTCACTCTACCTTTCCCAGGACCCAGTGCCATGGACACCCACATTATCATGTTCTTGTTTTACTGTCTCTCTGTACAATGTCTTAACCATTAGATTAATTTATAACACTTGTTTGGGGACTGAAAAATCTCTCTCCACAGCAGTACTGTCTCCCAGTGTACTCTCTGACCAATGGCTTATACGATGCTTTGGTCTTCCCTTCTGGAAGTCAAAGCATAGAAATGAAGTCACATAGACAAGGAAAGTTTCTGCTTATCTGTCAGATGACACTTTCTGTAATTGCCCACACAATCTGAAATCTTAATTCTTCCTCTGCAAAATCTTTTGTTTTTGCCCTGATTTCTTTTGTTTAAATATACATTTTATTGATTTCAGAGAGGAAGGGAGAGAGATAGAAACATCAGTGATGAGAGAGAATAATTGATCGGCTGCCTCCTGCATGCCCCACACTGGGGATGGAGCTTGCAACCCAGGCTCTGACCTGGAATCGAGCCATGACCTCCTGGTTCACAGGTCAGTGCTCAACCACTGAGCCATAATGGCCGAGCTGCCTTGATTTCTTATCCCCACAGCCAGTGGTATGCCAGAGCCATGTGGCACCCGCTTGCAAAGACCCAATTGTTAAATGTTCAAAAGGCAGGCAAACTGGTTGTTAAACTCTAGGCAGCTTGAAATTGGCATTATTACACCACAGAAATTGGCAAATGCTACAAATCAACTTCTACAGACCCCTACCCTTAATTGGGAGCTGATTGTTAAACATTTACCAGCATACCACTATGCACCAGTCCTTCTCTGATTTAAGTCCTTATTACCTCCTGCCTGGATTATTACAATATCCTGCTAACCAATATCTCTGCACTCGGACTCTTCTTATTCCACATGATCATCGTAGAACACTTTTAACTGTTAGTAACAGAAAACCCAACTATAGATTTCTTAAATACAAGGTAATGTATTATTTCACATAACAAAAAGTTCATAGATAAGGTGCTTTCAGGAAAACTCAGCAGCTCAAGAGCTCATCAAATACTTAGATTCTTTTCACTTTTCAACTTTACCAATCTCAGAATGTTGGCATTTTCCTTCATAACTTCAAGATGCACGTCATGCATGGTTCAAGCCTCAAAGTTACACAATGATGTGTGTAACTTTTCCTTATGTCTTTCATGAACAGCAAACAGCATCTTCCCAGAAATCCCCTAGCAGGCTTCCTCTTGGGAAGAGTTGTAACCCACACCTACTCTTAAGTCAGTCACCGAAAGGGTAATGGGATTACCATGATTGGATCAGACCACTGATTCCCAATCCTTCAGAAACAACATCTTTTGTAGTAAATATTTTATTTCCTGAAATAGAAACCAAAGATAATGTAATCTACCTACACAATACTCTAAAAACATAATACAAGCCTGAACTGGAATGTAAAGGTAAAATAAAGAAAGTTAATTTTCTGCCCTGACCAGATGGTTGGACCATCGTCCTGTACATCAAAGTTTGTGGGTTTGATCCCTGCTCAGGGCACATACTGGAGGCAACCAATCCATGTTTCTCTCTCTCTCCCTTCTTCTCTCTATGAAATCAATTAAAAATATCCTCGGGTAAGGATTAAAAAAAAGACAATTTCCAAAGTATTATATGTATATGCATTTCAGCATACTATTAAAACTCCCCATTATTCCCTGCCTTCCCTCTAGCAGAATTACCTGATGGCACACAGGTAATTCTGCAGTGTCTCTGCAGACACTCCCCCAGTCTATCAAAGGTGACTTGCTGTGCCTCCCCCAGCTGATGTCAGGCTTGCTTTATGATCTGCGTTGGCTAATGGAATGTGAATGGGAGTGCCATAACTGAGAAGAGCTTGAGAAACCATTGCATGGCTCTGCCATTCCTCTTTTCTTCTGCCATAACAACAGCATGTCTCAGGTAGGGCTTCTTATTCTTCTTTAAAAAAATTTTTTTGCATATTTTAAAAATTGATTTCAGAGAGGAAGGGAGAGGGAGATAGAAACATCAATGATGAGAGAGGATCATTGATTGGCTGCCTCCTGCACGCCCCACCACTGGGGATTGAGCCCACAACCCAGGTATGTGCCTTTGACTGAAATCAAACGTGGGACTCTTCAGTCTGCAGGCCGACACTCTATCCACTGAGCCAAACCGGCTAGGGCAAGGCTGCTTCTTTCGCCTGGCTCTCAGAATGAAAATGACATGTAGAACAGATGGAGAGCATCAACCGCTGTATAATATAAACAAAAAAGTATATTTTTGTTGTCAGGCATTGAAAATTTTGGAGTTTTTTGTTACTGCAGCATAACCTATTGAAATCTGACTAACAAAATATAGTACAACAATATTTTGCACATAAAGAAGCAGTCTACTTTTGTATGTTTGCACCTATACATAGTATTACCATGATACTAGCAGGTTCAGATGAACACTGATGCAATTGTGCTGTATCAACAATTTAAAAACCAAGAGGCCCTGGCCAGTGTGGCTCAGGAGGGAAATGAAGATGCTTGGTTTCCTTGAGCCATGGTGAAGTAGCTCCCATATGCCCATCAGGCTTGGGCCCTGTGATGCACAATAGAGCCAACAATAAGACAGTGGGGAGCCTGGTGGCAGCCTTGATTTGTCATAGCAAAGATGAAGTAGGTGAGGCCATGTGATATTTTACTTACAAGTCAGTAAGTGTTTACTGAGTGTCTATTAAGTGCTGGCTACTGTGGGAGTCATCAATATCAATTAATAAGAATCCTTCTTTATTTAGTCTAACTGAGAAGGTGATGTATGTGTCTAGGTTAGTGGTTCCCAACCTTTTTTTTTTTTTGCCATGCCCCACCTAAGCATCTCTAAAATACTGATGACTCCCCTGTGACATATAATTCTTATTATTCAAAAAGTGAACTCCTATTCACGTGGAGGAAGCCTAAAAGGCCGTTAATTTGGTCTAAACAAGCTTCCAAAGAACAAGGCATCCATGAAAGAGAAAAATAAAAGAACAAAAGGACAGTTGAAATGCTGAGGAAGAAATCACTAAGAAATTGTTTAAAAAAATTATTAAGTGATGTGGGGGAGCACAGGAGACTTGATTGTAAAGTTTGTAAGGAGGAAATTCCAAAAAGGGAAGATGGCTGAAGGCAGCAGCCCCTAATTGTTCTTTGACCTTTCCAAACAAGTCTGTGTACGTGCGGACCCTCAGGTGTTTACCAGAATCTTTATGCTTAATCTTTAGGTGACCTTGCTTAAAGGACACTGCAGTTGCATGTGTCCTCTCAAGAGTACTTACCCTACAGATTGTATTCAAAAGTTAAACTTTATCTCAAACTGCTGTTACAATAAAAGCCTGAAGAGGCAGGCGAATGAGGCTCTTTGGTTCCTATAACCAAGCAGTCCCTTAGCCCTCTCTTTCACAGAAACATGTGTCAGAGTAATCATTCATTCACTGCTCAGGGTCTGCTGGTAAGCCCCAGCAAAGTGATATGAAAAAATAGCAAATGAAGTTTCAAAACATATAATAGGGAACTGAAATGCATAAATATGTCACAATATATATGCCACAAAATCAAATTGCCTTCCTGTGGGGCATGTGCCCCACGTTGGGAACCACTGGTCTAGGTATTGTAGGGAGGTGTAGATAGGTGCTGAGAGGAGAGAGTAAATGTCTTTAGCTGGGAAGCCCAGGAGGGTTAATTGGAGAAGATGGTGATTGGTATGGCCTTGTAGGATGGCTAATATTTAACTAACTGGAAAAGAGATGGAGGGTCATTCAAAGTGGGGAAAATATTCAAGGGCAGGGAAGAAGGAAGGAAAGAGCCGGAGAACTTTTGTGGTTTCATGTTGCCGTTTGGAACCAGATATGGCCCCTTTTTAGACAATCTTCTGCTCTGAGTTAACAGTATGCATCCCTAAAGGTAGGAATCCTGCCCTGGCTGGTGTGGCTTAGTTGGTTTAGTGTCGTCCCATGCACCAAAAGGTCACTGGTCTGTTCCTGGTCAGGGCACATGCCCAGGTTTCAGGTTTGGTCCCTGGTTGGGGTGCTTATGGGGATGTTTCTCTCCCTCTCCCTTCCTCTCTCTCTAAAATCAATAATAATAATGATAATAAAAATAATAATGTGGGAATCCTTAGCTCTTCATAGGATTAAAACACCTCTCTGGGAAAAGTGAAGTGCATGTGAATTCTAATTATGGTGTACCTCTCGAGTTTTTTACACATGCCCATACCCATGTAACTACCACTCTGATCAAAGTAGACAACATTTCCATCACCCCCAGAGATTTTGTTTACTTTTATTATCAGGAAGTATTTTTGCCTTTTCTAGAATTTCATGTACTTGGAAGCATACAATTTTAAATATTGGTACTTGGTTCCTTTTTATTGTCGAGCAACTTGATCAACTGTGTGAATATATCAAATTAATTTGTCTATCCATTCTGTTGATGGATATTTGAGTTGTTTTTCTCTTTGGCTAATATGCATAAAGCTTCCTCTGCCTCCTCCTCCTCCTCCTCCTTCTTTAGATTCAGAGCAGAAGGGAGAGAAAGATAGAAACATCAATGATGAGAGAGAACCACTGATTGGCTGCCTCCTACATATCCCACACTGGGGATTGAGCCTGCAACCCAGGCATGTGCCCTGACTGGGAATTGAACTGTGTCTTCATGGTTCATAGGTCAATGCTCAACCACTGAGCCATGCCAGCTGGGCTGCTTGGAACATTCTCGAACATGTCCTTTAGTGGACACAAGCACTTATTTCTCTGGTCGTGGCATTGCTAGGTCATTGGGTAGCTTTCATAAATGCATACTTTCAATCTGGACTTGCAATTGGTGTTTCAACTGGGGGGAAGGGGCAGTCTTTCAGGACTGAGCTCTTAACCTCTGTGATCTTATGCTAACTAGAGGTAGATAGTATCAGAACTGAACTGAATCGGGGGACACCAGCTGGTGTCTGGAGAACCAGAGAATTGCTTGGTATGGAAAACCCACATTTGATAGAGTATTCTGTGTGTAGAGTGTTGTGGTAAAGGAGAAACAGAAGAGTTTTTCCTGCACATCTAGTATGAGGAGTGAAGTAAGGGCAGATAGGAGAAACCCAGGAATGTTGTTCCTATTCAGGGGAATTTACAGGAGAAGGTGGGGAAAGGCTGGGAATTGAAGCACCTGATATTGTCTGAGGAGAGGAAGCGTTTTCCTGAGGGTGAGAGAAGGGTGAGAGAGCAATGTGGGGGATTGGAAGTATTGGGAAGAGAGGTTGGGTCCTCTTTCTACTGTAGATTATGTGCTCCCTGAGGTGTCCTCTGTCTGTTTTCCCAGCATATGGTACATAGGCGGGGGATGAGGGGAGGGCAGAGAGGAGGAGGGAAGAAAAGAGTGGGCCTGGGGTGCTTTAGCACTCTCTAACACTCCAACTCCAGGCTCTGATGCTATCTCCACTGTGATTCCCATGTGGTCCCTTGGGATCAATAACAGTTTGGGCCTAGGGAGGTAGCTCTCTTGGCCAATGATTGGCCTTCTGTGCCTATCTTCTGGGGGGTTAGCATGTCTAGAAGTGCACACCTGCATACAGCTCTGGAGCCCAGATGGGTTGGGGAAGAAAAGTGCTATCAATGTGGCGTGATAAAATTTCTAAAATAATGCACCCCCTTGCCTATCCTCATCTCCTTTCCCAACCTGTCCTGGCATCTTCCAATTGGTTCATTGTCTTAGAGGGGAAAAGTGAACATTTTCTTAAATTCTTAGGAAGAGCAAGGCTCTCATCAGAATAGAGAAGATTTTCTGGAGAGGGGGTGAGAAAGTCATGAGAATCTTCTGAAGCAACAGGGGTCCCAAGAGGTGGGGCTCTGGAGCTGCTCTCTGCTGTGGGAGTCTGTGGGATCAGAGGGAAGCGGGACTGGGATTTACATCCCAGATGGAGCCCTGGAGAGGAGTTGGGTCCAGAAGAGGCCTTGGGTGTGGTGTGCCCAGTTAGGACACTTAGGGACCATGAGAGACACCCATGGAGTTGGGGGAGGGGAGGAGGACCCCATCAGCAACCAACCTTGTAGCAGTTTTAAGACTTCAAGATTTGTCTTCTCCATCTCTTGACCTCTCACAACTCATCTCCCTACTTCTTGCTAACTCCACTCCAGCTTTTTGTTCTTCCTGAGGCCTTCAGCACATTCTTTCTTACCTTGTAAGGCCTTGTCACATTCTTTAGGTCTTTGTTCCACGCCCTCCCCCCCCCCCCCCTTTCTTGACCATCTTTCATGACCATCTGATTGAAAATTGTAGCGGTGTTCCCAATCCCTCTCCACTCTTAGCCTGTAATCAGTGAAAACTCCAACTGCTTGTCCCACAACAGCCCCTAAGTCCATAGCCACTAACTTGAGTGCCGAGTTGGGGCAAGAAAAACGACTTTATTTGGAAAGCCAGCAAGCCAAGAAGATGGTAGAACCATCTTGAGAAAGTACAGAATTCAGGCTTCTTTTATGTCAGGGGAAGGGAGAAATGAGAGGGGTTTGAGGTCAGCAGGTGACTGATGATCGCAGACACCTGGACATCAGCAAGGGTCTGGGGAGGATGGCGAAACTTCTTAGCTTCTGGTCAACAAACCACGGTTGCCATGGTCCCAGTCACTAGGTTCCTATATATTTTTTTACAAACAGTCATGATTTTTGTATGCAACTTCCTTATCTCCTTGGGGAAATGGTTTTGAGCAGAGAGGTTGTTTCAGTAATTCCTATGCTGCAGGTTAGATTCCTTTAATGTTTAGAATATCTATGTGCAGGACTAAGCGGAAATTGCTAACCAACGTTATGGAAACTGGGCAGGCTTGAGCAAGGTGGAGTCAGAAAGACTGATTATTTTATTCTTTTTATGTTGTTGTTAATCCTCACCTAAGGATATTTTTCCCATTGATTTTTAAAAGAGCGTGGAAAGGAAGGGGAGAGACAGAGAGAAACATCAATGTGAGGGAGACACATTGATTGGTTGCCTCCCACACGCACCCTGACCAGGCTGGGGATCAAGCTGCAACCGGTTATGTGCCCTTGACTGGAATCGAACCCAGGATCCTTCAGTCTGCAGGCCAAACCAGATAGAACCTGATTATTTTATTCTATTGCAAGCCCCCTACCCTTCTTTATCTTCTTCCAAAGCTCTTCTCACTATCTGTTTGAAGGCAGTAGTGATTTCTTGTTTCCTTTTCTTTAACCTCCCAACTATAGACCCCCCAATAGGGTCAATTATAAATATGTTTGAAGTAGTGAACCTACATGAAGTGTTTTGACACAACAGATGTTCCCAACATTGAGCTATATGATCCCCAAAAGCAGACCCTTGGCCCCAAATTCTGGCTTCACTATTCACTAGTTGTGTGACTTTAGCAAATGCCTAGTCTCTCTCTCGCTCTCTTTTTTAAATATATATTTTCATTGACTTCAGAGAGGAAGGGAGAGGGAGAGACAAACATCCATGATGAGAGATAATCATGGATTGGCTGCCTTCTGCAAGCCCCACACTGGGGATGGAGCCCGCAACCTGGGCATGTGCCCTGAATGGGAATCGAACTGTGACCTCCTGGTTCATAGGTTGATACTCAACCACTGAGCCACACCGGCTGGGCAAATCCCTGCACTCTTTGAACCTTAGTTTCCCCATCTACAAAATAGGATAATAGCCATGCTGCCTTAATACAGTTTCTGAGAAGTGAAGCTCCTAGCACAGTGCCTGGCCAACTGCAGACACTCGGGAAAGGTTAGTGTCCCTCCCCAGTGGCATCCTAATGTGTTTCTGTTCCTTATTTCTCTCCCCAGGCCTGCCGTGCACCCTTCAAAGCACAGGCCTGTCAAATTACTTCTTTATGCAAAACAGGCAGTGGCTCCCTCAGCCTCGTGTTCCCAGACACCTGTGGCCGCCTGTCTCACCCACTGGATTTTAGACTGCACTTCTTTTGAATTACCTTTACCCAGTGTCCAGCCTCTTACAGTCAGGCAAAAATGTGTGACAAATCACTAAGTTAATTTGTCCGTTGCTCCCTCCTTAAAAAGAAATCCCCCCTCAGTAATCACAAGCCTGTTTGTTCTGCTCCAGTATGCCTTGCATTCCCAGGCACTACCCCTTCCCTCAGCCAGGCCCCTTTGGGGTGGTGCCCTCTTCCCTTAAGTTCCAGAGGGTGACCTCGAGGGGCTGTGCGCCCTCCTCCCCTCCGCTGGCCCCTCCCTCCACATTTCCATCCTTCCTGCTGATCACAGCACAGGACGTGGCTCAGCCAGCACTTCCTCTCATGGCTAACCCTTTTGTGAAAGGGTCTGAGACGGGGTAAAGCTAGGTTCCCCGTTACAGCTCCTGGTTTCCTGGAATTGGTTCCTCTGTGATGTTTCTGCTCTTGTTCGCCTGGACCCCGCGCCTTTTTGTTCTAATGTCTCCTCTTTAGGTTCCAAGAGAGGAGACTTTGTGACTTCCGCCCTATTCCAGCATCCCAGATTTAGCCCCTTCCCCCCTTTCTTCTCAGACTTCAAATCACTGCTCTCTCCGATGTCAATCAGCTTGGAGGGGGCCAGAGGGAAGCAGTGGGGCTGCAAAAGCTTTGCAAAAAGCAAACCCTTTAACCAATGGACGCAAGACACTGGGGTGGGGTGGGTAAGGGCATGTACCGGAGGGTAGGGGAGGCCAGGGGAAGGTAATGGGGGGGAAAAAGGAGACATATGTACTACTATTTGTAATATTTAAACGATAAAAAACATGCCAAAACCGGTTTGGCTCAGTGGATAGAGCGTCGGCCTGCGGACTGAAAGGTCCCGGGTTCGATTCCGGTCAAGGGCATGTACCTTGGTTGTGGGCACATCCCCAGTGGGAGGTGTGCAGGAGGCAGCTGATTGATGTTTCTCTCTCTCATCGATGTTTCTAGCTCTCTATCCCTCTCCCTTCCTCTCTGTAAAATATCAATAAAATATATTTTAAAAAAAAAGAAAACATACTTTCTTAAAAAAAAAAAAAAAAAAAAAAAAACAACCAAAAAACCCCCCAGCAAATCCTTGCTTTTCTGAAAAGCACTTTCCAAAACAGCTTCCAGGAATGATAAAGTGGAGTCCAATTTTACATGGATTGCAGTAGAAGCAAAAGCTAATAAGCAGGTAATACTCATGAAATAGTATGGAGAAACAGGTGAAGTAAAAATTAAAAAGTGGTTCCACCAAGCCAGCCCACCTGCGAACCCCTCCCCGCGGCAGGAACAGCGACTTCCTCCCGCGCCTGGGGCTTTGCTGCAGCGGCACTGCCCACGCACACCCAACCCAGACTCAGACCACGCCAGCCGTGCCACGAGGTGTGTTTTATTTCATTCATCATACAAATAATGTTCTACAATATCCCAGGGCAAACCGGAGAATTTGGCAGTCCGATGGGGGGTTGGGGAGGGAGTCCCCTGAGGGACCCACAGGTCGATGGCATGGGCGCGGAGTGTCCGGGTTCACAGTGCAGTTTGTGGCTCGTTTGTCCTTGCAGGTGGCCTTTTCTCCACATCGCAAGGGGGTCCCGAAGATGCCGGGGGTGGGAATCCTCGGGTTCTTAGGACATCTCACTCCGCTTCTCCTGCTCAATGGCTGTGGAGAGCAGAGAGCGGGCTCTAGGGTCTGAGGACGGACAGCTTGCAACCCCCCAAACCTGGTGAGGGCGAGGACCACGAGGTGTGGGGTTAGGAAGGGGCTGGGGAGACAGCGCTTTGTTAACTGAGAGGGGACAAGACCGCCTGGGAGGAGGCGCCCGCGGGGAGGGGGCTGGGCGGCGGCCGCGGGCCGAGGTGGGGAGCACTCACTCTCTTTGGTCGGCAGGGTGTTCTTCTCCTGCGTCTCCGTCTTCTTCAGCTTGGCCTTATCGAAGCTGGCGACTTCCCCCATGTCTGGCTTGTCTGCCATTTTCTTGAAACAATCCTGGTGGGCAAGCAGGGGTGGGTCAGGCCGGGCCACAGCTGCCCTCCGCGTTCCCCGCCCGCGCCTCCCGACGTGGCGCCCTGGCCAGGCGCTCCCCGCAGCCCCGAGGCCGGAGATCCGTTGCGCCCCGCACCCTCCCCGCAGCCCCAGGGCGTGGCCGGCCGGCCGGAGTCCCGTCGGGGAAGGGCGCCTGGGCGACGGCGCACGGCCAGGGGCCCGGCTCGGACCCCACCCCAAGGGTCCCCGCTCCGTGCGGCGCTCACCTAGGCCTTCGCTCCCAGACGGGGTCCCCGGCTCCCACTCGCGTCGCTGCAGCAAGAGACAAAAGAGCGTCGCCCGCCCCTCGCTTTATATACACCGCGCCCGCCCCGCCCCTCGTCTGCCGCAGCGGGGGCGGTGCAGTCGGGGCGGGCGCCGAGCGGGCTCTCGCTTCCCGCCGCGCCCTCCGCGGGCTGCCCGCCGGGCTGGGCGCGGCTCTTCCGGCCCTTCCAGCCCTCGCGCCTCGACCCCCTCGCGCCCCATGCACCTCGAAACCCGCACCCCAGCGGTGGAGGCCGCTGGTGCCGCCAGGGTGGTCGCTGGGTCCTCGGTTCTTTGGGGGCTGCACGGCCCTCTGGGGAAATTTGCTGCAGAACGGGTGCGGGGGGCCGGCGGGGATGGGTGCGCGTGTAGTTTGTGTGTGTGTGTGTGTGTGTGTGTGTGTGTGTGTGTGCAGACGTGCTCGAGCGCTCTGCCGCATTTCCTGCTTGCTGGAGACACCACCCCACCCTGGTGCAGTCCCACGTCTCTTGCCTTTGCCCCACCAAAATCCCCTCCGCCCTTTCTCTCTCTTCCGAGAGGCCGAGCCCTTGCGTGCTCTCGCGCTAAAGGAATTCGAGCAGCGGGTCCTAGAGATGAAGAGGCTTGGGATGGGGGCGAGACAGATAATGCTGTACTGCCCTTTGCTCAGATGGGGGGCCGGTTGTCGTCTCGTCGTCTCTTTCTACCCCCTCCCCCCAGGGTGGCGCCTGCAGGGTGGCGGCGGGACTTCTCACACGCTTGTTGCAAGCGCTGAAGGGCGGTCGTGGGAGCTGGCTGTCCCCAGGGCTCGCTCACGGTGTACCTCCTCGGGGGCTGCTGGGAACACCGTGTCTGAGGGTGCGGTTTTCCTCCTTGCTTTAACCTTGAAGATAACCCTACAACAGTCTTGTTTTTCTTGTTAACCCATTTTCGGAGTGGTGTAAGGCAATTATTCAAATCGTTCTTAGAAAAGTTGTATTTTCAGCCCTTGCAACATCTTTAGGTACTAAATTCCATAAATTTACAACCCAGGGGGTGAAGCTCGTCATTGTTTTATTCGTCCTGAACTTTCCTTTTTTCAAGTGACAAGGCGTATTGCCAAGCTCTTTTAAAGTGGCATTTGATGGAAACATCCTAAATTCTGTCTGGTCCCTTCCTGGTTTTATCTGCTTTTCCTGGTTCCCTCCATGTGCTTGGAGCAGAAGGAAATAAATTTAGGCTTATGTGTTACTCTTGAAGGATCTGCCAAACTTGAGCAGGAAACTAGCCAGATAGCCAGAGACATTGACTCTGTGGAGGGTCTTGCTGGCACTTGGTTCCTTTTCAGAGGCCAGGCCATACATTATTTAGGTGTTACCTTCCTGGGCACCACCTTTGCTTGAACGTGGAAATATTCAATTGTTCTAATTTGAACTCCAACTCCAGCTTCCTTTTATTGGGGAAACAGGAATCTATTTCTTCTGGATACAGCTATGGAGACACACATTTCAACCATACCAAGCATGCCGGATTCCTAAAGGAGCTTTAAGTGGACTTGCAAACATTTTATTCTCACTTAGGGCAGCTCTGTGGCCCATCTCTAAGAAAGCAGGCAGGCAGCCTCTTTAGCATTTGCTGCTTCAGAACAATGGTCATAGAACAGAAAAGACACTTTGTAACTATGTGTGGTGATGCATGTTAACTAGACTTATTGTGGTGAACAGTTTTCATCATATACAAATGCCGAATCAGTAAGTTGTACACCTGAAACTAATAGAATGTTATATGTCAGTAATAGCTCAATAACAACAAAAAGAACAATGGTCAAGTTACTAGTTTCATCCACTAATAATAACAGTCAGTCTCAATTATTAGTGGTTTTAAAATGTTCTTTGACACTTCTTCCATCATTTCTTTTTCTTTCTTTTTTCTTATCTCCTACCATTTCTGGAGTACAGACTGTCCATCATGACTTTCTTCTAGTGAATTCTATGTGACAGAAGCTATGCTTTTTAAAAAAATATATTTTTATTGATTTTTTACAGAGAGGAAGGGAGAGGGATAGAGAGTTAGAAACATTGATGAGAGAGAAACATCCATTAGCTGCCTTCTGCACACTCCCTACTGGGCATGTGCCTGCAACCAAGGTACATGCCCTTGACCGGAATCGAACCTGGGACCCTTCAATCCACAGGCCGACACTCTATCCACTGAGTCAAACCAGTTAGGGCAGAAGCTATGCTTTTTGCTTATGAGGGTAGGTTGTAAAAGGTTACAGGGCTCTACCTGACTCTCTCTCTGGGTGCCTCCACGCTCTGAGGAAGCCAAGCACCTACATGGAAAGACCACTTGTAGGCCTTCCAGCCACAGCCTCTGCTGAGGTCTGAGCCGACAACCAGCATCAGCCACTAAACGTGCAAGCAGGTGAGCCTCAGAAGCTTCACTCCCCCCAGCTCATGCTGAGTGGAGCAGACACAAAGCTGTCCCTGGCCACATTGCAGATTCAGGAGGAAAATCAACAATGAGTCACTAAGCTTTTGGGATGTTTTGTTAGGTAGCAACACATCATGTTACACCATGAGATGGAAAAATCATTACTTAGTGGTGCCAGGGTCTCAGGTCCCACTTGGGGATTGTTCCTAAATATCTTTCATAGTCACATGTAGACTCAGTCAATAAACGTTTATCGAATGTCCACACGGTATCTGGTAGTGGTCTGGATGTGGAAGAGAGAGAGAGAAATGATGCGACTGTCCCAGCTTGCTATAAATCAGTGGTTTTCAAATGTTTTTAACCTTGACAACCACCCCTCCCCCTGAAGAAGTGCATGAAATACATTCCACATTGTGATCTAGTGCTTACAGGTGGGTACACAAATGAAACAAAAGTTTCACCAGAACAATCTCTTACTCTGAGAGATGTACTCAAACCTTCTTTGTTCTATTCTATTCATTTTCATTTTTAAAACATTTTTTTTGAAATAATTATGGATCCTAAGAAGTTGCAAAGAAAGTACACTCAGGTCCCCTGTATACTAAATGGTGATATTTTACATAACTATAATGCAATGTCAAAGCCAGGAGACGGACATTGGTGCAATCCATAAACCATTTCCAGATTTCACCAATTATCATATGCATGTGTGTGTGTGTGTGTGTGTGTGTGTGGTTCTAGGCAAGTTTATCACATGTACAAAGTTGTGCAACCACCACAATCCAGATATAGACCTATTCCATCACAAAGAAAATTCCTCATGCTACCTCTTTAGAGTCTCACCTCACCCAAACCCAGAAGCCCTGGCAACCACTATTCTGTTCCCCATCTCTAAAATTTTGTCTAAAATTGGGTTTTCTGCCCGGCCGGCATGGCTCAGTGGTTGAGCATTGACCTATGAACCAGGAGGTCATGGTTCAATTCCCCGTCAGGGCACTTACCCGGGTTGTGGGCTCAATCCCTAGTGTAGGGCATGCAGGAGGCAGCTGATCAACGACTCCCTCTCATCATTAATGTTCCTATCTCTCTCTCCCTCTCCGAAATCAATAAAATATACATTAAAAATAAATAAAGTTGGTTTTCCCCATTCAGCAAAATGTCCTTGACATCTGTTCAAGTTGATGAGTGTATCAATTTTAATTTCTGAGTATTTCCATGGTATGAATGTACCACCTTGACTGTTTTTGGCTTTTAGTGTTAAAAATAATGCTTCTGTGAACATTTATACACATTTTTTTTGGTGCCTGTGGACATACATTTTTATTTCTCTGGGATAAATGTCCAGGAGAGTGATTGCTGGGTCATATGGTAAGTTTATGTTTGTTTTATAAATAACTGCCATACAGGTTTTCAGAGTGGCTGTGCCATTTTACATTCCCACCGGCAATGTGTAAGAGATCCAGTTTCTTAGCATCCTTACCAATATTTGGTATTATCACTATTTTTAATTTTAGCTGTTATAACAGACACGGGGTTATATCTCATCAAGGTTTTAAATTCATTTTCCTAATGACTAGCGGTGTTGAATTATTCCTTTCCATTTTATTATTTCATTGAAAACACTGTATCCGGCTGGTGTGGCTCAGTTGTTGAGTGTTGACCCATGCACTGAGAGGTCACTGTTTGATTCCAGTGGGGGGAAGGGCACATGCCTGGGCTGTGGGATTAGTCCCGGCAGGGGTGTGCGAGAGGATTGATGTTGATGTTTCTCAGCGACATTTCTCCCTTCCTTTCTTTCTCTCTAAAAATCCATTAAAACAACAACAACAACAAAACACTGATTGTGCCTTTCCAATTTGCTTTCATGAACCACTGTGTGGTTGTGGCCAACAGTTCAAACACTGCTGGAGTGGCTTAGCATCTGTTATTCAGAAATCATACCTTTAACTTCTAAATTCACCTTTCACTGCCACAAGACAGATGTTTCTGAAACTTTGTGTGTAACCCAGATGTGTTCTGGGGTCTGACAAAGATCTAGATAAGAATGATTACAACTCCTATTTGATGCAGTCCCATGGTTTCTCTGAATTTTCAGGAATATTCTGTTATTATGGTTATATCTGGTCTTTCTGAATTTTTGTCTCCATATTAATGCATATCCTAACATGGATAGCCCTTGGTCTTGACTTTTTCCTTCAAAGCAATTATCAATGTAAAGCTGGTGTGTGCAGCACACTTTTACCAAAGGCTTATGGATTAAGGAGGGGAAAACATATATATAAAGATTTTTAATCGATTTTTAGAGAGAGAGAGAAACATCCATGTGAGAGGGAAACATTGTTTGTCTGCCTCCTGCACGCTCCCTACCGGGAACAGAGCCCACAATCCGGGCATGTGCCCTGACTGGGAATCAAACTAGCAACCTTTTAGTGCATGGGGGATGATGCCCAACCAACTGAGCCACACTGGCCAGGGTGGGAAAACCTATGTTTTTAATGACACATCCTTGATCCTAAAAACCCTTTTAGTGCCTTGGGTGATCTCCCCTCTGTGCTTCTAGGATGCCCCATACTCAAACTACCTCACTACCTCCTCCCTTCCGTTCTGATCCCCTCCTTCCCCACCTCATTCTTCCCTTTGAGAATTACCAACTCCCCTCTTTCTCTCCAGCAGAACAATGCACTTGTGTTTCTGTTGTTGTTTTGTTTTGTTTTTGCTACCCTGGTTCCTGTTGACAGCAGGCTTTCAGGCTTCCCTTCCTACTATAAGCCATGGAGCTGTTTCCCCAGAGAGAGAATTCTCTCCTCAGTGGGATTTTAATGTTAGCTGTTGAAATACTACTACTTGTGTCTTTGGACAGGGTAGTCATCTTCTGTGCTTTCCTTTCATTTAAATGTTAATGGAGTATTTTTTCAAATGAATATTTTCCCTCTTCCATGCTTGTATGTACCTCAACAGGAAGTACCGAGGTCTTGGACTTTGCCTGCCCCTCATCTGCTCTCTGAACCACGCTTGGCAATGTGCTTCAATCCTTTATTGTCTACTCTAGTTGCCTTAGTCTGTTTGGGCTACTATAAAGAATGCTGTAGACAAAGTGACTTGTAAACAGAATTTTAGTTCTCCTGGCTCCAGGGGCTGGGAAGTCCAAGATAAGCTGCCTGGGGAGGACCTGCTTCCTGGTTCATAGATGGCCATTTCCTCACCTGGTGGAAGGGCTGGGAGCTCTCTGGGGTCTCTTTTTTAAGGCACCAATCCCATTCATGAGGGCTCCATCCTTATGACCTAGTACCTCCCAAAGGTCCCACCTCCTAATATCATCTCCTTCAGGGTCAGGATCTCAACACATGAATCTGGGGGGGACACAAACATTCAGTCTGTAGGACCAGTGCTCTAAGTTGATAAAATTATTTGAAAAGTCACTCTGATACAAGATATGTCCACCTAAAAACAAATAAGGCTTTGTTTCTAGGGTTTTGCAATTTCAATCTCTGTGGCATGCTCTTGGCTGATGAAGAAGTGGGGGCGTACCTGGGATTAGGAAATGAATAACAAAAAGATTATAGGGAAAATGAGATCATGTATTCTTTTTTAAAAATATATATTTTTATTGATTTCAGAGAGAGTAAGGGAGAGGAAGAGATAAAATCACTGATCGGCTGCCTCCTGCACACCCCCTACTGGGGACTGAGACTACAACCTGGGCCACACCAGCCAGGTAGGACAGGTAATCTTCATTCTTCAATCCTTCACTAAGATTTTTCTGAGTGCCCATGCTATGCCCTGTTAGGGATTCAGAGATGAATAAGCTGTGGTTTCTGTTCTAAAGGATCATACAGCCTGGTGGGGGACACAGACCTGGAAAATCAACTTAAAATCGTGGCTGAATGAAGCAAGAGCAATGAGAGAGTCAAGACCACAGGCATCATGGAGCGGATGAGCTGTTTCTCTGGCGCTCTGTCAGATTTCTCAGCCCACAGAAACCATGAATCTTATACATGATTGTTGTTTTAAGCCACTAAGTGTTCTGGGGTGATTTTCTAAGCAGAGTAACTGGAACATACAGTGAAAAATCTCTCTCCTACTTCCAAGGCCTTATCTCCCATTCTCTCCCTGGAAGCAATCACTTTTACCAATTTCTTGCGTAGTCTTTCAAGTACATGTGCATGAAAGCATATATGAAATACACATATATATATATATTTTTTAAAAAGTTCATTTTTACAAATGATAGCATATTATTACACTCTGCATTGTACTTTTTTCTTACTATATCTTGAAGATTGTATTATGTCAGTGTAAATAATGAACATAATTAATACCGATTATTATGTACAATTACGGTACTACATGTCCACCACTGTTCTAAGCACCTTACACGAATTGACTCTTTAATCTCACAGCAGTCTTACGAGCAAAGTACTAGTACTTCCCTATTTACAGATGAAGATATTGAGGCACGGAGAGGTTAAATAACTAAGGTCACACATCTAGTAAGTAGAAGAGACAGGATTTGAAACTTAGCCATTTGGCTTCAAGCCAGTTGGCTTTTGCTTATTAAAGGCTGCATATGATTCTATTATATAGAGGTATCATATGTTTTTTAATCAATGCCATATTGATCTACATTTAGTTTGCTACTACAAACTCTTCCTCCTAAATTTTATCCTCCTGGGTTTGCAGGGCCCAGGACAAGAGTACCAATGGAGACTCACATACCACATGTCTAAATATTTAATGTCATAAAACCAGCTAGCATACTGTTAAACAAAATATATTCTATTCTCCTGCATAACAAATATAATTTCATAATGCATTTTAAAAATGTGAAAAAATGGTTTCTGTGTAAGTGAAAGTGGGCAAAATATCACAGATGACTCTATTTGGTAAGTATTATGCAGGTTTAGGTGTTCTATTGATGGGCTGGGAATGTTTGAAAGAATGACAAAATAAAGATATACATGATTGATAAATGATTAGAAGTGTATTTTATAAATTATTTTCTTGCTTTCACTTAAGTATGATTACTAATTATATCAACATTTTCACAAAACATGTTTAGATAGTAATGATCTAAACAATTAAAAAATAAAATGTAATTGTATTTAAAGTGAACAAAATTTGATTACACAATTTTTCTTTTTAAAATTTTTTATTTATTTTGTATTGAATTTAGTGGGGTGACATTGGTTAATAAAATGATATAGGTTTCAGGTGTACAACTCTGTAATACATCATCTGTATGTGTGTGTTCACCACCCCAAGCCAAGTCTCCTTCCATCACCGTTTGTCCCCCTTTACCCTCTTCTGCCTCCCCCCATTCTCCTTGCCCTCCGGTAATCACTATACTGTTGTCAGTGTCAATGAGGTTTTGCCCCTCTTAATCCTTTCAGCTTTTTCACCAGCCCCACAACTGCCTTCCCTCGGACAGTTGTCAGTCTGTTTTTTAGATCTAGGAGTCTGTCTATTTTGTTAGTTTTTTTTTGTTCATTAGATTACACATATCAGTGAAGCCATATGGTATTTATTTTTCTCTGATTGGCTTATTTCACTTAGCATAATGCTCTCCAGCCATGTTGTCGAAAAGGGTAAGATTTCATTCTTTTTAAAGCCGAGTAGTATTCTGTTGTGCAAATGTACCACAGCTTTATTTATCCACTCATTTATTGATGGGCACCTGGGCTGCTTCCAAATCATGGCTATTATAAATAATGCTACAATGAATATAGAGATGCATATATTCTTTTGAATCAGTGTTTCAGGATTCTTTGGGTATATTCCCAGAACTGGAATCTCTGGGTCATACATCAGTCCTGTTTTTAACTTTTTTGAGGTAACTTCATAATGCTTTCCACAGTGGCTGCACCAATCTGCAGTCCCACCAACAGTACATGAGGGTTCCCTTTTTTCCACATCCTTGCCAACACTTGTTCATTGATTTATTGATGATAGACAGGAGCTCTCTTACAGTTTTAAAATTCATTTTAGAGAGAGAGGAAGGGAGAGAGAAACATCAATGCAAGAGAGAAACATCCATTCATTGCCTCCCATATGTGCCCCAACTGGAGATCAAACCAGCAACCTGAGCATGTGCCCTGACCAGGAATCAAACTAGTGGTCCTTCAGTGCATGGGATGATGCTCAGCCAACTGAGCCAGACTGATCAGGGCACCAGGCACCCTCTTAAAGGGCCAATGCACAAAGTCTCATTTACAGCTACTAACCCTGGGCTCCTGCAGAGGGAAGGCAGAGAGGACTAGAGCCATGTGAGGAGAGTCTAGGGTTTATGGCTCTGGGGAGAGAGCTGAAGAATCATCCACAAGAATCCCTGTGCTGAGTTCTTCTCCCATACAGCAGATGCCATCTTTCTTGGGTAGAGTACTCCCCTTCATGTGGCATCAGTCTGAGGGAAGGCAATAGCCCCACCCTCGGGTCTCCCTCTCACCCCACCCTGCAGAGCTTAATGCCCTGCTGTCGAGTCAGCTGCCTTGGTTAGATTTTAGAGGTCTGGGCAGACTTAGGTGTGTCAGTGACTGAGTTGTGTGGCTTTGGGGCGGGGACCATTCCCCACACTTTCCTGTGAACTTGACTGGTGCTTCCCCTTCACAGGAGATCTGCTAGTCACACCCTC
Source organism: Plecotus auritus (assembly GCF_963455305.1). Lineage (NCBI taxonomy): Eukaryota > Metazoa > Chordata > Mammalia > Chiroptera > Vespertilionidae > Plecotus > Plecotus auritus. The sequence goes on from NC_137782.1 coordinate 119,903,424, forward strand.
TGGGCTCCAGTGGGGCGCCCTTCCTCTCCCACCTGACTGCTAGTGGCTCCATCCTGCTGAGGTCAGGACAAAATTTGGAACAGACTGAATTGTGTGGCTCTCTGGTGGGGGCCATACTCCCACCTTCCCAAAAGCCTGACTGGCACTTCCTCCTCATGGAAGATCTACTGGCCCCACACTCCCTGTTCCTGGCAACCACACCCTGCTGAGCTCCGTCTCCCTGGGGCATAATCTGGGACAGAGCTGTGTGGCTCTAGGACAGGGGTAATTTTTCCTCCACATGCCTGTCTAGAGCTGGACACTCCCTTCACATGGCTAAATATTAGGCCTGTTTGAGCCTGATAAACTCTGTTGGCCTCACCCTGACGAACTCCTGAGACCCAGCCCCAACACAAAGGTGTGCAAGCACCCAGTGGGTGACAGCTAGACTTTGGTATAACCGGGGTTATTTGCGAGTGGCTTCAGACCCACACCAGCACTGAGTCTGAACCTATATCAATCTGGTGAACACCATGCACCCCTATCTAGTGACTCACTGAGAAGTTATCTCATGCAACTTGAATACTGCCAGAGGCTCTTTCAGTGACTGAGCCTAGCAGGAAGCCAGCAGGCAGAGGCAGGAAGAGGCAGATTTCATCAGGGTGCCTTAGGACTTTTGCTAACCTGCCCCTGGGCTCTGGTAAAAGCTCACCTTGGTGCATAGCTTGGCCCTTCCCACATGCACCCAGGCCCAGCAGAGGCAGTCACAAACTGTGGATCACTTGTAGCTCCAAATATGTTGCCCAGGGCCAGTCACAGGCAGTATCTGACATTGGCCTGCACCAGAGTAACCTGCACCAAGAGGCCCAGCACCAATACACCAAGTGGCCAGCTTCAGACAACATCAGAGCAGGAACCAATAAGCTTCACAAGCAACACATACAGAAGAGAATCTCAGCAGGCACCAGACCCTGCTGAGGCAAATTCTCCTCCATGTGGTCAGCATCTGCACAGCATCTCACACGCAGTGCTCACAGTTGAGCCTCACACTCAGCCAGCCTGAGGATTGATTCCATGTACAAACAGGCCAATAGCAATCAGGACTCAGTAACAGCAGGTGGGTCCACATAACCCACACAAGGGACATTCCTGAAGCACCCAGCTTAGGTGATCAAAGAGACTGCACCACCAGACCCACAGGACACCTACTATATAAGACCACCCTAGCAAGATGGAGAGTCATAACAATCTATATAATACACAGATACAACCACAAAGAGGTAGCCAATGGGGAGACAGAGAAACAGGCCCCAAATGAAAAAAATAGGAGAAATCTAAAAAACAAACAAACAAACAAAAAAATGAGCTAAACGAAATGGAGGCAAACAATATATCAGTTATAGAATTCAAACAATGGTTATAAGGATGCTCAACAGCATGAAAAAGGTCATAGAAACCATAAAATAGAATCAGTCAGAAATGAAGAATACAATATCTGAAATGAAGAATACACTGGGAAGAATAAACAGTAGGCTTCATGAGCAGAGGATTGAATCAGTGATTTGGAAGATAAGGTATAAAAAAATCACCCATTCAGGGAAGCAAAAAGAATTAAAAAAAGAGGATACTTTAAGGCACTTTGGGACAACATGAAGAGTAATAACATCAGCATCATAGGGTACCAGAAAGAGAGTAAGGGATTGAGAACCTATTTGGAGAAATAATGACCAAAAAATTCCCTAACCTGGTGTAGGAAAAAGACACTCAAGTCCAGGAAGCAAACAAGGTGAACCCAAAGAGGCCCACACAAAGACACATCATAATTAAAATCGCAAAGGTTAAAGACAGAGAATCTTAAAAGTGACAAGAGAAAGACAGTTAGTTACCTAAAAGGGAGTGCCCATAAGACTGTCAGATGACTTGTCAACAGAAACATTTCAGCCCAGAAGGGATTGGCATGAAATATTCAAAATGATGAAAAGTAAGAAACTACAACCAAGCCTACTCTATCAGCAAGGCTATCATTTAAAACTGAAGGAGAAATAAAGAGCTTTCCAAACAAGAAAAAGCTAAAGGACCACCAAACTATTATTATAAGAAATGTTAAAGGGCCTTCTTTAAGAAGAAGAAGAAGAAGGAGAAGAACCAAGAAACACAGTTAAAAAATAAAATGGCAAAAAATAAGTATCTATCAATAATCACTTTAAATGTAAATGGCTTAAATGCTCTAATCAAAAGACATAGGATAGCTGAATGGACAAGAAAACAAAAGCCATATATGTGCTGTCTACAAGAGACTCACCTCAGAATGAAAGATATACACAGACTAAATAAATGTAAAGGGATAGAAAAAGATATTTTATGAAAATGGAAATGACAACATAGCTGGGGTAGCAATATTTATATCTGACAAAGTAGACTTTAAAATGAAGGCTATAGTAAGAGACAAAGAAGGACACTACATAATGATACATGGAGCAGTCCAACAAGAGGATATAACCCTTGCAAACATGCATGCACCCAACATAGGAATACCTCAATATGTAAAACAAATCTTGATGGACATAAAGGGAGAGATTGACAGTAACACAGTCATAATTGGGAATTTTAACACTCCATTGACACCAATGGATAGATCTTCTAGACAGGAAACCACAAGGAAACAACAGCCTTAAATGACACCCTAGATTAGATGGATTTAATTGATATCTTTAGAGCATTTCACCCCGAAGGGGCAGGATATACATTCCTTTCAAGTGCACATGGAACATTTTCTAGGATAACTCACATGTTAGGACACAAAACAAGTCTCAATACATTTAAAAAGATTGAAATCATATCAAACATCTTCTCTGACCATAATGATATGAAACTATTATGGTCACTAGAAGAAAACTGAAACACACACAAAGACACGGAGGCTAAACGACATGTTACTAGACAATGAATGGGTTAACAACAAAATCAAGGAAGAAATAAAAAAATACCTTGAAACAAATGAAAATGAGAATACAAACAACCCAAAATCTATGAAACACAGTGAAAGCAGTCCTAAGAGGGAAATTCATAGCATTATAGGTCTTCCTCAAGAAACAAGAAAAATCTTAAATAAATAATCTAACTTTATACTTAAAGAGAAAGAACAACAAACAAAGCCCAAAGTGAGCAGAAGAAAGGAAATAATAAAGATCAGACCAGAAACAGATGAAAGAGTAACAAAAAGAAACAATACAAAAGATAAATGAAACCAAGAGGTTTGAAAAGATAAACAAGATTGACAAACTTTTAACCAGACTCATCAAGAAAGAAGAAAGAGAATCTGAATAAATGAAATCAGAAATGAAAGAGAAATAACAACTAACACCAAAGAAATACAAATTATTTTTTAAAATGTATTTTTATTGATTTCAGAGAAGAAGGGAGAGGGAGAGAGAGAGATAGAAACAGCAATGATGAGAGAGAATCATTGATTGGCTGCCTCCTGCACACCCCACACTGGGGATTGAGCCTGCAACCTGGGGCATGTGCCCTGACCAGGAATCAAACCGTGACCTCCTGGTTCATAGGTTGTGTTCAACCACTGAGCCACGCTGGCCTGAATACAAGTGATTTTAAGAAAATATTATGAACAACTACATACTAACAAATTGGATAATCTGGATGAAATGGATAAATTCCTAAAAACATACGATCTTCCATAATCCAATCAGGAAGAATCAGAAAATCTGAACAGACAGAAATCAACTAGGGAAATTGTAGCAGTAATAAAAAAACTCCTGGAGAGGATCCAAGATGGCGGCGTAGGTAAACACCTAAACTGCTGCCTCGCACAACAATTTCAAAACTACAACTAAAAGACAAAACGTCTATCACCCAGAACCACGGGAAAGCTGGCTGAGTGGAAGTTCTACAACTAGAAGGAAAGAGCAAACAGCATTGAGGGGTGCACAAGCGCGGAAAAGCTGAGGTACTGAGACTCGCGAATCGGGAGCACTGCTGTTTTCAACCCGAAGGGAGATAAGCTCCCAATTACTCCAAACTCCAGTTTCTGGGGAGACGCGGGGGACCCAAACTCCTACGGGGAGAAGCTGGACTGTCTGCCGTGGGGTCGGAAAGTGAGGGAGGCTTGCTTGCAGGGCTGCATGCAGGAATAATTGTTTACTGTGCTGGGCGCGGGACGCGATCGGAGACAGAGCTGCAGAGCCGGCTAACTGGCAGCCATCGCTGTTTGCCACGCCCTAGCCTAGTCACACCCTGAGACCCCGCCCTGCACAATCTACGAACCCACCCAAGCTCCAAGCAGCGGCTTTAGCATATGAATGGTCTGCCCTATCGCAGCTTAACCTAGCAAACTTGCAGCCCAGGTCAGACAGCTCCAAAACCTCCAAACCCCAAGCAAAGAGGAAAAAACTGCAGTTCTCGCTGTAGCGCCTGCTGGGTGGCCTCAGACAGTAGCTGACCTGCACTCCATTGGAGATCCAGAAGCCAGTGTACCTATTGGTCAGAGTGAGACACCAGATTTCAACTCCTCACATCCATAAGTGACACATTCAAGAGGCAGACTCAGTGAGCACCAAAGCCCCACTGAAACAAGTCCTGCACCATAAGCGTGTCTCCAGCGCAGCAGTTCTTCCATTATAGACACAGCGGGTCCTCACAGCCAATTGGCCTGGAGGTCAATTCCTCCCAGTGTACCAACAGCAATCAAGGCTTAACTACACCAAGACTTTGCACTCAGCCCACAAAGGGGTGTACCGAAGGCGTCCACCTCAAGTGATTGGGGAGGCTGAGCTACTGGTCCCTATAGGTCACCTATCACACAAAGCCACTCCATCAACACAAGGAAGCAGCAAAATGCGGAGACCAAGAAACATGTCACGAATGAGAGAAATGGAGGAAAGCAAACTACTGGACGACATAGAGTTCAGAACCACATTTATAAGGTTACTCAAGAATCTTCTAAAAACCACTGAGGATCTTAGTGAGACCTTTAAGGATCTTAATGAGAATACCAAAAAAATGGAAAAGGACCAGTCAGAAATTAAGCATACACTGTCTGAAATAAAGAATATACAGAAACTCAACTGTAGATCAACTTACCCCAAGAATCAAACCAAAGATCTGAAATATGAGGAAACAAAAAACACCCAACCAGAAAAACAAAAAGAAAAAAGAATCCAAAAATATGAAGATAGTGTAAGGAGCCTCTGGGACAACTTTAAGCGTACCAACATCCGAATTTTTGGGGTGCCAGAAGAAGAGAGAGAGCAAAATATTGAAAACCTATTAGAAGAAATAATGACAGAAAACTTTCCCTACCTGGTGAAAGAAATAGACTTGCAAGTTCAGGAAGCACACAGAACCCCATACAAGAGGAATCCAAAGAGGACCACACCAAGACACATCATAATTAAAATGCCAAGGGCAAAAGACAAAGAGAGAATCTTGAAAGCAGCAAGAGAAAAACGGTTAGTTACCTACAAGGGAGCACCCATACGACTGTCAGCTGATTTCTCGGCAGAAACTATGCAGGCCAGAAGGGAGTGGCAAGAAATATTCAAAGTGATGAACAGCAAGAACCTACAACCAAGATTACTCTACCCAGCAAAGCTATCATTCAGAGTTGAAGGTCAGATAAAGAGCTTCACAGACAAGAAAAAGCTAAAGGAGTTCATCACCACCAAACCAGGATTACATGAAATGCTGAAGGGTGTTCTTTAAGAAGAGGAAGAAGAAGAAAAAGGTAAAGATAAAAATTATGAACAACAAAATGACATCAAATACATACCTACCAACAAGTGAATCTAAAAATCAAGTGAATAAAAAATCTGAAGAACAGAATGGACTGGTGAATATAATAGAATCAGGGACATAGAAAGGGAGTGGACTGACAATTCTCAGGGGGGAGAGGTGTGAGGGGTGTGGGAAGAGATTGGACAAAAAGCTTACACCTATGGATGAAGACAGTGGCGGGGGGCGGGGGTAAGGGCATGGGGTGGGGTGGGGAATCAGGTGGAGGGAAACTATGGGGGAAAAAAAGAGGAACACCTGTAATAATCTGAACAATAAAGATTTATTTAAAAAAAAACAACAACAAAAAAACTCCTGCTTGGCTGGAGTTTCTATCTCTCTCTCCCTATCCTTTCCTTTCTCTGAAATCAATAAAAAATATTGAAAAAAACCTCCCAACAGATAAAAGTCCTGGATGGTGTCACAGGTGAATTTTAGCAAACATTCAAAGAACTAACATATATCCTTCTCAAACTATTCCAAAATATTCAAGAAGGAGGAAAACTTTTAAGCTCATTTTATAAGGCCAGCATTATCCTAACTCCAAAACCAGATAAAGACACTACAAAGAAAGAAAATTACAGGCCAATATCCCTGATAAACATAGATGCTAAAATTCTTCAACAAAATATTAGTAAAACAGATACAGCAATACATTAAAAAGATCATATGCCATGATGGAGTGGGATTTATTCTGGGGATGCAAGGTTGGTACAATATCCACAAATCAATAAACATGATATACCACATAAACAAAATGAAGGATAAAAACCACATGATCATATCAATAAGATGCGGAAAAAGCAGTCCTAACTGGTTTGGCTCAGTGGATAGAGCATTGGACTGCGGACTGAAGGGTCCCGGGTTCGATTCCAGTCAAGGGCATGTACCTTGGTTGCGGGCACATTCCCAGTGGGGGGTGTTCAGGAGGCAGCTGATCGATGTTTCTAGCTCTCTATTCCTCTCCCTTCTCTCTGTAAAAAATCAATTTTTCCTAATAAGAGAGAAACATGTAAATTGACCATACCTCTGCTACGCCCACAGCCAATCAGAGTGAGTATGCAAATTAACCCAATAAAGATGGTGGTTAATTTGCATACATACCTGGGTCCCAGGAACCTCCTCGGTACCCAGGTCACTCCCAGCCGCCATCCTGCGGAGGCTTTAAGCTTGGGGGATGGGGGTACTTGCTTCCCAAACCTAAAGCCTGGGGTGGAGGCTGTAGGCTTGGGAATGAGCCAAGCCTGGGAACAGAGGGGAGGGGGGTGCCCGCTTCCCAAGCCTACAGCCTGGGGCGGAGGCTGTAAGCTTGGGAAGGGGCCGAGCCTGGAATCGGAGGGAAGGGGAAAAAATCAATGGAAACATATCCTCAGGTGAGGATAAAAAGAAAAATAAAGAAATGTCATATCTTATGGAAGGCACATCTTGAAAATGCCTAAAGAAAGTTGTCATTTTTTCATGGTGAAGGGACTGGAGTCCATGTTGATGAAAATATCTTGGTGGCTGCGGTGACTGGCAGTGGCTGCAGTAGCGGGGTGATGGGGCTGGCGCCTTCCCCTGATCAGCCCAGTCACCTCCTGCAAAGGGAGCACAGACTTCTCCAACAGGGAGCGGGCCTAAGCCATCAGTAGGACATCCCCTGAGGGCTCCCAGTATGTGAGAGGGGGCAGGCTGGGCTGAGGAACCCCTCCCCCGTGCACAAATTTCGTGCACCGAGCCCCTAGTAAAATATATTAAAAAAAAAAAAAGATGCGGAAAAAACATTTGATAATATCCAGCAAGAACATGGGCATTTGGTATTATTGGGGGTCCGGGTTGTGCAAGAATCTATGAGAGAAAAGGTTTCAGTGACAAAAGCATCCAGCTAAGTGCTTTCATCCCTCCAACCATTCCGAAACACAGGAGCATATTACTGTTTGTGCGGGCAATGGGGCAGCCCACAGCCTCTCTGGCATTGAGGGGCAATCACCCTTAGCTCCCAAGATACAGAGCAGAGGGAGTGTGTGCCCAGGGCCTGCATGGAGCTTGTGTGTGGAAGGAGGGCCCCCAGAGTGCCAGCCTCTCTTGCCTGGGTCTACAGAAGGGCCCTCTACAAACAATGCTGCAAATGAGTGAAAACAAACAAACAAAACCTGAGCAAGTGTTTGTGTCGAGTATGTTCTCACTGTTTCTAATTTCGTTTCTGCAGTCTTTACCAATTTTCATTCATTTCTGACTTCTATTTAATTTGCATAAAATTAAATGGCTCATTCTGCATACTACATTTTCTTTTTAATCCTCCTCCTTAAAGAACATGCAAAATTGCCATGTTCTTTTTAGTTAATTTGCTCATTTCAGTATTATACTATTTTTCTGTCTCTTTTATACAATATGTTGCTCTCTGGCTTAGAACCAAATTTCTAGGCTTCCCTCCAATTAAACCTTATGAAAGACAATCAGCAGCTCACAGGGGAGAAAGTATTAATTTACAACAGCCAAGTAGGAAAAGGGTTTTACTTACTATCCCTGCATCTCCAGGAAGGAGTAGTAACAACCGTGTGCTAACCGTGTGCTCTCGGGGAAATCCCCTTTTGTAATGAAAGTGTAGCCATATTAATGAATCACCTTGGGAGGCACATGGGGTCAGGGGACCTGGGGCCATGTGCTGGCACCACTACCTGCAGCCCTGGGCCCTGAGCGGCACTTCATTTCTCTGAGCTTCAACTTTCTCATCTAGGAAGCAGGGATAATGATTGAGCTGCCATGAGGATCAGTGAGATAAGCATCTGAAAGCATTTTGTAGGTGTATTACGCAAGTTCACTCCTTGGGTTTATTTTTATAATTGCCCTGCACTATGCTAATATTCCACTGTGGTGATTTCCAGCCAGTCTCAGTATTGTTCTATTGTTATCATCCCGTGTCACCCAGCAAATGCTCCTGAGCTTTATGCTAATGTTTCAAAAGAGGTTTCTGGCAATGTTAAAGGACAGGGTTGTTGGAAGGATGTAGTGATGAGGGTGCAGGAAAATGATCCTGAAATTAAGATCAGATGATATTTGGCCCTAGCTGGTTTGGCTCAGTGGATAGAGCGTCCCTGCGGACTGAAGGGTCCCAGATTTGATTCCGCTCAGGGGCACATGCCCGGGTTGTGGGCTCGATCCCCAGTGAGGGGCATGCAGGAGGCAGCCGATCAATGATTCTCTCTCATCATTGATTTTTCTGTCTCTCTCTCCTTCTCCCTTCCTCTCTGAAATCAATAAAAATACTAAAAAATAAAAAAGATCATGTGACATTTGGAACTGATGGGTGAAGGCTTGCCAGGAATTTAAGGGAGGCTTCCAGATATAGAAGTGGCAGGACTGGGCCTTGCCCTTAGTATTATTATTCAGCTCGGGTTGCATAGCAAAATACCAGAGACTAGTTGGCTTAAACAACAGACATTTATTTCCTCCCAGTCTGGATGTTAGAAGTCCAAAATCAAGGTGTTGGCAGGTGGGGTTTCTTCGGATGCCTCTCTCCCCGCTTGGCTTGCAGATGGCTGCCTTGTTGCTCCGTCCTCACATGCTTGTCCCTCTATGCACCCACCTCCCAGATGTCTCCCTGTGGCCCAATTTCCTCTTCTTATAAGGACAGCAATCAGACTGTAGTATGGCCCCATCCCAACAACTTCATTTGAACTTAATCACCTCTTTCAAGGCCTTATCTCCAAATACAGTTACATTTGAGGTACGGGCTTAGGACTTTAACACATGGATTTTTTTTTTGGGGGGGGGGTCACAATTCAGCTCATATTATCCACCAACATGTAAATCAGAACCCCCAAAGACTGAGTTTGGTGCAGAACAGGAACCGTGACTCCCAGCCCTCTGTGAACTGGTGCAAACAGATGAATTCTTGCCCTCTGAGCACCTAACAATGAATATTGTAACCGGTTGAGTGAAACAGGGAGCACTCACCTGGGAGTCTGAGCTTCTCCTGACCCGGCCCATTCTTCCCTGGGTTATGTATTTATTCAACAACTGTTTCCTGGGAGCCTGTAGGGCGCTGGGTACTAGGCCAGGTGCAGGGGATTCCAAGGCATCTTGGCCTGGGACCTTGAGATGGTCATGGTCTGTAATGGAAAACAGTCACGTAAATAAATAGATGTCATGACAGGCGATGGATATAGCAGGACGAGTCTGCACCGGATTTGGTGGTGGTGCTACTGATTCACAAGGCTGTGAACACTGAGCTGAATCTTTAGGAATGTGTAATGCCACTAGTAACCATAGCCGACTATTGGATCTTTACTGTGTGGCAGGCTTGGTGTTACACGTTTTTAAAAAAATTTTTTTTCTTTTAATCCTCACTGGGGGATATGTTTTTAGAGAGAAAGGAAGGAAGAGACAGAGAGAGAGAGAGAGAGAGAGAGAAACATCAATGGGTTGCTTCCATTACACACCCCAACTGGGATCCAACCAGCAACCTGGGTATGTGCCCTGACCAGGAATTGAACCAGTGACCTTCGGTGTATGGGAAGACACTCGAACCAGGGCCGGTCTTGCATGTTTTACTTGTGCTATCTCAATAACCACAACTAGGTTGTTAGGCTCTTTGGACAACCCCGGGAGGAAGTATATCAGTTCCACTTCCTGCTGTGCACACAAGGGCCTAGGGAGCTTGATATGAACTGAATGTTTGTGTCTCTGAAAAACACCCGTTGAAGCCCTAACTCCCAATGTGATGCTATTAGATGGTGACTGGAGCTCTCATAATAGTTAGTGTCCTTATAAGAAGAGGAAGAGATTTCTCTCTTCCTGCCTGCATGCGAGCAGACACACACACACACACACACACACACATGAGACCATGTGAGCATAGTGAGAAGGCACCTGTCTACAAGCCAGAAAGAGAGCCCTCACCCAGAGCTGAACCTGCTGGCCCCTGGATTTCCCAGCCACCAAAACAGTGAGAAGTAAATGCCTGTGATGCTTTGCTATACAGTCCAAGCTGACTAAGATAGAACTGCAGGAACTGGCCCATGGTTTCATGGTTCTAGGTGATGGAGGTGGGAATTGAAACTATGTTGTTACAAATTTCAACAGAAGTGAGGTTTGGAGGAACAGGGAAGGAAGCAGAGAGGGACGTCAGGGGGTGGCCTGCACGTAGCCCCTCTGTGCCTTGGTGTCCTTGTCTGTAAAATGGTGATGACAGCAATAGTAAGCACTTCCTATGGCTGCATGCTAGAACAGCACATAGTGAAGGCTACGTACGTGCTTCTGCTACCACGTTATCCATGGATTTGGTGGGTGCAGAGGGTTCGTTAGGAGATGGCTGCTGTGATCCAGGTAAGTGATAATGAGGGTAGACTCACAGAGTGGCAGTGGGGATAAGAGGCTGAAGATTGAAAGTTAGTCACCATAGAAAATAAGCAGTGGTGGGTGGAATGTAGTGGGTGACAGAGAGAGGCCTCAGTTGGCTTGGGTGACATAGTGACATTAACAAAAACAGCTAACACAGTGTGCTAGGCACTGAGCTAATGTCTCTCCCTATGTATCCGGAGCCTCACCCAGCTTCATCATTGTTTCATAATATTTATCATACCACCCGACATAGGTACATATTTCATAAGCAGTTGGGGACTACAACCTAGTCAATTTGACACACAGATCCACCACAGAGATCAGGCGGCCTGACCTGCTCGCGGTGTCCAGGTGTCCAGGAATCCCTCCGGGCCCCAGGAGGAGATACGGAAGTGGCCTGAGGGGTTGGATGATAAGCTTGCAGGGCCGAGGGTGTCGCCACTGCCGGGGTCAGTGGGCCCTGTGAAGAGGACTCAGCGATTTAAGGAAAGTGGCTGTAGATCTCAGGTAAGCTGCAAAGTCAGGAAATCAGCCGAGGAAAGAGACCCCGGGTTAGAGCAGCCGAGGCTTCCGAGGCAGGTGCAGCATGGGTGCAGGCAAGTTAGCCCCTGGCCTTATCCCTCCTGGGGAGGAGGGAAAGAGAAGGAACCCCCAAAGACTGAGCATTTCTTCAAGAGGGGGGTGGGAGGAGCTGCATGAAGCCCACGAAGCTGGAGGAGACTGCTTCACACAGGAAGAGACTAAGTCACCTCCGGTGGGCTCACCCACGCCCCATCTGCTGGTGTGGGCTCACAAGCACTGCCAGAGGGGTAAAGAAAGCTACGTTTTGCCCCACCAGCGTGGCTCAATGGTTGAGCGTTGACCCATGAACCAGGACAGTGGTCGGCAAACTGCGGCTCGCGAGCCGCGGTTTGCCGCTCTGTTGACTAATGAGTTTGCCAACCACTGACCTAGACTCTCGATTCCAATAATTACAGGCTCTTGTTGTTCCTTGTGATTGAGCCCCTAGGTCACGGTTCAATTCCCAGTCAGGGCACATGCCTGAGTTGCTGGCAGTAGGGGGCGTGCAGGAGGCAGTCGATCAATGATTCTCTCTCATCATTGATGTTTCTCTCTCCCTCTCCCTGCTTCTCTGAAACCAATACAATATATACATTTTTAAAAAGTTGTACATGTATATATACAAGAACCAACTGGAAAAAGTAATTTTGCTGATGCCCCATTTCTGGGAGACCGTGAAACCTATTTTTCTCTGTAGACACAGAGCTGTCCTCGGAGTAAGCGTGCCATGCACACTTGGAGAGGAGCTGCTGCTTGGGCCAGAAGGCTGGGCCACAGGGAAGTCCCAAGCTTCTGCAGGAAGGAGAGCGGACCTCAGATCCCCTGGCTGGATGCCTTAGGGCCAGCACGTGGGAGGGGATCTGGGCAGAGATTCCTTTTCACTAAGGCACTGACATTAGTTGGTGAGGCCAGGCCCCATAGTGATGGCCATTCGCGGGGCAAAGAGAACCTGCTATCCTGAGAAACAACGGACCTCTGGCCCAGGAAAGAAGCAGGAACAGAGGAGCCGTCCTCTGTTATAAAAGGATCAACTGCCAGATGCCTGGGCGGCATTCCAAAGGCTGGTGGGGCCTCCAAAGGCTGGTGGGGCCTCCGGGGCCAGATGGGGTCACAGCAGACAGACTGAGGAGAGAGGGCGGCTTGGGGTGCTGGCTCACGTTGCACCTCCTGGGAGGAACCAGCCAGGCCTGCAGCCGCAGGACTCAGACCACCGCTCCTGACAAACAAGTCGGAATAACAGGAAGGATAATCCCGATGTTTCTGCATCTCTGGCTTTTTTCACTGCACCATGCCCAGCGGCATTATTTATGATCAGGAAAAGGGGCAAATAGGCCACATTGTGGAGAGCTTTGTAGCGGGTGGGAACATGAGTAGATTGGTAGGCTTTAAAGTGCAAGGCGCACTCCCAACTGGACAAGCCGCAGAGTTTGCGCTCAGGAGGCATTAGGTTAAAAAAAATCAATACATTGAAAGAAATTATAAAAGTTGTGCTTGTTATAAAAAACATCTGAAACAGAAGCATGGAGAGTGAAAACTAAAACGGCCACTTGCCTTCCCTCCTCCACCACTTCAATCCTATTCTCTCCTCAAAGGAGGCCACCTTAGTTTGCTGTGCGCCCTTCCAGTCCAGGACACAGAGGTTGATCTCCCTTGTTCAAAGGGCTGCATAACTTTTCATGTGTTAAGCGGATTGCTGAGGTTTTTCATTGCTACAAGGCTGCAGCGAGCCCAGTGTGGCGATTTCCAAACTGCGGTCTGTGTGTGTGTGTGTGTGTGTGTGTGTGTGTGTGTGTGTGTGTGTGTGTTTGCACATATGTGTCAATATTTCCTTAGGTCAGAATCCTACCCTGGAATTTCTAGGTCAAAGGGCATGTACATTTTTAAGTGTTACCGAATTGCCTTAGCAAAAGCCTTTGCATTCCTACCGAATATTTTCATGCTTTTCTTTTGCAGATGAAGAAGCTGATGAAGATAAGTTACCCGACTTCCTAAGGTCACAGAGCTAATAAATGTTGGAGACAGGATGGGACTCAGCTCAGTCTGGCCTTTTCGCAGTCTCAGCCAAAGGGAAAGTGCTGGAGGCAGTGAGGACTCTGTTAAGGGTGGGCAACACTAGCAGGGTGTTTGGAAGGCCTGGGAGTTCAACAGACTTCTTGGGGGATCTAGAAGGAGCTGGTGTTCCTAAGCATGGAGGAAGTGAGCGATGGGCTCCCCCTTTCTCCTCCTGCTCTTGCTGCATGACGGCCCATCACAACACAACACTGGGGTCTTGTGGATGTTCACGCCCTTCTTAATACCGAGGCTGCAAAGTGGAGGCCAGAGGGGGTGGTCTGGAGGCCCTTTCTAGGAGCAAATCCCGGAAATTTCTTGTTCATCCTTTCTCTCATCTCCAATCAACTAGCAAGTGCATGGATTTTACTTCCTCAATGGCACTTCCCTTCTCTGCAACCCCTGCCAGGGCCTGGCCCAGGCCCCCATTGTCTGTCCAAAGTGGTCTCACCTCATCCACTTTTATTGCCTCGTTTTCCTCCACAGATCTTTCTAAAGTGCACATTGGTTTGTGCCACTCCTCTGCTTAAAGCACTTTGATGGCTCTACAATGCCTTGCCGATTGGGGCCACCATCCCCCGTCCCTTTCATGGGTCCTGCACCTTCCGGCCCCAGCTTTCCTCTCCCTTTCTCACTGTTACCTGCCTTGGTCTGTGCGTCATTCCGTGAACATAGCTAATTCTCTCTCATGCCTCCAGGCCTCCCTTTGTCTATTCCGCTTCTTCTCCCTGGAATGCTGTTCGCTGGCGGACTCCTGTTCAAAGTCCGGTCTCTGTTTAGACAGCATTCCACTGGGAAACTCCCCCTGGATGAGGGCTTGGTTATGGGCTGTCATGGACCCTTTTAACACACATTCTACCATACTGTAATTTTTTTTTCTTTTTTGTCAGTCTCTTGACACTGGCTGCACAGTAGCTTTATCAGGGCAGCTTAAAATACTGCTAACCTCCCCCTCCCCCTGAGATTCCGAGTTAACTAACCAGATCTAGAGCCTGTGCTCCAGTAGATTTTAAATAGTCACCCAAGAATACATTTATTGATTTGAGAGAGAGTGGAAGGGGGGTGGTGGGGGGAGAGAGAGAGAAACATTGATGTGAGAAAGAAACAGTGATGGGGACAGAACCCTGCAACCTAGGTATGTGCCCTGACCTGGAGTCGAGCCCACAACCTTTTGGTGTATGGGATGACACTCCAACCAACGCAGCCACCTGGCCAGGGCATGGGTTTCGATAGTTTGCAGAGTTCCCCAGGTGATTCTAACCTGCAGCCAGTGACAGTGTACACAGTGCTCCATACAGAGCTCCTGGGGTCCAGTCTGTGTAGCCATCGCTCTAAACCTCTTGCTCGGCCCTAAAATGCCCAGGTATTTAGTACGTGTGTAGTAAGGGTGGACGCAGCAGTTTCTAGAAGGGATGAAGGAATCATTAAGGATAGGAAATGATGCAAAACAAACACACAAGCACGTTAGAGCTTTGGAAAGGTTCTAGAGACCAACCAGATCCATAAAAACTTACCAGTCACTCAGGTCACTTAAAAAATGTTCACAACTGAACTACGAAGCAAAATGGAGACAGACTCATAGAGAACAGGTACTCAGTTGGAGGGCAGGGGGATGTGGGGGCTAAAGAGGTTAAGAGAGAGAGAGAGAGAGAGAGAGAGAGAGAGAGAGAGAGAGAGAGAGAGAGAGAGAGAAAACTCATGAACTCATGGCGGTGGACAGCAGTGTAGTGTGGTGATTGCAGGGGTGAAAGGGGATGGGTGGAGGTGGAAGAGGGCATAGAGGGAATAAAAGGTGATGGAAAAATGTTCAGTTTTGTTTAATTTGGATTCATAGTAAAAATCACACATTTAGACTACTGTCACTTGTGTGTGGCTAGTCCCCTCTTGGAAGCCTTCTCCTCTAAGAATTCAGAAACTGATTAGTCTGGGAAGACCATCTGTAGCTCTGGGACTTCTACACCATTTAGTTTTCCAAGTAAAGATGTAAAATGAAAGACTCTTCCCCACTTTGTCACCTTGCCTCCTTTTTAGGTCCTCAGAGGGCCTTTCACTGGTCAAGAAACGCTCAGGCCTCTTTCATAATGAACCAAACAGAAAAAAAAGACAGAGAGAGAGATTGGAAAGAAAAAGAAATAGGGTTACAAAATTTGTGGTATGTGTATATGTGTGTGTGTGTGTGTGTGTGTGTGTGTATTTGAATTTTGAAAGAGCTTATTTGAGCCAAACTGATGACATATATTAGGCAGCAAGATCTTACGTAAATGCTCCTCTGTGGTATATTTTATTTTATTTTAAATTATTGTTGACACTATTACAGATGTCCCATGTTCCTCCCCTTGGTATATTTTATTTAAAATTATTTATTATTTTAAATATGTGTTTATTGATGTTTATTTTTAAAATATATATTTTTATTGAATTCAGAGAGGATGAAGAGGGAGAAAGAGATAGAAACATCAATGATGAGAGAGAATCTCTGATCAGCTGCCTCCTGCACACCCCCTACTGGGCAACAAGCCCACAACCAGTGCATGTGCCCTGACCAGGAATTGAACCATAACCTCTTGGATTACCAGTATATGTTGATGCTCAACCACTGAGCCACACTGGCTGGGCTGTTTTTATTGATTTTTTAGAGAGAGAAGAAGGGAGAGGGAGAGAGAGAGAGAGAAGTACGCCAATCAGGATAAAACTGAAACTGGGTGTGTGCCCTGACAGGGAATTGAACTGGCGACCTTTCAGTGCATGGGACACCACTCAACTAACTGAGCTACACCAGCCAGGGCCCTTTGATATATTTTATTTTATTTTTTATTTAATATAATTTATTTATTTTTCTTAAATATAAATTTTTATTGATTTTAGAGAAGAGAGGGAGAAAGAGGTAGAAACATCAATGATGAGAGAGAATCATCAATTGGGTGCCCGCCCCTACTGGGGATGGATCCCCCAACCAACCCAGGTATGTGCCCTGATAGGGAATCAAAATCTGATCTTCTGGTTCCTAGTTGATACTCAACCACTGAGCCATGCCGGCCTGGCTACTTGATATTTTTTAAATGTCAATATTTAAGAAATAAACAATTAAACCCACAAATGCGCGCGCATGCGCGCGCACACACACACACACACACACACACACATTTAGTTTAATGTAATCACTTCTTTCCAAGATGATGAGGGAGTTATCAGAGGATTTATTAAAAATGTTGGTTCATAGATTATGACAGATATGGCCCAGTAAGGAGATAATAAGTATTGACTTAATTGGACAGTGATATCATCTTTGTTCAATCCTGCCAGCAGTTCTCTGTAACCATAGGTATAATCTTGTGGCGTTGAAGCCCTTTTGCCAGTGAGGATTCACGCCAATGTCCCTACTGTTGTTACTCTTCTTAGGCCCTGGGCATTTGCACGTGGAGCATCAAGCATATAGATGTGCCGCTTCCTGAATTTTTAATGTCAATTCTCATCTGTAGTCAAGTGAGTGGATCAGCCCAAGAATCTGGGCTGAACTGGCACACCTACTTAATGCATGTGATTTTTAAAAATCAGTTTTATGGGTTCATTGTTCTTTGAGAAAGAAAGCCAGTTTGATCTTTTGTTTCCAATGAATAATAATAATAATCAAAAGGCAGCTAGAGAAGAATGACAAGTAAATGTTGGTAGGGTCGATAGGCCTTGGGTAGGGGGCTGTGAGGACATGGAAAGAGTAAGCAAGAGGCAAAAATGAGCACATGCATTCTTAGAGGAAGTTACTGATGTGGGCTCTTTCCATAAGAGAGGACCCCTCAGTAACATAAGAGGGGTTGGTAGCTAACAAAAGCCTTCTGAGAGGAGCATGCTGGTCCAAGTTTGGGCCAACACTGAACTATATTATTGCTCATGCAGCCATAACCTGTGATTTGATAGGAAGGCACGAGGTTTCCAAATTGGCTGGAGTAACCATTAACTTTGTTTCCATGTTTGATTAATAGAGATTGTCCCCTTCCCTTAACTTTTATTTGCAGATATCAGAGGAGGCTTTCATTTTTCCATTCCCCAGGAGAAGTCTGGAATGAGGAAGTAGGGGAGAGAGAGAGGGTGAGAAAAAGAAAGGAGGGAGAGAGAGCAAGAAAGGAGAGTGAAATGGAATACTGGCAGTTGGCAGTTGGAATGAGTTGGCAGTTGCTATCAGCGAGGCTTGAGTTGGGGTGGATAGAGCCAAAGATTGGTGACTTGGGTGTAAGACAGAAATAGAAATCAGACATAAGAGAGGAGAAAGGGGGAGCAACCAGCTAGCCTTAAAACTGGAGAAGAGATGTCTCACTGAGTGGTGCTGGGAAAAGGACTCATGGCTCAGTCTGAGGCTTGTTTCAATTAACAATTTAGCCTGGTGGGTGTGGCTCAGTGGATGAACATCGACCTATGAACCAGGAGCTCACAGTTTGATTCCCAGGCAGGGCACATGCCCAGGTTGAGGGCTTGATCCAATTTGCAGTCCCAGCCAAGCTGTTTGCAGCAGTTTTTCCATATGAATGGCCTGTCCTGGCTCAGGCTTCAGACTTTGCTAAATTTTCTCAAAGAAGCTGGAGCTGGTCACAGTGTACCCCAAACCCATCAATGAAAGGCCCAAGACCTGGCATTAGCACCAGCCTGCCTTGCTTCAGCTGGTCCTCACAGCCAAATGGCCTGGAAGTCAACTCCTACCGGGGACAACAAGAGCAATCAAGGCTCCACTACAATACTGTGCACACAGTGCACAAAGGGGTGCACCTAGAGTGCCCAGCTCAGGTGACTGTGGAGGCTGAGTCACTGGGCCCTACAGGACACCTACTACACAAGGCCACTCTGCCAATTCTAATTGATATAATAGCTCTACTGAAAACAGAAACAGGGAAGCATCCAAAATGCAGAGACAAAGAAACATGTCACAGTTTAAAGAAATGGAAGCAAGCAAACTAGTGGTTCAGAGTTCAAAACTACAGTTGTAAGGTTATTCAAGAATCTTTATGATTGGGGTGGGGGGGGGAATGGTAAGATATGTACACATATAATACCTTAATAAAAAAAATTAAAAAAAACAATCTTTATAAGACTTTCAAGGATCTTAGTGAAAATGTCAAAGACATAAAAAAAAGTCATAAATTAACTAAAATAAAAAATAACTTACAGGGTTTCAACAGCAGAGTATTATGAGAATCAAATCAATGATTTGGAATATGAGGAAGCAAAAAACACCCAATCAGAAGAGAAAAAAGAAAAAAAGTTCAAAAATATGAAGAAAGTTTAAGGAGCCTCTGGGACAACTTCAAGCATACCAACATTTGCATTGTGGGGGTGTCAGAAGAAGTTGAGAGAGATAAAGATATGAAAACCTATTTGAAGAAATAATGACAGAAAACTTCCCCCACCTGGTGAAAGAAATAGACTTACAAGTCCAGGAAGCTCAGAGAGTCCCAAACAAGAGGAACCCAAAGAAGTCTACACCAAGACACATCATAATTAAAATGCCAAGTGCTGAAGACAATGAGAGAATCTTAAAAGCAGCAAGAGAAGAGCAGTTAGTTACATACAAGGGAGTGCCCATAGGACTGTCAGCTGATTTCTCAACAGAAACTTTGCAGACCAGACGGGAGTGGCAAGAAATGTTCAAAGTGATGAATAGTAAGGACCTACAATCAAGATAACTCTATCCAGCAAAGCTATCATTTAGAATTGAGGGTCACATAAAGAGCTTCACAGACAAGAAAAAGCTAAAGGTGTTCATCACCAGCAAACCAGTATTATATGAAATGTTAAAGGATATTGAAGAAGAAGGAGAAGGAGAAGGAGAAGAAGAAGAAGAAGAAGAATAAGAAGAAGAAGAAGAAGAAGAAGAAGAAGAAGAAGAAGAAGAAGAAGAAGAAAAGGAGAAAAACATAAAAATATAAACAATAAAATGGCAATAAACACATGTATCAACAATTGAATCTAAAAAATAAAAATAAACAAACAAGAAATCTAATGAACAACACAGAATAAAACAGAATCAGAAGCACGAAAGCATGGAGCAGACTGACGAATCCCAGAGGAAAAGGAGAGAGGGGACAGGAAGAGATTAACCAAAGTTCTTACCTATGGACACAGACAGTAGGGTGGTGAAGGCCTGGGGTGGGGTGGGAAACAAAAACTGGGTGGAAGGGAGCAATAGAGGGAAAATAGTGGGACATCTGTAATACTCTTAATAATAAAGATGAAAAAAAGTCCACATAAAAAATTAAAAAAAAATCCTTATATAAGGTCTTCACCTTCCACATTATCTGGAATCAAATTCTGGCCCCAACCCTGAACAATCACATGACCTTGAAAGCATTAATTTACTTCTATGTCTCAATTTCTTCTGTAAAGACTGGAGAATGAGAATTGTTTTGGATGGTTAAAGAAGTACCTCACTTGAAACAAGATTGGGGCATAGTAAGTGCTTGCCAAATGTGACTATCATTGTCATCATCTTCATCAAATCAGGATAGTGTTACCCCACTTTGTGTTTCTCAATTTTATATGAGAAAATTGTAATTAAAGCTTTATTATTGGCGGAAAGGAGAAAAATCTGAAAACTCCTTTTGTGGTAGTGAAACAGGAATATTTAGGGGTGAAAAAGACAGGTTTTAGGAAATTTTAGAAATCAAGGGGACCGTGGAGGAAGCACAGGGCTGCAGAGCAACAGAAGGTATATTTCCATAGAATGAGGGAGCTGGGAACAGCATAGGGTCTATATTTACAAAATAAAGGGAAGGAAGCCCTTCATCCAGAAAAAGAAGAAAGCCCAAAGGGAATAGGAAAACAATAAGGAAGGAGGTTCAACCTTTGAGCTCAGGAGTTACTATAGTAACCAGTCAAAGGGAATAGTGACCAATGAGAGGGGATTTCAAGGCACCAGGATCTGCAGCCTTTATACACCATAGGGAAAAGGAACTCAGTGGGACCCTTTCCCCCTCCCCACGTGGGAGTCTGTTCTGTGGGACTCTTTTCCCCTCCCCATGTGGGAGTCTGTACTTGTTCTTTAATAAATTTCCACCTTTGCTATACCATCTTCTGTCCTTGGATTCATTCTTCGACTCCGGCAGACAAAGAATCCGGGTTCCAGCCCAAAAATTCCGTAGGGAGAAACAGAAGCAAGAAATGCAAATTGGGGAATCCCTGCATTTCTGAGCTGGGAGAGAGGAGTTTGGGTCCCATTTTACCAAGGAGGAAGTAGAGGGGTAAGGTATATCTGAGTCTCATTATAGGGACTCTTTATTGAGAGTAGGACCAGGGCTTCAGGGATTGCTCTGGTCAAGATGCAGGTGAAAATTAACAGTTTTTGGAAGGCAAAGAGAAGGAGCATTTAATTAGGAAAATGACCAACAGGGTGTCACTAAGTTTGGTGAGCAACGATTCAAACCAGCCAGCTGTGAGACCCCATGAAACTGAGTTGCCAATGAAACCTGCTTGCTTGCATTAACAAATGCCCACTGCACTTTTCACACAACTGGAGAGCGCCAGGCAGCCCATAATGCATGGAGACCTGAGTCTGGGGCACATCTACTGGTGGAGTGAAGGACAGTGGTGGTCTGGGCTGGGGCAGGGACAGGCATTGCAAATCATATCTTTTTTCTGTCAGGTGGGCACATAGAATTCTGCGTGATTGGTCCTTGGTAACTAGGTGACCAGGGAATGTGTTCTGGTTGGTGGCGCCCGCCAGCAGAATGGTCTTCAGTTGAGAGGCGGCTGCAGAAGCAGGAGGAGCTTTGGCGGTGATCTCTTCCTGAAGTGGTTGGAGTTCTCAGCGCTCGTCTTTCCCCACCCCTTTTACATAAGTTTGGCTGGTTGCCACCCTCACAGACTAGTCAACTCAAGCAGTAGCAGGGCAGCAGAGGGAGGTTTGAGGGGGGAGAGGGGCCCTGAGCCCTTCTGGGGCCCTGTGACCAGCATCCAGGGAATTCAGGGAGCCAGTTTGAGCTTGCTGGAAGGGTGCAGCCCCAGGGCTACTCCCACCAGCGCTGTCATTGTTTGTAGGGCCGGACTGCTGAAATCGGGGTAGCTGGGGGGATAAGTAAATGTGGTGACAGAAGCGAGAAGTGGAGGCACACCATGGGGAACACATTGAGCTCTGGCCTCAATCCCATTCCCAGCCCCAAGCTGGGCCGGAGCTCAGGACCAACAGAGCCAGACTACAAGTCTGAAGTTTCTGAGGAGACGACTGGAAACATGGTGGCAGAAGCACCATCCACCGAGTTGGATGCGGGAGGCAGTGAGCCACAAGGCCTGCAGCACATCGTTGAACCAAAGATGCCCAAAGGTAAGGAGGCGGTGGGCGCTGTCTGCTCTCAGGTGGTCCTCTGGATTTTCTTGTTCCCTGGGTCCCCTGGGAGAGATCTAGAGCCTCAAGCTCCTTCTTGCCTGGAGCTGACATTTTTAGGGCTGGACACCAGGGACCAAGGCTGGCTGTGCCT
Source organism: Plecotus auritus (assembly GCF_963455305.1). Classification (NCBI taxonomy): domain Eukaryota; kingdom Metazoa; phylum Chordata; class Mammalia; order Chiroptera; family Vespertilionidae; genus Plecotus; species Plecotus auritus. The sequence goes on from NC_137782.1 coordinate 119,925,581, forward strand.
GGCACCCCAACCCTTATTCTTTCCCCATGGCATCTAGCCTGCGTCTTTCTTTCTGTACTACCTGAATGCCCAGGTCTTTTCCTATTTTAATTTTTCAAACCTGTCTGACACACCCCAGTCCTCAGCCATTCTTGTTTATAGCTCTAGTCTAGTTAGTTTTCACGAGACTTTCCAAAGACTTTTGGGTATAGTTTCTTCCTTTCTCAATGAAAACTTTAATACCCTAACAATGAGTATCCATTTTATTTACCCATTCTTACCTATCCCAATGGTACCTGCGTGAAGGAACCAGGTAAGAGCTTGGTGGTACCCTTGCTCCCACTTGTTAAGGTAGTTGGTACTCAGCACATTTCACACGCAAACAATTTTGGATTTGTTCTTTGAATTCAAAATAGAGACGGACATGGGAGAGTTACATGGTGTTAAGTGAGCTGTTTTCAGTTTCCTGGATAGAAACTGCCCTATTTCTTCCAACTATAATTTGAATACAGAAGGAAAGAAAATTGTGGGGAGAAAAACATACAATAAGTGAACAGTGTGAAATGTTACTGCCAGCGCTGCAGAGAATCGTTTTTGTTTGTTAATATTTTTACCCAAAGGAGGACCCATAGCGTTCTGATTACTTCAAAACCACCACTTTTACACAAATGACTGTCCTAATTTAGCGACTTAACAGACTTCCTTCTTCTAAAGGAGAGGTTGGTGGTTCATGAGACTGTTTGTTGGTTAACAGTTTAAAACAATTAAAGACAAACGAATATAATTTGTAATATAAAGTTTTGGGTGTTAAGATGCCGGATCCTGCACAAGAATGCTTGTCTCCATGGCTCCCTGTGCTCCCTCCCCTCCTCCCAATAGAATCCTGTTCAACCTTCAGACTGTTGAGGTGAAAGTTCTAAGGACTAAAATGGCAGGGGGAAGGGAAGGGGAGAACAGATTTCCATTCAGAATTATTGAACACAACTCAGAAGCAACACCTACCTCTCAATCCTATAAATTCATTATAACGAATAAGAATAAAAGTGGAAGTCATGAAAAAGTATGACTTTAATAAATAAACAAGTTGATGTATTTCAATGAGTTTGCTCTGATGACTTTCATTTAAAGACAAGAATGCCTTGAACAGAGGAGCATTGACCTATGAACCAGGATGTCTCGGTTTAATTCCTAGTCAGAGCACTTGACTGAGTTGCAGGGATCAAACCAAGCAATGACTGACTTGATTAAATCAATGATTCTCTCTCATCATTGATGTTTTTATCTTTCTCTCTCTCTTCCTCTCTGAAATATATATATATATATATATATATATATATATATATATATATATGTATGTATTTTTTTTCCTATTGGGTGAAGATCCATAAACTTGACAGAATTTTTTGGTAAGGTTGTGAAGAAACAGTTACCTTCATATATTGCTGGGGAAATGCAAAATGGTTAGACCCTATGAAGGGAACATTGGCATAACCTCACAAAAATTGCTGATGCATTCATCAAGAAATCCCACTTCAAGGAATTTATCCTGAAAACATGAGTTAGATTTAGGGTTAGGGTTAGGGTTGGGATTATGGTTATGGCTAAGGTTTGGACTAGGGTTAGGGTTGTGACTAGGTTTAGGGTCTAGGGTTAGAAAAAGGTTCAGAGATGATTAAGCCTAGGGCTATGATTAGGGTTAGTTATAAAGTTATTGATAAGTTTAGGGCTATTTCTAGGGTTAGGGTTAGAGTTGAACAGGGGATAGGGATAGGGATTGGGTTAGCTCTGAAACAAAAAAATTAAATGAAGAAATATACAATCCACAGTTTCATTTGAGTATATTATAGCACATCACCAATAATTGATACAAGAAGACGGAAAATAAAGTCTGGAAGATGTGAACAACAGTGTAGACTGTAAAACAATCTTCAATAAATTCAAAAGGACTAAAACTATACACAGAATCATTTCTGATCACAATGGAATTAAATTAGAAAGCCCTTTGTTAAGTTGTATGAGTTCCTTATATATTTTGGAAATTAACCCATTATTAGATGCAACATTGGCAAATATGTTCTCCCACGCAGTGAGCTCTCTTGTCATGTTGCTTATGTGTGCCCAGGAGGCCCAGCCCACATTATAGGAGAATGGGGAACAAAGTACAGTCCTGGACACTCTTTTCTTCTTCTCCTAGCCTTTGTGAGAGCAAAATGTTTTGTGTGCTGTAGATATGTTCAAAGGTTATATGTAGATATCTTATCACACTCTGTTTAAATTCAAATTTAAATAGGTTACTTTTCAATGGAGTAGAAACCCAGTTATTTTTGTAGTAAGGTATTTTAGTTGAGTACCAATAAGTAGTTAAGGATGTGGCCAGGGATGCTGGTGCATCCAGGGATTACTGCCTGGCCAAAGCTGGTTCTGAGAGCTGTCACCTTTTAGGTCGCTGTGAAACAAGGGAGGTGGGTATAAATGTAGGATTAGACACAACTACCGAGAGGTGCTGATATGCAGGAGGTAAGCTTTTCTGTTAGGTAAGTTCATCACCTGGTCTAATGTGCTTTGCCATTTTCCTCTGGAGGTGGATATTCTTTCATTTGTACCTAATAGAGAATATCTCCTTGGTCTAAAAGTAAAACTAAGTTTCTAGATTTTACTTTATGGGCATCATCTTTCCAGGTAATTTAAATGATCATTGTTGTTGGATATTATAAAAGTGGAATAAAATTTTGTCTCATTTTGGATGTTAGTAATCAATCTTTCAGATAGTCAGCAAGGTTTCTTTTTCTATGGCATTTGTATCAGAATTAATCAGTTAATTCTTTTCTATTCGTAGAGCAAGAGAAGAGCAAGACCAATGGTGTAATTCATGTATGTAAACAGTTGAAAAGTTAAGAAATGAATGGTTCGGTTTAAAAGCTGTCTGTCATGATTCCTAAAAAATATAATGGACCTCTTGTTTTGATTTTCTAAATCTTTTCTTTCTAATGTTCAAATATACATCTTCAGGAATGTTGTTGGCTTAGTAAGGCCCATTTTAAAAAGGTTTTTGACACCCAGGTTAAATTTCAATAACATGGTTGTGATATAAAGATCTACCTTAACGTGTTTTTCCTTAATTTTTAAAATTTATTTTTTAACAAAAGTATAATAGCTAACTTGATTTTTAGCACTGTCTATTGACTTCCCATCCTAGCAGGTGAAAACTTAGCTTTCTCACTCCACCTTGGTCTTCCCTCCTTCTGTTCCTTCAACATGTAGCACAGTTTTATTGAGTCAGAATCCATGTTACAGTCCTATGACTGTGCAAATACTTTTCACTGGTGAGCCATATAGTCCCGTGGACATCCCTCTCACAATCTGGGACTGCTGGCTCCCAACCACACGCCTGCCTGCCTGCCTGCCTGATTGCCCCTAACCATTTCTGTCTCCCAGCCTGATCACCCCCTAACCACTCCCCTGCCAGCTTGATCAATGCCTAACTGCTCCCCTGCCGGCCCGATTGCCCCCAACTGCCCTCCCCTGCTGGCCCAATCACGCCCAACTGCCCTTCTCTGTTGGCCCAGTAACCCCCAACTGCCCTCCCCTGCCATCCTGGTCGCCCCTAACTGCCCTCCCCTGCAGGCCTGGTCCCTCCCAACTGCCCTCCCCTGCCAGCCTGGTTGCTCCTAACTGCCCTCCCCTGCAGGCCCAGTCTCCCCCAACTGTCCTCTCCTGTTGGCCTGGTCGCCCCTAACTGCCCTCTCCTGCAGGCCCGGTCCTCCCAACTGCCCTCCCCTGCTGGCCTGGTTGCCCCTAACTACCCTCCCCTGCCGAGCATCTTGTGGCAGCCATCTTTGACCACATGGGGGTGGCCATCTTGTGTGAGGGCATAAGGGTCAATTTGCATATTACCTCTTTATTATATAGGATAATATTAATTCAGAGAATATATTTTGTTACTCCTATACTTAGCATTTTTTTTTTAACTAAAGCCTTGATTAAGAATTCTATTAAAACCACACACCCTGCCTTGTGCCCCATTTATGTGCAACATGGAATGGAGCAGTTTTCATTCAAGCATGAAGTGTTATAAATTTTTAAGTTAATTAGGGTTATTAAAATTTTGATATCCAAAACTTGTCCTGTGAAAAAGTAAGAAAGAAAAAACTAAACTTCAACTTTATTTCTTAATGGGTTATAATGAGGCAGTAGGCACAATGGGTGGGGGCAGAATTTCAACAGGATCACTTGATCTTTGGTAGTATAGCTTGTGTTGTGACTTATTAGGCTTCTAGATATAATTATTTTTCTCATCTTTGCCATTGAACCTTAAGTCTACTAAGTATCCCCTTTCTTTCCTTGTGTAGACTAAGAACAGTGAACATGACAGGCATGCACTGGAAACATCAGGGAGCCCTCCATCCAGCAAGCATGCTGACAGCTTGATATGCATCGATGAGCAGGCCATCCATGAATTTTTTGAAAACCTAAAAAAACCAAGGAAAGTCACATCTGTGCCATCTTATTGGATCACCCCATTTGGCAAGCATGAAGATAGCAAGCTGAGGCAGCTGACACCCACCTACCCAATGGTGCCCCACCCCTACCATAGCACGCTAGACAACAGCATCACAGGGGGGCCCCTGGAGCCTCCAAAGACCCCCACCCCCAAGGCATCAGGTCTAAGCTCTTTTCGACCTGCACCTCCTTTCCAGCCGTCAGTTCCTTTCCGATTCAAGGAGGATCTGGGTCAGAGTTGCAAGACCATGAACAAGCTGCTACCTCAGTGTAGACCCGAACAGAAGCAGTTGTACGGAGAGCTGGAGCCAAGGAATAGCACAGATGTTTTGGAAGACACGCAGGTTCTGGAAGTCACGCAGGTTCTGGAAGTCATCATAGCTTATAATGAAAATGTAATGAAATCTCTGGAGGAAGTACAGAGAACCCTCAAAGACCTGGAAAAGCTGGTGAGAAGAGTTCTGAAGAACACGAATCGTGTTTACTATGAGACCAGCCTCTAATAAACGTCCTTTATTCCTTCCGGAAGACCAGCCATGAGACCAAGCCAGTGGCCCCTCGACCCCAGCCAGTGATGCATAAGACATTACAGTAAAAAACCAATCCTTTAAAGTGTTTTATGTCTCTTTTTCCTCCTCGATTAACCCCCCCCCCCCCCGCCCGATTCCCACCCCTGAGGGCAAGCCCCCACCGCCCCAGTGTCTGTGTCCATTGGTCATGCTAATATGCATGCATACAAGTCCTTTGGTTGATCTCTAACCCCCCTCCCCTGCCTTCTCCCTGAGGTTGGATGGTCTGCTCAGTGCCACCTTGTCTCTGGATCCATTTTTGTTCCTCAATTTATGTTGATCATTATATCCCACATATGAGTGAGATCATGTGATATTTATCTTTCTCTGACTGGTTTATTTCACTTAGCATAATGCTCTCCAGGTCCATCCATGCTGTTGCAAATGGTAAAAGTTCCTTCTTTTTTGCTGCAGTGTAGTATTTCATTGTGTAGATGTACCACAGTTTTTTAATCCACTCATCTGCTGATGGGCACTTAGGTTGTTTCCAAATCTTAGCTATGGTAAATTGTGCTGCTATGAACATAGGGGTGCACATATCCTTTCTGATTTGTGTTTCTGGTTTCTTGGGATATAGTCCTAGAAGTGGGATTACTGGGTCAAATGGGAGTTCCATTTTTAACTTTTGAGGAAACTCCATACTGTTTTCCACAGTGGCTGCACCAGTCTGCATTCCCACCAGCAGTGCACGAAGGTTCCTTTTTCTCCACATCCTTGCCAGCACTTGTCGTTTGTTGATTTGTTGATGATAGTGATTCTGACAGGTGTGAGATGGTATCTCATTGTTGTTTTGATTTGCATCTCTCGGATGATTAGTGACTTTGAGCATGTTTTCATATGTCTCTCGGCCTTCTGTATGTCCTCTTTCGAAAGTGTCTACTTAGGTCCTTTGCCCATTTTTTTATTGAATTGTTTATCTTCCTTTTGTTAAGTTGTATGAGTTCCCTGTAAATTTTGGAGATTAAACCCTTATTGGAAATATCGTTGCCAAATATGTTCTCCCATGTAGTGGGCTTTCTTGTTGTTTTGTTGATGCTTTCTTTTGCTGTGCAGAAGCTTTTTATTTTGATGTAGTCTCATTTGCTTATTTTCTCCTTAGTTTCCATTGCCCTAGGAGCTGTGTCGGTAAAGATATTGCCACGACATATATCTGATATTTTGCTGCCTATGGAGTCTTCTAAGATTTTTATGGTTTCCCGCCTTACGTTTAAGTCCTTTAACCATTTTGAGTTTGTTTTTGTGTATGGTGTAAGTTGGTGATCTAGTTTCATTTTTTTTGCATGTATCTGACCACATTTCCCAGCACCATTTATTGAAGAGACTGTCGTGACTCCAGCAGTAAAAAACAAACGTAAGCAAATTTTAACTCAGGAACAACATTTATCACCTGATCTCTTGACCACTTTGTGACAGGTGGTTTTTCTGTTGCCATCCCGGAGGGGTCTCTTTCAGAACCTGCCGTAACTGTTGATTGAAGTGTCACGTGAGGACACATGTGTTTTTACTGTCCCCTCCCCTTGATGGAGTGATGGCTGAGATGCTTGTGTAAGGCATTATTTTTTTCTCCCCCTGGATCCAATATTTTACTAAGTCATTTAGGAAGACGGGAAGAGGAGAGGAAAGGAAGGACTGCCCCTGGGGTCGTTGAGTGTTGAGACTAGGGCATTGGCACTGGAAAGCTTCGGCCTTGGGACCCACCACATCTAAGTCAGGAGGATAGATTCATCTGCCCAGTCAAACAGGACTGAGAAATTGGCTTCAAAAAGTTTCAGAGAAAAAGTAAAAGGGAGCAGGCATTGCTGACAGACTAACATGAAGTTGGGAGGTATTTGGGAAGCGAGGCCTCCTACTTCTATTGCCTCAGTTCTTAGAGCTGCTATTAAGTTGCTAACCTGTTGCTAAACTCAGCTTAAGTCTGGAGCCATAAACATCCTGAACCACATCTGCTGCCTGGACACTGGACCTAACCCCGGCCTTGCAGTTTTCACCCCCTCGCATATTGAAACTGACCAGGCTTCTGTTACCCAACCAGCAATCCTTTTGCAGGAAATAATTACACTTTGTGCTTTTTGCCTTGATAAACCCTGCCTTTCCCTGTTCTCTTCTGGACCACAATTTAGGTTGCTGCCTGAATTTACTAGTATCTCTGGCCTCCAGATCCTTTTTCTTAAATAAATGCTTTTTAAAAAATATATATTTTTATTGATTTCAGAGAGGAAGAGAGAGATAGAAACATCAATGAATGAGAGGGAATCATTGATTGGCTGCCTCCTGCACGCCCCCTACAGGGGACCGACCCCACAACCTGGGCATGTGCCCTTGTCCGGAATTGAACCTGGGACCCTTGAGGCCGATGCTCTATACACTGAGACAAACCGGCTAGGGCCTAAATAAATGCTTTTAAAAAATTATTAATTACAGTCTAAAATTAATTTTGGTTAGCAGTAACAGACAATGGACAGACCATCTGTAAAAACAGAACTCCAACCCACTATCTGCAATAACCACTCCAGGAAGGCAACAAACTCTTATAGCAACTGATGCAAAATGACCAGGACTTGCTTGAGAATGGACAGCCTCTCCAATTTCTGTCCCCTTGATTCCAATTTAGGGCCACAAGCAGAAAGCCTGTATGTGGCCATAACCAATCACAAAGGTGCCCTGCTTTCAGTGAGCCCACCTATAGGCTCCCCATTCCTGCAGCCTCCCACCAGGGCACACCTGAAGCTTCCCCTTTTCTCTCTTTAAAGCTTTCCCACTCCTCTGCCTGCTTTGGCAACTAACTAATCAAATGACGGTAGCTGTCTCCCTTCCCATAGCAATTTCTGGGTAAATAGCCTTTGCTTGTTCGCATTTGGATGACCTTCATGCATTTCCACTGGATGCATCTGGGAAGTTAGAATCACCAGGCGCTGTAAGAACTTCTCAGCGGTGTTGAATTTCCAGAAGCCTGGAGGCCACACGTCCTCCATGTAGTGTAGATCCGTGGTCGGCACTCAGAATAGTGAGATGGAAGAGCCGCCTAGCTCAGTGGTTGGCAAACTGCGGCTCGCGAGCCACATGCAGCTCTTTTGTGGAAGAGTGTGGCTCTTCCACAAAATACCACGGCCTGGGTGAGTCTATTTTGAAGAAGTGGCGTTAGAAGAAGTTTAAGTTTAAAAAATTTGGCTCTCAAAAGAAATTTTAATCGTTGTACTGTTGATATTTGGCTCTGTTGACTAATGAGTTTGCCGACCACTGTAGATTGATGGAGGTGAAGTTGAGGGTGGAGAGTGGCGGGGTGTGGGGGGTCCTGTGGCAGCAGCAGGTGAGGGAGAGTCCACACGGAGTTAGGCCTGGGGTGGAAATAGGGGGCAGGGCCTGGGGCCATAGTCCTGAGCCCAGTGGCTATCTCAGGGAAGACACAGTGATGGCTGATGGTCCTGTGGCCTCATTCCAGAATCAGAGGGTGGACATTAGACCATCACATGCGCCAGGTGAAGGAGGGAACAATTTGGAATCTATGTAGCTTTGAAGAAGATAGTTTATAGCCTCACCTTATTTATTTCAATTCAATTGTTAACTCATTTTCCTCTATCCATCCACCCAACCAACATCCAGAGGCCATTTCTCTGTGTCCAGCTGTGGGGATCCTGACCAGAGCACACCAGATTTTAAAGGCCCATTTGCCACACGCATGTGCAAAGGCAATGACACAGCAGCTGTACTGTCCGCACTGCAGAGGTGCACCTTTATAGTATGTAACCTGTTCATGTAACACCAATGTCACTCTTTGGCAAGAAGCCTATTTTGTCTGAGGTAGTATAAAATGAGCTACTGAACAGCCGGTGGCTGGCTGCTTTGTCTGCAATAAAGCATGTCCCATCGACCTGTGGCTGCTCGTGTCTTTGCCCAATTTCTGGCGTTCCAGGAGGTCCCGTCCCTAGTGAAGGAGCTGGACCCAACAGCTGGCGTCCCGAACAGGATTCTGGTGTAAGTGTCCTGTCTGCCCTGTTGGAGGACATGTGGCCTCCAACCGGACTATGGTATCAGGTAGAGGCGGTCCTCTGGTCTTTGCCCCCCCTGGAGGATTGGGAGCAGGCCAAGGTAATGCTGGCGGCATGGGAGAAAGCATTGTTACCCCTGATGGACCAGATCCCCAAAGACCAGCGGCAGGCAGCCGGAAAGAACTCAGAGAACGAGGAAAAGAAAGCCAGCAGGGTCCAGGGGAGCCGATCCCGGCATGGCTCCCAAGGTTGTATGATGGTGCAGATAATTTGTAGCTGCCTCTGACGGAAATGGAAAAGTTAGCCTCCATAACGACACATCCCTCCTTGCAACGACTACATATCAGTCGCCGTTTGGGAGCTGGACAGGGAGAGCACTCCCTGATGGAATGGTTAACTTGTGTCTTTGCCCAATTCCCAGCGTCCAAGGAGGTCCCGTCCCTAGCGAAGGAGCTCGGACCCAACACCAGCTGACAACACAGAGGTGATTCACAGTTGAGTCACATTGCAATGACTCTCCAGCCTGTGTCCCTGCCCCTCCTCCCCGGCCCCTGGAAATGAGGCAGATGCCTTGGCAGAGGGGGAAGAGGCAGTAAGGACCTGGAGATGTGGGCAAGGGTCTGTGGCTTTCATCCCTAGTGGGGTGGGGGCGCTTCTGAAGGCCCCTCAGTGCTCACCACTGGAGGTAGTTTCTGAAATCTCCTGGGTGTAACCTACAGAAAGAAAGGGAACGAGAGAAGGTCGGGGCTGTGGAGCAGGAATAAAAGGCATGCAGGGGCACAGTGTTGGTATCCCTGGGAGCTTGTTAGACATGCAGAGTCTCAGATCTTTCCCCCAGCTCTTGAATTAGTCTGCAATGTAATAATTACCAGATGGTTCATTGCATATTAAACTTGAGGAGTGCTATTACAGAGAACAGAATGAAGATTCAGTAGCTCTGCCAGACACACAAGTCAGGAATGGGCCTGAAAGGTGGTCTCCTCATTTCTGATCACTTCCAGTTATAGGAAAGGTATGACTTCTGTGACCCTTCTCATCACCAGGCAGGTTTTACTTGGTAGATGTCAAAATCTCCTTTCCTGCCAGTTTCACAAACTGCCACCATAATCTCTTTTAAAATAGTTGAAGGCGAGAAATGTTCTTCCCTTAATCTATCTTCTTTGACTCCCTCCCTCCCAACCTTCCAGTTCTTGAGTCTATGCTTGATATTGTTGCCGAATGCCTAGGAACTCTAACCTAAAAATAACGGAACTGAAGGTGAGATTCTAGAAGTGGGTGACATAAGAGTATAGTAAGAAAATGGCTTTCCTGAATCTAGAAATTCTGCTAATGACTTCATTTTCTTCCTGAAAATCGGGCATTGGTCAGGATATCTATCAAATGCTGCATTTGTAGAGAACCTGTATCCAGCAAACAAGCCAATGCTGATAGTTCCAGGGCCTCAGGTCATTCACGGGTGACCATTGATGGTGTCCTGAGCTCAGAGAGACCAACATGGGAGTCCTGGCTGCGGGGTTTGGGGGCTGGGCCCCCAAGTAGAGTCCGACTCCTGTCCCTCCTAGCCCTTTCTCCTAGGAGCACATTCTTTTTTTGTTTTCAATATATTTTTTATTGATTTCAGAGAGGAAGGGAGAGGGAGAGAGCTAGAAACATCAATGATGAGAGAGAATCATTGATTTGCTGCCTCCTACATGTTCCACACTGAGATTGAGCCTGCAACCTGGGCTTGTGCCCTGACCAGAAATTGAACCACAATCTCCTGGTTCAATAGGTCGACGCTCAACCACTGAGCCATGCCAGCCAGGCCCTAGGACCACGTTTATTTAGCAGACAGCTCTTCCCTCAGTGTGGCTGTCAAGGAAACCACCCAACCCCACCTGCTGCCTCTGATCTCAGCCTGCCCACTGTCCTCCTGCCTCTGGCTCCAAGCTCAGCCTGCTGACAGTTACTCCAGTCCCTTCAGTTTGGCCTCATGCTTGACCATGTGCTGTGGTGGGGAGTGCCTGTTATCCTGGTCTCTTAAAACTAGTAAGCAGTCTATCCTGGCCCAGTCCGAGATCAGTTCTCTGAATATTCAATCTCAGCATCTCATGCCTTGTTAGGGTGTAGAGAGTGCCTGGAAAGGCACATGGGCATTTCTTTAATTATTGTCAGCTGAATCCAGTGGCATTGGCAAAGCCATGTCCTGGAAACCCACTTTGCCAAAAGGCAGGAGTGTTGTCAGCTTGACCTTCAGCCCAGGTGCCAGGGGGTGGGTTTTGTTATTTAAATCCAGCCAAGCACCAGGAATGAATACGACTTGGGCCCACCCAAGAATGCGCATAATCTCCTTTGTCTTGACTTTTAGTAAAACTTCCTGTTTTTTGCTGTATAAAATAAACATGCTGTGTTGGCTCTGGGTCCCTGTCCCTGTCCCTGTCCCTGTCCCTGTCCCTGACCCTGTCCCTGTCAGAGGACACTGTTCCTACCCAGGGCCCCAGCTTTTTCCTTCTATCTCTGTGTCTGTCTCTTTCTTTCATTTTCTCAATCCCCAGCTGCCCCTATTCAGGAACTGGACCGCGAGAGCCGCGCTGGATGCGGAGAAGAGAGAAATATTTACATTAGGGAATGAATGTTTGTGGTTCCTCTCTTACGTCTCTCTCTTTGCCATGTGAGGATACAGTGAGAAGGTGGCTGTCTAAAGCCAGAAAGGGTGTCCTCAACAGAAATCAGCCAGCACCTTGATCTTGGACTTCTCCCTTCAAAACTATGGGAAATAAGTGTCTATTGTTTAAGCCATGGTATAGCAGCCTGGGCTAACACAGCCTTCTATCTATGTTTTAGTCCAAAGGTGTTGTGTCTACCAAGGCCTTCCCTCCCAACTTCCACTTGGACCATATGTTTCACTTGCATAGCCTTCAGGCCTTCTGGCACCTATTCCATTTGGAATGTTTTAAAGACATTCAGTGGTAACTGTTTTACATAGCTCTTTCACTCCAGGACTTACATTTAAATCACCTGGACTTGGCGAAGGTTCTTGTGTAAGGGCATAGAAACTTTATTTCTTTAATAAGACCTTTCCTCCTAACTTTCCTTTTGTTTCAAACTGGCTTCCTCACCCTGACCCACCTGCCTCCTTCTTCTTGCATAGCCATTCTCTTAAGCATTAAGCCTCAGGACAATGAGGTTCTGATCAGCATCAAATAATCTTAGGAGCAAAGCCTTGGGTCTGTTGACCATAGAGACAAGAGTTTCGGTCAAAGTAAAGGTAACATCCAGGCTTCAGTTGTGTTTCAGCTCCAGGCCCAGAAAAGCGGTGAAACCAGACCTTGAAGCCACATCATGGCTGACATCAGAACCAGGTGCACTGATCAACTACCCCCTACCCTAGCACAGACCAACCAGTAGACGACCATGACCCTAACTCCCTTAGTCACCATGATTAGTGATTTCCCCCGTAGAACCCATCCCGGGAAGCCATTGTGGAGCCAGGCCTTTGAGCAGGAGCTAACCTGTGTCTGGGCCTGGGCCACTTCCTGAAAATAAACTCTTACTTTCTTTGCTGCAAATTCCCGTTGGTTTCTTATTGGCTTTGATGTGTGAAGGCAAATGGACCCCTTTTGTCCAGAAACACGTTCATAGAGTTCAAATTGGCACAACGTTTTGGAGAGAGAAAATGCTACAGCATCTTCAGTGTTGTCAGAGCTTAGTAGAGGGTGGCCAGCCCCAATTCCCGCCTGGGGCCAGAATCTCCCCTCCCCGCATCTGACCAAGTACCACGGAGAGTTTCCTGCTTTGTAAAATTCCTTGAATTTGGGCTTTTCCCACAAGATGTTCCAGTGAACCCTTCTTTTGTGATGTTTACTCAGATAAGTTGGGGAACCCAGCACCCTCTCTCCCCCTTGAGGAGAAACACATCACATGTTAGTGTAGCAAAGACTGAGAAACCACAAGCAGATAAAACTTACTTGATTTTGTTTGGCTCTCATTTCCCTTAACACAGTGACTTCCATTAACATCCCTTGGACCCAATGAATCCATTCGCCAGCAAATGCCACGCTGATGGTTAGAAAAGACTTGTGTATATTGTGTGTATATTCTTGTCCAGTCCTTCGTGTAACTGAAACCCATTCATGCATCTGTGTGCCCAGCCCCTCCCTCTCCTCCTCCCAGCTTCTTCAGCCATTCCTCATAAACTAGCTCTTTGGTCTCCTCACCCCTCAGTCACTCTTATGGGGGAGTTCCAGTTTTTCTGTGTCCCTCTTAAGGTACTTCCCCAGGAGTGATCTGATGGGGGCTGGCTTGGGCAGGACTGTCCTTTTCTTTGGACATGAACCAGGAATCTGTGTTCCTTTTTAAAATCCTATATAATAAAAAGCCTAATATGCTAAGTGTCCAGTCTTCTGGTTGTCTCTTCAACCAATCAAAGCGTAATATGCTAATGATATGCTAAGGTCACTCAACCGCTTGCTATGATGTGCACTGACCACCAGGGGGTAGATGCTACGACTGGTAGGTTAGCTTGCTGCTGGGGTTTGGCTGATTGGGACTGAGTGAGACAGGCTGGACATGCCCTGGAGCCCTCCTTTGGTCCCTCCCTGGCTGGCCAACCTCCCGTGTCCCTCCCTGGCCCCGATCGTGCACCAGTGGGGGTCCTCAGCCTGGTCTACACCATCTCACAATCTGGGACCCCCTTGGGGGCTATTGGAGAGCTGGTTTTGGTCTGATCCCACAGGCCAGGCTGAAGGACCCCCTGGTGCATGAATTCGTGCACTGGGCCTCTAGTAGCAGCATAAAAAAATAAATAAAAAAAGCAGCATCACAGAGGTGAGGCTATTGTCAAACACAGACCAAAGAAATGAGACAGCAGCTGAAGATGGCTGTCAGGGAACTTAAAGGGACCTGTGTTTTCTCCACTCTCTTCCAGGTCATCTCTGCTTTGAACGGGAGAGCCTGCAAGCGGGCAGTCTTCACATCCCTATACCACGGAGGCTCTCATCAAACTGTAACTGTGGGGACCTCAGCTCCGTCATTGTCAGCCATCACAGCTCCCAGCCAAGGGCCCTTATCCTCTGCCCAGCTCAGCAGGCATCTAAACACAAGAATAAAGACACTACGTGGGCACCTGGACTTCCTGTGCACAAAGGATTAAGGTCACAATGGGCTCTGAAAATAACATTGGGTGGAGATAGATGTTGAATGAGACGCTGCAGCTGGCAAGCGCATTCTTTATGAAACTTAAGAACTGAGAGGGGCAGTTATTAAAGTTAATTCCGGGATCCCAGTCAAAGGATGCAGCTTCCATGATTCCCATCAGGCCTCGTGGCTGAGGCAGCAGGCAGCATGAATCAGCCTCGGGAGGGGAAGGCAGCCAAGTCTGAAAGCCTCCTGGCTTGACACTTTTGAGTATAGAGGGTGTGTTTTGCTGAAGAAAAGAGATTTGGGGAACGGGATAGAAGGATCTTACATAAACGACATCATTAAAAAGAAGCTGATAAAGGAGAAGATGAGGCTTTTGATTTGAAAACAAAAGGATATCATTTTAAGGGAATGGCTAGAGGAGATAGATCTCTTATCCGTAAAATGGAAACTGATGGCAGTGCTATAGAATCTAGGGATTGTGGGAGGTCTCTGAGAGGCTACTGGGGATAGGAGCAAATCTTTTCCTGCAGCTTTTAGCAGCTTCCAGGAACATGTGAGCATGATGCAACTGAAGTGTCCATGGTGCTCCTACAGGGGTGGACATAACCGGGACGTGGACCGCATCCTGCAGCATTGCAGGGCCTGGCCGAGCTGTGCAGTGTGTTCACGCAGGACAGTGCCACCTGTGGGCCATCGAGGGGAAAGACACAGTTGGTCAGGGCTCAGAGGACTGCAGCCTCCCTGCAGGAGGGAGGTGGATGGGTATTTGTTATGTTTTTATTAACAAGCTTCCTATGGGACAAACCATGGCTTCTCCCCGCCCCGCCCCTCCCCCCAGGTCATGGGGAAGTGGCAAGTGCCAGCTAAGCTTCTGAGATAGGGGCGTGTGTTGCCTCCACCCACCAGGACCAGTGTCCTCATACAGGAGGACATTGGGAAAAGAGAGAAAGGAGCTGGTGGTGCGAGTGAAGCTATCCAGGTCTGGGGACCCCATCCCTAGAAAATAAGAGGTGAAAAAGTCATGGCAGCACTGGGGAGAGGGAAAACAAAGGAAAGGCGGAATCCAACATCACCCCACAAGTGTCAAAAGACATAATGAGCTTTCTAGAGAGCCTACAGTGGTAGGTGTGGCACACAAAGCACAGCACACAAGAGAAAAGGGAAAACAGAAATTGACTAAAGAAGAAATAGTGGAGTTTATGATGTGATAATTCTCATGTGCATTCTTGGTAAATGGGGGCAGTGGGGAGAAAGATCGAGGTCAATTAGGAAATTAAAAGTGGAAGCAGTAGAGAAAAGTTAACATGGGTGGGTGATCTGGAGGTTATATAGGCAAATGGTGAGGCTGATGGAGCAGTTAGGGGACAGATGTCTAAGACATTTCTTTCCTGAGGCTCCTCCATTTCTGCCCTACTCAGGGCCTGTGGGTGGTGTGGGATGTGGGGAGTGTGTCTGCCACTGGGAAGTGAGGGCTGGCCAGGGCGGCGGGGTGCAGGTTGCAGGCCATGTCAGGCATTAAGAAGGTGGAGCAGAATGGCAGTGGATGTCTCTGGGAGCCTATGTGGGGTGGCTGGTATAGAGGGAGTGTTCTGCTGAAGGGAAGAGATTTGGGGAACGGGACAGAAGGATCTTACATAAACGACATCATTAAAAAGAAGCTGATAAAGGAGAAGATGAGGCTTTTTTAAAAAAAATAAATCTTTATTGTTCAGATTATTACAGGTGTTCCTCTTTTTTTTTCCCATAGCTCCCCTCAACCTGATTCCCCACCCCACCCCATGCCCTTACCCCCCGCCACTGTCTTCATCCATAGGTGTAAGATTTTTGTCCAATCTCTTTTCGCACCCCTCACACCCCCTTCCTCCTGAGAATTGTCAGTCCACTCCCTTTCTATGTCTCTGATTCTATTATATTCACCAGTCCATTCTGTTCTTCAGATTTTTTATTCACTTGATTTTTAGATTCACTTGTTGGTAGCTATGTATTTGATGTCATTTTGTTGTTTATAATTTTTATCTTTACCTTTTTCTTTTTCTTCCTCTTCTTAAAGAATACCCTTCAGCATTTCATGTAATCCTGGTTTGGTGGTGATGAACTCCTTTAGCTTTTTCTTGTCTGTGAAGCTCTTTATCTGACCTTCAACTCTGAATGATAGCTTTGCTGGGTAGAGTAATCTTGGTTGTAGGTTCTTGCTGTTCATCACTTTGAATATTTCTTGCCACTCCCTTCTGGCCTGCATAGTTTCTGCCAAGAAATCAGCTGACAGTCGTATGGGTGCTCCCTTGTAGGTAACTAACCATTTTTCTCTTGCTGCTTTCAAGATTCTCTCTTTGTCTTTTGCCCTTGGCATTTTAATTATGATGTGTCTTGGTGTGGTCTTCTTTGGATTCCTCTTGTACGGGGTTCTGTGCGCTTCCTGAACTTGTAAGTCTATTTCTTTCACCAGGTAGGGAAAGTTTTCTGTCATTATTTCTTCTAATAGGTTTTCAATATTTTGCTCTCTCTCTTCTTCTGGCACCCCAAAAATTCGGATGTTGGTATGCTTAAAGTTGTCCCAGAGGCTCCTTACATTATCTTCATATTTTTTTATTCTTTTTTCTTTTTGTTTTTCTGGTTGGGTGTTTTTTGTTTCCTCATATTTCAGATCTTTGGTTTGATTCTTGGGGTACGTTGATCTACAGTTGAGTTTCTGTATATTCTTTATTTTGGACAAATGTATGCTTAATTTCTGACTGGTCCTTTTCCATTTTTTTGGCATTCTCATTAAGATCCTTGAAGGTCTCACTAAGCTCCTCGGAGGTCTCATCAAGTTTCTCGGCAGTTTTTAGAAGATTCTTGAGTAACCTTATAAATGTGGTTCTGAACTCTATGTCGTCCAGTAGTTTGCTTTCCTCCATTTCTTTCATTCATGACATGTTTCTTTGTCTCCGCATTTTGCTGCTTCCCTGTGTTGATGGAGTGGCTTTGTGTGGTAGGTGACCTATAGGGGCCAGTAGCTCAGCCTCCCCAATCACCTGAGGTGGACACTCTTGGTACACCCCTTTGTGGGCTGAGTGCAAAGTCTTGGTGTAGTTAAGTCTTGATTGCTGTTGGTACACTGGGAGGAATTGACCTCCAGGCCAATTGGCTATGAGGACCTGCTGTGTCTATAATGGAAGAACTGTTGTGCTGGAGACACGCTTATGGTGCAGGACTTGTTTCAGTGGGGCTTTGGTGCTCACTGAGTCTGCCTCTTGAATGTGTCACTTATGGATGTGAGGAGTTGAAATCTGGTGTCTCACACTGACCACTAGGTACGCTGGCTTCTGGATCTCCAATGGGGTGCAGTTCAGCTACTGTCTGAGGCCACCCAGCAGGAGCTACAGTGAGAACTACAGTTTTCTCCTCTTTGCTTGGGGTTTGGAGGTTTTGGAGCTGTCTGACCCGGGATGCAAGTTTGCTAGGTTAAGCTGCAATAGGGCAGGTCATTCATATGCTAATGCCGCTGCTTGGAGCTTGGGTGGGTTTGTAGATTGTGCAGGGCAGGGTCTCAGGGCATCACTAGGCTAGGGCGTGGCAAACAGCAATGGCTGCCAGTAAGCCGGCTCTGTGTCTCCTACCCTGTCCCCGCGTCCCGCGCCCCAGCACAGTAAACAATTATTCCTGTGCACAGCCCTGCAAGCAAGCCTCCCTCACTTTCCGACCTGATGGCAGACAGTCCAGCTTCTCCCCGTAGGAGTTTGGGTCCCCTGTGTCTCCCCAGAAACTGGAGTTCGGAGTAATCGGGAGCTTATCTCCCTTCAGGTTGAAAAAAGCAGCGCTCCCAGTCGCCAGCCAGATTCGTGCGCCTCCGTACCTCAGCTTTTCAGTGCTTGTGCACCTCTCAATGCTGTTTTCTCTTTCCTTCTAGTTGCAGAACTTCCACTCAGCCAGCTTTCCTGTGGTTCTGGGTGATAGACGTTTTGTCTTTTAGTTGTAGTTTTGAAATTGTTGTGCGAGGCAGCAGTTTAGGTGTTTACTTACGCCGCCATCTTGGATCCTCCCAAGATGAGGCTTTTGATTTGAAAACAAGAGGATATCATTCTAAGGGAATGGCTAGAGGAGATAGATCTCTTACCCATAAAATGGAAACTGATGGAAGTGCTATAGAATCTAGGGTGGGAGGTCTCTGAGAGGCTGCTGGGGATAGGAGAAGCAGGCAGCATAGATACCTGGGTCTATGTGTGACTAAGGTAATGGTTAACCTGGTTAGATGCCTGGCTAGAAGAGAAGGGGTGAGGAGGCCCAGGGTTGGGAAGCTGACAGCCAATGGGGTGAGGAGAGAACCCAATGTGCCAGCTCCACCTATAGCCCCTGTGTGGCAAGAACCACCCTGATTGTCACAGGAGGAGGGGCCACGGGAGGCTGGCTGTGGGAGTGCACTGACCACCAGGGGGCAGCTCCTGCATTGAGTGTCTGCCTCCTGGTGGTCAGTGCACATCATAGTGACTGGTCCACCGGTCGTTCCGGTTGTTTGGTCGTAATGGTCATGTAGGCTTTTATATATAGAGATGGCATCAAACAGAATCATTGAAATGGAGTAGAAATACAGTTGTAAATAGCCCATGAGTCCTTTCAGTGCACTGCATGTAATATCTGTCACTTGGGTTTCATAGAATGCTATTGCAGTTTGAAAAGTAGCAGGCAGGAGACTCCAAGAATGGAGTGTCACTTCCTCCTCCTCTTTGACTGCATCTTGACCCTCTTGGCTCTGTGATTTGATGTTCAAATTAAGCAACTTCATTCTTAATTCTGTTGCCCTTAATTTTTTTTTTTTATTCTCATTGATTCAGGGAGGGAGAGGGAGAGACAGAAACATCAATGATGAGAGAGAATCATTGATCGGCTGCCTCCTGCACACCCGCCACTGGGGATGGAGCCCCCAACTTGGGCATATGCCCTGACCAGGAATCGAACCTGACCTCCTGGTTCATAGTTGGATGCTCAAACACTGAGGCACACCAGCTGGACTGCCCTTAATTTTTTTCTTTTTATTTTAGTGGAGGTTCCTAATTTTATTAATGCCATGCTGCCACCTGAAGAACTCATCACTGCTCGGGAGATTGACAGCTACTTCAGGAGCTCATCTACAAGTGGAATGAGAGGACTGGGGAGCGGGTGAAGGCCCTTTTGGAGGAATTCCCTGACAAAGGCTTTGTCTTTGGAGCTGGTGAGTTGCTGGTTACCTCTGATTAGACCCTGCCTCTGGTGCTTCTCCTATGCAGGGAATGCTCAGGTGGCCCCCTGGGAGGAGTGAGATGACAGCTTGGATTTTTTGCAGTTGCAAAATCAGCCATGCTGATTGGGCAGCGTGGCCGAACCGTTGCTGGGTGGGCTGGTGCCTGCAATGTCACCCGTGGCTCTCTCACCGCAAGGGGCTCCTGATACACTTTCCCTTTAGAAGGCATTCCTCTGTCTTCCGAACCCAGCGCTGAATCCCAGCTTCTTTCCGGCACCTTTCGCTTTTAAAACTTCCACTAAAATGTGTCTGTCTTCTCTCTCGTACCTGACTCTGAGCCTCCTAAGTATAAGGCCCGGGGCTGATACATGAGCTATTACTAACCATTAACTATTACTAACTGTGTACATTCAGACAGACTGGGAAAATTATTGCCTTTTGTGAGCTTTTAGAAAGAATTCTCTCCTCTTCTCAAGGAGGCTCTGGGCTCAAGGTCAGATATACCAGAGGCTGAGAAGCATCGAACAGACTGTCCAACCTATGAGGGAGGGCAGGGGGAAAAGGGGTAAGAGATCAACCAAAGAACTTGTATGCATGTATATGAGCATAACCAATGGACACAGACAGTAGGTGGTGAGGGCATGTGCTGGGGGGTGGGAGTGGCCGGGGAGAGGTCAATGGGAGAAAAAGGAGACTCATGTAATACTTTAAACAAAATAGAATTTAAATTTAAATTAAAAAAGAAAAGAAAAGAAAGAAATACCAGAGCCTGGATATGTGCAGAAGGAACAGTTGCTGACCTAGGCTTTCTCCTTACATTTCTTCAATAGTGTCCTAAACGTGGACAAGTTACCTCACTTGTTTTTTGTTGTTGTGTGTGTGTTTGTTTGTTTTTTAACCAGTAAAATGGGAATTTGGAGAGAAGCACTTTCACAATGGCAGAGTGAGTGATGCAGCACAGTCTTCCAGTCTCAAGTTCTGTAGCTCAGGTCTCCACCCGTCTCTCCCTTCTGTTCTCCTTTAGCTCTCGAGGGAGGGCTCAGCCCTTAGTTGTTCTCTGCTGGTTTTGGTGGGGGGACTGTGGGCTTTTCCTCATCCATTGGACTGTGTGCTCCAGAAAGCAGGGTGGGCTGAGTCCCTTGGCCCTTCTCAGCCCTAGCCCCAGGCTGATTGACTGGACTGGGGTCTGACACTGCCCTTACGGGTGCTGGAGAGGGCCCTGCCTCTGTGTGTGTGTGTGTGTTTTGCTGGTTGTTTTAGACTCTGGAATTCTGTCTTTAAGTCCTGACACCTGTCCCTGAAGGAAGAGCAGCAGGAATCAGTATATTTAAAATATATATTTTTTATTGATTTCAGAGAGGAAGGAAGAGGGAGAGAGAGATAGAAACATCAATGATGAGGGAAAATCATTGATGGGCTGCCTCCTGCACGCCCCACACTGGGGATTGAGCCTGCAACCCAAGCATGTTCAGGAATTGAACAATGACCCCCTGTTCATAGGTTGATGCTCAACTACTGAGCATACTGGCCAGGCAGGAATCAGTATTTTAAAAATTTCTCCCTGAGGTTCGGATGCACAGTGAGGGCCGAGAGCAGGTGCTGTCATCACAATGTGCTGCTCACACTTCGCAGGGGAGGAAAAGAACAACAACAGTGATTTTCAGGTGGAGGCCAGGCTCACACAGACTCTCAGTTAATCCTCCAAACCAGCGTGCGAGCTGGGTGTTTCCTCTCCTTTACTGACGAGGAAACTGAAAGGTCACATAGCTGATTAGAGCCAGGATATAGCACGGACCCCTCCGCCCACACAACCCGCCCTTTCTGCCCTTTCTCCTCCCCCTCTTTACTTTCCAGCCCCTTTGTCTTTGTTCATGCAGTTTCCTCTGCCAGGGATTCGTTCCCCTGCCTCTAATTCTAGCAGACTGTGGGATCCAGCGCAAATGCCACCTCTGCCTCACTCTCCCAGCCTGGGCTCACCCTCCGGCACGATCCCAAGGAACCTGGCGTGTGCTTCTGCAGTAGCTATCCTGACACCCACACACACTGTGTGCTCCATTAGAGTCTAAGAAATTGTGGTAGTGAACTTGCCTACTATGCTCCTAGCTGTGAGGCCAGGCGGGAGCATGAAGTCTCCATGGAGCTCCAGCTCAGGGAGGAGAAGGGGTGAAGGGTTAAGGGCCTAGAGCAGGGTAAATGCCCACAGTGAAGGGGTGTCGAGGAGGACAGGGGAGTGGCTATGAAGATACCTGCTTCCTTCTTCCCGTCCTCAGTGCTACGTGACAATCCTCAAGGATGATTTTGATCATATGGAACCTGAATCTGGGGCAGGCTGGTGTGGGTAGGGCAGGAGGGCTGCTAATTGGGGACCTACCTTACTCCAGTCCTGGGTGCTGGGGTAGGTCAGTATTAGGAAGTCAGAGGTGAGGGTAACTGGCAGCCATGCCCCTCCGCCTTCCTGGGATAATGGAAAACTTAGTGACATCCAACACCACATATTTATTATCTCATACTTATGTAGATCAGAAGGCTGACACAGGTCTCAGTGGTTTGAGGTTATGGTGTTTTGGATGCTGGTTCTGGCTTTCCAAACAGAGACACCTCACCTGCAATGACTGGAGAAGCCAGGCCAAGACCCTGATCCCCTGGACATGAAGAATAGCCATTGTTTTCCTTCATGCTCGGGTCTGGCCTTGATAGGCCCACCCCAGGAGATGTTCAGAATCAAAGCCAGTGTTGATTCTAATGACTTTGGGTTTATCCAACAATGCTTGAGGTAGGTGTACGGGTTTTGAAACATAATGAGCTGTATGAAAATAATTAGTTGTAAATGAAATATGTGAAAATAATTAAATACCTTTCTTGGGTATAGACTTTTCCCCATAATGTGTATATGTTGGGGAAACCACCCTTTTGCTGACACCCTCTGAATACCATCACTGCTTCACTCCCAGGCCCTACTCCTGGGCCTGCCTGCAACTTTGGATCCTGACCCTTTGTCCTGCCCTTCCTGCTGCTCTTCTCCCTATTCCTCCTGGTCTAGATGCAGGGGGTCAGTAGGCCGTGGGCCTTTGTTCTTCTCCTCTCGATTCCTGGTCTGGTGAGCAGGCTGCTTCCTGCATCTGACACCCGCTTTCATTAGGTGTAGTATGTGAGCGTGTCACTGACATGTGAAGATGTGTAGGCTTTGTCAGGTGTAAGAAAGGCCCCCATCATGTCTTATTATGTTTTTATTTTATATGTCTATGTCTTTTACAAATAAAGTCTTATTGGAAATGTCTATACAAAATGAATAAGAGTAGAGCTGCACCAGTTTAGTCTGAAATCGGAACTTTTAGCCCTACCCAGCCGATCTAGGCCTCCCTTCCCCCACCCTCACCCTGATCCCACCATGTGTCCAGACCAGGGTCTCCCACCTGTGGCACAGTTTCCTGATGGTCCTACTGGGCCTCTTAGTAGCTCACAACCCAGAGGGTCTTCCCAGAATTTGGGTGGGGCCAATATGAAGCAGATGCCATTGTTCCTAACCTGGTTTAGGATAGCTGGATTGCCTGGGCTTTCAGCTCTGTGGCCTCTCCTTCCTTGCCAGAGACCTTCTTGTGGGTTCATTCAGTCATTTCCTGGGCCCAGAGATCTTTGAGGGTCTCATGGAAAAGAGAGTGGTGTGATGGCCCTTGGGATCCATGTCCACCACCTCTGCACCCCCTGCATTGCAGGGGCAGGAGGGCTAAACTTTCCCAGATTCCCTTGCTGCCATAACTAAGATTCTCACAGTGAGGTATGCGTATGTGAGACTGGAAGGCAGAGGGGGCAGAAGGCCTTTCTCTTCAGCGGTGGTGGCAGTTAAGTGCAGGTTCCAGCAGAGCCACGTTTGTGCGGGGGCCCAGCTCTACACCCTGCTGCTTAGTCAGCTGCTCCGGAGCCTGGCATACCTGTGAGATACGTGGTTTCCTGTAGCTTTCTGACCCTGGATTGCAGCTGCTCGAGTGCCTAGTGTCAACCTCTGACTTCAGTAGCTGCAGCCATTCCCAAAGCTCAGTGAGCACCTGTTCCTGCTTGAAACACCAAAAGTAGCTTCCGACTTCTGCACTGAACTCTGAGGAGTACAAGTGGAGCTTCCTGCTGCTCTGTGACTCGAGTCTGTTCTTCACTTTGATAGGAATGGGCATGAGGGAGAGGAGGTAAATGGGAGGACTGGATCACTATGACTGACCCGGTTCTTCCACCTGCTGGCACTTGGACATGTTCACAGGCTCACCCTAAAGCGGAAGGGGAAAATTCCTGGGCACTGGGCAGGACCGACCTGCACTTTGGTGAAAGCACAGGCTCTTCCGAGGGTTGTGATATAGCCACGTGGAGTGGGAGAACCGGCGCCGTGGGCCAGGATCTTATCCTCCTGCTCATTTGCTACCAGTTGTCACAGTCACAGCATCAACCTCCATGTTGAAGGCTCTGAGCCTTTGTCTGGCCTAGAAACCTGGTCTTCATCATAACCTGGGGCCACGTGACTGAAGTGCATACCAGGCCTTTCATGTTTGTGTGAAGAGGAAGGGAGCCTGTGTGGGTAAGGAACTGCTGAGATCCAGCTGCCCATGGGGGGCGGGAAGGGGGGTCCCCCAGGTCACTAAGGGGAAGTTTCCTGGATCTCATTTGGGGAAGGGGAAGCAGGTTGAAGAGGTGGGAGCTGAACCCACTGTTTTCACATCAAAGCTTGAATTACCAACAGAAAGAACAACTCAAACACTTTATTTTAGATTATAAGAGAAAAGCCACACTTACTACTATTAAATCAGATCAGAAGTAATGCTGTTTTGCTAACATATAAATTACGCAGACTCTTCCCTTCAAAGATCCCTGGCCTGCTTCCTTTTCAGCACTGAGCGGCCCCTTTCACTCATTCAGCTGGCAGAGCAAAGCTGAGCCCTTGGCAATCCAGTAATCTTTGGACCTCTTGGAGGGTAAAAGGACGGTCACCACAAAGTTGGTTGAATGACCTAGTTAAGGATACAGAAGAAAGCGTGGTCATTACTTAAAGCATAACCCCTTAATACAAAGAGTACGGTACTAGGAGTCAAGGTAACTGGGTTTTCCAGAGTCTGGATGTTGTTGACAGCATCCCTGTGGTGATTTTATTCACCGTTTAAAATATATTTTTATTGATTTCAGAGAGGAAGGGAGAGGGAGAGAGAGAAACATTAATGATGAGAATCATTGATCGGCTGCGTCCTGAATGTCCTACACTGGGGATCGAGCCCACAATCTGGGCATGTACCTGATGGGGAATTGAACCCTGATCTCCTGGCTCATAGGTCGACACTCAACCATTGAACCACGCTGGCCGGCTGGGCATCTCCTAGCTTCTTCTTCTTCTTTTTTTAACATATTTTTATTGATTTCAGAGAGGAAGAGAGAGGGAGAGAGAGATAGAAACATCAATGTTGAGAGAGAATCATTGATTGGCTGCCTCCTGCATGCCCCCTACTGGGGATCGAGCCCGCAACCCTGGGCATGTGCCCTTGACCCGAATCGAACCTGGGACCCTTTGGTCCGCAGGCCGACGCTCTATCCACTGAGCCAAACCAGCTAGGGCTCCTAGCTTCTTAATACTTTTTAGATTTATAATAGGAGTGGGAGATCATGCAGGTGATAGGAGTGTCTATTTTAGTTCTATTCTGTATGTTACCCTTAGAGAACATACTTTAACTTAATATTTTATTAGAAAAATAAGTATCATCAATATCTATATTCTCTATTCAAAAGGGAAGCTTTTTTTTTTTCTTTTTCTTTTTTTAGTTCTTTCTGCCCTGCTTCATCTCCCACATTTCTATCATCTGGAAATTTAGTTCTAAATTATTATTAAAATCATTTTTATGGTCAAACTTTGAAAGATTTAATTGTGTGTGTGTGTGTGTGTTAAATAGAGAGCCAATGGTTATTAATTTAGAGCCTTTATATGTCTAAGACTGTCTTTATCACACTTTCTCTTTTGGATGATAATTTGCTTGTATTTCCAATTTTGGTTCAAAGTTGTATTGTCTCCAGCCTTTGAAGGTGTTTCTCTATTATCTTTTTATACGCATTGTGGATAATGAGAGATGTCTGTCAATCTGATTCTTTGGAATTTTAATTTCAGCATGTTAATATGTTTTACCTCTTTGCTTTGAGGATTTTCTTTATCTCTGATGGTCTTTTTAAAAAATATGTTTTTATTAATTTCAGAGAGAAGAAAGGAGAGGGAGAAAGAAAAAGAAACATCAATGATGAGAGAGAATCATTGATCAGTTACCTCCTGCATGCCCCCTCCTGGGAATCTAGCCTGCAATCCTGGCCTGTGCCTTGACCTGGAATCCAACAGTGATCTCCTGGTTCATAGGTTAACACTCAACCACCGAGTACACCAGCCAGGCATTTCTGATAGTCTTAAGTACCACTTTGGTATATCTAGGTTACTTTTAAAAACTTGATTATTTGTTTATTTATGTTTTTAAAAATTATCCCCAGCAGACTTTGTGAGATTTCTTAATATGAGATCTCAAGTGTTTCTTCTTTTCTGGGCAACGATTGGCCATTATTTTTAAAAAAATTATCACTTTTCATTTTCTCCAAGATTGCCTACCAGATCAACATTGGGGATTTTGGCTTTTCCCACAGTGTTCCTTTTTTAAAAAATTGCATTGTGAATTTTGAGGGATTTCCTCAGCTCATTCTCCTTGCTTACCCTTCACTGTCTTCATTCAGTTCTTCAGCTTATCTGTTCAGAGGGCTCTCTTTCTGTCTGGTTCCTTTTTTTCAGGGCTGTATCTCAGTTTCAGGGCTACTCAGATTTCCATTTTTTTTTTGCAGCCTGGCATTCCATTTAGTAATTTATTTTAAAATCTCTTTGATGAGTCTCAATGGATTTGGTGAGAGATTTTAGTGTTGACTCACACCATCATTTAAAAATTAGAAGCCACTGCTCAATAAACCATCTTCTACTCATTAGACTAATAGAAGCAATCATCAGTTTTAAAATATCCAACCATACTCCGTATTAAAATAAACAGAGTTTACAGCATTTGTAAATTTGTATAAGTTGGCCTCATTTTAAGCCTAGCTAGTTGGTCCAAAGGGAGAGCTGAGTGTTTGGGCTTCCACTGTAGTTTGCATTTGGTCATTATTAGTACCAATGTTAGAGCATCCTCACCTGTGGTTGAGAGTGTTCCTGCCCGGGCCCCTGTTTTATAAAGGGGGGACTGATAAAGTATTGGGCTTGGATCATAATTTTGTTGAGGTTCAAAATGCACCACAGGCAGCACTGGATTCATCTGTCCGGGCAACGCATCTTCTATCACCATCGCCTTATTGTCCCACCGGAAAGCATCCATGAACATCCCATGAACGAGAACACCATCCTCAGGAGTGGGCAACTGAAACACACCCAGAAGTTTACAGGTGAGAAGAGGAGAAGGCGGTCAGCCCCACATCCTCCTCAGTTAATTCCAAGAACCAGATTGCTGTTGTAACTCACAGTCTCGAGAGGAGAATACTGTCGAGAGGCTCCAACAGGTAAAACAACTTGCTTTTTAGTTTGACACCAAACCTGATACTCCATCAACATGTCTAAGAGGCAATATCCCTGGGAAACCCTTCATGTGCTTCAGAATAGTGATCCTGATGTTAAGAATTTTCCCTCCTCATGGGAAGCAGATGGGATAAGAGGGCTGTGATGATCATCAGTTATTTGTTAGCAAGGTCTTTCAAGGATATGGGAGCAGATCTGAGTAGAGTGGATGCTGATAGAATTGCCCAGGAACAATTCCTACTAACACCATGACATTTTAAGGCAGGTTTAGTTAGCAAAAGCCATTCACCCCAACTCCACTAATTGGTTAGTGAATACTTTATTGGCAAGAGCAATCTGGAGCAAATTTTTGATTTCATGACACATATGAGGCCCACTGGGGTGAACCGATGCTTTGAGGCAGAGGCTCCCTTTCCCCATAAACATCTCAGTGCCTCCACGCTGGGTAGCTCAGCTTGGCAGCGTTGGTTCACACCCCTGGTTGTATACAGGAATCACCAGGGGAGCTTTAAGAAACAACGATGCCCAGTGTGTTGTGGTGATTCTGGTCTAACGGGATGTGTCAGAATTTTAATTTAGGCCTGCCTGATTCTGAAACTCCTGCTTTTAACCTCTTGATATATTTTCTCCACAAGAAGAAAGTTACTGTAAGTATCTATGATATTGTGATTTATAAAAAAATATATATATTTGGTCATTCAGATAAGCAAAATATTGTTTTCATATATATATTCGGTCTTCCTCCATGGTTCTTTCTTGACTTTTTTTTAATCCTTACCTGAGAATATTTTTCCCATTGATTTTTTGAAAGAGTAGAAGGGAGGAAAGAGAGAGAGGGAAAGAGAGAGATAGAGAGAAATATCAATTGGCTCCCTCCCACACCTGCTCCTACTGGGGCTGAGGAACCTGCAACCGAGGTACATGCCCTTGACTGGGAATCGAACCCGAGACTCTAACCACAGAGCAACCAGCCAGGGCTTTCTGCGGTTTTGACTCACAGCTCCCCAAATCCTTGGAATTTCCTGAATGTTGAAAGTGATAGTGGTGTCTCGTTATGTTAATGAGATGGGCTTGGGCAGCACCTAAAGATGGGGGCTGGAGCTTTCAGTGTATCCCCCCACAGCACCTCTAGGGAGGGAGACTGAGTTCAGTCACGGATGGCCAGTGATCCAATCAACCATGACTATGTAATGAAACCTCCACAACCCCCCATAGGACTGAGTTCGGAAAGCTTCAGGGTGGACAGGTGGAGATGTGGGGAGAGTGGCACACCTGGTGGGCATGGATGCTCCGTGCCCTTCCCCTATACCTTACCCTAGGCCAGTGGTTGGCAAACTCATTAGTCAACAGAGCCAAATATCAACAGTACAACAATTGAAATTTCTTTTGAGAGCCAAATTTTTTTAAACTTAAACTTCTTCTAACACCACTTCTTCCAAATAGACTTGCCCAGGCCGTGGTATTTTGTGGAAGAGCCACACTCAAAGGGCCAAAGAGCCGCATGTGGCTCGCGAGCCGCGGTTTGCCGACCACTGAGCTAGGCGGCTCTTCCATCTCACTATTCTGAGTTATATCCTTTTATAATAAACTAGTAACTAGTTAAGTAAAAAGTTTCCCTGGTGGGTGTGGCTCAGTGGTTGAGCGTCGACCCATGCACCAAGAGGTTGCTGGTTTGATTCCCTATTAGGGCATACACCCAGTCTTCAGGCTTGATCCCCAGTTGGGGGCGTGCAAGGGGCAGCCAATTGATGTTTCTCTGTCATCCATGTTTCTATCTCTCTCTCCCTTCCTCTCTCTCTAAAAATCAATAAAACCATATTAAAGATAAAGCTTCTATGAGTTCTTTGAGCCACTCTAGCAAATTGATTGAACCCCAGGATGGAGTCATGGGTCAGAAGCACAGGTGACAATGTGGGCTTGAAACTGGCATTTGAAATGGCGGGGGGGTGGTGGTGGGTAATCTTGTAGGACTGAACTCTGAACCTGTGGGGTCTGATGCTATCTCTGGGTAGCATCAGAATTGAGCTGAATTATAGGTCTCCCAGCTGGTGTTTGAGAATTGCTGCTGATGTAGGCACCACCTCCACCTCCTCGCCCCTACCCCACACTGGGTTCAGATCTAGTGCTAATTGGGGAGCACGTTTTGGGGGGTGTGAGCCCCATCCTGCCCTTTCTGCTCTCACATATGGGAGGCAGGAGAGGCAGGGGAGGTTGGCAGAGACATTGAATGACAGTGGGACAGACACTGCTTTGCTATCACAACAGTCCAGGAGACAATACCTGCACGTCCATGGGCAGTTCTTGTCCAAACTTCACTGTCTTGGCAGCTTCTATAACCGCGGCTTGATCCCGATAGGCAGGAATTACGTTGTACTTGAAACTCAGCTCATCTATAGGCAAATTGTATTTCCGAGCATGATTTTGAAGAGTTCCTATAGATGGAAAAAATCAGAAAAATGGCTCCTCTGAACAAGACCACTGCTGTCCAAACACAGCCCCCACTTGCCCTCAACCAGGCTGCTCTAGCATTAGAGAGCTTCCTCTCCATGGAGAAGAGGCAACCATTGACACCTTATTCTGAATTAGTTCACAGAGACAGGAAGCCTGTGGGAGATGTTGGGAGGGGCGTGGCCAACACATGTATTGTGGTCATGGCTGGGAATAGAGGGAAGGAGACTAAGTCTAAAGTGCACTGCTCCGCCCTTGAGGGAGACAAACCAGTGAGGGAGTTTCAGAACCCAGTCTCCCCAACTTGACAGTCCTGTTCAGCTGTCTTGCATGGGCTGTTTATTGGGGATTAGGATGAGAGAGAAAAGGGCTCAGCTGATTAGCATCTAGCAGCCCAGTGGCCCTGGCCCACTCTGGGGTTCTCCAGCAGGAATCCCTGGAATAACATCCTTCCACCCCCTAGGCTGATGAAAGGACATCAAGAGTATTTTTTAGTCAACTATAATGAAAAAATATTTATTTTCTTAAAAGAGTATTTTTTAGAGGGAGGGAAGCTGCTTAGACTTGGAGCCGGAGCAGATGAAGGGCGTGTGGTGCCCTGGAGCACGGCGGGTTGCATGGGGATCTGGGGCTCAATGTGTGTGTCCACAGGTGCAGCGGTGTTTGCATTTGCATCGCCCGACAAGGGCAGGGGTTAGGGAACATCTGCTGTTTCTGTCATCCTCTTCCCTGGCAAGCCAGGAAGAGCTGGGCCTCGTTGGACTTCCCTATAAGTCAACAGCCTCATGGCAAGGCCAGTCGCAGCCATGCCACCTTGCCTGTCCTAGAGGCCCAGGCCAGAGCACACCATGTCTTCCTGGGGGACTTCTGTGGGGAAAGCACTCGTACCTGTTAGAAATCCTTGAGGGAAGAAGAACCCGGAGATCCAGAAGGACTTAGGCTGCCCTCGTTTGAGCCACAGCTGAAGGAGACACATTACACCAAAATGTACTGTTTTCCTGAGACGGAGTTTGTCATTTAAATCAAAGTCAGATTCTGGAGGGGCTCCCAGGGGGCAGAATCTAAAGCAGTCCTGAGTGAGTCACCAGCCCCATCCTGACGGCCTGCCCTGGCCCTGTCCTCACCCCGCAGCATGACCACAAACCCAGAACCTGGTTATTACAGAGGGTGGAGAAGAGGGAGATGGTAGCAAGGTCACACTGGAGTTTGGGCCCATTTCAGGTTGGTTTTGTACCTCACAGTGGGGTCCCATGAACGAAATATGAATCTCCAAGGATGGCATGGAATTAAAATGGGATGTTGGGATAAGGGCCTGGGGCAAACTCCATTATAAGTAGCATGAGATGTCTAAAGTGATGCCATTCTGAAAGGATCTGTGTCTTTGGGCTGAGATGATTCCTCAAGAGTCGTCGATATTTTAGCTAGGGCTTCCTAAGGACCTTATGGCCAACTGTGTTGCTAGATTTATCAAATCCCAAAGAAGAGCATTTTCTTACGTCCACAAATGCAGTCCTCAGAATAAGGTCTTTGACCCATGATCCTAGTGGTTTCAGGGACGGGTAGGCTGTGTTGGACCACAGGGAGGGAACTTGGTTGTTGAGGAAACTGTTATACACCTTTTCCATTTCTTCAGACATCACCACAAATCCAGCTATGGCTTTGTTGAGTGTTTCTAGAGAAGTCTAAGAGAACAAGAAAGGGTTGATGCCCTCCACAGATGTAATTAGCAAGTGGGAATGCACCCATTGGTGGTGGCAGGTGCTGCCTTGGCTGATAGGCCCTCTAGCTGGGTTCCATACTCTCTGCATACTGTCTGGTGGGTCAGACCCTCCCATCCTTCATGCATTTTTATAACATGCAACCATGGGGTGTAAAATCTGGGGGTGGGGCACAGTTCAGGCAGTTAGTAGCAGAATCCAATGAAGTGGGAAGAAGAGGAGGAAGAGAGATGTCCCCAGCAGCCCGAAGATATGGTTTTGAACAATGCCACTGGAAGATTTAGTATGCGTCAGGTACTAGGGAAACAGAGATGACTAATATACCAATCCCTTTTTCTTTAAGAAAGTCATTTTCCATTGGGAAAGCCTTACTCATGGAGGAGTAATTACAAAACAATGTGGTAATTACACTGACAGACATAGAACCAGAAATGATGAACCCCTGAGGAAGGGTTCCTAAGTCATTGGATGTTGGAGGGGAGGGCTGATGTCCAGGAAGATTTTATGGAGGAAGTGATACTTAGACTTGCCTGTCTTCAAGTGGGTGATGTGGAAGAGACAAGAGATGAGCAGCACCCATCTCCTCTTCTTCCTTTGAACACCAGTCCTCCCCACCCCCTAGTTTTAACTGTGCAGAGAGGAATCCACCCAGAGGCTCTATTTCTTAGCCAGCCTTGCAGCTGGGGTGTGGCCATGTGGCCGAGTTTTGGCTAATGGATACAAGAAGAAATGATGTATGCAACTTCTGGATCACATTTTTATGAGGAAGCTGCTTTCCCTCAGCTCTATTTCCCCACAGTGACTAGCAAAAGGGGACAGGGGGAGCAGCCACCTTAGACCCAGAAGTGGAAGCTACCTGTTAAGGCTGGAAGAGCCAACCCTCTCTCTGGGATCCCTGGATGAACTCAGAAAGCAAGACCAACCTACCTTCCCTAGACAGGGCTCCCTCTGGGAAGGTAGCTGAGAGACAAGTGAATTTCTATCTTGTTTTGGTTGCTATATTTGGGGATCTTTATCACAGCAGCTTAATCTGTATCCTGATTCATTCAATACAGAAGGTAATAAGCCCTGACCTGGCTACCTGGCCTGCTGACACTGGCATACACCTGTCTCGATGCCACAGTCCCAAGGTGAGGAATTCATATATTCAGCTGCCGCTGTGTACCCCTAACCCATGAGCCTAGGTATTGCCAGCCAACCAGCAACATTCAGAGACTTTGTTTTCCTAGGAGGGGACAGATTGGCTTTAATTTGTATGTATATATATATATATATGTATATATATATATATATATGTATGTATATGTATATATATATGTATATATATTTATATATATATGTATATATATTTATTTATATATATTTTATTGATTTTTTTACAGAGAGGAAGGGAGAGGGATAGAGAGTTAGAAACGTCGATGAGAGAGAAACATCGATCAGCTGCCTCCTGCACACCTCATACTAGGGATGTGCCTGCAACCAAGGCACAAGCCCTTGACCGGAATCGAACCTGGGACCTTTCAGTCCACAGGACGATGCTCTATCCATTGAGCAAAGCCAGTTAGGGCTGGCCTTTGGCTTTAAAAGATTTACTCCATCTGTCCTCCCCAATGTTTTTTTTAAAAATATATTTTATTGATTTTTTACAGAGAGGAAGGGAGAGGGATAGAGAGTTAGAAACATCGATGAGAGAGAAACATCGATCAGCTGCCTCATGCACACCCCCTACTGGGGATGTGCCCACAGCCAAGGTACATGCCCTTGACAGGAATTGAACCTGGGACCCTTCAGTCCGCAGGTCGACGCTCTATCCACTGAGTCAAACCAGTTAGGGCTGTCCTCCCCAATCTCATCACTGAGCCTTGACTCTGTGCTAGGTATTTGGTTCCCTGCTCGGTGGTAAAACTTTTCCTGTCATTGCTCTATATTTGGTCTCTAATAGCTTTTGAGTTTCCCTTATCAAAGTTATACACGTAGAAACCTGGAAGGTGTTTAGCCAACATTACACATTCAAGACCATGTAGAGAGAACATATTCCTGAGCATAAGGCAAAGGACCAAAGAGTTGCTCTCAAGTTTTAGTTGCAGTGAAATCATTTGGGCGAGTTTTCTTTAAAAATATCCATCTTCCCAGGAATTTCCAGAAATTCTCTCTCAGGGCTGGAGTGGGATCAGGAGTTACATTTTGAACCTGCAGCAGAGTGGATTTTATGGCAGGTGTTTTGTGACCCATACTTTGGGAAATGCTGGCTTTCACAGTCCTCACAAATGCAATCTTATTCAATGCAAACTAGACATCAGGAATGAGAACTAAATCTCTAATGCTTAGGTCTCTGATCACATTTCTGACCTGTCAATGGTAATTCTAAGGGTGTAAGGATAATGAGGAGATGGAGGATTTGTAATGTCCCATATACACAAAGCCATTATTAGAGAGGGAACATGGCCTTGTTTGGGAAGGGTAAATTCAATTTTAAACCAGTTGGGATTGAAGAATTGTTAGCATATTCAAATGGAAATGTTGAGGTGATGGGAATGGAAGGCTCTAAGCACACTCATCTATATATATAAAAGCCTAAGTGACCAGCCAACCGGCCAGTAGCTATGACGTGCACTGACCACCAGGGGGCAGACACTCAATGCAGGAGTGGAAGCCACAGGCATGGAAACACGGAACAGACTGATAAATCTCAGAGGGAAGGGGGGAGGGGGAAGGGGGAGGAAAAGATTAACCAAAGATCTTATACGCATACTAGAGGCCTGGTGTATGGATTTGTGCACTGGTGGGATCCCTCGGCCTGGCCTGTGGGGACAGGCCAAAACCGGCTCTTCGACATCTGAGGGGTCCTGGATTGCGAGAGGACACAGGCCAGGCCAAGGGACCCCACCAGTGCATGAATACGTGCACCGGGCCTCTAGTGTTATTATATAATTCTCTTCACAGCTTTGATACCCCACAGCAATGATGGCAGTGAGCGCTCATACGTGTATTAATTTCAGCAGATTGTTAAACCGGTCCACTTCTTGTCCAAGAACGGTGGTCAAGGAGTTAAGGCGTCCATGAGAGTCCTTGATGAAAAGGCTCTCAGAAGCAGTCTCCATTTCTAGTATTTCTGAAACATAGAGAGTCAACTCCTCAGATCAATTATCATTGATTTCTAGCCTCATATCATTGTGGTTGTAATTTACTTGTCTTAACCTTTCTTTAAGCCAATTTCTCCTGCACCTCGGCCTAGGCTGAATGGGAGGCAGGCCATGCAGAAGTTGGTGGCAAATGCTAGCAGGACAAGCAGCTACCTGGTAGATCAGAGACATCCCTGAGAACAGAGGTGCCAGGGGGCCCGAGTCTCCTCTGCCTTGCAGGTGCATAAGCCTTACTCTTCCCAGCACACCTGTATTACATCAGGGGTTGGCAGTGAGAAACTGAGAGATGAGAGAGAATTTAAGTTACTGAGCATAATTCAAAGGGACTGACTGAATTAAGAAACAGCCCCTTGGTTCAAGCTGGATCAGAAATTTTGTTCTTCTTTTCCCTTACAATCCAGCAAGTGGAGGCTCATATAAACTCTAAAAATATGAAGGAACTGCATTTTCTTGCATATCTGAATAAAGTGTGGGTAAATGAGTGGCTCTGAAACACACCCATCAAATTCCTTCCTAACCAGTCACATTTTGGCTGCTGTAAAAAATCACAAGCAGCATGGGTTAGTCCAATCTTTTGGGTCCACATGCCCTTCGTCTTCTCCTTCTATCATTTTGTTATCATCATAACTAGCTAGTTTAAAAAATATATATATTTTTATTGATTTCAGAGAGGCAGGAGGAGAGAGGAGGATAGAAACATCAATGATGAGAGAGAGAAAATCATTGTTAGGCTGCCTCCTGCATGCTCCCTACTGGGATTGAGCCTGGAACCTGGGGAATGTGCTCTGACTAGGAATCAAACTGTGACCTCCTGGTTCATAGGTCAATGCTCAACTGCTGAGCCATGAATATTAGTAACAGAAAGAGAGCAAAGGGGAGGCCAGGCATTATAAGTATGGTCATCTGGGCAGCTTCACCAGGAAGCTACAACTTGATACTCCCCAGGAAACCATTGGGGACTTCCCTGCAAGTCACTGGGGGAGGGGTCAAACAAAGGGGGAATTGGATGCTTGCAAAATGAAGTCAGGGTGACTTAGGGAAGGTGCTTACCTGTCAGTCTAACCTGGGAAAAAGATAATTGGCTGGGGGTAGAGCACTGCAAGTGCAGTGAAATCTTGGACGGTTAAAATCTCCAGACAAAGAATTCTCTGCCTAGGCTTGTTCCTATTCCCTTGCACTCTCTTGCCATGTGACCCGCACTCGCCCTCATGCTAGCCTACTATGTGGACTTAAGCAGCCACAAGGCCATGGGCTGCAGCTGGGAACACAAACTAAGCTAGTCAAATGTTGGACTGAACTGTGCTTTGTTTGATATGGAAGGGAAACGTTGGGCAGTGGCTCTAGCCCTGCTGAAGACTAGATTGGTGAATCAGAGGGAGATGGGACCTCGGAAGGAAACCCCCTTAATTTTACCTCATCAATAAAGCTCACCACAATAACTCCTGTGGGAGCCTCAGAAATTCTTTTTTTAAAAAATTTAATAAATCTTTATTGTTCAGATTATTACAATTGTTTCTCCTTTTTCCCCCCATAGCTACCCTCCACCCAGTTCCCACCCCACCCTTTGCCCTTACCTCCCCCCACACTGTCCTCATCCATAGGTGTACGATTTTTGTCCAGTCTCTTTCTGCACCCGCCATACCCCTTTCCCCCTGAGAATTATCAGTCCACTCCCTTTCTATGCCCCTGATTCTATTATATTCACCAGTTTATTCTGTTCCTCAGATTTTTAATTCACTTGATTTTTAGGTTCACTTGTTGATAGATATGTATTTGTTGTTCATAATTTTTCTCTTTACTTTTTTCTTCTTCCTCTTCTTAAAGAATACCTTTCAGCATTTCTTATAATACTGGTTTGGTGGTGATGAACTCCTTTAGCTTTTTCTTATCTGTGAAGCTCTTTATCTGACCTTCCATTCTGAATAATAGCTTTGCTGGGTAGAGTAGTCTTGGTTGTAGGTTCTTGCTATTCATCATTTTGAATATTTCTTGCCACTCCCTTCTGGCCTGCATAGTTTCTGTTGAGAAATCAGC
Source organism: Plecotus auritus (assembly GCF_963455305.1). Taxonomy (NCBI): domain Eukaryota; kingdom Metazoa; phylum Chordata; class Mammalia; order Chiroptera; family Vespertilionidae; genus Plecotus; species Plecotus auritus. The sequence goes on from NC_137782.1 coordinate 119,961,834, forward strand.
TGACAATCGTATGGGTGCTCACTTGTAGGTAATTAACTGTTTTTCTCTTGCTGCTTTTAATATTCTCTCTTTGTCTTTTGCTCTTGGCATTTAATTATGGTGTGTCTTGGTGTGGTCCTCTTCGCATTCCTTTTGTTTGGGGTTCTGTGCGCTTCCTGGACTTGTAAGTCTATTTCTTTCACCAGGTGGGGGAAGTTTTCTGTCATTATTTCTTCCAATAGGTTTTCAGTATCTTGCTCTCTCTCTTCTTCTGGCACCCCCATAATTCTGATGTTGGTACGCTTGAAGTTGTCCCAGAGGCTTCTAACACTATCTTCAACTTTTTGGATTCTTTTTTCTTTTTTTTTGCTTTTCCGGTTGAGTGCTTTTTGCTTCTTTGTATTTCAAATCTTTGACTTGATTCTTGTGTTCCTCTAGTCTGCTGTTGGGTCTCTGTATAATAATTTTTATTTCAGTCAGTGTATGTTTAATTTCTAGTTGGTCCTTTTTCATATCTTCGAGGGTCTCATTATATTTATCGGCCTTTTCTAGGATATTCTTGAAAAGCCTTATAATCGTGGTTTTGAATTCTATATCCAGTCATTTGTTTTCCTCCATTCCTTTCGTTTGTGATCTGTTTCTTCATCTCCCCATTTTTCACTGCTTCCCTGAGTTGGTAGGGTAGCTTTGTGTGCTAGGTTTCCTATATGGCCCAGTGGGTCGGCCTCCCCAGTTAACCTGAGGTGGACACTCTTGGTGCACCCCTTTGTGGACTGTGTATACAGCCTTGTTGTAATTAAGTCTTGATTGTTGTTGGTATCACTGGGAGGAATTGACCTCCAGGCCAGTTGGCTGTAAGGATCAGCTGTGTCTACACTGGGAGATTTTCGGTGCTGGAGACAGCCTTATAGGATTAGCCTTGCCAGATTGCAAAAGCCCCTGTGCTCAGCTTGGAAGGGGTGGAGTTTCCGGGCGGAGCAGACAGTCTTGGCTTCCCGTCAGCCCTGCCCTTGCATGCGAGTCTCCAGACCTCTGCCTTCCGCGGTTTCCGAGTTTCCGCCTTACAGTCCAGATTTCCCCCGTAAGAGCGTGGGTCCCCAGGGGCTCACCTGGAACTGCAGTTCAGTGCAGTCGGAACTGGGGTTCAGTGCAGTCAGGAGCTTCCGACTCCCTTCTGCTAGGGATAGCCTGTGGTAACCTCTGCAGTCAGTCTTTTTGGGTAATCGCGCCTCTAGACTCCTGCCGCTGCGGCTCCCCTGAGTCTCCCAGTCTCCGAGTCTCCGTGTGCCTTTCTCTCTACCTGACAGTCCAAACTCCCCCTGTATGAGCCTGGGTCCACAGGGTTTCACCCGGAACTGGGGTTCAGTGCAGTCGGAACTGGGGTTCAGTGCAGTCGGGGGTTTCCTTCCCCCTCCCGCCAGAGAAAGCCAGCCAGGCACTCCGCTGCCCTTCCTCTCTGCACGCGCGTGTCTCCGTACCTCAGCTCTTTGCCGTTCCTTCTCTGTGAGCTTTCCTCTTTCCTTCTAGTTGTAGAATTTCCACTCAGCCAGCTTTCCTGTGGTTCTGGATGGTGTCCAGTTCTGTCTTGTAGTTGTAGTTTTGAAATTGTTGTGCGGGGCAGCAGTTTAGGTGCTTACCTATGCCGCCATCTTCCTTCCTCAGGAATTCTTTCACCTGTGGCACCCCAAGAACTCCACTTCGACTGGTAACAGGTGGGGACACAGAGGGCACCCCACTGATAACAGTTTGCCTCAGGTGCTGTTCCAAACCCTCAGTTCTCTTGTTGAGCCGATTGCATCCCTGCCCTGATTCTCAGCAGATGGCATCACTTATTTCTCAGTAAAAGTATAAGCTTTATGAAGCCTGGAGAGAAAACCTCCTAGGTGTCAGTGTAACTCTGAGACAAATGTACTTTATCTTCATCCTTCCATCCATCCATCCATCTTCATCCCATTTCACCTAGTCCTTCATTTTAGATTTATTAAAAATTGCTTTCTAAAATAACTGACTCAGTTTGCTTCAACACCAAGAAGAGATTCTGCTCAAGAAGAGATTCTTTTGAGGCCTGTTTTAGGCGGCAAACTGGTTTATGAGGTCACACTGGCCCCTTTTTTTCTGGGGCACTTGGCAAGACTCAATCTGTGATACTGTAATATAATAAGAATACATATATTTCGGTCTTCATCTCTAGCTCCTGGCCAGAGCTCCTAAAACTGTTGTAATTTCATAAGTGAGAAAAACAATAGGGGCATCTCTTTTCATAATATTTTGTTTTTGACCCTGGCTCCTGAAACAGCTTGAGTGATAAAGGTAAAAACAGCATCTTTTGTTATTCATAACAAGCCCCCTTCAACCATATCTAGCTTATGTTTATGAGTTGACTTTTAGAAACCCAAAAACATGGGGAAGCTGGTTGTCAGCAGAACCAGCCCTGTGAACAGCGGCTTGGAACTCCCAGCTTCATTCTCTGATCTCCTGGAAGAGGAGAGGGGCTGGGGGCTGATGATTTAATCAACCAACCATGCCTACGAAATGAAGCCTCCATAAAAGCCCAACCAAAAGGCTCTGCAGAGCGTTTGGGCTGGTGGACACATCCATATGCCAGGACAGTGGTGCACCCTGATTCCTCGGGGGACAGAGTTCCTGCCCAAGGACCTCTTCATCTGGCTCTTTATTGTTATCCTTCATGATAGCCTTTAAAATGAACTGTAAAGGCAATTGTTTTTCTGAGTCCTGTGAGCTGTTCTAGAAAATTACTGAACCCAAGAAGGGGCTGGGGTTGTGGGAACCCTTGATTTGTAGCTGGTTGGTCAGAAGTAAGATCACAATCTGGGACTTGCAAGTGGCATCTACAGTTGGGGGGCAGTCTTGTTGTGGGACTGAGCCTTTAATCTGTGGGGTCTGTGCTAACTCTGGACAGTTAATGTCATAATTAAATTGTAGGGACACCCAGTTGGTGTCCAGAGAGTTGGAGAACTGTTTAATGTGAGGGAACGATCCATGCATTTGGTGTGAGAATTACTGTGAGTAGAGTGAGAAACACAGTTTACTCTTAAAACAGTCATTGTTTTATTTTCTGCTTAAATTTTTGTTTCCCTATAATTACATCTCTTCCAACCACGAGCAATCTACACTAATAAAATAGAAAAATTCAAATTGACTGCACCTCCACAACACCCATCAGCCAATCAGGAGTGAGTATGCAAATAAACCCAACAAAGATGCCGGGTTAATTTGCATATGCAGGTGCAGGGTGGTGGGCGGGGCGGGATGCCTGCTATGAGGGGGAGGGTGGGGGATGGAGGGAGCTACAAGGAGTGGCGCTCCGGCCAGGAGCAAAGCCAGGGGGAAGGAAGGCCTATTCTTGCATAAATCTTCATGCAATGGGCCTCTAGTAGATTAATAAATCTACATCTGCAATCATTTTAACTAAAGTGTTAAAGTGGAATCTGTGATCATTCAGGAAGATTCCTTAACTTACCAGAAAACAAGGTGAAATTAATTCAGCTATTTATCTTGAATGGAGAAGAAAAATGACATGGATTCTAGAGCAGGGCTGTCCAATAGAATCTTTTACAATAATGGAAATGATCTTTATTATCCAATATGGGGGCACTTGAAATGCCACTTGTGCCATTGAGAAAAGGAATTTTAAATTAAATTTTAAGTGTAAGTTGCTACCTGTGGCTAGTGGCTACTTTCTTGGATGGCACAGATCTAGAAACATTAGGAAGTTCAGAAAAAAGTCTGATGAAAGTTACAGTGGCTAGAAACCAATTTGCTCCTTACGCTCCTGGCAGCGGAAATGCTGTAGGCCTCTAGTCTATGAATGGAATGTGCCACATCACCAGAGCTTTCTATGTAAAGACAGGTCTGCATAATAAGCAATTTGGACACCTGCTATCACTCAGCTCTCTGAGTTTACTCCTACAAGTTCCATTATATACAGATGCCAGAAATTATTTATTACCTGGAACTCTGGTCCGGATAGAAGTAACAAGTTCTTGGACAATTTCATCATTGCTCTTTCCCTCTCCACCAGAAGATGACCTTGGCTGAACTTCAAGTATGGTGTTGATTAAAGTGGTGGTCTCTTTGTACTGTAATGGTGGGAAGAGACAGAACAGTGAAGACTCCAATTCTCAAAACATAATTTTGTAGCACCCACAGTTCACTTATTGAAATAATGGCAGTTATAAAAAAACAAGGAATATTTATATTTTATGTTGAAGATAGAGTTGGTAAAATATGCCCATTAGAAATGCACAGTACATCGTTGTCAGTGTTATGGTTAAAATATTTTGGTTGGACAACAATATGAATTTCTTTTTTTTAAATATATATTATTGATTTTTTACAGACAGGAAGGGAGCGGGATAGAGAGTTAGAAACACCGATGAGAAAGAAACATCGATCAGCTGCCTCCTGCACACCCCCTACTGGGGATGTGCCTGCAACCAAGACCAAGGTACATGCCCTTGACCGGAATTGAACCTGGGACCCTTCAGTCTGCAGGCCGATGCTTTATCCACTGAGCCAAACCAGTTAGGGCAACAATGTGAATTTCTTAATGCCACTGAACTGTATACTTAAAAATGGCTAAAAGGATACATTTTAGGCCCTGGCTGGTTTTGCTCAGTGATTAGAGCATAGACCCCGTGGACCAAAGGTTCATGGGTTTGATTCCCAGCCAAGGGCATGTACCTTGGTTGCAGGTTTTTCCCTGACCCTATGTGGGAGGCAACCAATCGATGTGTCTCTCTCATGTGATGTTTCTCTCTCTCTCTCCCCCTCCTCTCTCTCCCTTCCCCTTTCTCTCTCTTAAAAAAAAATCAGTAGAAAAAAGAACCTTAGGTGAGGATTAAAAAAATAAAATAAAATGATAAATTTTATGTTGTATATATTTCACCACAATAAAATGGTTAAATTTTTTTTAGCTTATCATTTAAAAGGCAGTTATGAAAGTAAGGAAGAAATAATGAGAATTGAGTTTTAGAATATGCTTTTCTAATTGAGAAAATGTTATTTAAATAAAAGTATTATGGCTTACTATGGAAAGTTTGAAAACACAGAAAAGTACAGAGAAAAAAATGTCATGATCCTGCTTTTCAGAGATATTTATAACTTTGGTTTACTGCTCCCTCCCACCTCCCATCTTGGACATTGTCTCTATATGTGTGCATACGGTTAAAAAAATTGAACCCATATAATTTATGTAGTATTCTTTTTCAATTTCATGAACACTCTTTCAAACATTACTATTGACATATTCATTAGATTCTAAACACATATACGAAGTCATTTACTTAATGCTATACTTAAATAGTTTGGTTTCCTTGCCCAATGCCAGTCATTTAATACCATGAATTTTTTATTTTAGTTCTTAACTCCTTGGTTGGATGGAAGAGTCTTGAAACATTTAGTGCAGCGAGCCTGGTATCACTTCCTATGATGGTAACTGAATTAGAGACTTCTGGTGAGCAACCATCCCCAGTTTGCTTCTCCTCTAGGGTATAGCAAAGATTACACTTTCTTGCACCCTTACAGAAAGATGGCTCATGTGACTATTATGCTAAATGAGATGTGAGTCAAAGTCATGGTGGACTCTGTAGGCTGAAGCAGTGAAAAGCCTATGCCTAATTCTTCCGTTTCTCTCTTCTCAGGCTGTGAATGAAAGGGCCATTTTTTTTTTTCTAAGTGAATGCAGCTACGTACGTTATAAGAGATTGGGTCCCAGGATAATTATGTGAAGTACAACCCCTCTATCAATCTGCTATCACAGCAGTTGTACTAAACCATTGGGACTTGAATAATTTTCTTACTGCAGCACAACTGACTCTATCCTGACTAATATAGTAGACGATTTACCCTTTTTAGCGGGGGAGGGAGGATGGAAGTAAGGTGGACCAGATGCTAACATGACCTTTTTCTTATTATTGTAGTTCCAAACTAGTTCTAGAACATGTCCTTGCATAGCTTCAGTTTTTTTAGTTTCCTTTTCAAAAAAGCAAAACCCCCGATTGCTTCTGTTTCTTATTGTTTTGCTGAATCTCCTTGAATCACGGTCATCTCTCATCATTTCTATTTTTTGGACATTTCAGTCTCCATTCTGGAAAGCTTATTAAGTTTGTTCCCTACATCACATGTGTGATAATCTGTATTCCAGTTCTGGTCTTTAAGACTCCAGAGAAGTTTTTAATTCTGCTACGGTATTTTTAGCTTCCTTGAAATATTTCATTCTCACATCTCATGGCATTTTTGGTATATACATGTCAGTCTGTTCTCAAAGTTTGGCTTTCTCTTTCCTATAGGCTGGGTCTCATACTCTATCCCAGATGCCAGAACGTATTCTTTCTTTTCTGGTTTCTGCAGTAGATGATTTGCAGAAGGTGAGTCTGTGTCTTCTAGATGGTGTTTCCTATCCCTTATCTTTAGGTATTGTTCTCCCCGCCCTATTTACTCAGCCTCTGTTGGTTTTTTCTTTTTCTTTTTTCAGCCTCTAATAAGAAAAGAGACAATAGATTTCCGCCTGCTCACAGGCAATCTATGCAGATTGCCCTTGCCTTATGCTCATTATTCTCTTTGGAGGCAAATTTCTTCATTGTATCTCCACTTGATATGTACAAGACAAGGTTCAGTTGTTTGTTTTTTAAACTAGGTTCGATATTCTTTTTTTTAAAAAAATATATTTTATTGATTTTTTACAGAGAGGAAGGAAGAGGGATAGAGAGTTAGAAACATCGATGAGAGAGAAACATCGATCAGCTGCCTCCTGCACACCTCCCACTGGGGATGTGCCCGCAACCAAGTTACATGCCCTTGACCGGAATCGAACCTGGGACCCCTCAGTCCGCAGGCCAACGCTCTATCCACTGAGCCAAACCGGTTTTGGCTAGGTTCGATATTCTTTACCAGTAAGCACCTGTAGTTTGCTGGGCTAAGGAAGGAATCATTTGTATCTTTTGTTAAAATTCTATTGATGACAAGAAGCAGAATGAGCTAAACTAAACCAGCTAAAGCAAAGCAAAGGAATCTGTTGGCTCATGTAGCTGGGAAGAAAACACAAGTCATGTGGGTTTCAGGCGTGAACAGATCCAGTGCTTTCCCTCCTGTGCATGCTTGGTTGTTTCTCTCATTCCTTCCTATGACAGATGACCTTCTTTCACATGGTAGGGGAGTGGGGAGGGTGCCAGGGGTAAGGCCACAGGATACTTCAGATACACAGCATCCTAGCCAGGGATTCCAAGAGGAAAGAAAAAGCCCTGCCCTCATCCCAGCATCTATATACACTATCTCCGGAAGGGACTCCCATTCACCTAGCATGGGCCCTGTGCCTGTTCCTTGGACCAATTCAGGTGGTGAGGTGATGAGGTGCTGCCTTTGGCCCAGCCTGAGTGACATGCTCACCTCTGTGAAGGTACTGGGTAGTTAGAATTCTTACCAGAATTATATGGATGAGGAAGGGGTGGGAGTAGGGCATGCATTATACCAGAAAAATGGAGGGAAGGAGGCAGGACAGAAAAACATCCTGGGGGCTCAGTGCATGCCTGTTTTCTCATTCTCAGTCATCCTGAACCAACAGAAAACACAAAGTACTGTGCTCCCGGGCACACACTGCCAAGAGTGCTGCTCCCACCTGCAGTGCTGCACTTCTCAGCACTCCCCTATACCATATCCACACTCCCTTGCCCCTTCTCTCACCCTCCATGCCCCATCCATCCAGAGCAAACATCAGATATGAGTGCAAATGAACACTAGGTCTGTCCACCTCTTTTTCCTGCTGGAAGCAGAATAAGGAGAAATAAGATAGACTATTCTAACTCCTCACCGACTAGCAAAGCGATTTTAATGGTGGAGAACATGACACCAGGTTTCAGAGCATTAACCTCTTGATGTTCTTTCTGGAGGTTCCACTGTCGTTTTGCATGGATTCCTTGGTATCTAGACAAACCTCACCCTCTAACACTTGTGGGGCCACAATTTAAGTTACAAAGAAGGATGAATAGGAAAAAAAAAGAGAGAGAGAGAGAGGGAGATGATTCCTTTTAGCCTTGTGAGGCCAACCTAGTGTTCAACCTTTGAAGCATCCCAGGGCCCTCAGGGACATAGCTCATTTCACGGCTTTTGTCTAGCCGCAGACACCTGAGCATGACAGATGATGAGACTGGAAAGGTCTGTAGTGGCCAGGTCATGGGGAGCCACGAGTGCCCTGCTGAGGAGCTCGGACTCCTCGTAGGTAATGGTGCGGCAGCAGGAGGTCTTACAGGAGTAAAATCGTCCAGTCTGCTCTTTGGACCCATTGCTGTGCTTTGGTACTGTGCCCTCAATTAGCTATAATTTTAAAGTTCGGTGTTTTAATTTCTCGGCCTTGGAGATTTGTTACTGTACTTTTATAATGTAATCATCTATGGGTCCATATGTCTTTCTGTAATATGAAACGAATATGCCCAGCATATTTGGAGGGAGGAGGGTAAAAGAGAAAGGACTATCCGGATGATCATCTAAGTCCCCATGTTATGGTAGACCAGCAGGTGGATTGTGGAGTAGGCAGGAGGCTGAGAGATGAAAGGGGGTGGCCAGCGACAGGAAAATGCATCATGATTTTAGGATTCTGTGAAGGATCCAGAGAGAACAGGCTAAAGTGGAACTAAAAGCTGAAGGTAAGGTGAAACATTTATTTTATTTGTTTATTTAAGAACTAGACGCCCAGTGCATGAAAATTCATGCACTGGAGGGGGGTCTCTCAGCCCGGCCTGCCCCCTCTCACAGTCTGGGAGCCCTCAGGGGCGGGAGGTGACCAGATGCCCCATCACACCTCTGTTGCTGCCACTGCCGGCAGCGTAAGCCTCAGCCAGCCCTGGTTACCTGAGCCTCGGGTGGCCCTGGGCGGCTGGGCAGCCACCATCCGAGGCTTGCCTGCACCTCAGGCCAGCCCTGGGTGGCTGGGCAGCCGACATCCAGGCTTGCCTGTGCCTCGGGCCGGACCTGGGTGGCTGGGGGGCTGAGGGGACTGGGGGACTCCGGAGGCAGGCATTTGGAGCGGCTGGGCCTGCCTGGGGGTGGGCCCAGCCTTGCTGAGTGCCTGCCGCCTGGGCGGGGCTGAGGAGACTGGGCACCGCCACCTTGTGGCTGTGGGTGCCGCCATCTTTGAGGGCGGGACAGTCAATTAGCATATTCCCTTCTTATTGTCTGTGGGCGCCACTATCTTTGTGATGGCGTGAGGGTCAATAGCATATTCTTTCTTTATTAAATAGGATATTATAATTGACAGAGCTGGTGAGGTGATTACCAATGTTCCTGAAAGGGCAGAGACTCCATTTTTGTGCTAGGCCCTTCATCCTGTCCCCAGAATAACCTCCCTTCTGAGAAAAACTACAAGAAAGCAGCTAGGCCCAAATTGGGCTATACTGTAGCATGCTCCTTCACCCATCAGGTGCCAGGGCCAGCCTGACAGGTTGAACCGGGCTGAGGTAGGGAGGTGGGAATTGAGAAAAGAAAGAAAGACAGGAGAGCGGGATCGGGAGGACTACAGATCATCAAGAGACTGCAGCAAGTTTATTAACTGCATAATGCCTTTTGTGCACAAAACACTGAATAGGAGGTCTGTCAAGAGGAATGTATTCTTTGTTCCTCTTAATCTCTAAGGGAGAGACAGAGCAGAAGGACGAATTCTCAGTACAGCAAATCTCAGTAAATAGTTACAGACTTCTTGGTAAGCTATGAAAGGTTGCTCTCATTCTACTGATAACCGCCATCCAAACAAGCCTGGGAAAACTGTGTGGGTAGGGGACAGCCTTGCTAGTCCCTTCAGGTGACCTGGAACTGACCAATCGGGGTCAGCCAGCTCAGGGGACCCTCCCCCTGCCCCAGACCCCTGTAAAACCTTTGTCCTGTTGAAGCTCTCTCTCTCTCTCCACCTCGCTGCTGCGCCGGTGTGTGTGTGTGTATGTGTATGTGTGTGTGTGTGGGACTGAGCTCGAGCTAGCTTGAATAAAGGCTCTTTGCTTTTGCATCGGACTCGGCTCCCTGGTGGTCTTTGGGGATCACGAAATCTGGGCATAACAGTTCCAAGTTTACATACACAATAGGAATAGGTATTTTAAGTTGAAAGGCCACATACCTGGAAAACTAGGTTGGCATTTTCATGCATTCCAAATATTTCTGGGTCATCTATCAAAGGTAGCTTTTCAATGTAGTCTTTAAACTCTTGTAGGGTGTCAGCCAAGGGTGCAAAATAGATGCCTGTTATTGAAGACACAGGAAGGAAATGTCTCAGATAGGCTGGCTTTGGCACTGCTAAGTTTGGTAGTTCTCTGCCAGGCTCAGAGGCTGGCTGTAATCAGCTGTCTTGCATAGAAACAAGAACAGTTTTTCCCAAGCCTCCACGTCACGTCTAGTTTCTTCACCTTTTTCGTGAGGCCCTGAGTGCCTGATTAAGGTCCTAACCTTTCAGGGTGTCTGGCCCAAAACATTTCACGATTCTCGAATTCAGAGATGTGCTGCTAAAAGGTATGCTTTGTTAAGGGCTCCAGATTTCTATAAAACACATGTAGACAGAATACAACCCATTTTTAAAAAAGAAACAATTCAAAGTGGTTAATGCCCAATACATGGCCTTGTGCTGTTACAACCAAAGCAGTTCTGAAGGTGGTCAAGCATGGGGGAGAGGGTGGGCACGGGGACTGGGTTGTGAGGACTGGACACAGCGAACGCCTGCATGGAAAACGGAGAGATGCTGACAACTTCTTAGGGAAGGTCTTTTCCATAGAACTGAACAGTAACTCACCTGATTCGGAATATTTATAACCCTTTTCCAATGTTTCAGGAGAAAAAAATTTTTTCAAGACAGTCCGAAGGCATCTTTGATCCCAGGTGTCTGTAACTCTACCACCATATGTAATTTCACCTGCAAAGGATTTGCATTTAAAAACATATTATTGTTTCTTTTTTATTGATAGATGTATGCCAGTTCTAATAGGTTGATTTACATACACATTTGCTACTGAGAGTGGAAACAGCACAAGAGTTTCCTTCCACTACCTCCCCAAAAGAGAATTAAGTCAGTTTTTAAAAAGCAGGACAAAATCTAGTTCATGTAATCTACCCTTATTATTTTGTGTTTTCCAAATAACAGAAACTAAAGCCACTGAGTTCTGTTTACATTTCTTCCTTCTTCCTGTTTTTTTGTTTGTTTGTTTGTTTGTTTTGCTTCAAACTATTGATTTTGGGTCTCATCCCATCGTTGACTGCAGTATTCTAAAACATACTTTCCGTGAAACATGGCTTTTGGTGAGGGGGAGGGGAAATGAGTAAAATGGAATAAAAACATTTACAATGAGGCATCCAAACCCAATTTACCTTACAGATTGATACTAAGCTAGGGAGGAAAGAGAGATTCAAGGTAAGGAGACAACCAGTCTCACAGAAATTATGTTATGGGGAATTAAACTTATTGGTATCCTGTCTCTCTCTCCACAGAGAAGCTCCATGCAGCATGCTCCAGTGTGATTGGCAAATTACAAGCCTGCTCACATCACCATTTTGTTCAGCAATCTGGGACCCACAGGAGTGGCTGGCGGCAGGGGTATAAATTAGCCTCTCAGATCCCAGGCCCATCCCTCTCACCCTTCTTGGTCTATCCTGAGGTTAGGCCCTCACCCATTCTTACAGTTGTTTTATTATCCGTTGTTTCAAGATTTAATTTGCTTTTCAAGGCTCTAGATCACCTAGTACCTTTCTGCTGTCCCACATGCCCCTTACTCACCAATGAAAACCACCCAGTCCCACCTTGTCCCCTTCTAGAGCTCTCCCTTCCCCCACTTCCCAGTGCAAATCTCTTCTTCATGATTTTAATTCTTGAAAATTTTCCCTTTTTCACAAGTATACCTGACTCAAAAGGTCAATCAGTGTTCAAAGTCTTTTGAATTTAAGAGCACTAATTCTGGAGGCTAGATTGTCTGGGTTTAAATCTTGGCTTTACCAGTTGTAAACCGAGTGCCTCAGTTTTCTCACGTGTAAAATAGGTATATAATAGTCCTCGCCTTACAGGGTTGTTGTGAGGATTAAATCTGCTAATTAATGGGAAGTGCTTAACAGGGGTGGGCAAACTTTTTGACTCGAGGGCCACAATGGGTTCTTAAACTGGACCGGAGGGCCGGAACAAAAGCATGGATGGAGTGTTTGTGTGAACTAATATAAATTCAAAGTAAAGGAGCGGAGGGGAGAGCAAGAGAACCCTCCGCTCTTTCGGCTCCGCGGGCCGGATAGAACAGCCGAACGGGCCGGATCCGGCCTGCGGGCCATAGTTTGCCCACAGCTGGCTTAGAATAATGCTTCGCATGTAGCAAGAGCAATGTAAGTTTTTGCTATTATTGTTGGAGGAAACATCTGTCCCATTTTTCTATGTGTCAATATTCTTATGATATTCTGATCCTGGTCTTCTCTTCGCAAAGGGAATATCAGAAGTCATCACCATCACAATCCAACACTGTGGAGGTGGCCATCTTTGTATGGGCCAGGTGGGTGTGAACCGTGTGTGGCACACAGCTTGGATGCCCTGGCCATGTGGGCATACTGACCAGTAATATAGGTCAGTGCAGCCCAGGGAATCCTTCCTTCTTGACAGTAAAGGTTGAGGTTCAGTAAAGCGCATTCTCTGTCGCTGTCATTAAATTCATAGCAGATGTTCCAACCAAGAGGGCCAAACTTCTTTCTTTCCTAGAATGGAAAATGAAAACCGTCTTAAGTAAAAGTTGATAACATTAATTTTGTGAAAAATATTGAAAACAAAAAGGTTTCTATTGAAGTCGGGCATCCTCATTCTGTAAAATCAGTTAAAGTCATGCAGTTTAACTTCAGATCCCACCAAACAAGGAGGCATCTCTTCCTCCGGTACGGGCCCCTCCAATATTTCTAAAAGAACACTTGATATTCCTAAAAATGGGGCAGGCCTGTCCAAGAACATTTCTTCTTCATGATAAAACATTTCTGCATCCAAATAGGAAAAAGAATCCCACCTGGTGTCCTTTGGCATAATAACACTGACACTCACCTAGCCGGTGGAGAGAGCTCCCCCTACTGTTCTAACGAGTGTGTCCATCGCGCAGGCTCTTCAGTCAGGCCATGCTGTGCCGACTGCATACTCACTTCTCTATAGATGCCTTTATTTATTTTTTTTAAACTGGTACACAGAATCATAATCCTTGTTTCATGACTTCTCATAATGAAATCTTTCCATCTGTTTGTGTTGTATCCATCCCATCTTAATTTCATAATTCGAAACTGATGATTATGCCAGAGGATTGGTCCTACATTCTCTTGGTTTCAAAATTTCTCTACATCTTAAACCACTTCCTCATCTCAACTGCTTTCATTAGAACAAGGGCCTCACACCTGAAACCCCAATCCTCTTGGATCTCCTGTAGGACCTTGTTTACTTATCCCATATCTTGCATCTATAATCTGCTTTTTTCTAGACTTGATTTTTTTTCTCTTTGGCCTACACACATTTGAAAAGCAGTCAGCCAGTTGAATCAAGACTCCATCTAGAGATACATATTTGAAGAGTCAGAATTCAAGTACAAGCCACAGGATGGATACCAGACCTGGACAGCAGTGAGGTTTGAATAGAAGGAAGGAGAAAGTAGTGCTGATCTGAAGATCATCTTTCAGGGGACCTGGGATTCCAGTCACAGGGAGGAAGCTGTGAAGGTTGTTATAGCCATTCAAACAGGAACAGGTAAGAGTAAAATTATTGCAAGAAAGATTAGGGCTTAATGACTTACATGATATATGTGTCAAGAGGGAAGAACAAAAATAATCCTGAAATTTTGGTTGTGGGTAATTGACAGAAGGGAGGCACTGATATCAGAAATAGAGTCTAGAGGGGAAGCAGATTTCGGGAAATGAGGCATAGCTGAGGAGATCAGTTTTGTGCATTGGACCTGCTGCAATCGTCCAGGTGAAGGTGTTCAGAACGGAGCTGGGAGGCAAGGCTGTGAGATACCGAGGCCAGGGAAGCACAGAGATCAATCAGCAACTAACTGGGCTCAGACACAGAACAGGACCTCGACATTTCACGATGCCATTTGTAAGCCTTCATTTAATTCTTACTTTTTATTTGTTTATTTTTAACAAAACACACGTTCTTGTTTCTATTAAGAAGCAGAATTGAGTGTACCTGAACAATTGCATGGAAGAAACAAATGCCAAATATTATCTGTCTCCATTTTTGTCCAAGTATATTTTCTTCAAAATATGAAGGTGTCATTTCAGTAAATGCTCGTCTGATATTTGCACGTAAGCCTTTTGGAGGCTCATTGGTTACCTGGATTTAGATGAAACATATGTCAGAGAGAGTGACTTTACAGATCTGCATGACTTCAGAATAGCACATGTGGACTGAAGCCACTGAGAAAATGTAGATAACTAATGCCCATGGGGTATCCTGGCATGCTCATGCCTGCTCTATGTCTTGCTGTGGTTCTGTCCTGGGAGAACAGGGCCTGGTGGGTCCTCACACCGACAGTGGGTAAACCACCTGCACAAGAACCTCAGACACTTCTATTTGGTGTCCATTTTTCTAAACAGGCCTTCTGCATCGGATTGTCTGTTCATCCCAACATATGGCATCATCCCACACTTTGCCTTGATGACGTGGGCAAGGAGGTAAGATCCCTGGGTGAACATCTGCAGAGGCTGCTCACATATTGGAAACTTTCAGCACCGAAATCCAGCAGCCTGTAGGTCTTCCTGTCTCTCAAACGCTGAAGCATCCCTTTAACGCTGGGAGGGATCCTATTCTCATCACTGCATCCTTGACATGTTTTGATAGAGGCTAAGATGGGATGACTTGAATGACCAACAGGACTAGGGCATGCAAGGATGGGCAGTGGCTTGGGAAACTGAAGAGATACTGACTCCCACCTCCCCACTTGGGCTGTATAGACTTTGACACGGTCCTGCACGGGGCCTGAGCTCCCTGGACCCACTGGACAAACCACTCTGAGGCCAGTCACTTCACATCACTCCAACCACGTGCATCCATTACCTTGACAGAATTTTGAAGAACTGTAACAGGAAATGTATCACTAGGCATGGAACTTAAAAAAAGTCGAAAACTGTCCTTGATAGCAATAACTGTTTAAAACAAAGACAAAACAATGAAAAAGAAAACGCTTACCTCTTAGTAACACTCTTCTATAAGCAGGAATTATTATAGGGTAGCAAAAAATGCTGTAAGCTCTGTTTAAAGACTAGTTTATCTCTAATAAGTGTTGTAAAATGTTCTCAGGGAATCGTTACAGAAATCTTCACACAGGAGAGTCTGGCAGTCTAGACTGGCATATTGGAGTAAAGACATTAGAGACATGTTAATTTTCAATACTTCACGGAGATGTTCAGGGCCTTCCCTCTAAAATGGAGGAAATTTTATTTATTTAAAAATATATAGTTTTATTCATTTCGGAGAAAGAGAGGGAGAGAGATAGAAACATCAATAATGAGAGAGAATCGTTGATTGGCTGCCTCCTGCATACCTCCTATTGGGGATTGAGCCTGAAATCTGGGCATGTGCCCTTGACTGGAATCGAACCTGGGACCCTTCAGTCCACAGGCCGAGGCTCTATCCACTGAGCCAAACTAGCCAGGGCTAAAATGGGGGAAATTTTCAATTGAAAAAGAGGCTAGTTACTGGCAGTGCATTTATGCTTATGAAGTGTTTTTTTTTCCTTAACCACTCAACTTAAGGCAAACTGCACCAGAGTGGTCAGAAAGCCTATGAAGGAGAAAGGAGTTTCTCCCTTCTTCAGAGAAGTTCAAAGGGAACCAAGGGAGCAAGGATATGGAGAGACGTCAAGGGTAACATCAAGAGGTGAACTGAATACACTTTCTGAGCTGAGGACTGAGAATCTAAGAAAGAATGAGTTCCATTCTCGGCTAAAAAGGCCAAAGTAACGTTGGAAAAATCACCATTCGCACCACGGGAAGACACAGGAATCCCCCACAGAGGACTCTCCTGGCATTGGTTTTGTACTGCGGTGTTCCTCCAACATGCCAGGCTTGCTCCCTCCCTGGGTCTCTGCACTGTTTGTTCCTTCTGCCTGGAATGTTTTTCCTTTGATTCCCTCACATTCTTCAAGTCTTAATCAAGTGTCACCTTCTCTAAGAGGTCTTCCCGGGCCACACCATTTAAAATTGCTACCCACTCTTCCGCCCCACCTGCATTCCAACCTGACCTTTCTCATCCTCCTTACTCGCCTTTTAATTTTGTCCAAAGCACTGACCACATTCTGTTTTACCGTATAAATTACTTATCAGATGGTTTATTCATCTGTTTCCCCTCACTAGAATATAAGCTTGATGAGGGCAAGTATCTGTGGTTGTTTTGTTCACCACTATACCTTAAGCATTCAGAACAGTGCATGGCCCATAGTAGGTTCTCAAATTTTACTGAGTGAATGACTGCAGATCCAAGTTGAATTTATTTTTCTTAGTTTGAGCTAAATTAATGAGCTACTTTAAATAGTCAAAATTAAAAGTCAGTTCTAGTACAACTAAAATTACTTGCAGGTAGAAACTATTAGGCATAGAAGCCAAACATCAACCAAAGTCTTAGGGCTAATCGCTAATGAGTTCACTACCCAAAGAATATGAACAATAAAAAAGGCCAGGTGTAGAGAAGGGTGTTCCCCCACCACCACTTTCCCCCTTATAATTGCTAATGCATCAAGAACCTTAACTTTCACAGACATCATAGAAGTTTATTTAGAACTGGAATGGAACCTTAGACATCATCTTAGTATGGGAGTTCTACCAATGATATGATGCGATCATTTGATAGCAGAAGGCAGGGCCCAGGAACAGGGAAGTGAGGGGCCTTTAGGGGAAGGCTGCAAAGCCCTCGCAATGGCCTGGTAACCTGTGCAGCTCTTCACCTTAATAGGCAGCATTAAGTAAAGTTACTTGTAAGACCAGCTGCATAGCTCTCACCTTCCCAGAAAGCTTTCTGCAGTCAAGACAAAAAGGAAGACTCCAGAGGAGGGCTCTGGATACTCTAGGTTGGTGGTTCTCTCCCATGGCCTCCTGGCAGAGTGGGGCTCACTGTGTTTATTACCAGCGATACAGTTCCTAGGGTTTCAATTATTCCCATACTAGCATTTTAAAACGAGTAGATTCTAACTCCACTTCTTATCTCTGTGCAGCCCATTATACTTTCTTGAGTGGGAAAGAAAGTGGTGATATGGCAGTTAGTATACAAAGCAGTAAAAAGCTACTCTAAAGGGAATTGGTGGTAATCTCAGCTCTGTTCCTTAACTTCTCTCCTTCTATAGGGAAAGATTTATTTTCCTTCGTTGTCCTGAATTCATTTTTCTTTTTCGTTTTATTATGTTTACCTGTAATCTACTTTTTGAATTTGGATGGCTTTCCATAGACAGCAATGTGAAACAGAAATGATCCAGTGGGCGGCCTAGCTGGTTTGGCTCAGTGGATAGAGTGTCAGCCTGCAGACCGAAAGGTTCCGGGTTCGATTCTGATCAAGGGCACATGCCCGGTTGTGGGCTCGATCCCCAGTAGGGGCTGTAGAGGAGGCAGCTGATCAATGATTCTCTCTTATAATTGATATTTCTATCTCTTTCTTTCTCCCCCTTCCTCTCTGACATCAATAAAATATAAAAAAAGAAAAAGAAATGATCCAGTGGGTGATCCACCTCAACTTGGTGTCTAAAGATCTTCTTTCGAATCTGGGTTGTGTAACTTAACTAAAGCTCTGTAGGTCTCATATTTCTCCTCTCTAATATGGGAAACACAATCCCTACAATAAAGAATTATTATAAGGAATCAGTTCAACAAGAAAGGCTACATAAAATGGTATTATTATGCAAATGATATGTGTTCGACATACGTGGGTCTGTGAAGGTTTTAATGAGCTCTTCCATTGCCAACATCCAAGAAACAGCAAGATGGCAGTTTTGCAAAAATACCCAGTTTCCTGTTTTCATAGCATCTTTGATCATTTTTTCAGCAATGGGTCCTTGTCCTTGCCCCAGTGAAATGGATTGCACCCTGAGTTGAACAACAACAACAACAACAACAACAACAACAACGAAATGCTGTTTTTTAAAGCAATGAAATCATTAGGCATTTAAATATAGTAGACTTTTGCCTAGAATAAGCACACATTTAAAATCTTCATTCTGATAGATGTACAAATGTTTTTTCGTATTTTCTTGTTTTAAAAAAAACATTTTTACTATAACATACGGGAAAGTGCAAAGAACAAATACACAGCTCTATGAATTTTGCAAATGAACATCTGTGGTTGAGAAGAGAACTTTGCCAACACCCTGGGCACATCTCTTCTGTGCCCCTTTCCACCCAATCATTTTCCCTTCCTTCTTCCCAAAGGTATTCGCTACCCAGAGTTCCAAGCTTATAGGTCAGTTTTAAAAAACTGAAGACTAATATATATATTAGTATCCTCTCAATCAGTATCCTCTTAATTCTCAAAGGCTATTTTGAATTCTAACACCATAGGTCAATTTTGCCTGTTTTTGAATTTTATATAAGTGGAAACATATTTTTTTTTGTATTTGGTCCATTTCAATCAACATTATTTTCTGATTAATTCATATTATTGTGTGTCATTGTGTTCATTCATTTTTATTGCTATATAATATTCCACGTTTTATCCATTTTGCTTTTGATGGACGTTTGGATCACTTATGGCTTTTGACTCTTACATACAATGCTTCAATAAACATTCCTGTACATGTCTTTTGGTGTACATGTGCACTCCACTTTGTTGTGTATATTCCTAGGAGTGGAACTGCTGTTTGACAGAATATGAGTATGTTTAACTTTTTTTATAGCATCAAACTATTTTCCAAAGTGATGCCACCATTCCACACTTCTCCCGGCAGCAGGTGAGAGTACTTGCTTCTCCATGACCTTGCTAACACCTGATAAATTTGTATAGTGGTATCTCATTGAGGTTTAAATTGTTTCCCCTTTTCATAGGTTTATTGGCCATTTGGATATTCCATTTTATATCTCCCCTTGCTCTCCTCTTTTTTTTTTTCTATTGTGAATCACCTGTCCTTTTCTTTTTTATTTTTCAGAGTTCTTTATATTGGATATAAACATTTTGTTCTCTTTTACTGTCTCCATAGTTTTGCCTTTTTGCAGACTGACATGTAGTTGGAGTCATACAGCATGTAGCCTTTTCAGATATGCACTTAAGTTTCTTCCATGTCTTTTCATGGCTAGATAGCACCTTTCTTTTTAGTGCCAAGTAATATTTCATTATTTGGATATGTCACAGCTTATTTACCTATTCACCTACTGAAAGACATCTTGGTTGCTTGCAAGTTTTGGTAATTATGAATAAAGCTGCAGTGAACTTCCAGGTGCAGGTTTTTGCATGCACACAGTTTTTAACTCCTTGGGTAAATACCAAGGAGTGTGATTGCTAGATAGAATGGTAAGAGTATGTTTCATTTTGTAAGAAAACACAAAACTGTCTTCCAATGTGACTGTACCATCTTTCATTCCCACCAGTAATCTGTTTCTGTCTCTTACTTTTTTTTCTGCCTTCTTCCTTGTTTAGTTTCACTCATCAAATCAATCTATTAAATTCTTAATTTCAGTTATATTTTTCAGTTCTAGGATTCCATCTATACTAATAAAAGGGTAATATGCTAATTAGACCAGGTCAACCAGACATCTTCAGGATGTCCGACTTCCTTCCGGACAGTTAGGGGGAGACCAGGCCGGCAGGGGACCAGTTAGGGGGCAACCAGGCCGGCAGGGGACCAGTTAGGGGGCAACCAGGCCGGCAGGGGACCAGTTAGGGGGCAATCAGGCCGGCAGGGGACCAGTTAGGGGGCAATCAGGCAGGCAAGTAGAGGCAATTAGAGGCAATCAGGCAGGCAGGCAGGCAGGCAAGCGGTTAGGAGCCAGCAGTCCCAGATTGGAGAGGGTGCAGGCCAGGCTGAGGAAACCCCCCCGCCATGCACCAGGCCTCTAGTTTTTAAATAATTCCAGTTCTCTACTAATTTTTTCAATCCTCCATTTGAATATTTTAAATGTTATTTAAAAAATCTGTCTCATGTATACATTATCAGGGTACCCTGTACTCTGCTCCTATTGCGTATTGTTTTTCTTGGTTTTTAAACATTTTTTTCTGGCCTTTCCATGTACCTGGTTTTATTTTATTGTGTGCCTAAGATTTTGTGTTTCTGCAGACAAGATTTACATTTTTTCCTGGTAGACAGCTAGAGATACTAGTAAACAGGGATCACCTTAACCTCTTCAAGTAGTCTATTTCTTACTTGGTCTTAGACCTTTTAATGCACAAGTTTAAACTTCCCCCTTTCCCCTGTTACTGAGTGGAGTAGAGGCTCATGCAAAAGATGAGATTACTACAACCTAAAGAGCTATGGATTTTTTTTTTTGCACATTTGAGCATAGGGAGTAAACTATAATCCTTTTAGAGTTACATTAAAAATGTCTTAAATAACAAGTAAGTTTTAGTCACTATTCCACTAGATTATCAGACATCAACATTTTATTTTATTTATTTATTTAAAAATATATTTTATTGATTTTTTTAAAAAAATATATTTTATTGATTTTTTACAGAGAGGAAGGAAGAAGGATAGATAGTCAGAAACATCGATGAGAGAGAAACATCGATCAGCTGCCTCTTGCACACCTCCTACTGGGGATGTGCCCGCAACCAAGTTACATGCCCTTGACCGGAATCGAACCCGGGACCTTTCAGTCCGCAGGCTGACGCTCTATCCACTGAGCCAAACCGGTTTTGGCTTTATTGATTTTTTTTACAGAGAGGAAGGGAGAGGGATAGAGAGTTAGAAAAATCAATGAGAGAGAAACATCGATTAGCTGCCTCCTGCACACTCCCCACTGGGTGTGCCCGCAACCAAGGTACATGCCCTTGACCAGAATCGAACCTGGGACCCTTAAGTCTGCAGGCCAACGCTCTATCCACTGAGCCAAACTGGTTAGGGCTAGACGTTGAATTTTAAACCGTCTCCCTTTCTCAAATGAAATTTACATATACTTATATGATTTTGACCCCATTTTAACAACATAGTTAGCTAAATATTAATGTTTCTTAATTTATTTAGTACGGGGTACCTGAATGTAGGAATCCATACTCTATAGAAGGCACAAAAAGGGAAACTTTTATCAAGGAGATGTTCATATGAGTTGCTGAATTTGCACAAGGAGACCTTACCGTTCTGAATATCCATAGTCCCGGGCAAACCTCTGAAATGCGCCCATGGGATCTGAGCCTGTGCTTAAGATGAATACCAGGGGAGTGTTGTAGGACATATCTTGATACAAAGTCGGCAGGTCCATAGGCGGTGTCTCTATAAAGCGTTTCCCAAGATTTTCTATTACAAAATCTGTAAGAGCAAAAACCACCTGAAAGGTGAAAAGAAAAACATTAAAAAAAAATGTGTTGGTTGAGCATCTTTCATAATTTACTCTATTTCCCCTCAACTTCTCAGAGGTTGATGCCCTGTCCTTTGAGCTCATTCTCTCTTGATTAGGTATATTTCTTCCTATGGATCAACTTGGTGAACATGTACACTTCACAACTGCTGACAGCCCTGCTTCTCCTGACTGCACTGAGCAGGATAAACTATTGCACGAGAGGAAAGTCCCCCATCACTCGGTCTATCTATACACCTGCGATTTCCCCATCCTCACCTCCTTTTGTTCCATCCCTCTTGCATTCTCAGGGACTTTCCTTTTAGTCCTTCCATTGACTGCTGCGTTATTGACCTCTCCCTCTCTCCATGATCTCCCTATCACCATCCAATTAGGCTCTATTGTCTTCTATTCTTAAAACCCACACCAGAGAGCCTTCCCTTGATTGCAGTGCCCTGCCAGCTACTATTTCATTTCTTTGCTTCCCATTCACAAGCCAGTTTCTCAGAGGAATTGACTCCGTATGCTGTCCACCATCTTCATCTCTTATCTACTCATCAACCTCTTCTGACCTCTCTCAGGAACAAGCCCCAGCCTTGATGATCATATCCCTGGCCAGGCCACTTTCTACACCAGTGTGTTCCCTTCACCAACCTCCCCCGAGCCAACTTAACCCTTTTCTGCTCTTGCAGACCATGGCTCTCCAGAGCCCAAATGGAGTCTTTGTTTGAGATAGAAAAAGGTGTCCCTTTTAGAGATATTTATGCCCGAAAACTGTCATGATAAATATACAAACCTAACCTGCCATGCCTACAATGTGAACGGCTGCCTTAAAGGTGGGGCAGGCCACATCTTTCACAGCTATAGGCAGCAGCTGGGATTTAATGTTAGCTCTCCATTAGGTGTTGACAACACCCTGTCCAAATAAGTCTTAACATGTTTTTATTGGGGGTGGGGGGGAGACATGTTGTTTGGATTTGGATGGCACCGCAATCTGGCCACAATGGGAAAAGACAGTCACATGCTTGCCCACCTAAGTATGGCTATATTGTGGTGCAGACTGTAGAGGTGGCGTGGCCCAGAAGGGACAGCTCTGAGATAGGGCCGAGGGGCCTGGAACTTTGTTCCACTGTGTGACTAAAAATAATTCCAACGTACATTTCTTTATTATTTTATTTAAAATATTTTCAAAGATATAAGCTATTTATTTGCTTTTTACTTTGAAAAAAAAAATGCTCATAGAGTTTACAATAAATGACCACAAGACGAAGCACCAGTAATTTATTTCTTGGGGGCTATTAGCCTATATAATCCTATATAATAAAGAGGTAATATGCAAATTGACCATCACTCCAACACACAAGATGGCCGCCCCCATGTGGACACAAGATGGCCACCACAAGATGGCTGGCAGGAGGGGGCAGTTGTGGGTGATCAGGCCAGCAGGGGAGGGCAGTTGGGTGTGACCAGGCCTGCAAGGGAGGGCAGTTGGGGCAATTAGGCCTGCAGGGGAGGACAGTTGGGGGGGGACCAGGCCTGCAAGGAAGGGCAGTTGGGAGCGACCAGGCCAACAGGGGAGGGCAGTCAGGGGTGACCAAGCTGGCAGGGGAGGGCAGTTGGGGGCAACCAGGCCTGCAGGGGAGGACAGTTGGAGGGGGGGACCAGGCCTGCAGGGGAGGACAGTTGTGGGGGGACCAGGCCTGCAAGGAAGGGCAGTTGGGAGTGACCAGGCCAACAGGGGAGGGCAGTTAGGGGTGACCAGGCTGGCAGGGGAGGGCAGTTAGGGGCAACAAGGCCTGCAGGGGAGGCAGTTGGGGGCAACCAGGCTGGCAGGGGAAGGCAGTTAGGAGTGACCGGGCAGCAGGGGAGCAGTCAGGCGTTGATCAGGCTGGCAGGGGAGTGGTTACGGGGTGATCAGGCAGGCAGGCAGACGCAGTTAGGGGCAATCAGACAGGCAGGCAGGCGAGCAGTTGGGAGCCAGAAGTCCTGGATTGTGAGAGGGATGTCCACTGGGATCAAGCCTAAACAGGCAGTTGGACATCCCTCAAGGGGGTCCCATATTGGAGAGGGTGCAGGCTGGGCTGAGGGACACCCTTCCCCCCGTGCACGAATTTTGTGCACTGGGCCTCTAGTGTAAATATAAAAGTGGTAACACGCTCATAAAATGCTTCTGAATTTAAAAAGTTGGAGAAATATTGTTCTGGAAAACAGGACACTCTATTACTATTATATAGAGATCTAGGATTCCTATGTCTTTATTAATGAAAAATCAAACACTGTGGGCTACATGCACAATTTCTCATGTCTCTGAACTGATTTTCTTTATGAAACATTTTAAACATGCAAAAATAAGTTTGTATAAAACACACCCTTGGTTAGGATCTAGTCTACATAATGTATATCCAGAAATACATAAATATCCAAGAACATGGATAAGTACATGGAATATAGAAAGGAGATGAATCAGGTAAAGCAACAGAGCCAAGGTTTCCTGTGGAATTAGCTTGGTTTTTCTGTCTTTTGATTTGCTTTAGTGCTATTTGTCTCTCCAGTGGTATGTAAGGTTTATGATTCTCAGGTGGAGGAAGAGGCAATACAATAGAAGTGCATGTGTACACATGCCAGCCCACGAATGTGTTACTACCATGGCTAACAAATAAATCTTATTAGTTCATGGATCATAATTAGCTGTTGAACTTTAGTAAAAATAGTTATAACACAGTCCTTTAGTTAAAAAACAACAACCTTACCTTTTCTTCTTTACAACATTTAACAAGAATTAGCTTATGGAAAGAGCTCAATTTTGAAAGCCACAATTCATAGATTTCGGTCTCATCTTCCTGTGTCAGGAATTGCTCATCTTCTTCCCCTATTTTGGGATAGTTTCTCAATTCCTGTGAGTTAATAAAAGTCTCAAAAGATCCTGGAAACATAATTTAAAAATATGCCTTATTTAGAGTTGTTTTGACTTGTAAATTAAATAAATATATTTGGTAATTTAGAAATCTTTACATTTACTATAAAACCTTTTACGAATGTAAATATATTAATATCCCCCTATCCAGACTAATTAAAGAGCAAAGAAATTAAAACTGGATCAGAAAATATTCAACAGAAAACTACTTATAAAAAGCAAAACTAAACAAATAATAGAGAGGTTAAAATAAAAGGATGCATAGAAATACATTAATCAAATGTGAACAAAAAGAAAACTGAAGTGATAAGAGTAACATTGGACAAGTTAGAATTTAAGGCAAATGTAATTAAATGGGACAAATGAGGTTATAGTAAAATTCAAACCTCATAATAAAAGCACAATAAAATGAACCTATATGTTCCAGATAATAGTATAAGAATATATCCATCACTGCTGGAGGTAGAGGAAAAAGTAGAAAAAGAATTGTGGTAGGAAATAATACACCATTATTAGTCTGTGACAGATGAAGCAAATTAAAAATTCTGGTCTACATAATTTGAGCAATAGGAAAAATATATGACTAAATCGACAATATATACAACTTTATGCCCCGATAAGCATAATACATTGCTCCCCCTCCCCCTTGGAATAGTTATAAGAAATGGGCTTGCATTTCACGTGCTATAACCCTTGCAATGGTTATAGCATGCAGTAAGAATTAGCGTTGAAATTCCTGTTGATACAAGGTGCACAGTGTGCTGGGAGCTCTCGGCAAGCCAACACAGCAATGACAGAACAGGTTCCTTCAGTCAAACATTAGGCAGAATAGTGGGCTTACATTTCAGGCTATAAAGCCACTTTCTCTAGCTGGTCTGCTGGGGCCTAATAACTGCAATCAGAGTTATTGATGGAAATTTAGTGACACTTAAGACCATGGCCTTGAAGAAGGGTGCACCTCAAGACTTCTAGTTTCTATATGGAATAAAGACAATTCCATGGCATGAGACTGCAGGGTTCATTCAGCACACCAAAATGCTCTTTGGTGGAAGGTGGTTACATTATTCTAAAAACCAGGTAATGGAAGCATTGATTCCAAAGGGAATTCTTTTTTCTTGAGGTTATTGTACAATCATCAAGTCTTTGCCTAATAAGACAAGACAGCATATTATAAATGATAACTCAACTAATAAGACATGAAACACTTAGAGACCATCAAAGACAAAGGATTAAGGCAATTAGGAAGCTTTTGAAAGTAAGAATGACATTGGAATGATTAAATTTGACCTACAAAGATCTAAAGTTCACATTTAGAGCACAAGCCATCCTATTACACATGTGTAAACCTTCATAATCCTGTAGGATTTCCAGAATAAATCTTGAAATTTTACAAATGAAAGCAGAAAAATAGCTTTAAATTGTTGAAATTTTCATCCCAATTGACAGGGTAACACAATGCCTTTTATTCAAACATGATGAGTTGTTCTCAGAATTACTTTGCCTTTCAACCTCTTCTCTCTTTGCCTCTGTGTTTATGAGGCTTCATCTATTCCTTTCTACTTTGGATCTGTTTGCAAATGTTCATCTCTAGGCTTCTCCTATGAGTGTTTTTCTTTTTATATTCTATCTATAATGCTAGCTGTCTTGTTAAACTGGTCCACAATATAGAAACATAATTTCTATTTGATGTAGTTACCAAAGAACATTTTATTTTTTCCAGTCTTTATTCAGAAATCAGATAAGCATATTAAGATCCCAGAAATTCTGGTCCATGTAGGCTTTAAATCACCACAGTTACTGGGTGCACAAAGAATAGGAACAAGACAGTGTTGTCTGCTTTCACCACTTTCATGCAACATAGACTGGAAGTCCTAACCACAGTGATCAGATAAGAAGAAAACATAAAAGGCACCCAAATTGGAAAGGAGGAAGTAAAACTATCACTATTTGCAGATGACATGATACTGTACATAGAAAACCCTAAAGACTCCACCAAAAAGCTACTAGATTTAATAAATGAAGTTGGCAATGTAGCAGGATATAAAATTAACACTCAGAAATTTATGGCATTTTTATACACCAGTAATGAACTCTCAGAAAGAGAAACTAAAAAAAAAAAAAATCCTACTAACTAGTGAAACAAAAAAAGTAAGATACTTAGAAATAAACTTAACCAAGGAGGTAAAAGACCTGTACTTGGAAAACGATAAGATGTTGAAAAAAGAGATAGAGGAAGATATAAACAAGTAGAAGAATATACCATATCCATAAATTGGTAGAATCAATATCATTAAAATGTCCATATTCCCCAAAGCAATCTACAGATTCAATGCAATCCTTATTAAAATACCAACAGCATATTTCACAGACCTAGAACAAACACTCCAAAAATTTATATGGAACCAAAAAAGACTCTGAATAGTTGCAGCAATCATGAGAAAGAAGAACAAAGTTGGAGGAATCACAATACCAGATATCAAGTTATAGTACAAAGCCACTGTGCTCAAAACAGCCTGGTACTGGCACAAGAACAGGCATATAGATCAATGGAACAGAATAGAGAACCCAGAAATTGACCCAAGACTTTATGCTCAATTAATATTTGACAATGGAGACAAGAGCATGCAATGGAGTAAAGACAGTCTCTTCAATAAATGGTGTTGGGATAATTGGACAGGTACATGCAAAAAACTGAAACTAGACCACCAACTTATACCATACACAAAAACAAACTCAAAATGGATAAAAGACTCAAATGTAAGTCATGAAACCATAAAAATCCTAGAAGAAAATGTAGGCAACAAAATATCAGATATCTCACAGAGCAGAATTTTCACTGATGCATTGCTTAGGACAAGAGAAACAAAAGAAAAAATAAACAAATAGGGCTACATAAAAATAAAAAGCATTTGTACAGCTAAAGAAAACAGCATCAAAATGACATGGGAACCCACAGTATGGGAGAACATATTTGCCAATGATACATCTGATAAGGGGTTAATTTCCAAAACACCTAAAGTACTCATACAACTCAACAAAAGGAAGATAATCCAATTAAAAAATGGGCAGAAGACCTGAATAGACACTTGTCCAAAGAGGAATACAAATAGCCAAGAGACATATGAAAAAATGCTCAATATCACTAATCATCAGAGAGATGCAAATTAAAATGATAATGAGGTATAACCTTGCACCTGCCAGAATGGCTATCATCAATAAATCAACAAACAACAAATGCTGGTGAGGATGTGGAAAAAAAGGAACCCTCGTACTCTGTTGGTGGGAATGCAGATTGGTACAACCACTATGAAAAACAGTATGTAGTTTCCTCAAAAAATTAAAAATGGAATTGCCATTTGACCCAGTGATCCCACTTCTAGGAATATATCCTGAGAAGCCAGAAACACCAGTCAGAAAGAATATATGCACCCCTAGGTTCATAGCAGCAATATTTACAATAGCTAAGATCTGGAAATAGCCCAAGTGCTCATCGGTAGATGAATATATTAAAAAACTGGTACATTTACATAATGGACTATAATGCAGCTGTAAAAAAAAAAAAAGGATCTCTTACCCTTTGAAAATGGAGGGACTTGGAGAGCATTATGCTAAGCGAAATAAGCCAGTCAGAGAAAGACAAGTATCACATGATCTCTCTTACATGTGGAATCTAATGAACAAAATAAATTGCTGAACAAAAAAGATCCAGAGACCTGGAAGCATGCAATGAACTGATGCATTTCAGAGGGAAGGGGGTGGGTGCGATGACCTCAACCAATGAACTTACGCATATATGCATAGCCCATGGACAGACAATAGTGCAGGGAAGGCCTGGGGAGGAGAAGAGAGCAGGATGAAGGGTAAATGAGGGAGAAAGAGGGACATCTGTAATACTCTAAACAATAAAGATAAATTTTAAAAAATCAACAAAATCCCACTAAAGATATACCAAAAACATGAGAATGACATGAGTTGAAAATGAATAGTGAAGAATATAATATGCCAACCAAGAGAAACCTGCTGTAATAATGTTAACATTAAAGAAATATTTTCAGGAAAATATAGCAATTTATAATAAAGAGAAATGTTCCTTAATAAAAAAGAAACAATTTACTAGGAAGATGATAATCCTAAATCTATTTATATTAAGCAGCATAATTTTAATTTCACAAAATATGGGAAAAATTTCAGAATTACAAAGAGAAATTGTCAGTCATAATGGTAAACCTTAATTTACCTGTCTTAGAAACTGACAGATCAAATATAGAAAACATTACTAAAGTAAACACACTAAGTTTTGATAGACCTTGAGGACATTATGCTATGTGAAATGTCAGCCAGAGATAGACAAATACCGTATGATCTCACTTATATATGGAATCTAAAAAAAACCCCACCCAAACCAACAATCTCCTTGCTACCAAGCTCACAGATATGGGAACAGATTGGTAGTAGCCAGAGGAGGGGGTGGAAGAGTGGGCAAAATGGGTGAAGGCAGCCAAAAGGTACAAACTTCCAGTTATAAAATACTTAAGTTCTGGGGGCCTAATGTACAGCATGGTGACTATAGTTAATGATACTGTATTGTGTATTTGCAAGTTGCTAAGAGAGTAAATCTTAAAAGTTCTCACCACACACACAAAATTCTGTAATTATGCTTGGTGGTGGATATTAACTAAACTTATGGAGTCTTGCATCCAAGAAATGTCACATATGGAATATTTTACATAAACTGAAGTCTAAAGAAATGGTAAAGAATCAATTTTATGCAGACTAGGAATGTAATTTTCATAATAGAATTAAATTATTAATAAAAAGATAGTCCCAAAATATCCTAAATGTTTTTGAATTAAAGAGTTTAATTTTAGAATTAAAATGGGTACATATTAAAAGTTGTGGAGAAAAATTAATATAGAATGTTATAATCAGAGCAGTCATTACCTCTGGGGAAGGGGTAAGGATTCTGTGAAGGAGTATGAGGGGATTTTGGGAGGCTGGGACTGATTCAGTTCTTGATTTTTGTGTACTGGCCCATTAAGTGTAGTCAGTTTTTGATAAACAAATTGTACAATTTTGATTTTGTACACTTTTCCATATGCATGTTATACTTCAAGAAAAAGAGATGCAGCTAAAGCAACACTTAGAGGCAAATGTATATACTCTTAAAATGGATAAAATAGTAAATATGAAATATTGAAAATTCATGGGCTAAGCATTCAACTCAAGAAATTGGGAAAACAAGTAATTAATAATTTCTTAACCATGAAGAAATTTCCTAGAGGAAAAATACTGATATTGCAGAAAAGGTTAAAGGAGACGATAAAGTTAGGATTGGTGAGCCTGTTCACAAACCCTGATAGCAGATCCTTTTTCCATATTACATACCTAATTGTATGCAAACAGGATGTAACAAC
The DNA here is from genome assembly GCF_963455305.1 of Plecotus auritus. Taxonomy (NCBI): domain Eukaryota; kingdom Metazoa; phylum Chordata; class Mammalia; order Chiroptera; family Vespertilionidae; genus Plecotus; species Plecotus auritus. The sequence goes on from NC_137782.1 coordinate 119,991,600, forward strand.
ATAAATTGTGTAAGTCCTTTAAAAACTGGAAATGATTCTTCTAAGTCATAGCATGAGTACCACACCTGAGTAAGCAGCCAGGGAACTTCAGGCTTAGGTGGGCGTTCCTATTATAAGACAGAAAGAAAATGAGTAATAATTCACAAAGGCAGCCACAAAATATGCTTTCACCTTGTCTAAGTGAAAAATCAAGCTCTAATAGTATGTTAAAAATAACCATTTACCTAAAAGAAGTAATAAGCTATGGTGAAATAGAAAGGGTATGGGATCTATTCTACCTGTAGACCTTTGCACAGAAGTGCAGCTGATGAAATCTTTCAGGTTGACATTGCCAAAAGCAGCTGATCGGGTGAAGAATTAACATTAAATCTGTTAACGCTACTTCCAGCCTGTTCTCCAACACACACTAGTCTCTCCCAACCCCCAAGTATTCTTATGGTTAATGATTTTTTCCCCCCAGGACGATCTAGTCTCCAAATCAGATTTCCAGATGTTCTCACCTCTAGGAGGTGGGAAAAGGTGAGTAGAAGACCAATATCAATAGCAAAACAAGTGGCAATCTTATTCTAGCTTAGTTGAGTGTATGTCTAAGCGCTTCATATATCCCTAGAAATTTCTGGGAAAAGTACTATGCCATCTGGTGGTAGTTCATGAAGCACTTTCATGTGAGTAAACAGTTTAAAAAGATATAGAAACAGCTGTGATTGTAGACTGAAACTAGTTTTTTTGAAAATTTCATGAATATTTGCCTGAAGTTCTATACTACACTTTAAAACAGCTTTATTGAGACACAATTCACACACCATTGCCCTTCACCCATCTAGAGCATTCAATCTAATGTATTTTAGTAAATTCACAGATATGTGCAACCATGACCACAGTGAATTTTAGAACATTTTGCCTCTTCAACACCCCCATGTACCCTTAGCTATTACCCTCCTATCTACCCACAAACGACTACTACACTGCTCTCTGTCTCTGTAGATTTGTTTATTCTGAACACTTCATATAAATCAAATTTTATAATATCTGGTATTTTGTGACTGACTTCTTTCACTGAGCTTAATGTTTTCAAGGTTTATTCATGCTTCCATTAAATAATATTCCATTGTCTGGGTATAGCAGACTTCATTTATCCACTCATCAGCTGATGGACATTTGGGTTGTTTCTACCTTGTGGCTATTATGAATAATGCTGCTATGAATGTTCATGCCCAAGTTTTTCTATGGACATATGTTTTCTCTTTGGTGTATACCTATAAGTGGAATTGCTGCATCTTATGGTACTTCGATGTTTAATTATTTGAGGATTTGCCAGGTTCATTTCCAAAGAAGCTGCACCTTTTTTGCTCTCACCAACAGTTTATGAGGGATCTAATTTCTCCACATCCTCACCAACACTTTTTATTACCTGTCTTTTTTATTATTATTATTAAAGCCATTCTACTGGGTGTGAAGTGGTATCTCACAAATGCGGTTTTGATTTGCATTTCCCTGATGAGTAATAATGTCAAGCATCTTTTCATGTGCTTAGTATCTTCCTTGGAGAACTATCTCCTCAGGTCCTTTATTTTTAAGTTAGATCATTTGTCTTTTTTATTATGGAGTTATAAGAGTTATTTATATATTCTAGATAGAAATCCTTTATCAAATATTATTTGCAAATATTTTCTCCCATTCTGTGGGTTGTCTTTTCATTTTCTTCAGAGTGTCCTTTGAAGCAAAAATATATTTATTTATTTTTATTTTGTATTTTTTGTTAATCCTCACCCAATTTTTTCCATTGATTCTTAGAAAGTGGAAGGGAGGGGGGAGGGGAAGAGAGAGAGAGAGTGAAAGAGAGAGACCTCGATGTGAGAGACACATCAATTGTTTGCCTCCCACATGCACCCCTACCAGGGTTGGGGATTAAACCTGCAACCCAGGTCTATGTGCTCTTGACCGGGAATTGAACCTGTGATCCTTCAGTGCTTCGGCCGATGCTCCAACCACTGAGAACACCGGCCAGGGCAAAAACATGTTTCTTTTTGATGAAGTCCAATTTATTTTGTTGCTCATGCTTTTGGCATCACATCTAAGGATCCATTGTGAAATATGTGGTCCTGAGGCTGGTGTTCTCAGTGGTTAGGGCATCAGCCTGTGCACCAAGGGTCACAGGTTCAATTTCCAGTCAAGGGCACGTACCTGGGTTGCAGGTTTGATCCCTAGCCTCAGTTGGGGTGCATGGCGGAAACAACCAATCAATGTGTCTCTCTCATATGGATGTTTCTCTCTCTCTCTCTCTCTCTCTCTCTTCGCCTCCCTCTTTCCCTCCACTCTCTCTAAAAATCAATGGAAAAAATATCCTCAGGTGAGGATTAACCAAAATAAATAAATAAATAAATAAATAAATAAATTAAATAAATAAAGAAAGAAATCTGTGTTCATGAAAATTTACTCCTATGTTTTCTATTAAGAATTTTAGGTCTTATATTTATATCTTTGGTCCATTTTAAGTTAAATATGGTGTGATGTAAGGTTTGCATGTGACTATCCAGTCGCCCCAGCACTATTTGTTGAGAAGACCTCTTTTCCCAATAAATTGTCTTGGCCTCCTTGTCAAAAATCGCTTGACCACAATCATATGGATTTATTTCTGGATTTTCAAATTTGATTCCATTTATCTGTATACCTATCTTTATGCTAGACATACTGTCTTGATTACTGCTGCTTTGTAGTAAGCTTCGGGATTAGGATCCTTTTCAATTCCACAGAATTTTAGAATGAGCTTGTCAATTTCTACAAAGAAGTCAGCTGGGGTTCTGATAGGGACTCTATTGAATTTGTACATCAATTTGGGGATATTGCCATCCTAACTATATTAAGTATCCAATCCATGAACATGGGATGTTTCTCCATTTATTTAGGCCCTCTAATGTCTTTCAACATGTTTTATAGTTTTCAGAGTATATTTTTGAACTTCCTTGGTTAAATTTATTTCTAAGTATTTTATTCTTTCTGATGCCACTGTAAGTAGAATTGTTTTCTTAATTTCACTTTTATTCTTTTTCATTGCAAGTGTACAGAAGAAATATGAATTAATTTCGTATATTGATTCTGAACCTGCCATCTTGCTGAACTTGTTTATTAATTCTAATAATTTTTTTAGTAGGTTCTTTAGTGTTTTCTGTACACAAAATCATGTCATTTGCAAATGGAGATAGTTTTATTTCTTTTCCAGTCTGGATGTTTTTATTTCATTTTCTTGCCAATTGACCTGAGAAGAATCTCCGTACAATGTCAAAAAGAAGCGATTAGAGTAGACATCCTGTCTTGTTTCTGATCTTAGGGGGAAAGCATCCAGGCTTTCATCATGAAGTGTCATGTTAGCTGTGGGTTTTTGTACACACCCTTTATCTAGTTGAGGAAGTTCTCTTTTATTTCTAGTTTGTTGAGTGTTTTTATGATGAAAGGTTGTTGGGTTTTGCCAAATGCTTTTTCTGTGTCTACTAAGATGATCATGGGGTTTTACTTTTTTATTCTATTTTTTAAAATTACATTTTTATTGATTTTAGAGAGGAAGGGAGAAGGAAAGAGAGATAGAAACATCAATGATGAGAATCATTGATCAGCTGCCTCCTGCATGCCCCTTACTGGGGATCGAGCCTGCAACCCGGGCATATGCCCTTGACTGGAATCGAACCCAAGACCCTTCAGTTTGCAGGTTGATGCTCTATCCACTGAGCCAAACCAGCTAGGGCTCCTTTTTTTTTATTCTATTGACTTATTGATCTATTGATATGGAGCACTTATAATAAAAATGGAAAATACAAGTATTAAGATACTAGTAACTAAAGTAACTTAGATAAAAGATCCCCAAACACATTTCTAAAGCAAAATCAGTCAAGAATCATTAATATTTCCCGGTGATGGAGGAAAAGATAGGTAAATTTAAAGAAACCCACAACATTTGAGAAGTTTCTGAAGGTGATTTCTGGATAACTTAAAGTTTTGACTTTGATGGCATTTAAAATATTTTAAATTTCTTTTTGAAATATGTTGCTCATGAGAAGTAACAGGTGGTACTGGAATGGACATGGGCTTTGGGAATTTAGACACAGGTTTGAATCAGACCCCTTCATGCACCAGTTATATGGTTTTGGAAAGTTCTTGAAAAGCCTTGGGACGACTATAAACAAGGCTAACAGGAGTGCTGTGAGGACAGAGGGCCTGGCTGAATGAGCAACTAACAGGCAGCTGTAGATGAAACACTGGTACATGTAGTAGGGTAACAGGGCAAGCTCTACAGACTGCGAGGCTCCAAATCCTGGTTCCAAACCCCTATTAAGTATAGGTATGTGATCTTGACAAGTAATTTAACTTCTCTGTGCCTAATTATCTTACCTGCAGACTAGAGATAAAGTTAGGAACTCACATAAGAGGAATATTGAGAGTGATAAGTGAGTTGATCTACTTCCACGGCTAGCCCTTGGCAAGTATTAACTGTGATTATGAAGTTAAGATAGCATTGATAGAACACCTATCCATGCAAGATGGGTGGGGGTTGGGGAAGCAGGATCACCTGGTGGAAAGGTCTCGCCTGGGCTTGTCCTGGGAGCATAGGGCACTGGGAGTCAAATAAAAGCATCAAGTCCAACTTCCCAGGGATATACTCAGGCTCAATGCTGGCAAACAGGGGCTGTTATCATGTCTGCAGGGGCCAAGGGCAGGGCTCAATAGTGGCAGAACAGAGCCAAGAGTTTAGCATGGGGCTGGATGGAATTGCAGGCAGGAGTTGGGGAGAGGATGGCTTAATTCAGGGGCCACCAGGTGTGTAGTATGTGGATGAGTCAGTCCATCTTAAGTGGCTGGAGCAAGTTAGATAAAAGGATGAACATGAAGAAGGAAACTGTAGCAGAACTCGTATTACAGAAGGTAATGACCAAGTTCTATTACTCCCATACTTTATAATGAAAGGTGCATCCAGGAGGAAATAGAAGGTCATGATTTCATCAACAGTATCATCAAATCTATGAATTTCAGCTTTTATTAAATTTTAACTCTTCATATTTGTAAAATGGTCCACTTTTTAAAAAATACATTTTTATTGATTTCAGAAAGGAAGGGAGAGGGTGAGAGAGATAGAAATATCAATGATGAGAGAGAATCATTGATAGGCTGCCTCCTGCAGGCCTCACACTGGGGATCAAGCCCGAAACCCAGGCATGTGCCCTGACTAGGAATTAAACCATAACCTCCTGGCTCATAGGTTGGCACTCAACCACTGAGCCATGCCGGCTGGGCTAAGATAGTTAAAAACATTCACATCTTCTAGCTCCCTGGTTACTCCCAGCATCCCTTTTGTGTAGGGGAGGCCATTGCTGCTTACGGAGGATAACTGTCACATCACCCAGAGACAGAGCTAAGCTACAGCCTGGGCCTCTGGACCCCCAGAGGCCCCACCCTGGGCCACATGGCCAAATGGATTCCCTTGGTAGGTGCTTGTGGGCTCTAGATAGAGTAACATTTACAACCTGAACTTGAAACAGGTACCTTTTCTAATCCTGAAGAACCTCGGAGAAAGAAATTCCATTCGGCATCAGTTAAGCTTCCTTGCTGACGCATGATCTCAACACAGAGCATGAAGCTGTAGATGAGTTTATGTTGTTCAAAGAGTCCTCTCGAAACATTGGCATATGCAGTCAGGAGGGTTTGCTCTAGGAGTATTTCCATGCGCTGCTGTAGATCATCTGTCTTCTCAGAAGTTTCAATTGTTGTATTGAACAACTGTGGGAGAGAGGGCTCGGTCAATGTCCATGATTTCATTCCATTTTTGTGGAGGAAAATCACATCTCTGCTCCTCGCCTCCCTTTCCTCATATTCAGTGAACAAAAGCAGCACAGGGCATGGGTACTGTGCTATGGAAAAGTCCAGAATTCATCCCACATTGGCACGTGATACTTATTTTTTGCATTCCCCCTTCTCTCCCCATTCTTCAGAAACGGGCCAATGCCAAACTCCGGACAACATCCCAAAGGCATCATCTCGATGAGAGACAGAAAACACAGAGAAATGCAGGGGAGCCGGCAGAACCAGGGTTCCCATGACCTCAAGTCAGATTTGATAACCCCCTTGGGGTGAGCGATGCCAGGGCCAGGTGCTGTCACGTGCCCCTCTTGGCCCTGCCCCAAGACAATTCTCAGGGTGTGGAAAGAGTGTGCTAGCATTTTCTTTGACGTTTAAGAGGACCCAGTTTTAAAGGAGACTTCCTTCCTACCTATTTCCTACTTGGAGGTGCCCCACATTACAAGAACACGGGGAGGGCAGCAGAGATGGCGGCATGGAGGGCGTAGGCATGAGAGGGCCATTTCCTGGAACCTATGAGTAGCATGTGAGGAAGAGCTAAGCATTCCCGAGGGCCCCACATTGCGTAAGGAAGCTTGAACAGAGCCTGAATCTGCAGGTGGGCTGGGCTGGAAGTCACGGGGGAGAGGGACATTGCAGCAGAGACTGAGAGAGTCTCATGAAGGAATGGAAGGGTGTGTGGGTTCAGTCTCAAAAGATCCACAGCACAAGGGACAACGGTGTGAAGTGATCGGCTTTGGCCTGGGGTGGCAGGCTTCTCTCGCCTGCTGGAGTCTGACTGCAGCCTCACCCATCCCCGTTTTCCCCTAGGTGCCAGGGCCCGCGGAATGCTTCGTCAGTGTTTCATGAATAAAGAGTCTGTTCCCATCCCTCCATAAACACACCGTTGTGGTCTTCAAACAATTTTTTATGACCCTAGGCCAAGCCTGGTATTTTCCTCTAGACATCCTGTTTTAACTCATAATGGGTAGAGCAAATGTGTTGAATACAAGATGGACACAAATTGCTACTCCTCCCATTGAGGAATGGATCTAGTGGAGTCTAAATCCCATCCTCTTGAATCTGGGCTGGCCTGGACTCAACTGACCAAGGGCGGGCAGCAGAAGCGATGAGGCATGACATCCAGGCTGGGCCAGAAGGAATCTCAAAGCTTTCGCCTTGGTTCTTAGGACGTTTGCTTTGGGGGAGGTGCCCCCTCAGAACCCAGTGGCTGTGTTGTGAGAAGCCCAAGCCACATGGCGAGGCCAATGCAGGCCACTGCCGACAGCCCAGCCACGAGAGTGAGCCCATGTGTACGACCGGCCTACTCGAGCCTCCAGACGACGGCAGCCCCAGAAACAGGGTTCACTGGAGAAGGTGGCATCCAAGCTGGGAGGGCGGGAGTTCTGAACGGAGGGAGTGCGATCAACAGAAAGCGCCCTGTGAATCTGGGGAACGTGAATGACCAACTTGGCTGCTGCTGCGGAGTGCGGGGAAGTGTGGCTCAAAAGGTAGAACCGGCACAGGTTGGATTTGGCGTCGGAGTGCGAACGGTGTTTGATGGGAAGTATCTGTGGAAGTCCATTTCGGACCGCAGGGATGTGGAGAGTGTTTTGGAACCACTGGGCAGAGGCTGGCCTGGCTTCCAGTGTGAGAGCCAGCCCTGCCTAAAGAAATGAGGGCCGGTGACAGGAAGCAGAGGTGTGCTGCAGGGACACACGGAGTAGCTACAGCTCTCCACCGTTTCCTACTGCGCGTGGCATACATGCAGAGGCCTTTATCTGTTGAGGTGTGTTATGGGTATGAGCACAGGTGATTAGAGAAGCGAAAGTAAGCTCAATTGCTCTGTATAGAGAAGGCAACAATGTAGACGAGAGCGGGTGGGAGCTAGTAGATGGTGCGCTGAGGAAGAGGCCACTGGCAGCTGAGAGGAACTCCGGAGGTGACCAGAGGGACCACTGGGGGTGCTTGCCAAGTTTTTCTGTGTAGTGAGTGATGCAAACTCTCTCTCCATGGAATTCGTCAGGTGAATTGACATCGCTTGCCAAAGATTTGTGACACTGAATTTGCTTTTGGGAGATCTGGAATGAGGCCTGAAAATAATCCTGTTTACAAGACATCAGATAAAAGTGAACTGTGAATATGAGATCAAGTAGGGGGACCACACATAAAACAAGGGAGTCTTACAGCGGTACGGTGAAAGTGGGAAAGGGACAAAGGAAAGCTCTTCTAAATGAAGCCAGGGGAAGGAGAGTCAGTCGTATAAAAGTCCTGGGAAAAAGACACAGACCAATTAATTCACTTAAGTGCTGGTGGGGACTTGAGATATGACATGAAAAACCTCTAACAGTGGAGAGGAAGCTGGTTTACTGCAGAGAAAGTATAAAGAAATAGCATGGAGCTGGGACTCTTAGAAGGGAAAAAGCCCTGTCCGGTCTGGCTCAGTGGAAAGAGCATCAGTCCACGGACTAAAGGGTTCTGGGGTTCGACTCTGGTCAAGGGCACGTACCTTGGTTGCAGGCTTGCTTCTGGGCCCCTGTTGGGGGGTATACAGGAGGCAACCAATTGATGTGTCTCTCTCCCATCATTGTTTCTCTCTCTGTGTCTCACCCTCCCTTCCACTCTCTCTAAAAATCAATGGAAAAGTATTCTCAGGTGAGGATTAACAAAAAACAAAACAAAACACACAAAAACCCCCACAAACGAACAACAACAACAAAAAAAAGCGAGAGAGAGAGAGAGAGAGAGAGAGAGAGAGAGAGAGAGAGAACAAAGGCAGGCAAAAAGGAAAACAAGCAAGCTACTGAGTTGAGGAAGCCAAGAGGAAGCTTTCTTTTCTTCCTCCTCAGACTGTTCTGAGCACACTGGGGACTCGAGTCTTTAGGAGACACGGCAGGTGGCCTCTGACCCCAAAGTCCTGGAGGACTTTACCCCATAACTGGATTCCTGATTGTCTGAGGCAAGAAGAAACTCAACAGGGTTTCAAGGAAGACCCCTTTCACTAACAGCAGCGCCACACTCACCTGTTTGAAATATTTTAAGGAATACTGATACATAGGGTCTATTTCTGAGAGGCTCGCAATCACAAAGTACATGACGGAGCCTTGAGTGGCGACGGGCCGATACTTCTCTCGAGCAACGTTTATCATCACTTCAGTGGACTCTGCTTCCTTCAGCCTGCTTTTAATGGCCCCAGAAGTGATCTGAATGAACATAGGAAAACACGTTCTTAAGAGTCTGTTTTTGTAAAAAAAAGAAAGGTGGGATTTGGGGAATATACCGAGTTATGTGTAGGAAAGAAATAAGGGTACGATGAATTGGTGATTATAATAAGGGGGTCCCCAGATAGAATGACTGAGTCTGAGGACTCATCGGCCTCCTGCTGACTGAGCTGACGCCCTTTCCTCCCAGAGTTAGGAATGGGCCAATGGGAACAGGCAACACAAATAGCCCCGAGAAAACTGGAGCAGTACCTCGCTGAGACAAATTGGAATTTTCTCCTGAAACAGGAGCACTAACACAGTACTCCCAGGTGCTCCTGAAATGACCCAGGTTCACATCATGAAAGGGAAAGGGACACCCATATCTTTTGGCCCAAAAGAGGCGAGCAGAGATGGGCTGGAAGGAAGTGATACTGGCACCACATCCCACCCCAGAACATCAGGAAGACTAATATTTCCCCCAGTCTTTCCCTAGCATTCCCAGAACGGGCGTCAGGCAATCTGGGGATGGAAGCTGCTGCCTGTGAAGGGTTATAAGCCCACATAAGTTGGAGCCATTTGCAACGTCTTAGTTTTCTGTGTTTTGGGTCGTGGCCCTGGGGAACCTTTCAGCACATGGGCTTTCCATGAGTCCCTTCTCTGTCTCCCTCAGTCTCTCTGTGTTGCTGGCTGGCCCCGTCCTCCTCCCGGCCCCTTCACTTTTTTTCCAGCTGTGGATGTCCCTGGGTGGGGAGATCCTTTATCCTAGAAAGTCAAAGGGTCCATGAGCAATCCCTCTGCTGCTCAGTATTTGCTATACTAAAGGGAGAGCTACGGGGACCTCAGGCTTCTGCCTAGACCAGGGGTGGGCAAACTTTTTGACTCGAGGGCCACAATGTGTTCTTAAACTGGACCGGAGGGCCAGAACAAAAGCATGGGTGGAGTGTTTGTGTGAACTAATATAAATTCAAAGTAAAGGAGCAGAGGGGAGAGCAAGAGAACCCTCTGCTCTTTCGGCTCCGCGGGCCGGATAGAACAGCCGAACGGGCCGGATCCGGCCCGCGGGCCGTAGTTTGCCCATGGCTGGCCTAGACCCTCACTACTGGATGGAAATATAATGTGAACCACATATGTAATTCTAGCTTTTCTAAGTTTATTATGCGAGTAAAATGATCTTTAACATGACATTTTATTTAACTCACTACAATCCAATATATGCTGACTATAAAGACATAATTCACATAAAAATTATTGAGATTTTGTTTACAGTTTTAAATTAAGTCTTTGAAATTTGGTGTGTATTTAACACTAACAACACACCTTAGTGCAGACTAGCCACATTCAAGTGCTCAATAGCCACAGGTGCTAGGGTCTAAGTCTAGCCTATCCACCCAAGGCCACCAGGAAAGGGAGTTATATCCAGGAATCAAAAGCTCAAACTCTCCCTCTATTGCCCCCTTTCAGAACCTGAGGGGGCAAGGAGGAATGGAAGTGGAAATATCAATATGGTTTTGGGGCCTGTAAAGCAGACATGAAGAGTGGCAATGATTCAGCAGACCCAGGGAAAGGGGAGAGCCCAGAACTCACCAATTTCTAAAACAGAACCCCTCCTCCCCCCGCAAAGGCTCAGCAGCACTGGATGTGGGAAGGGCCTAGAATTAGAAGTGGCTGAGAAACTCCCAGGTCACCTCCCTACACCACGCAGCAGCCGGGGGATTGGTCCTGCCCCATCCTCGCTGAAAAACAGAGGTTTCAACCCTGAGGAAATTAAAAGAGGGGATTTTTTTTTTTTTTTTTTTTTTTTTTTTTTATGGAAGGAAACCAGGCACTGTTATGGTTGAGAGACCATACTGAGAACAGAGGGATTAGGTGAATGTACAGATGCTGAGTGCTAAGATCTGAGCTCTTCTCTTCTCAGCCTTCCAAAATACCTGCAGCCAGACCTTCACTGAGTGTTTAACTACCATCAGGGGGGAGATGGGAAGGGCATGTGTGTGTGTGTGAGAGCGAGAGAGAGAGATAACAGTTAATGTATAAAAGAAAAAACTCAAGAAGTAGCAATATGAATCTATTATTTAGAGAAAGGATAGTAAAACTCAAGTAACCCAAACAAAAAAGATGAAAGCAGTTGTCTATGAAGGGAGTCATAGGTGTGTGTGTGTGGCGGGAGGAGCGGGGGGAGGGAGAGAGGGGCGGGCACAGAGAAGGTAGGAAATGCTATTTTTTTCGTAACAAACCTTGTAGAAATAATTTGTTCTTTAAACAATTTGCATGTACATAAAACTTTGATAAGAAAAATAAATGGATTAACAACCAACTTCCAGAAATGAAAAACCCAAGGCAGGATGAATGAAAAGAGGATAAAGAGATGGATGAACAGCCCTAGCTGGTTGGCTCATTGGATAGAACACTGGTCCATGGACTGAAGGGTCACGGGTTCGATTCAGGTCAAGGGTATAGAACTCGGATGCAGACTTGATCCTGGGCCCTAGTAGGGGCGTGTGCTGGAAGCAACCAATCCAATTGATGTGTCTCTCTCACAGCAATGTTTCTCTTCCTCTGTCTTTCCCCCTCCCCTCCACTCTTTCTAAAAATCAATAGAAAAATGTCCTCAGCTGACGATTAACAAAAAACAAAACAAAACACACACACATACAACCCCCCCCCCGACACACAAGAGATTGATGAACAAACAAGCAAAGAAAAGTAAGCAATGGAAGACCCACAATTTTATGTTTATTATTGTTTCAATACTGAGATAGATCCCAAGAGACTGTAGGATATAAAGCATAAACCATTCCCCCATCAAAGTATTTTTTAGTACATTATTTTATGCTTCTCATGAATGGTTAATAATAATTTTATAGTTTGTATTCCCAGCATACTTTTAAAATTATGATTTGAATCTGAGAAATAATTCAGTGCAAGATATACATGTAATGTAAAACTTCCTCTTACTATTAATACATTTTTCCTGAGTGCCATATATACATCCAAGGCACTATGCTTAGCCCTTGGAGAAAGAATATCAAGATGAACTATTTAGATTCTTATTACATAGAAATGAACCACCAAACAAAAGAGATAAGCCATGTAATAGATACCTATGACATAAGGTAAACAGGGACAAGTACTATAATAGAGGCTTGGATAAGATGCTGTAGGTGTTCCAGGAAGGAAGAGATTAATTCCATCTGGGAGTATTGGGAGACTTCCCGGAGGGCTGACATTAATATGAATATATAATTGTGTTATTCCTTTCAACTTACATTTTGTTCCAGTTCTTTACATTACGTTTTATTTTTAAAAAATGCAGACAAGAGGGGCCATTGTCTATAATTTATCTTCTCTTCCTTTGGTTTGTGCCAGACAAGTCTACTCATAAGTGAGCCCTGGAAGCCAGGTGTGTGTGCCATTCTTGCCGTAAAAGGCTTTGCAGGAACTCTCAAAGGCTGTAGCTAAAACTTCTGGAGTCATACACTTTTTATAAATACTAAAAAGATCTTACTTGCCTTTGAATCCTGGAGTGTCTCAATAAGTTCCTCATTGTCCAGAATATTACCTTCAGACGTAAAAAGCATTTTCAAGATTTTATCTTCAATCGTTTTTAGCTGGTTTTTATCAGTGTTGATCCTCACAATGAGCTTGATTCTTTGTTCTTCCAACTCGGGTTTCTCAAGTCGCACCACGTCACTAGAACCAAAGTTTGAATACTATATTATAGCTTTGTCAGTGCTCTAAAGTTGCCTCTCTCTCTCTCTCTCTCTCTCTCTCTATATATATATATATATATATATATATATATATATACACTAATAAAAGAGAAACATGCAAATTAACCATCACTCTGCCACGCCAAGTCAAGCCCACCAGCCAATCAGGAGCAAGTATGCAAATTAACCCAACCAAGATGGCGGCCAGCTAAGGAGTTGGAACAAGCAGGAGGCTTGGGTTGCCCCCAGTGATGGAGGAAGCCAAGCTTCCTGGCTGGCCCTGGCCTCCACTCAAGGCTACAAAGTTTCAATTATAGAAGATAAATAAGTCCTAGATACTTGCTTCCACCTGGCCCTGGCCTCCGCTAAAGGAGGCGCTGAAGAAAAAAAAAAGGAGGGGCTGGGACCTTGGGTCGCCAGGGGCTGATCAGGCCAGGATGGGACAGCAGCGGCTGTTGGGAGTAAGCAGACCAGCAAGTGGGCCAGTTTGGGGTGAGCAGGCTGTCAGTGGGGGTCAGTTGGAGGTGATCAGGACAGTGGGGGGTGGGCAGTTTGGAGTGAGCAGGCCAGCAGGGGGGCAGTTGGGGGCGAGCAGGCCAGCAGGCAGGGTGATTAGGGGCAATCAGGCAGGTAGGCAGGCAGGTGAGCAGCTGGAGTCAGCAGTCCTGGATTGTGAGAGTGATGTCTGACTGCTAGTTTAGGCCCGATCCCTGTAAACGGGCAGTAGGACATCCTTCCAGGGGTCCCAGATTGGAGAGGTTGCAGGCCGGGCTGAGGAACACCCACCCCTGCCCCCATGCACGAATTTCATGCACCGGGCCACTATTATATATATAATTTGCTACTGGCTAATGCTACTAGCCAAGTCCTAATGCACAAGGCCCCTCTTTTGTTGGGTTTACATAGTGGCTATTCAGTGAATTACATATTAGTTCTGTTTCTTTATATTGTATTTCAAAGCCTACACTACCACAGTTTTTGCTCATCTTCTCTTAGAGAAACTTGCTCAATCCTGATTTCTCTAATCATTCAATTTCTGTCTGATGCTTGTTTGTGCCAGGTGAAAATGGTGTGTGGAACATTATTTTATCCCATCACCTCCCAGAAATGATTCTTGATTGCATCTAATAACAGGACCTTACCATTAGCCTCCCACTCCACCCCACCCCTTTGCCCCTTCCTGTCCAAACGTGAACTTATCTCTTCCTTTATTTGTCCTCTCATGATTTTCTCCCAGCACTGTTTGCAGGAGCTGTTATTAAGCATCACTGTGTGAGGCACCCTGCTAAGAGTTTTATGTGGATTCTCTCTTTTAATCCTTTGAATACTCCTGTGAGGTGGGCACAGTGGTTATCACCCTAGCTTGCAGATGAGCATACAGACCCTATGGGTCATTTCCTGGGGCCATGTGGCTTTGAGAGGTAGAGATAGGCTCCTACCTGGGTCAGCTGGCTCCAGGGCACATGCTATTACCCGCTCTGAAGAACTGCCTCACACAATAACTCCTTGTTTATTTGTTATGCACATGCTGAATTCAGAAACTTAAAAAATTATTACATGAAGACCATAAGAAATCATCACTGCAAATCCACTTGTTTATAGAATTTTTTTTAGAAGAGTATAAAGTGCAGCCTGGAGATTCAACAATCCAGGACTGAGCCTCAACATTCCCCTGTTCTTGTTGGCACTTCTGCCTCTCAGCCCAGGCAGTCTCACATGCAACAGCTCAGCGACACAGCTCAGCTCAGTTCCTCATGGGATGAGCTGGTGTGCAAAATGTTCAGCCGTGTCCTTAGAACATGGCCATGAACTGTGGTGAGATACCCTTTGTGTGGAAAGGTGTGAGCCTAGCAGAATTAAAGCAAGTTAGCAGTTGGCAGAATAGATTCCTAAAATAAATGAGGAAAATGAGACTTAGACTCATTAGTGATACCGGGAGAATATCAGAATAATCTTGACTGGAATATAAAGGATCATATTTATTTTGAATATGGGTCTAAATTATATTTTCCTTTGAAGTTAATCAATATACACACACAGTTAGTTTTTAACTAACATCAATGTTGTTATTTTAATAAATATTTAAAATATTTTGCCTTCTAAACTTCTTGGCTAATTCCAATGGTTAATATAAATAATCCATAATCTCATTTTTGGGGAATGGAGATTTAATCACATACAAAGTATACCAAGGGAGGGTATTTTTTTTTGAGGTAGACAAATGTAGGTAAAAATAAATGCACTAAGAAAATAATTAGATTAAGTGAGACAGGAGAAATACATTTGAGAGCAGTAGTGCTTTTTCAGTGTGGAGTAATGAGTCTCTAGAAACCATAGGACAACTGACTTCATTTAGTTGCCCAAGATCGGAATCCTAGTGAAGGGGAAGAGCCAGGTTGGGCTGCAGGCCTGGCCCAAACCATGGCCAAGAATGAAGAGAATATCCCTGATCACCTAAGGAGACTGGACAAGATCAGCAGCTGCAAAAAGTGATGAAAGAGTCCCGGCTAGTGTGGCTCAGTGGTTGAACGTTGACCTGTGAACCAGGAGGTCATGGTTCGATTCCTGGTCGGGGCACAAGCCCAGGTTGCGGGCTCAATCCCTGGTGTGGGGTGTGCAGGAGGCAGCCGATCAATGATTCTCTCTGATCATTGATGTTTCCATCTCTCTCACCCTCTCCCTTCCTCTTTCAAATCAATTAAAAAAAAAGTGATGAAAGAACTTGGCCATTTACTGTTATCTTTGTGGTTGAGGGCTTATGAGTGATGTTTTCTTTTAATACATTAAAATTTTTCTTTGTTCAAAATTTCTAAAGAAAATATTAGGACCACCCCCCCCCCTTTATTTATTACCTTAACAACTGGTCCTCCAGACCTGACCTGGTCACAGTGAAATTGATGATGGTAACTTTAATGCACACCTAGAAAAGGAGCATAGAGTCCATTCAAATGCTTAAGTTCATACTGAGCAAATGAGAAGTGCACTCTTTATTAGAACATGGCTCGCTATTACCCAGCTGAACATACTCATCCACACGCACACACACCAAACATTCTGTCTTATAAAATCTTAATATTCTCCCTGCCAGTCTGAGTGACAGTCTAGTTCCTCAAATGCCACAGTTATAGGTGAACCAGCAAAGGGTTAAAAAGAAGCAGGGTTATAGAATCAATTGCTCGGGGTCAGATTCCAGGTGCACTTTTAGCACATGTATGATGCTGGACAAGCCATTCACTCACGCTGAGCTTTCAGTTCCTGATATTTGAAAATTGGGATGATAACAACTCATGAGGTATATGTGGGGACCAACTGAGGTAGTAAAATCCCTTAGTTATAGTAACTTGCGCATAGTTTGTCCTAAAGAGAAGGTATTATTGATAATAAATCAAGCTTTACATATTTTGTCTCATCATAATATTTTAATGAAAAATTGCTATAATATTCTGACATTATTTAAGCAAGTCAACAGGTGTTAACTTATTTAAATAATGTCATCAGAATATTATAGCAATAAATATAATAAGAGTAGGTGTTTGCATGTAATGTATTTTATATGTTATTCTTATTTAATCTGCATAACAAATCCCTGAGGTAGGCTTTCTCTCTACCTTATAGTGGATTGACCTGAATACCCAAGAAATAGACTAATTCACCCACAGTCACAGAGCTGGGGTTGGGTAAGGTATGCGATGCTCCCTCTCAAAAGTTAAATAAGTGAGAAATCAAAGGTTGTAAGTTGATCACTTTTCTAAATTCTAAAATGGCTCTTCAGACATGCACTCTGGCAGAGGTTGACACAGAAAACCTTGACCTCAGTTTTAAATGGCATTTTTCTTATCTTATTCAAGAAGTGTGTCAGTTTTATTCAACCTGAACACATCTATGAAGTCAGTAACTGAAATGAATATGACGCCATTTAAAAGGGTACATTTAAAGATATTTTAAAAATTGTGTGTGTCCCGGCCAGTGTGGCTCAGTGGCTAAGCATCGACCTATGAACCAGGAGGTCATGGTTCGATTCCTGGTCAGGACACATGCCAGGGTTGCAGGCTCAATCCCCTGGGGGCGGGGGGGAGGGGTTGGGGGAAGGGGCCTGCAGAAGGCAGCCGATCAATGAGTCTCTCTCATCATTGATGTTTTTTTCTCTCTCTCCCTTCCTCTCTGAAATCAATAAAAATACTTTAAAAAATTGTGTGTGTGTGTGTGTGTGTGTATGTGTGTGTGTGTGTGTTGAGTAGTAAAGTCCCTTCCCTAACTGTCCCAGCCCCATTAGAGAAGCAGAGACCTGCTGGGCTGGAAGGCCCTGCTGAGTGTGCAGCTGTGCCTGGAGCTCTGGCAGCACAGAGAGTTGGGAGGTGGTGGAAGGGGTAAGGTCGGGGCGTGGAGAGCTAGCTCCTCAGAGCCTCTTCTGGGAAGGAAGAGAGGAGTCCCGCTGTCTTTATTGCTGTTGCTACTGCTGTGGGCTCTGCAGCACAAGAGTAGAGGTTCTGGATCCTACTGTGGCGCAGGGACATGTATATGGAAGAGGGGTTCACACAGCTGCCTCAACTAGTCTAAGAGCATGAGGAAGGGGACAAGATGACTCCTCCCCCAGGACTCCAAGTACAGACACTGGGCATTTGAATCATGATTCTCTGATGTTGCCGGTCAGCAGAGTTTTCCTTGTTTGGGGCTGTATGCCATGGGTATCTGCACACTTAACCATGGACAGCGCCCCTTCCATAAACTCTCAACTAAACTCTGAGTCAGGTATCAGCCACAAGAGGGCACAGATGGCCTTGTGCCAAAGGAGGGAGAGGAATGATTAGAGGGGGTGGTGCCCTGTGATGTGAGAGGGCTGAAGAGGTGCGCAGGGGAGTGAGGTGGGCAGTGGTCTGGGGTCCGAGTGGGGAGGATTGGAGTCCCACCTATAAGGCCAGTAGAAGGGTGACTGGACTCAGAATCAGGACTCAGAAGAGAAGCAAGATGGAGGGTGGTGGAAGGAAGTGGGGGGACGGGGCTTGGAGAGGGGACAGGGACCGGGGGAAGACTTGGTCCCTTCAGGTGGGAATCCACCACACGTTAGAGACCTGTCACACCATATTAATCCATTCAGGCTGGGAATTCCAGACCCACAGCTCATACCTCAGGCAGGTAGTGGGGATTTGGCAATTTGGTTGTCATATAGAACCTAAAGTTTTTGTCATAGTCAATATCCGAGTCTCCAAGGTGAATGAGCAGTCGTCCACCACTTATGAAGGTCTGTTTCAAAAGAATGGGTTCTAGAGCTGGATCCAAGGTTTCTTTAAGCTTAAAAATTAAAACAAAAATACAGAAAAAGTTAAATGAAACATTAGTTAATGGGTGACATCAGTCTTCACTGAGAGTTGGCGAGGTTTCCTGCTTCAACACTGGACCTGGCGCTCGTCCCTCATCCCAGCCAGCTGCTCACATACAGCCCTCTGCCCCCTCCTTATATGCCCTTGGACGCCCCAAGGCCCCCCCACACTCCAGTGCTGCGCAGCCTGAACTACCACCAGGACTCCTAGGCTGCCATCAACCGCCACATCAACCTGGAGCTCACAGCTTCCTAGTCTTACTACTTTGACCGCCGTGATGTGGCTTTGGAGAACTTTGCCAAATCTTTTTTTCACCAATCTCATGAAGAGAGGGAGCATGCTGAGAAACCGGTGAAGCTGCAGAACCAACCAGGCAGCCGAATCTTCCTTCAGGATATCAAGAAACCAGACCTGACGACTGGGAAAGGGGGCTGAGTGTGCGTTACACTTGGGAAAAAAAGTGTGGATCGGTCACTACTGGACTTGCACAATCTGGCCAGTGACAAAAATGACCCCCATTTGTGTGACTTCATTGAGACTCATGACCTGAATGAGCAGGTGAAATCCATCAAAGAATTGGGTGGCCTCATAACCAACCTGTGCAAGAGATGGGTCCCCAGAATCTCTGTGACAAGCACAGTCTGGGAGACAGTGATGAGAGCTAAGCCTTAGGCTGCTTCCCAGAGCCACAGGGTTGACCTCCCTGGGCAGCAGAACATGCATGTTGGAGTTACCTTTACCTTTTAGGTAACTTGTACCAAATTATCTACTTATGTTCTTTCATTTGTACCATTTCTTCAAGCAAAGTAATTTGGTACCTCAGCCACCCCCTCTGTCTCCCCCCTTGCCTCCCCCCCAGGATGACATCAACTTCTCCAAATTCCTTAGGCCTCAACATTTACTTTGAACAAGAAGTCTTTTAGTGATCGTATGGACATTTCACACTATCTGCTCACTACCTCTATTTTCCAGTGATTGCTTTATCAATAGTCTAGGGCAGTGGTGGGCAAACTGCGGCTCGTGAGCCGCAGTTTGCCACTCTTTTGACTAATGAGTTTGCTGAACACTGGGATAGGGGCTTAATCACAAGTAACAACAATAACCTGTAATTATTGGAATCGAGAGTCTAGGTCAGTGGTCGGCAAACTCATTAGTCAACAGAGCGGCAAACCGCGGTTCGCGGTTTCCCGACCACTGGTCTAGGGCAATAAGAGCACGTGAGGGCAACACATTGCACATCCCCAGGAGGAAGAAGCTGAGAAAGGAGAGTCCCTGCAGGGCGGTCCTCCAAGAGGCCCCAGACACAAAGGACGCATCCGCTCTCATAGCTGTTCCCAGTCATGAGTGGCCAGTCTGCAGCTTGCTGTCCAAATCTGGCCTCTGAGGCCTGTTTCTGTAAAGCTCTGGAGCTAAGAATGGCGTTTACCCTTTTAAAAGGCGGTAAAAACAAACAAACAGAACCTCCAAACCAAACCAAAGAAGAATATTTGTTCAGAGAATGTTTGTACAGAGACTGCATGTGGCCTGAAAAAACGAAAATATCTGGCTCTTTACAGAAAAAAATTTGTGGACTCTCATATAAGACAGTTAACCCCCTTCCCAAAGCAAATCTGGTTAGTGGTAAGAACTTGAACGTGCAGACATTGCCAACAGACCCCATGACAAACATTGTTGTCAGCATCCACGCGGTGGTGGCCCATGGCCCAGGAGCTGTCAACATTTGATTGTAATCAGTAGTTAACAAACTTATTTCACACTGTGGCATGGTACTCAAGCATGGAAACTCTTAAAACAAAAGTTTGTGAGATAAAATTTCCCTTACTACTCAGGATACAATTTTGTATTTTTAAAATTCTGTTCTATTTCATTAAAAACATGCTGATTGAGATAGACTAACTCAATTTCACACCATGAATGCGTGGAGACAAAGTTTAAAAATACCCCCTATAAATGCCTAAAATAGCCAAATGAAACCAGGTGTGTAATGCTACTACTACTGACTCCGTCCCATTCCTGGCTGGGGCCCTGAGCAGTCAGCTATAGACAAACCACCCCCTGCTGTCCAGGGCAGCACATTGCAGAAAGTCGTCTGTCCGCTGCCATGAGAGAAGGAATTCCCTCAGGACCTCCTGTGTTATGAAGTAACCCGGGGTTTAGGAATCCAGGATGAGGCTAACATAGCTGTGCCCCATCAGATTTGGAGAGACCTCACCCTCTCCTATAACGTCAGGATTTGAATCAGGATCTGGGTCCCATTATAGCACTTCCCTGTGCTGGTCAAGGCCACAAGCCACACGTGGAAGCTTCATTTCCTATCTCTCCCCTCCCCTTAATGGCTATGTGAGCACTGGGCTTGCCCCTGCAAAGCCCTTAGCACGAGTTCTCTTCCTCCCCTTCTCTCATTGCCTCTCTCTTTTCTCTGTTTCCTGTCTTTGTCCCCAGCTAGATTGTAAGCTATTGAGGTCTGGGGACACCAATCCTCCCCACTCAGTCCCCAGGCTGCTGCCCTATCTCACTCCCCTGTACTGTTTGCCATTGATTCTCAAATAATGTGTGTTGAATGAGTGAACAATGTTGAAAACTTCCATTCTTGGAGTGATTCTGAAGAAATGGAGCACTTGGGCTCAACAAATATCCTTTAAAAAACAAGAACACAGAAGTTCATTCTTATCACATCACTTAATCTAAGTCTGACCTTATATCTAAGCAGAAAGTGATGTTTCTACCCCCTGAACTGATTTACTGGCTTCAGATCACTAGTGTGTGTGGACAGTCCCTGATGGCACCACTGCTTTGAATTTTCGGGGCAGCTAACCACCCGGAGCCACAACGAGGCCTGAGAATCAGCCATGTCCCAAAGCAGAGCCCATCCCACGTAGCACCAGAACCATGTCTGCAAACAGGGAATTTTCCTCAGTGAACAGCTTGCTCCCCCTGTGCGAGTGTATCGTTCAAGAAGCAAAGCAATCAGTCTGACTAACTTGCACGTGGACCTGACTGGTGTCTTCAGAGTGATGCAGATGTGGCGCGCATAGGGTGCCAGATATAACCTGAAAGTTGGGGATTAGCAGGACAAAAGGAGCGTGAAAAGCAAACCTCTTCCAGTAAGACAGGCAAACCGAGTCGGATGGAATTTTCGAGCGTGCGTAAGAAATTACTATCGGTAAGCTTAATGATCTTTAAGCCACTTTTGATTTCCTTGTTCCTTATCCAGCGGTTGGCCTGTGTGAGAAAGCACAAAGCAGGACATCTGCTGTAGACCTCTATGAATGGCAAGAAGGTGAAAGCTTTTAAAAGTCAAGTTAAGACAATTTGTTCAATCAAGAAACAGGTTTGAAAGGTAAAAATAATAACATAAAAAATACCAACACCACTCCCTTACAAATAAGAACAGGTTTTAAGCCCAACGTTTGGGATTCTTCCTTTTACTCAAATTTGGAACAAATGAAGAAAAGATCCACCTGGAAAACACTATACTTGTGCTGTTCCAGCCCGTCTCTCTGCCTTCACAACGGCTCCTTTTCCAAACCCAGTGGAGTACAATCTGAGCTATGGTGTTAGGAGTCAGGTAGCGGGATTCTGCAAATTCTAGGCAGGCTGGCCCTAAAACTCATCAGACCCTTACTTCGTTTTGACTCCTCAGACTTTTTAGGAACAAGAACTATACCAGAATGAGTTTCTGCCCCCACTGAAAACAGAAGAGTCATGATCAATCCCCTAAACTAATCCCATAACAATCAAAATGAAGTTATGGGCACCTCCCTTTTCTACATCCACTGAAATGAGGGACTTGGGCTAAAAGACTCTAAACTCCCTCTTGGTCTCCCATCCCAGAATCTCACAAGTCAGTTCAAGTCCACTTTAGCACCAGTAATGGGCAGCACAATGTTAAGCAGAGTCAACCTGAAGAAGCACTTGTTACACACCTGATCTTGGGGGTCAATCATCAAAGGCCATCGTCTCCCTTGAGTCACCAAAATGCCATTTTCCGTGGATATCATGTCCCGGGGCAGCCCATCCGTGTTCCACTGCCGAATTTCATAGGGATCACCAAGAATGCTGATGAGACTGAAGGAAGAATCGATGGGGATCTCCAGAGACTGGCAGTCCTGGGTCCAACACTCTATCAGCTGCAGGGGCAGGAGAGCTTACTTGTAGAGAACAGGAATCCTCAGTAAGTGAGGGCACACACACAATGTTGGGTTAGGGGGAAGTCCTGCCAGGCTTGGCAGGCATCCTGGCGAGGAGCATGGGACACAGGAAGTGGACTGAAAATCAGGAGATCTGGGTCCTTTGGACATGTCACCACCTGGGCTGGACCTCATGTGTAAATGACAAAGAGTCACAGTAGTCTTCAATCAGGGGTGTACTGCCCCTCTTGGGAGAGTCTGGAAGCACATGGAGAAGTTGGGGTAACACAATGACCGTGGGAGCTACCAGCCGTTAGTGGGTTGGGGGAGAGGGATGTTGGCATGTCACCTCCTTCAATAAGTGGCACAGTCGTGCACAACAGAGAACCCTGTGTCCCCAGGAGCACCACTGGGCTCCTGCGGAATCTATATGAGTCCTATGCTGACTAGGTTTTGCAACTCAAAGACAAGGGTGAAAAGTTTTAGGGAGGCATTTCGTAAAAATGACTTGAAAATCACTCCTGATCATTTAGATTCCTGCTCCTTGCTTTGCCTAATCCTTTGAAGCCGCCTCACCAATTCAGGCTGACAATAGATGCCACTTCTGATCGTAATAGTAGGGGACTCCCTGTCCCTTTTTCTTCCCCCATGTTCTTGTGATATGAATGTAAGTGATGAATAACTTTCTAAGGCAGGAAAGGAAAGGGAAGGGAAAGGGGAAGGGAAGGAAAGGGGGAAGGGAATGGAAGAGGAAGAGGAAGGTAAAGGGGAGGAGACAGGAAGGGAAAGGGGAAGGGAAGGGAAAGGGAAGGGAAGGGAAAGGGAAAGGGGAAGGGAAAGGGAAAGGGGAAGTGAAGGGAAAGGGGAAGGGAAGGGAAAGGGAAAGGGAAAGGGGAAGGGAAGGGAAGGGAAAGGGGAAGGGAAAGGGGAGGGGAAGGGAAAGGAAAGGGGAAGGGGAAGGGAAGGGAAAGGGGAAGGGAAAAGGAAGGGAAGGGAAGGGAAAGGGGAAGGGAAAGGGAAGGGAAAGGGGAAGGGGAAGGAAAGGGAAGGGAAAGGGGAAGGGGAAGGGAAGGGAAAGGGGAAGGGAAGGGGAGAGAAAGGGAAAGGGGAGAGAAAGGGAAAGGGGAAGGGAAAAGGAAGGTAAGGGAAAGGGAAGGGGAAAGGAAAGGAAAGGGGAAGGGGAAGGGAAGGGAAAGGGGAAGGGGAAGGGAAGGGAAAGGGGAAGGGAAAGGAGAGAGGAAGGGAAAGGGGAAGGGGAAGGAAAGGGGAGGGAAAGGGGAAGAGGAGTGGAAGGAAAGGGGAAGGGAAGGGATGTGTTAAGGAAAGGGAAGGGATGTGTTAAGGAAAGGGAAGGGAAGTGTTAAGGAAAGGCTATGGGTAGACCATCACTGGCTGACGGGAGAGGGGAAGGGCTGTGGAGGTAGAAATAAATTTCCGGGTGGAGAACCTCCAGAGTGGACAGCCTCCATCTAAACTCAGGAAAAGGACCCTTGTCCTCCTCCCCGCCACCCCCCAGCCCAGTTTCAGCTGCTTCTCGTCACTCCTTAGAGAAGGCATGTTTACTCACCATTTGCCGATACTGGGCTGTGAAGGCCCCGTAATAGGCCACACAAGCTGCTGCTATGAACACATTCCCGATGATATTAGATAGCTCCTCGTCGAATTTATTGATGGTTTCTTCCCATCGAACTTTCTCATCTCCTAAGGCAGCCGTCAGCTTTCCAGCACGTATCAGACGTGCTTTTGTCAGGGCCATATTCCTTGCTGGAAAATTTTAAGAAAATCAGATTATGTTACTTAATCCTTTTCCCAAAATAAAAGTTTATTCACCTGCTTCTGTTTATAGTAGGAATTCGTACTATTTAAGCACTCTCTCTGTGCTATTTATTTTCTGAATCAAATGCATGTGTTGCTTTATGTTACAATTAGAGACCTGGTGCATGAATTTGTGCATGGGTGGGGTCTGGCTGGCCCTGCCCTGATTGGGGTGGGGGGGCTGATTGGGGATGGGGCCAGCCGGGGGAAGGGGATGGCGGGAGGTTGGCAAACGGGGGCGGGGGGGTGGGGTGGGGGAAGGGACCGCAGGAAGTTGGCCAGCCAGCACCACCCCCCGAAGTGCGCCTCACAGCCACGGGTTGTTCCTGTCGTTCTGGTTGCTTAGGGTTTTATATATATAGATGTAACATGCCCCCAACAAGCCATATTCACATATAGGAGTTGAATCTATACAATATTCCAGTTCTTCTAATTTTATATTAGGAGGCATTTAATGGACTAGTCTAATGGAATTATGTCTTGCATGTTGAATGAAGCTGAGATATGACAGACTGCCTTAAAACTCCTTCTACTTTTGCCCTGGCCAGTTTGACGTAGTGGTTAGAGTGTTGGCCCAAGGACCGAAGGCTTGTGGTTCGATTCCCAGTCGAGGGCACATACCTCAGTTGCAGGTTTGCAGCCCAGTGGGGGTGCATGCCGGAGGGAACCAATCAATGTGTCTCTCTCACATCCATGTTTCTCTCTCTCTCTCTCCCCCCCTCCTACCTGCCTTCTTCTCTTTCTAGAAATCAATGGAAAAAGCAAGCAAACAAACAAAGTCTACCTTTGAAAATCAGGCATTTTCTGACCAAAATACATTTTATGAGTTACTTACTCAGACTTTCTTTCTCACTCACACTCTTATCATATTCATCTTGTAAGGCCTGTATTTGATCTTCCACTTTTTTTAGCAATGCTCGCTTTTCTTTCAGGGTAGCCATAGTAACATCAAGTTCAGCCTAATAAAATAAAGTAAATATGTATGAATAGGCCCAAAAAGAAGGTGAAATCAGCCCACGTATAATACATTTTTTAAAAGTAGGATGGATTTATGTTCCCTTTTTCATGTCCTCAAACATTTTGAGATGATATATTAAGTTGAAACAAATATAAAATCACGTAAGAGAAGAGCAGAAGCAAACAGATGAAAACAAAACAGAAACAAAGCCCAATGAAATAAATCCTAGAAGGAAAGGAGAAACAGATTTACCAAGCATTTGGGGTGAATTAGTGACTACACTGGATTACCAACTTAAAACGATGAAACAAATGAAATAGCCCTGCAATAGTGAAAACAGATCTTTCCTGACTAGTTCTCAGGAGCAGGGATCGCACACCATGGCCTTCGAGCCAGTGCCAGCCTGCTGCATGCTTTCGTATGGTTTGTGAGTGAGTGGTTGGGGGGAAAAATCAAAAGAACAATATTTCATAACACATGGTGATTGTATGAAATTCAAATCCCAGTGCCCACAAATGAAGTTATATTGGAGCCTAGCCATGCTCATTCATGTGTACAGTGCTGATGGCTGTTTGTATGCTGCAAGGGCAGAGCCGAGGAACTGCAACAGAGACCCCAGAGCCAGCAAAGCTGAAAGCACTTACTATCTGAATCTTTTTAAAAAAATATTTTTATTGATTTCAGAGAGGAAGGGAGAGGGAGAGAGAGATAGAAACATCAATGATGGGCATCATTGATTAGCTGCCTCCTGCGCGCCCCACACTGGGGATGGAGCCCACAACCTGGGCATGTGCCCTGACCTGGAATCGAACCGTGGCCTCCTGATTCATAGGTCGACACTCAACCACTTAGCCACGCCGGCTGGGCTATCTGAATCTTTATAGAAAAAGTGTGCCAACCCCTGCTCTACAGCCCCAGTTCCTTCAGTAACCTGCTCCACTAGATGACCACTCCGTCCTGCTTGGGACCTCACTTCCGATTGTGGATTAAGCTAGATTTCAGAGCCTCAGAGGGCACTGTCAAGGGTGGGAGTAATTAAAAAAGGGAAACATAGAACATCTGATCCTAGAGCTAAAAGGGACCGCAAAAATACCATAGGCAATGTGAATATACTAAGAATTCATTTTCCTTTTTGCTGGAAGAGGGTTGATTTTAGAGGTCATTTCTGAAAAAAATAATCTTTGCTCTGGAGTGGCTAAGAGCCCCAGTTATGAGGCCAGAAAGATTCTTCCCCAGCCCAGTTCTACCAATTTCAATACCTGTGTTGGTGGTTTTGTTAAGCCTCCCTTTCCTAACCTATAAAATGGGGATAACAGCAGGTGAGGATTAAATGAGATGGTACATGTGAAACTCACCCACAGCCTGGCACATCGCAAACAACTCATGAGGACATTCCTGATGTTAAGTTCTCAGGGGTCGACTCCGGAGCAAAAGTGAAACACCTGGGGATGCCCTGTTCTAATTCCAGGGACCCTACTGAGTGTCCTGACTGGAAACTTGCCCCTGTCCTCAGCCTCCCACCCAGCCCTAAAAATGTCCAACAGGTTCTGAGCTCTGACAGCTGCCTCTGCTTACGCTCCCCTGCTCTGTGCTCTGCCTCTCCAATCCTCTACCAGGCCAGACTTCCCAAAACACAAAGGCTGCAGGTCTTTGTTCACAACCCTGTTCCTTATCGCCTTGGCCTGGTATTGAAGGGCTTCCATCGCATGGCTCCCCCCGGTGGGCTGACCTTATGTCTTCCTCTACTTCACATCCTCAATCTCTGCTGTGAATGCATGACCATGCTCACTCCTGCCTCCAGCATGGCCCCTACTGAAAAAGTCTTTCCCAGTCCTTTGTCTGCTTGAACCTATGGGTGGGACGTTTGGAAATGGTAACTTCTAGAAATCATTGAGAAGAACGTAATTTAATCTAGAGCCCTCTGCTTTCCTTTAATTCATGTGGAGAATATTAAGCTGGATACCCAACACGTTCATCATAACAAAATAAATTAACTAATAGGTCAAGATTTAAGAATTTAAAAATTGTTGAAGAAAACGGACAAATTCCCTATGTTCGCAAAGTAAGGAAGGCCTTTTTATATATGACACAAAATTCAAAAGCTATAAATAAAAGCTATAAAAAAAGTTTTTTTACATGTGGAAACAATCTTTGCCAGCTATTTTTTTTTTAAGACAGAAACTAGAGCACTGTTACTGTCTACATTGCTTAGGGTCACAGGGGCATGATAAAGGAAGCTTGAATGATGGGAGATCATGGCCTTTAATTATATAAAAACATCACATAACGTACCTGCGCGGCACGGAGCTTCTGCCTCTTTGGTTCAACTTCTTTGACCACCCGAGAGTACAGGTCCATGGCTCTCACCCACATGCACATGGATTTACATGCTTTGGATACTTTCTCTACTTTCTCAGGCACAAAATCAGGATTATTAATATACTTTTGAAGCTTTGCCAATATCTGAGGCTTTATGTTTTCCTTATCATATTCTAAAAGTCTTCTGAGAAAGTTAGAGTCACCGAGAAGTTGCTTTGCTGTTGGCCAATCAGGCCTGAAAGACAGAAGTGGTAAGTTAGTAGCACTGTAATAAAATAGCATGGGAACCAAAGAAATGCATTCTTTGGAGAACATTAAGATATTATCCCAATAAGTGGGTAGTTTTCATCTCAATACTATAATCCCAGTAAATGGTAGTTATGTATGCCATAATTTATGGGCAGACAGGTAATTGGATGGCTGATGTTTCTTACTACCCAATTTTAGCAGGGAACGAATCATAAAACCATAGTTTTAGAAATGTAAGGCAACATAGAAAAACCAGTTTTATCATTAAAATGCCCCAGGCACTTACATTTTAACCTCCTTTCCTTAGTTTAGATCATTAAAATCTCTTGCCAGGACACTATGAATCACCTTCTAACTGATTTTATGTCTCTCAGTCAACCTTACCTCCCGTGAACTTTTGCCAGATTGGTCTTCCTCACATGAAAATCCGATTGTGTTGAAAATGTTCAATGGCTCTCAGTCCCCTGTGGCCAGGGCTCTCCGTCTGTGCTTTAAGGGCTGCCAGGCCCCACTGAGCTGCTGGCCAGAGGGTCCTGAGGAAAGCCTGGCAGGGGGGTGCTCTAGCCCTTTTCCCTTTGCTTTGATCAGTTTTATATAGAAAGGTTTCTTATAACATAATTTTTATTGAAAAATAAAAGTAAGGGAGATTGTGTTACTAAAAGTAAAAAAGATTGTATTACTAAAGAAAGTTTGAAAACTACATGTCTATAAGAAGAAATCTGAACTGCTTAGCACAGCATATGAGACCTTTCATGATGTAATCCCTGCCTTCCTGCCTAGCCCATCCCATCCCATGAGCATTGAAGGTCGCTGGGCTCTCTCCACGGTCATACTCTCCACCTGAGCATCATCCCTCAAAAACCCCACTCACATGTCCCCAGGGGCACTCTTATCTCAGCCCTCCTAATACTATGCAACTTTCTCATGCCTTGAAATTAATATTTTTCATGTCTGTCTTTGCAGCAGACTGTAGGTGCCTTGTTAAAAAAAAATGCTTTTTGAATCAATTTGTTGAATGACTGCCCAAATCAATGAGCGGGTAGAGAAGAGAATGAACACTGAGAAAAACTGCAAAGAAATCCCACCAGGTGTTTCGGCAATACATGATTCTGGGTTACTCACTTGGCATTCAAGAGAATGGAAATTGCTTCCATAACAGTCATGACCAGGTCTGGGGGCTTAGTAAAAACTCTGATTTCAGATATATCGGCTTTATCTAAGGAGTCCAGTGCTTTATTGGCGGCATCGAGTGCAGGCAGAGCTTCTTCAAGGTCTCTCTGAGCATCATCAGCTATTGCTTGGGTTTCTTCGGCTTTGACCTTGGCCACTGCTTCATCTTCTTGCACAACGCTACGGACCTAAACATTGAAATAGGACTGCTTAAGTGGTCTCACTATTTGAATTTCAATACTTAAAAACAAAGCCAATAATGTCATATATGCCCCTTTGGATTAGACGGATGAAGAAAAAGGATTAGCTATACTGAATTTTACCCTCTCCTTACTGCGTCTCATGCTATGTTGATAGAAAAATGGAGAAAAACTCAGAATAGACAGTTCCTTCTAGGAGAAGAATAGGTGCTTTAGGTTTATGGGCGGTACTTTTCTTACAACTCTCTCTTTGGGTTCCACTCTTTGGGTGTCACTCTTTAGGTTCACTCATCTTCAGGGAGAGAATCAGACTGTTGAAGGGAGATTGTTTACAACTTAAAATAAATGCTAATCTGTCATTTAATTATTTTAAGGACACGTAAGATTAAAAAAAATCTAATCATTTGTCATTGTACTAAGTGATCAGTTGGTGACTAAAACTTTCTCACCCACACGTCAGGTTATTCAGCGTACCTGATCAGCATTTTCTTGATCCACTGCCAATTTGTCCATCAGGGCTTCAACATCTTGTGATTTTGTTAAAAGGACAGGTTCTAAAGCAGAAAGATCAAGTTTCATTGCATCTACTAGTATGTTGGTTTCTAATAGCTTGGTAAGACCATTCGTCACCCGTTCACGTGCCTAAATGACAATGAAAATATTTATTATAATGAGTATTAGAAACTATACATTTATTGGCCTCTCTTACTCATGTAATAGAATTTTACATTGGCAGAACTGGTAAATTAGTTTGTAATATTTAAAATTGTGACTGTAGGCCCAACCGGCATGGCTCAGTGGTTGAGCGTCGACCTATGAATCAGGTCAAGGTTCGATTCCCGGTCAGGGCACATGCCCGGGTTTCGGGCTCGATCCCCAGTGGGGGCTGTGAGGGAGACAGCTGATCAATGATCTCTCTCATCATTGATGTTTCTATCTCTCTCTCTCCCTCTCTCTTTCTCTATGAAATCAATAAAAACATGACATTCACCAGTAGGTCTGAATCCATGCCCCCTGGCCACTGGAGTGGGGCATCACTGGACTGTTGGCTCACCATGTATTTTTTTTTTCCCCCTGTGGTCGGTTGGTAGCATGTTGAATGAATGAGGACAAGTTCAGATAGAAATTCCTGGAGGCCACAGCTCTGAGAGCTGCGACAAGAGAAAAATTCTGAGATGTCCTAAATTAAATTACAGAAGACTGGAGGTGGGAGGAAGAGATAAGGAAAGTTAATCAGTTAGTAGCCATGGGACTAAACTAACAAGAGATTGCTCATATTCCTGACAGTATGTTGAAACTTTTAATCAACTTCTGTATGCCTATTTCAGTGACTATTCAGGCAGCGTCCAGGCACCAGAATATCTTGCTTATGCTTGAACATTCTGGACTATTGCCCAAAATAGTCCCAAAGCATTAAATACTTTTTTTTGATGTACAAGTCACCCGTCCCAGAACTCTCTCAGCATCACCTACCCACAACCCCCTTATCTGTAGCCAATGTAAATTCTTCCAAAATAACCTACATTCCCCCCCCCCAAACTCATTGTATAAAAGAACCCTGTGAGCCCCAGGACAGTGGATACATATTCTTTTCTCCACCCAGCCCTGCTGCTGGTGGTATAGAATGCGGGTTCTGGGACCTGGTCCTTTCTCTGGCTAGCATGTGGCTCAATAAACCCTTTCTCTCAAGACAATGTTCAGCCTTGAATCCTTGAAGTTTTTTTTTTTCTTTTTAAACACCTGTTTCCTCAGGATGGTCAGCAGGGCTGAGAACCCCCAGGGAGACAGTGTCCTAGGTACTTCCTTAGGTTGGTGGATCTAAACCCTACTTCCCAGTGGTTGAAAACTTTTAACTAGGATGGAAGGGGTGGCATCTGGTACAGAAGACACCTAGGAATAATGTTTTTGGAGGTGAGTCAAAAAGCTTGGTTGAGATTGACAGGTTTCAAAAATCTCTGCCAAGTTCTTTGACATTTACCAGGTAAAAATCCACTGAAAAACATTTAAAATATATAAATGGTAAATGCTTCCATTTTTATTGTGTTGAAAATTTTAGTCATGTGAATAGCCTGCTGATGATGACAATGATGATGACAGCAGCCACTATTTTCTGAGTACCTCATATCCATCAGATCATATACCAAATACTGCACAATCTTATTTAAATTCCACAACAATACAAGAGGTCGGTAGAGATATATTTAACTGTATTTTCTAGTAAGACTTAGAGAATTTGTAAAACATGCTTAAGGTTGTGTAGGAAGAAAGAGGCAGAGCATAGGTTGTACATAGTCTGCCTGACACTGAAGTCTCTGCTCTCCATGGGAACTATTGGCACATTACATGACAAAATCCCCATCTCCGTTTCCTAACGAAAGTTTTCTGGTGACTAGCTCTCTGCTTAACTTTGATGCTGTTACAATGTTCATATCATTCTACTGAGCCAATGACACTCATGTAAATGATAGAAGATGAAGCATATATATTAAGGAAGGGGAAGACTCATGGACCGACAGCATAGTACAGGTTTCTGTCATATTGTAGGTTGTCAAGGGCACTTGTCAGGATGGAGAGGGCTCCAACAGGTAAGATGGCACATAGACTTCCCACTCATTCTGGCAAAAGTTTTGAGTTCAAGCAATACATTTTTTAAAAAAAGATACTTTTATTGATTTCATAGAGGAAGGGAGAGGGAGAGAGAGAAACATCAATGATGAGAGAGAATCATTGATTGGCTGCCTCCTACATGTCCCACACTGGGGATTGAGCCCACAACCTGGGCATGCGCCCTGACCGGGAATTGAACCATGACCTCCTGGTTCATGGGTGACGCTCAACCCCTGACCCACACCAGCTGGGCTAAACAATAGAAATTTTTAAAAATGATTACATATATATTTATATTGGATTAATTCTCACCTGAGGATATTTTTTCCCATTGATTTTTTAGAGAGAGTGGAAGGGAGGAAGCATGGGGGGAGATAGACAATCATCGATGTGTGAGAAACACATCCATTGGTTGCCTTCTGTATGCACCATGACCGGGGCTGGAGATGGACCCTGCAACCCAGGTACATGCCCTTAACTGGGACACAAACCTGAGACCCTTCAGTGCAAGGGCTGGTGCTCAAACCATTTAGCAACACCAGCCAGTGTGTTCAACTTACTGAAACCAACTGCTTCTTTTTATCACTGAGCATAGTCAGGTAGAGATTGATGAGTTCCAGATAGGAGGTGGGCGTGGTATAGTACCGTCTCCGGAGCTCTGTGTAATAGCGTTCTGCCATATTGGAGACACTTAAGTGAACATTCACACACATGAGGGAAAGCTTTTCTTTTAGTTCATCATTTCCGGTGTCAATATGTGAGAAAAATGTCTTTGATACAGAAAGAAGTGCTTCTCTGGGCCACTGTAAATAAGACACAGTTTGGAAAATCTGTTGCTCATTTCCATAATATGTGACTTAAGAAATAAGAAAAATGTATATCTCACCTGGTTTACTCCTACTCATGTCTATGATCTGTATACATAAAACCCTAATATGCAAATAGACTGAATGGCAGAACAACTGAACAACCAAACAACTGATTGCTATGACGTGTGCTGACCACCAGGGGGTGCGCGCGGAACATGGTGGGCATCAGCAGCAGGTGGCAGTGTGTGAAACATGGTGGGCATTGGCTGCAGCGGGATGGTGGAGCAGGTGAGCAGGGGCGCCAGACCAAGGCAGGGCGCTGGCACTGTCATTGGGGCGAGCCTCTAGTGGTTACTGAACATTCTTTGCTCCTACATGCCACGGTCCTGCCCGGCTCTCGCACCTGCTGCCAGTGCTGACCCCAGCACCGGAGCTGCCGCTTGCACCCACTGCCGGTGCCTGGCACCAGCCCCTATCGCTCGGCGCCATCAGCAGGTGCGAGCGGCGGCTGCCAGCACTGATCACCCCTCAGGGCTTCTCCACCTCCCCCTGCTCCTGAGGGGCAATCAGGGCTGGCAGCCACCGCTCACACCTGCTGACTGTGCCAGCCCCACTCACCTGTTGCTGGTGCTGGCCCCAATTGCCCCATGCCATCAGTGGGTGCAAGTGGGGCCTGTACCATCAGTACGTGGGAGCGGTGGCGGCGGAAGCAGGGCTGTCAGCAGATTGGGGATCGGGGGCCGTGGTGGGAGGGGCTGGGCAGGGGTGCAGAGGATGGGCCAAGACCCACCCCTGTGCCCACCGCAGCCTCATGGCCCATAGTTCCTTTCAAGGTGCACGAATTCATGCACTGGTCCCCTAGTGTTTAATAAACTGAACAGCTGTGTTCATTTGAGGGAGATCTGAGTCTGCATTTGCTCTCCTCAGCACAGTGTCTGGCACAAAACAATTGTTCAATAAGTTTTTGTTGATTAATGAATAAATAATTAGGTGTCTCTGGGATAATTCCATATATTTCATATATTACGAGGACCTCATGTGCTCACTAGGTTTATTATGCAGTTTGGACTTCAGGTCCGTTATTATAATTGCTGTCCTGCTCACCGCAACTCCTTTGCTCCTCTCTTGTTTCTTTGAGCTCACCTGTAACTTAGTCAAATGCAGCTTTCTGTTACCCCATGCCAGTGACTGTGCAGCTGAGCCTGGTGGAGAAACACGGCTGTGCTGACTGGTCTCTTTAAATTCATGGCAACCAGTTCCAGCAGGTTCGTAGTGCAGCCCAGAAAATCTACATTTTCTAATGCATCCCTAATGTACTCTCCTAAGTGAACATTTTACACCCTATACTACTTTCTCAGACTGTTCATACTTCCTCTTTTCTCTTCATTTTCAGCTGGTGACCTTGCTTCCCACATCACTAAAAAATAAAAATAAAAAACCAGAAGCAATGAAAATAGAACTTCAATGAGTTCTCATGCATCTGCATCTGTGCTCATACACTCTACCTTCCTTCCTGGTACTCTGGGGTAAGTTGTTCATGCTCCCTGCCCAAATCAGCCCCTTCATTGATGACTTGATTCTATCCTTTCTTGTCTACTCTAACAACCCTTAACTCTGTCTGCTGTACCGTCAATATATTTCTTTTTTTCTGGATCATTTCCATCAGCACACATATGTGCTGTTTGTGTTTCTCACTTAAAAATACGTTACTCTTTGATACACATACCACTCTAGCTATTACTCATGTTCTGGTGTTCCTTTGGGGAAAAACGTCTCGAAAGAGTTGGCAATAGTCCCCCCTTATCCATAGGGGATACCTTCTAAGACCCCCATGGATGCCTAAAACTGTGAATAGTACTGGACCCTATACATACTATGTTTTTCCTTCCTCTTATATATAAATAACTTTTCACTTAAAGAAAAGCACTTAATGGCTTCTCTTTGGCATATCTGAACTGCCAGCACCACTACCACTGTGCTTTGGGGTCATTAAGTAAAATAAGGGTTATTTACACATAAGCACTGTGATACCTTGACAGTAGACCTGATAATGGAGATGTCTACTAAGTGACTAATGGGTGGGTAGTGTATACAGTGTGGATGTGCTGGACAAAGGAATAATTCATGTCCCAGGAGGGACAGAGCAGGATGGTGTGAGATTTCATCACACTACTTAGAATGATATGCAATTCAAAACTTAAAAATTATTTACTTCTGAAATTTTCCATTTAATATTTTTTGCACTGAGGTTGACCCCTCAGTGCAAAAATATTAAACTGAAACCATGGAGACTGAAACTGTGGATAAGGGCGTGCTACTGAACTCATTGTCTCAGATTCCTCTTCCCTCTTCTCTATTGAACCTTATCTCCCATAACTCTACTGAAATAGCTCTTGTCAAGATGACTGACGTCTACATTGCTAAATTCAATAGTCTCCTCTTCCTTTATAAATTCTGCTTTGCCTTTGTCTGATAATTGTCAATGTCATCTCTTGCATATGAGTAAATTTTTAGAGGGCTTTAAAGCTAGTGCCATATTACTCCTTTAAAATCAAGCAGGTCCAACTTCAGGAAGTCACCAACCTGGACAAACCAGTCAATGGTACAGCAGTTCACAAGGGATGGGAACATCCGGCACCGGGACCGGAAGGCCTCTCCCACAGGGCTCATACAGAGAACAATGTGCAGCTTCTGACGGACTCTGCTAATAAAGTATTGAAACACCTGCCAAAAAAAAGAGATAATTTTTCAATTTAAAATAAGGATGAAGCAACAATGAAAACAAGTATTGGCTACCAATATCAATTAAAAAATGTCAGTGAAGTAAATGTGTAAATTATTTTGTTCAACATCCATTCCAACCCCTCTTGTCTGGAAAGACTAAACATGACATTTTTCAGACTCCTTTGCAGCTACAGTCTGGATGTGATGCAGATTCTCCTCACCCGTGCATTTATGGAGACCCCTTGAACTAGTGGAGGGTGGTATTTATATGAAGTTTTGCTTTGGGGTGGAGGACCATTGGGGGAGAGAGACAGGGTACAGGGCAACATTTTTTTGCAAGTGCAGAGCCTGGTAGAAGTGATATGGACCTGGAGCCACTATCTCCAGATGTGGCTCCTGTTAGAGGAGGTCACTGAGAGGACATGACTTCTGGGTAAGCCATCCGCTGGTCACCCTCCCTTTCCTTAGATTGCATGTTCTGCCCACTGTTCCCACAGTGGGAGCCATTTCAAGGACAAAGTCTTGAGAGAGCAATGTGTTGTAGAGGCCACCTGGACAACAGATGTGGCTGAACCCAGTTAAGTCCTCTATATAAACTTTTAAGATTCTGGTAGGCAGGATGGAGATCTACTCACCTTGCAGATGTCCAAGACAAAAATTCTCTTGCTTATTTTTTTTAAAAAATATATTTTTCTTGATTTCAGAGAGGAAGGGAGAAAAAGTGAGAGATAGAAACATCAATGATGAGAGAGAATTATTGATCATCTGTCTCCTGAATCCTGCAGCTCCCCCACTTGGGATCGAGCCCACAATCTGGGCATGTGCCTTGACTGGGAATCGAATCGTGAACTCCTGGTTCATAGGTTGATGCTCAACCACTGAGCCACACTGGCCAGGCAGTTTTCTTGCTGATTAAATCTACTACCTACCAATCTGCAGTGGTCTCCCCCTTCCTTCGGTCTCTCGTTGCTCCCTGTGTACAGGGACCCATTTCATATTTCTCCCAGGGAACTCCAAGGTTGTGAACTAACAGCTCCCATTTCAGCTGCTTCCTGACAGGGTGAAGGATACATGGCTTCGGAGCTGGCAGCTGAAGCAGCAGCACGCTGACTGGTTTAGTGGCTTCCTGGCTCAGCAGGAATGGGTGGCAAGGCAGCAGCTTTCTTGACCGTTGACTTTTACAGTGTGCATTTCACATCATTCCAAGGAATTCAACCTGGAATCCCTTCTTTGGCCCTCCCAGTGATTGTGTGCCTTGAATAAAGCCATTTCTACTTACATTAGCTGAAGTAGACCCTGCTGTCTATACCTATAAGCCCTGAGCTAGCAGTAGAGGAAATTCTCATGAGAGGACACAGACGACATGGAGAATGGCCATAAAGTTAAAGAAGGCGCAGAAAGAAAAAGCAGTGGCATAGGTAGACAAACAGCAACATATGGAATTTAGCAGAGTGTCAGCTCTGGGGCGGGGGTGGGGGTTGGGGAGAGGGAGAGAGAGAGAGAGAGAGAGAGAGAGAGAGAGAGAGAGAGAGGAGAGAAAGTACGCATTTCTGTTTTAGTTGTGCCATAACCTTGCTGATAGGCAAGGGAGTCAACAGCACTGGACTCCTCAGGCAGGGCACTGAGGGCGTGTGATATCTTTGGACAAGACTATGACCTTCATGGAGCAGTAGGGTTTCTGCTTTCCACGGACTTCTTTGGGAGTCCAGTGAACCATCGCTTTGAATGCAGGATATAAAATATGAAGAATTACTAAAGAAACCAATTATACTGGTAAAGGAATTCTACCCACAGACTCCTTAAGGAGATTTGTGGACCATTTTTAAAAAGGCTAAGACCATTTTTTGTTCTATAAAGGCATATAGCCATTCTCACACATCCTACCTCATCCCTATTTCCCTCGGAAATTCCGACTTCTTTAGCTCTTGGTCTGGTGGCTGCTAAAACCTGTTCCAGTTCATCCTTTTCAAATAAGTTAGGCACTTCACCTGAGTTCAAGATGTTATTTACATCTTCTAGGAACTCTTCCACTACAATCTGTAGAAGGAAGCAGAGTGATCATTATAACTCATGCAACCATTTTACATTGTAAAGTATAAAGCAAATATTTTTTTTCAAAGTTCACATTCAGTTAGTTTTATCTTTAAGAGAAAATAATCTTAAAAATTAGAGAGAATCTTAATATTCTAACATAGTAAGTACATTGTTATTTGGCATCACCTTTTACATGGTTTGGTAATACGTATAAGCATTTTATAGTCTGCTCCTTTCAGCGAACATTCTGTCGTAAATATTAATCCATAGTTCTGTAGAGTACTCATCATATTTACAACCATTAATGGGAGCATAGCAAACTAAGTTTAGGTAAATACCATTGAGCTGATGTGCCATACATTTACATAAACTTAGATAGTTTACAGTCTCACGTACATCATAAGAACATATTTAGGCCTATAGCCTTTCTCCCTGACTGGATTATTTCCTGGGGATAAATTCCCAGGAGTGAGATTAGCAATTAAAGTACACGAATGGGCGGGTGGGGGGGCGGGGAGAGAAAAATGGCGGCGGAATAGACAGACATGTTCCGAGCCTTGTCCCGGAGCAGAAAGAAAGAACAGCTGAGGGTTGCACGAGGAGTGTTTGTTGGCAAGTTAAGGGACAGCTAAACTCCAGGAGAAGGTGGGGGACTGCTAGACGGGGTTCCCCTGACCAGGCAGCCCCCACTGCGGCTGGGTCCCCTCCCGGAGCTACGGGCTCAGACACGGAGACTGTGCCACCTTGAAAGGGAAAGTGGAGCTTATGGGAAGCCTGAAAATCCACAACTGCGGCACCCACCGAACAGCTGCGAGCCCCAGAACACCGGTCCCCAATTGGTGCAAACACGCGGATTCAGAGGAGCTCTACACTTCACCACGGAAAGGTCAGATTTTGCCTGGGATAAGGTGAGGTCTCTGGTCCCGGCGGGAGAGAGAAACGCACTTTTTGAGGGAGCTGGAGGACCAGGGAAGTCTGTGCCTAGAAAAAATCCATGGCTGTTGGGGCTGGTGGGATCCATGAATGTGGAAGGAGGTCCTCAGAGCTGCTAACAGAAGGGATCTCTAAAAAGCAACCCATTTTGATCTGACATGCAGGGACAACCTAAGAATTTCAAAGGTGTGCCGGCTGCTTAGACTTGCGCGCAGACCCATTATTCGCACACTTGGGCTTTTTCCTCTTCAAATCCTTGCTTCTGATTACTAAGCCCAATACATAGGATCACCCAGCTGAGGACACCCTGGGAGACTGCAGGGGAAAGTTGTTTCTCTGGAACTTGGGGATCAGAGCGGGGAGTGACCATCGGAGAGCCAACTCTGAGGCAGCCCACTTCCACAAACCGGTATTGAGTGCCACCGAGAAAGAAGGATCTAAATACAGGCTAGAGAGGCCAAATAGATCCGGAAGTCAACCCAGAAACACTGCCACCCAGGGGCTGAATCACAAATTGACTCCTGTGTAATAAAAAATAAAGGAATACGAGAAATTAAGACACACCGCCTGCTTAAAAATCAGGACTGGCTTGCAACACTGAGGAGCAGTGGAATGCAGGGAACTGCAATACTGTCTGGACTGAGAAACAGGCGTGCCAAACAGAATAATAGAGGAAGTGAATGACCTTCACTACTGCAGATTTTATTTTTTTATTTTCATTTTTTGCATCTTTTACTCAAGAAACTAATTTTTTTTCTTTTTCCTCACTTGATTTTACCTTTTTAATTATTACATTTTTATTTTCAATCAGTATCATTACTACTACTATTTTACCTTTTTTTAAAAAGTATCATTTTATTTTCACTTTATTTTACTTTGGGATTAGTGTTCTAATTTCTATCTTCATCTTTCCTTTAGCATCGTTTTACTCTATCTCAACTCTACCTTTATGCCATCACTCTCTTCCTAACCTTTCCCCTTTTGGTGTCCTGTTTATCTTACCCCTTTCCTGCTTTAGATTTTCCCTATTCTTTCTGTTTATCCCTTGTTAAAATTTCACCCTACTCATATATCTAATCTCTAATCCCCTGCTCCAAGTCCATACACACCTCTCTCTTTGCTGTCTTAACTATCCAAAAATTATCTTTCTCTCTGTCCTTTTGTTGTTGTTTGCTTGAATGTTGATTATATCAAATTTTTATGCTTTTTTGTGAGATTGTTTTGCTTATTCTTTTCTTTGTTTTTTTGTTTGCTTTGTTTTTGCTTGTTTTTTTGCTTCTGCTTTCCCTTGCCTTGCTTGATATTAGTTGGTGTTGTAGTTTGTATTAATCCCCAGGTACTTGTTGCTGGCATTTGCTGGGAAGTGGTTGTTCTATTGGAGTTTTCTCCCCATATATATAGTTTGTTCCCCTTTCTCTCTTAATCTCTTTCTTGTCTCTCTTACTTTTTTTTTCCTCTTCCCAATTTCATTTTGACACTCCTTTTTTTTCTTTCTTTTTCCTCTTCTTCTTTCTCTCCTATCCCCTAATTTGCCTTTCTCTGGTGGTCACCTTTATTGGAGGTTATTAATATCGTGAATAAATTTCTGTTCAGTGCCTTGTGTATTATATCTGGTTGTGTTGTATTTTGTGCCT
The DNA here is from genome assembly GCF_963455305.1 of Plecotus auritus. Classification (NCBI taxonomy): domain Eukaryota; kingdom Metazoa; phylum Chordata; class Mammalia; order Chiroptera; family Vespertilionidae; genus Plecotus; species Plecotus auritus. Next base: position 120,031,236 of record NC_137782.1, read on the forward strand.
TTAAATCAACGCAGGAGAGAGAGAACTACATAACCAGACATCCGGAGAAGAGAGACCATGGGAAGACAAAGAAACAGTCCGCATATGAAAGAAAAGCAGGCATCACCAGAAAAGGAAGTAAACGAAATGGAGGCAAGCAACCTTCTACAGAAAGAATTCAGAGAAATGGTCATAAGGTGGCTGAAAAGAATGGAAGACAAATTCGACAATATGAGTAAGAACCAAAAGGAAATGAAGAAGAACCAAGAAGAAATAAAAAATGACATTGCTGCTGTAAAGAACTCAATAGAAAGCATCAAGAGTAGACTAGAAGAAGCAGAGGATCGCATCAGTGAGCTAGAAGACAGATGGGAAAGAATACCCAAGTAGAGCAGCTTCTAGGAAAAAAAATTAAAAAGCAGGAGGAGAGCCTAAGGGAACTTTGGGACAACACAAAACAAAACAACATCTGCATAATAGGGGTTCCAGAAGGAAAGGAAACTGAGCAAGAAATAGAAAACCTGTTTGAAGAAATAATGACAGAAAACTTCCCTGATATAGGGAAGAAAAAACCCACACAAATCCAAGAAGCTCACAGAGTCCCAAGCAAAATGAACCCCAAAAGACTGATGCCAAGGCACATTATAATTAAATTGGCAAACACCAATGACAAAGTAAGAATCTTAAAAGTGGCAAGAGAGAGACAGAAAGTTACATACAAAGGAACCCCCATCAGACTAGCAACTGATTTCTCAACAGAAAGTCATCAGGCCAGAAGGGAATGGAATGAAATATACAAAGTCATGCAAAGGAAGGGTCTGAATCCAAGAATACTGTACTCAGCAAGGCTATCAATCAAAATTGAAGGTGAAATCAGGAGCTTCACAAACAAAAAAGGACTAAGGGAATTTATTACCACCAAACCAGCAGTGCAAGAAATGCTAAAGGGTCTGCTGTAAAAAAAAAAGAAATAGGAAGTGAAGAAGGAACACAGGGGTAAAGAATAAAAATGGTGACAAATAAGTACCTATCAATAATAACTTTAAATGTAAATGAATTAAATGCCCCAATCAAAAGACATAGGGTAACGGATTGGATAAGAAAACAAGACCCATATATCTGCTGTCTACAAGAAACCCACCTCAGAAAGAAAAGACACACACAAACTGAGGACGAAGGGATGGAAAGAGGTCTTCCAGGCGAATGGAAATGAAAAAAAAGCTGGGGTAGCAATACTTATATCTGACAAATTAGATCTCAAAGTGAAGGACATACACGAGATAAGGAAGGCCACTTCATAATACTAAAGGGAGCAATACAACAAGAAGAAATAACTCTGGTAAACATATATGCACCCAATACAGGAGCACCCAAATACATAAAAAATCAACTGGAGGATATCAAGGGAGAGATTGACAGCAATACAATCATAGTAGGAGACTTTAATACCCCACTATCACCATTGGACAAATCCTCTAAACAAAAAATCAGCAAAGAAACATCAATCCTAAATGACTCACTAGAACAGATGGAATTAATTGACATCTTCAGAACATTTCACCCCAAAGCCACAGAATATACATTCTTCTCAAGTGCACATGAGTCATTTTCAAAGATAGACCATATGTTGGGACATAGGCAAAGTCTCTTCAAATTCAAGAAGATAGAAATTATATCAAGCATCTTCTCAGACCACAGTGGCATAAAACTGGAAATCTACTACAATAAAAACAATCCAAAAAAATCAAACACATGGAGACTAAACAGCATGCTATTAAACAATGACTGGGTTACCAGAGAGATCAAGGAAGAAATAAAAAACATCATGGCAACAAATGACAATGAAAACACAACAATCCAAAATCTATGGGACACAGCGAAAGCAGTCTTGAGAGGGAAGTTCATAGCTCTACAAGCCTACTGCAAAAAACAAGAAACAATGGTAATAAATTACCTAACCCTACAACTCAAAGAGTTAGAAAAAGAGCAACCAGAAAAGCCCAGCGTAAGCAGAAGAAAGGAAATAAAAAAGATCAGAGCAGAGATAAATGACATAGAGACCAAAGAAACATTACAAAAGATCAACAAAACCAAGAGCTGGTTCTTTGAAAGGATAAACAAGATTGATGAACCTCTAGCCAGGCTCACCAAGAAGCAAAGAGAGAGGACCCAAATAAACAAAATCAGAAATGAAAGAGGTGAAATAACAACAGATCCCGCCGAAATACAAAGGATTGTTAAAAAATACTATGAACAACTCTATTCCAACAAACTGGACAACCTGGAGGAAATGGACATATTCCTAGAAAAATATAAGCTTCCAAAACTCAATCAGGAAGAATCTAAACAGCTCAATATGCCAGTAATTATGGAAGAAATTGAAGCAGTCATCAAAAAGCTTCCAGCAAACAAAAGCCCGGAGTCAGATGGCTTCACAGGAGAGTTTTACCAAACATTCAAGGAAGAACTAAAACCTATCCTCCTCAGACTATTCCAAAGAATTCAAGAGGAAGGAACACTTCCAAGCTCATTCTATGAAGCCAGCATCACCCTAATATAAAAACCAGATAAAGACAACACAATGAAAGAGAATTACAGGTTAACATCCCTCATGAACGTAGATGCCAAAATCCTCAACAAAATTCTAACAAATCGGATCCAGCAGTACATCAGAAAGATCATACACCATGACCAAGTAGGATTTATCCCGGGAATGCAAGGATGGTACAATATCCACAAATCAGTAAACGTGATACATCACATAAACAAATTGAGAGATAAAAATCACATAGTCATATCAATTGATGCAGAAAAAGCATTTGACAAAATCCAACACCCTTTCTTGATAAAAACTCTCAGCAAGGTGGGAATAGAAAGATCATACCTCAACATAATAAAAGCTATATATGATAAACCCACAGCTAACATCATACTCAATGGGCAAAAACTAAAACAATTTCCCCTAAGAACAGGAACAAGACAGGCATGCCCACTCTCACCACTCCTGTTTGACATAGTACTGGAAGTATTAGCAATTGCAATTAGACAAGAAGAAGAAATAAAAGGCATCCAAATTGGAAAAGAAGAAGTAAAGCTGTCCTTATTTGCAGATGACATGATATTGTACATAAAAAACCCGAAAGACTCCATCAAAAAACTAACAGACTTAATAAATGAATTCGGCAATGTAGCAGGATACAAAATTAACGCCAAGAAATCTATGGCATTTCTATACACCAACAGTGAACTTACAGAAAGAGACTAAAAAAGCAATCCCATTTACCATCGCACCAAAAAAATTAAGATACCTAGGAATAAACTTAACCAAGGAGATAAAAGACCTATACGCGGAAAACTACAGGACACTGAAAAAAGCAATAGAGGGAGACGTAAACAGATGGAAGAACAAACCATGTTCATGGCTTGGTAGAATCAACATCATTAAAATGTCCATACTACCCAAAGCAATCTATAGATTCAATGCACTCCCCATTATAATACCAATGGCATATTTCACAGACCTAGAAAGAACTCTCCAAAAGTTTACCTGGAATAAAAAAAGACCCCGAATAGCCACAGCAATCCTGAGAAAGAAGAATAAAGTAGGAGGGATCTCAATACCAGATTTCAAGCTGTATTACAAAGCCACTGTTCTCAAAACAGCCTGGTACTGGCACAAGAACAGACATATAGATCAATGGAATAGAATAGAGAACCCAGAAATCGACCCAAACCACTATGCACAATTAATATTTGACAAAGGAGGCATGAACATACAATGGAGTCAAGACAGTCTCTTCAATAAATAGTGTTGGGAAAATTGGACAGATACATGTAAAAAAAATGAAACTAGATCACCAACTTACACCATACACAAAAATAAACTCAAAATGGATCAAGGACTTAAACATAAGACAGGAAACCATAAAAATACTAGAGGAATCCACAGGCAGCAAAATATCAGACATATGCTGAAAGAACTTCTTCACTAATACTGCCCCTCGGGCAATGGAAACCAAAGAGAAAATAAACAAATGGGACCACATCAAAATAAAAAGCTTTTTCACAGCAAAAGAAACCATTAACAAAACAACAAGAAACCCCACTGTATGGGAGAACATATTTGCAAATGTTATTACTGATAAAGGTTTAATCTCCAACATCTACAGGCAGCTTATACAACTTAATAAAAGGAAGATAAATGATCCAATAAAAAAAATGGGCAACGGACCTAAATAGAATCTTTTCAAAAGAAGACAGAAGGAAGGCCAAGAGACACATGAAAACATGCTCAAAGTCACTAATTATCCAAGAGATGCAAATCAAACGACAATGCGATACCATCTCACACCTGTCAGAATGGCTATCATCAATAAATCAACAAACAACAAGTGTTGGCGAGGATGCGGAGAAAAAGGAACCCTCGTGCACTGCTGGTGGGAATGCAGACTGGTGCAGCCACTGTGGAGAACAGTATGGAGTTTCCTAAAAAAACTGAAAATGCAACTCCCATTTGACCCAGTAACCCCACTCCTAGGAATATATCCTAAGAAACTAGAAACACTAATCAGAAAGGATATATGCACCCCTATGTTCATAGCAGAACAATTTACAATAGCTAAGATTTGGAAACAACCTAGGTGCCTGTCAGCAGATGACTGGATCAGAAAACTATGGTACATCTACACAATGGAATACTATGCTGCCATAAAAAAGAAGGAATTCTTACCATTTGTAGCAACCTGGATGGAACTGGAGAACATTATGCTAAGTGAAATAAGCCAGTCAATGAAAGAAAAATACCACATGATCTCACTCATTTGTGGATAATAAAAAACATTATAAACTGATGAACAAAAAGATACAGAGGCAGTAAAGCATCAAACAGACTGTCAAATTACAGCGGGAAGGTTAGGGAGAGGTGGGGGAAATAAGAGATCAACCGAAGGACTTATATGCATGCATATAAGCATAACCAACAGATGCAAAACATTGGGGGGTGAGGGCATGTATTGGAGTGTGGTGGTGGGGGGGCAATGGTAAGATATGTACACATATAATACCTTAATAAAAAAAAAAGAAAAAAAATAAAGTATATGAATGTTGTCTGAATTTTGAAAATTTTAACGTTTCCTGTTCAAGTATGACTTCATTAACCTTTAACATGTAATGTTGTTAATGTGGGGAATGTAAATGTTTCCTTTGGGAGAATTTAATTTGCAGTCCTTTGATTATTAGCAAGGGCAAATATTATTCCACATTTTTTAGTTTCCATTAAAAAATCTGCTCAAACTTTGGAACCATTTATATACAGATGGTCCCTGACTTACGATGATTCAACTTACCAGTTTTCAACTTTACAATGGTATGAAAGAGATACGCTTTCAAGGGATATTCAACAGTGTATTCAAAATAGGCTTTGTGTTAGATGATTTTGCCCAACTGTAGTCTAGTGTAACTATTCTCAGCACATTTAAGGTATGCTAGGCTAAGCTATGATGTTCGGTATAGAGTAGGTGTATTAAGTGCATTTTCAATTTATGATATTCTCTGCTTACAGTGGGCTTATTGGGACATAAACCCATCATAAGTTGAGGGCTGAGAGCTACCCTCAGCAGTGGGCAGGGCTATGGCTCAGCTCCTCTGCCTGGGCAGGGTAGGGAGGCAGACCAGGTTTCAGAGATGAAAAGGCTTTTTGTTGGAGGACCTCTAATCAGACAGACCCGTGCCCTGCTCAGTTCTCTGGCCAGACTGAACCCCTATCTTGGCTTTGCAGACGAGCAAAGCTGCTGCTTGAAACTACTACGTGGGCGCTGCAGGTAGAAACTCAGTCTGCCAAGTTCCAAGTGCTGATTGTTGTGAGCCCCCCAACCACCCATCACATTGCCGGTGGTCAAGGCCTGCAGATTCCCCCATTGTCCCCATGATGTGAAACTGGCCTGAGACTCCCAAGAAGTGCTCCACAATGCAGCATAACCTGGCATTCCACCTTGTCTCTCTGTTCTCACTGGAGGAGCTGTAGGCTCAGGGGAGACCTCTTGGTGTGATGCTGCACCAGCATGTAGCCACTCCTTCACCATTCAATGCAGTCCGTCCTCATTTCTGTGGTGCCCAGGGGGGTGATTCAGCCTCTGCCCCTTGTTCTAGGGTTTTCTCAGTGGTATCTTGTCCATGAATAGTTGATAGTTATTTTGGGGGGATGGAGTAAAAATGGGAACAACCTATACCACCATCTTGGTGATGTCCCCACTCCATAATTTTGTTCTGGTGTTATTCTCCTGATATTGTTAGATTGTTTATCTGCATTCTCATGTAGCTCTCTTAGCGTCTTTAGGACAACTATTTTGAATTATTTGTGGGGAAATTTGTGGATCTCCATTTCTTTGGGGCCAGTCGTAGGAGGCTTACTGTATTCATTTGGTGAAGTCATGTTTCCCTGATTCTTCACGAACTCTGTAGCTTTACATGGGTGTCTGCACATTTGAGGAAGCAGTCACCTCTTCCAGACTTTACGGACTGACTGTGGTGAGGGAAGACTTTCACCTGTGGTTAGGGGCACCCTGGGGTTTGCTATGATCTCTAGCTAGCAGTACAGTACAGGAGGGCAAGTGTAGAGGTGTTTGATAGCACAGTGTCTGGGGTGGTAGCGTTATGTCTCTGGCTCAGGTCACTGGGACCCACAGTATCAACAACTATGTGTATCTTGGTCAGCACTGCAGGGGGTCTGCTGTGGCTGCAAGGAGGACTTGGGTCCTCAGCTGTGCCTCCAAGTCCTGTGGCTAGGAACCAGGGCAGGCACTGGTGGAGGTCAGAGCCAGTGATGGGCACACATTTCACTATGGATGTTTCTCATTTGTAAAAAACATTTACATACTCCGATATGAACTTATTGCATGTCACAGATGTTAAAAATTTTCCCCATTTTATGATTGGACTTAATCCCATTTATATGTGTTTTAAAAAGTAAAATGAACTTTAAAATATTTATGCATCAGCTCTATTTCTTTCTTATTTCCTAGCTAATTTCTATAAAGGTTCCTCCCCAACCCCCGCCCCACAATGTTAAGATATGCAAGTGTAGTAAATGTAGAAAATTCTCTACTATAAAATAAATTTAAATCAGTAAAAATGATTGTTGTAGACAGATGTAAATCCTATTTTAATTTTTGTTAATCTAACCCAAAAACATAGCTGTTATTTTTTCCTTTTCTTGAGAAAAGCCCGTTTCCCTAATTGATTTCACTTAGGGAATTTCTTTCTTATATCTACCTCTACAGAAATAGTTTACTACCTTCTGCTATCTACATGCTTCTCCTCAAAGAAAAGCTAAAATCATTCTCACCCCCTTAACCTCTGATCATATTTACTTACTTAGAATTTAAAGGGGGAAATAACAGTTGGTAAAATAAACAAAAAATGTGCTATAAAAGTCTTTTACAAGACCAAGACATTTGTTATCAGAGGGAACAAGCCCCTGAACTGCATCATAAAACGATTCAAGCACATACATGATTGTAGCCCTTTCCTGTTCTGATACTTTGGATACTGAAATATGTACCTGTGTGTCCGTGAAGAGGAAAACCATGTTCTTGTCCTCTACACCAGCCAATTTGTACAACTTCCTCAGGTCTTCATGAAAACTCTCATAATTATATCCCCGACTCAGTTCAATCTGTAAACATTTGTAACCACATATGTGAGCTGCAAGTCTCGTGAGAGACTGCTTTCCAGTGCCTCCTACTCCGACGAGCAGGGCGTTGCCTCTCTCCTGACGAATCATGCGGGCAATTCTGCAGGAAGCAAAGCAGAGAAAGAGCTATTTAAACTGGACAGATGTGGCTTCTCAGAGGGCCTGCCTCTGCATGGAAGGCTGGTAGCCAGCCGAGTGTCATCTCTGCATTCAACTTGTTTTTCTATAACCTTGAACTCCTCTTTCTTTAGGCATGCATATCATCGGCCTTGTTATACTGTACTTGTGACTCTGTGAACACTTTATTAGACCATTTTTTGTAATGATCCATGTCATTTAAAACAAACAAAAACCAATCTATTAAAGTTTAGCAAAAAATAACAACCCTGGGGATACCATAGAAAGTTCATGCATATATATGTAAGATACATCAAAACTAACTTAGATTATACCAAGATTTGTTATAGACCTTTGTCCATCTAGTATCTATGTAAAGAATTTTGCACAACCTAATCCTTACATTTTAATACAAAACAAATTAGAACGATGTATATGGGGCACCTTTTAGCACTTTACCTGGAAACGTGTTCTATTGCATCCTGGAAGAACACCAACTTTACTTCTTTGGGATTTGTAAGGTTATAGTCATCAAGATAGTCCTGGAGAACATTTGCGATTTTCTCCATATCAGGCATGTCATTATAAATCCGATCAGACTTATCTGCTCCGAACTATAAGATGATTTATAGGAAAAGAAATGGGTTGAATCAATTCCGATACAGAAATATATATCCTATCTAATAAAAGAGTAATATGCAAATTGACCGTACCTCCACCACACTCACAAAGCCACGCCCACCAGCCAATCAGGAACGAGTATGCAAATTAACCCAACCAAGATGGCTGCAGCCACGGAGTGAGCAGGAGGCTTGGGTTTCCCTGGCAATGGAGGAATCCAAGCTTTCCGCACACCCTGGCTGGCCCTGGGACTCCACTCAAGCCTACAAAGTTTCAATTATAGAAGATAAATAAATCCCAGATACCAGGGCCTCCGCTTGGGTTGCTGGGGGGCGTGGCTGGCCTGCAAACCACCACAAGCCCCTCACCCAGGCTGCCCCATGCCCCAAGGGAACCCCCACCCTGATCCAGGACACCATTCAGGGCAAACCAGCTGACTCCCACCTGTGCACCAGGCCTCTATCCTATCTAATAAAAGAGTAATATGCAAATTGACCATCACTCCAACACACAAGATGGCTGCCCCCATGTGGTCAAAGATGGCTGCCATGTGGACACAAGATGGCTGCCACAAGATGGCCAGCAGGGGAGGGCAGTTGGGAGGGACCAGGCCTGCAAAGGAGGGCAGTTGGGGACAATCAAGCCTGCAGGGGAGGGCAGTTAGGGGTGACCAGGCCAGCAGAGGAGGGAAGTTGGGGGCAACCAGGCCTGTAGGAAAGGGCAGTTGGGGGTGACCAGGCCTGTAGGAAAGGGCAGTTGGGGGGGACCAGGCCTGCAGGGGAGGGCAGTTAGGGTGACCAGGCTGGCAGAGGAGGGAAGTTGGGGGCAAACAGGCTGGCAGGGGAGCAGTTAGGCATCAATCAGGCTGGCAGGGGAGTGGTTAGGGGGTGATCAGGCTGGCAGGCAGAAGCGGTTAGGGGCAATCAGGAAGGCAGGCAGATGAGCAGTTGGGAGCCAGCAGTCCTGGATTGTGAGAGGGATGTCCGACTGCCCATTTAGGCCCGATCCTACCAGGATCGAGCTTAAACAGGCAGTCGGACATCCCTCGAGGGGTATATATATACACACATACACATACATACATATATACTACACATGACCTTAGCAGGGAACATTATTTTATCTATGTTGTTATTTAATCATTTACGTACATATATGCTAGAAGGGTTTTCTAAACAAGGGAACCGGGACTAAGGAAACTCAGATTTTTGTGGCTAAGTGACAATCCATTTAATTTAACTTCTTCAAGTAGTATATTGGGATTTTAGTTTTGTTTGCAATAAAATTGACACAGGAGCTCAGGAATACATTTAAAAATTGTCTTACTATACATTACTCTGGTTTCATAATTTTGTTCCTAGGCTGTTGACATCAGAAAAACTAAATGAGTTGAAAATGATGCCTGGCAGACTGTTATGGTTATAAAAAATTATGCCAGAACTATATGTAGTTTCTACACAGCAGCTAGCCAATAAGTAAATCATTGAGAATGAAATGTGGTATAAACTATAAGGAATTGAGGTCTTGTTTGGACCTACTGATGATGTCTTTTATTTGTTGCAGCAACTGACCTGGGGGCATGTTCATTTGGTAACTTGGACTAAAATGCCCATAGGCAATGCAAGAAGAGTCCAACTGTTCTTTTCCTTTGCTTTATTCCCCCATCCTATATAATAAAGAGCTAATATGCTAATTAGACCGAACAGCAGAACGACTGTCTGGATGACCTTCTGGACGAAGCTGGGGCTGCCAGGGCCAAGGCAGGTGGGGCTGCATGCGCCAAGCCCCTTGCACGAATTTCATGCATTGGGACTCTAGGTTGATAATAGTATCATTATAAACACACAGGAAATATAACCCACGTGAAAATAAATTTTGGACTTTGTGTTTAATGTAACATTTAAACAAATATATTTTATACAAATCAATGGTTTCTCCTTTTTACTTGTCAGGGGTTACCAGAGTGATGAGGGATTGCATACGTATAACACAATGACGAGTTCATTCACTTGTTTAATCAGCAGTGACTAGGATTTAGGGTGAATAAGGGAGGTATGGCTCTTCCTTTTCACAGACACTAGAAATGTTGAACCCAAATAAGAGTCAACTTGTAAAACAAAACAGCTGCCTGTCAACAAGGGCAGGGTGCTTAGGTGGAAGACTTATTCTAGGCAGGTCTAGAGGGTAAAATTAGGGCCCATATGCGGATGATGTTGGGGCGACAGACTTGAGGAACTTAATACAAGGAAAATTTTGCTGTGAATTAGAGCTCCTCTGAAATGAAGAGGGCAGCACTGTTCACCAGTGAGCTTCCCATTGCTGGAAGCATTTGAGCGGAGGATGCACAGGTACATGCAGTCAGGGGGAGTCCAGTCCTGAGTTAAGAGACTAAACCTCCTTACCAATTAAATACCTGATGGGCCTCTGATTCAAACTATTATCAAAATGAATGTAACTAGATCAGGAGTCAGCAATCTTTTTCTCTAAAGGGCCAGATAGTAAATATTTTAGGCTTTGGAGGTCATATAGTCTCTATTACTATCCTGCCCTGTAATGCAAAAGTAACCCCATAAATAGTATAAGCAGCTGTACTCCTATAGAACTTTATTTACAAAAATGGGCAGAAGGCCGATTGGGCCTATGGGCCATAGTTTGCTGACCCCACCTACACTTTTCACAGGTGTAAAGCTCTTGTAGAATGTGAACCTGAACTTTATAATTTTGAAATTATAAGGTTTATAATTGTAACATTCATATAATTATAATCTTCAGATGTAGTCAAGTCATTAGAATATACTTGCCTTAATGAAATCTCCAAATAGGATGGGCTTAGTCAAAAAATACTCTAGGCCAATTGCAATTCCAAAATGTTTGTCTATTCAAAACACAAAATCAAAATATTAGCTATTTACTTAGAAGTCTTAATTAGTATAAATGAACCTGAGGGAAAGCCATGTTAATACTGTACCACTTTACTTTGGTTGATAATCTCCCAGGTTTAAGGTTAAGAATATAGAATATTAATAAGCATTTTATTAAATAATAGATATTGAATACAAATTAATAAGACATATTTTAGAAATATCCTGGCTTCTTATCAGACAAAATGTTTCTTCTAAATTCTCTCCTCTACTTAAAATTCTATACTTAATTTAAAATATTAACCCTTCTTGAATTTCAATACAATGAATTATATAGTATTTCATATATCCTATATAATAAAAGGCTAATATGCAAATAGACTGAACAGCGGAACAACCGAACAACCAAACAACTGGTCACTATGACGTACACTGACCACCAGGGGGCGCGTGCAGAACATGGCAGGCGTTGGCCATGGCAGGATGGTGGAGCAGGTGAGTGGGGGCGCCAGACCAAGGCGGGGCGCTGGTTGCTGTCACTGGGGTGAGCCTCTGGTGGTTACTGAAAATTCTTTGCTCCTGTGCGCCGCGGTTCCACCCAGCACTCATGCCAGTCCCACTCACACCTGGCTGCCAGCACCCGAAGCCGATCCTGATTGTTCAGAGCCAAAGGTGGGTGCTAGTGGTGGCTGCTGGCACTGATTGCCCCTCAGGGCTTCTCCACCTTCCCTTGCTCCTGAGGGGCGATCAGGGCCAGCAGCCACCGCTCGCACCCACTGCCAGCAATGGCCCTGTTTGCACCCGCACCCGCAGCCAGCGCCGGAGCCGCCACTTGCATTGGCTGCCAGCACCCAGCGCCGGTCCCGATAGCTCAGCGCTGACAGGGGGTGTGAGCGGTGGCTGCCGGCCCCGATCCCCCGAGGGCTTCTCCACCTCCCCCTGCTCCTGAGGGACAATCGGGGCAGCAGTCACCACTGGCACCCACTGACGGCCCCACCTGCACCTGCTGCTGGCGCTGGCCCTAATCGCTCCACACCGTCAGCAGGTGCAAGCGGGGCTGGGGCTGTTAGCACATGGGAGCGGCGGCGGGAGTGGGGCTGCCTACAGACAGGGGACCGGGGGCTGCGGTGGGAGGGGCCGGGCGGGGGCGTGGAGGATGGGCTGAGACCCGCCTCTGTGCCCACCACAGCCTCGCAGCCCACAGTTCCTTTCAAGGTGCACGAATTCCTGCACTTGGCCCCTAGTTTTATATATTTGAGGCATTGAAAAAAAAACTTTTACTTAGGAATGACTAAAATTCACTTTGCTTTACCCTATATAAGATCATTTTAATTTCCCTCTATAGAAACCAAATTGCTTTTCTACTAAAAAAAAAGGAGCAGCTAAATAAAGATTCATACTTACTGGCCATTTCTGTCAAAATAGAATGGAAATACTCCTTGTCTTCATTATTAATCAGGCGATCATGGAAGACTCTTTGACATTCATGGCAAAAGAGTCTAAATATCTGTATTTCTTCTCTTATTGTTCCTGGATCACACTGGAGGATACCTGTTTTTAAGAAAAGGAAAGAAGAAAAATTCGACATTTGTGGAACATATAGTATTAGTTTTATGACCTATAAGATCCTTAAGTCCAACTTGATCCCCACACTACCAGAAATGGGTTCTTCGCCCGTGGATATACACATGTAGTAATAGTGACCTCGTTTTTTGAAAGTAAAACTGGGACACATTACTTGACAACATTTTTCTTTTTTGCTTGCTTTGTTTTTCTTTTCCTGAACATGTGAAGTGTAAGCAATGTTCATCTCATTATTACATTCAGTTGTAGTACATTAAGTGAGGAGTGTCACTTTAAAATATATATTTTCATCAAGCAACTTCCCCGATCCCGACCTTTACACTGTTTTCAAAACATCAATATCCTCTCTTATTCTTTCCCAACGTTCAGTTCTCATCCTTCTGGCTTCTGCTCAAATTATTCTGAGTATTTTTTGTATTAGTATAAATTGTTACTGCAAACACAGTTCTAATAATTTCAAGTTACAACAAAAGCAGTGATGTACAGAAGTGCAGGACGTGTTCATTCTCTAAGGGACCCTTCCCTGGGGCTCCTCACAGTGTGCAGAGAGGGGCGGGGAGTCTCTACTATGAGCACTGGTGCACGCTGACAGAAGGCACCTTACAGCATGGCTGGTAGCCTCCATGCCGCTTTGGGATAATACGGGATTTCTATAGATAGTTGTTTTTTTTGTGTTTTTTTTTTTTTTTTTTGCAGCTCACATTGTGCATGAGTGTGTGTGTGTGATATATGTTTCTTGAAAGGGTTAAACTTTTAATGTTTTCAGCTAATATTTGTAGGAATAAGGGCATTTCTAGGACATTTTGATAAAATGTGAGGACAAGGGGAAAGATATTCAAATTTGGAACTTCCTGGATACTCTATGATGTATCATTGTCGGAGATAAAATGCATCCTGAACTTTGAGGCTCAGAAATTACCTAAAATGTAGGAATAGAAAGGCAACAGGGACGAATGATAAATAAATGACTAGATCAGACAATGTCTAAGGACCAGAAAGTGGGTCCAAAGCAATCACTAAAGAAACAGAGCCATGCTCCAATGTTTCCTGTGGAAAACTAGCTCATGAATTCCAGGACGAAGCTGAGCAGGAGGGTAAAATCTTAGTGGAGGAGGAGTACAAGATATTGTGCCATCCTGTAGCAAGGATGCTGTGCCAGCTGCAAGAGTCCTGGGCTCTTGAAGGTTACGGGGGCAGGAAAAGAAAAAGAGAATTGCAGAGCCAGCAGAATGGGAGTTGGAAAGATAAGGGACCTGTGGTGAGAAATGAGCAACAAGGAGGCGAGGGCCAAACGGGATGGTCAGGGTTCTTAAAGCCAAGCCCCAGCTTCTGCCGTCAGCCATTATCTCCTGCCTCATTCCCTGCCTTTTTAATAAACAACGGATCTCCTCTGTGTTTTGTAATGAATTAGATTCTGATGAGGACAAAAAGGGAGCAGGATTTCAGAGAGTCCAGTCATTGCTTTACATGGAAGTGCTTGATAGCACTTACGGCACTTCATAGATATTTAAAATATACTTATACACTTTAGTCTGTTTGAATCTTTGTTGAGAATAAAATATTCAGTGATGTCTAAACAAGAGAAATGGACAGAGTCAGCACTGGATAGGAACAAAGAAAATCACTGAAGATTGATGTCCTTGTACACAAAATAAGGTGAGGACTTGACTAGATATTGTAAAAGATTTCTCTCAGTTCTGACTTTCTATGACATTCATTCATTCATTCATTCATTCATTCATTCAGTGCCAGGCATGGGTGAGCTGAACAAACAGCCCTAATGGAGCTGACATTCTATTGGGAGAGACAGACATAAACATGTGTGCAGATAAACATCTAGGGTATGATTTCAGGTAGTAAGTGCTATGAAGGTGACATTTGAACAGAGAAAGTGAGTCGTGGCTATCTGAGGCAAGAGCATACCCTGGGAAGTACAGAGGCCCCTGGGCAGGCCGATTTCAGGAACAGCAAGGAGGTGGCAGCCGCCAGGAGGAAAGTGGGAAGCAATGAAGGCAGGAGGCTGCTGGGTGCAGATCTAACAGGAGCTCAGTCCCATGGCAGGTGATGGGGAAGCAGCTTTGGGAGACTAAACAGGGAATACCTCTGCCGTGTGTTTAAGAGCTAGGTTTAAGGTGAGGTAAGTGGGCAGCCTGGAAGCAGGAGACCAGAGACAGACCGGGGTGAGGGGGTCTCTTGCTGTTAGAAATCCTGGTGAGACATGACAGTAGATGGGGCTAGAGTGGCTGTGGATGGGGTGGTAAGCGATGGTTGGATTTGGGATATATTTTGAAGATAAAGCCATTGGGGATGCTGATGGATTGGGTGGGAATCATTGAGGAATGAGAACAATCCAAGATGCTTCAGGGCTCTTGGCCAGAGCAACTAATGGTAGTCCCCTTATCTGGGCTGGGGTACACCTGGATGGAAAGGAGGCATAAAGCAAGAATTCAGACATGCCAAGTTTAAGAACTCCAACTGGATATTTAAGTGAGGTTGTTGAGAAAGGAGTGGAATATACAAATCAGACATTTAAGGGAGTGGGGAAGCTGGCAGTAGACATTCAAGCATCTCTGAATAGATGTATTTAAGATCCTAGAATTGACTGAATTACCTAGGCAGTATGTGTAGATAAAATAGAGAGAGGACTGATGGATCTCAGAGGCAAGTTTGGGGGGGGGGTGTGAAGATATTAACCAAAGAACTTATATGCATATATACATAAGCCACGGGCAGGCAATAGTTCAGCGAAAGCCTGGGGCAGGGGGGCAGGAGAGGGGTGGAGGTGACCAATGGGAGAAAATACTTTCAACAATAAAGATGAAAAAAAAATATAACTGTTATCATAAAGCTCTGATTTCAAATGAAGAAAAAAAAGCCCTAGCTCAGCCGTGGGCAAACTACGGCCCGCGGGCCGGATCCGGCTGTTCTATCTGGTTCTCTTGCTCTCCCCTCCGCTCCTTTACTTTGAATTTATATTAGTTCACACAAACACTCCATCCATGCTTTTGTTCCGGCCCTCCGGTCCAGTTTAAGAACCCATTGTGGCCCTCGAGTCAAAAAGTTTGCCCACCCCTGCCTAGCTGGTTGGGCTCAGTGGACAGAGTGTTGGCCCATGGACGGAAAGGTCCCAGGTTTGATTACAGTCAAGGGCACGTACCTCAGGCTCGATCTGATCCCAGGCTTGATCCTTGACCCTGGTTGAGGCATGTGAGAGAGGCAACCAGGAGACAACCAATTGATGTGTCTCTCTCACATCGATGTTTTTCTGTCTATGTCTCTCCCCTTCCCTTCCACTCTCTCTAAAAATTAATGGAAAAATATCCTTGGGTAAGGATTAACCAATAAATAAATAAAATAAAATAAAATAAAATAAAATAAAATAAAATAAAATAAAAACAAATTTTAAAAAAGGGACTGAAGTAAGAGCTCTGGGGCATCCCAACATTTTGAGGTTGGGAAGAAGAGAGACAGCAATCAAAGAGACTGAGCAGCAGTAGCCAGAGAGAAAGGAGGGAGCCCCAGAGAGTGGGTGCCCTAGAAGGTCAGAGAAAGAAGGGCTTCAAGAGAGAGGGAGGGGAGAGTTGTGCCAACATTGCTGAGAGGTTAAGGTTCAGACTGAGAGCTGACTGATGGACTGGGCAAGATAGAGAGGCAACGAAGAGTAGTTCAGTGCAGTGTCAAGTATAAATGCTTAACTGGAATATACTAAAGAATGGAACTGGAGGAAGTAAGAAGACAGTGAGGTGAGACCATGCTTTAAGAGGTCTTTTTAGAAGGAGCAGAGGAAATGCGGAGGTAGCAGCAGGGCGATATAGTTCCCAAAGAGAATGATCCTCTAAGACGGAAAGTATTGTGGCAGGTTTTTATGCTGTTAGGAATGATTCCATAGAAGAGGAAACACTGATGATGCAGAAGAGAAACAGAAACGGTAAGAACAAAATCCCTGACTAGGCAGGAGGGGCTGGGATTCAGGGCCAGAGGGGACTGAGAGCAGCAGGGACTGCCCAGCCTCTGCAGGAGGGAAGGCAGATGCTGGTTGCCTGAGAGATTTGGAAGATGAGGCAGTTCTGGTGTGGTTGCTTCTATTTTTTTTTTTTTTTTCAGTGAAACATAAAGAAAGGTCATCGGCTGGGCTGGGTGTGAGAAATGGGAGGGCGTGTTGGCTGTTTGAGGGAAGCTGTGAAGTAGTCAGCCTGCGGTGGGGGTGGAGGGTGACTGAACAGGGACATGTAATGTGATTTCCAGCACCATAGAAACCATGTACATACAATTCTACCAAGAGATTTGGGGCGACTAGCAATGCAGGGAGGGTGAAGGTCTAAGAATGAGGGGTCCATACACTACCTTGCACACATTTGGATAAATCCCTCAAGTTGAACACGTAATGGGACTTGGCTGGTGTTGGCAGAAGATCAACACTCATTCTGTTATAAATCTCAACTGAGGCTTCGACAATGTTGGATGCGGTTTGCTTGACAGCTGGTGGGAAGTCATACAGGAAGCCGTTTAAAATGGCCTGGAACCAGAAACATATAGAAGGTTAGATTCTTTTTTTCCACCAAAAATTTATCTTTCAAATGTTCCAGATCTGATGATACTTTTTCTAATAATAACTAGGAGGGCGAATTCCAATGCAAGGACCTCCGTGTGTTAAGCTCTTCCGTTCATTTCAGAATATGTTCTCAATGAGGAATGGGCTCTCTCCTGTCTTCTGTGATTGTCTGGAGATCCCTGGGTAGCATTCCTATCTGGCCAGCGAACGGACCATAAACTCACTCTTGAGTAATATAGACTGCTGCTCACTGTGGCTCCAGAGGATCGCCATGGAGTGCCCAGACTCATCTGGAAATAAACTGAAGTCCTCCTTGATTTTTATGTGCAAATGACCAACAATGCCATAGACTTCCCTCATCATGTACATTTAAAGTGCAACTTACTCGTAACCACGGACTCCCCGCCTTTCAGTTTCCCCACCTCAGTTATTTGGAGGTCACTTTGGACGCCTCCCATTCTCTGTCCTCACAATCAACTTTGAATGTATTTGTTGAGTCTGTCTCTTTCCCTTGACATTATTCCATCCCAGCACCAACTCTTTTTTATCTGCGCTTCTTCACTCCCTCCATCTCCCACTGACCTCTCCATTTCGATTCCTGTCTCCCTTCTGTTACCTTTAATTATGCAAATCAGACACTGCACCCCCCAGCCAGTCCATGCTCTGCCCCTACCTGGCCTCCTTACCTTACCCTCTCTCTGGTCACAGTGTCCCAGCCACACTGGCCTTACCACCCATGCCCATGCTCTCTCCTCCCTCAGGGTCTCTGCACATGGTACCCCCTCCCACTGCCTCATGGCTGGCTGCTTGGGAAGGACTTTCTCAGCCTTTGTGTTTTAGGTTACATGTCATCTCTTCAGAGAGGTCTTCCCTGACTACTTCACTTAAAATAAGCCCTCCCATCAGGCTCTTACGGATCTTTGGTCTTCTCATATATAACTTGCCACAGTCTGAAAGAACGTATTTATTAGCTAGCCCCTCTGCCCCTAGTTGCTTGGGAAAATCATTATAGATTTTTATAATAAATTCTGATCACCATTAACCTGGAGTTACGCATGGGAGAAGCCACCAGAATGCACATCAATGCTTGCAAGTCAGTCCTTGTGACTTTAGATTTGGGGCTCACATAGGAGACACTTTGAAGTAAACAGAAGTATTTGTTTTCAGTGAGCCCCCCTGTTGGACATCAATTGTACCAGCTTATGAAGACTATCTTTTTGAGGTACCTGTCCTCCCGGGCCCCTAATGTAAGTTTAACATTATCCACATGGTCTGCATTTTGAGTAGGACCATTCCAATATATATAAAATAAAAAATTTACTACATATATATATTTTATGGGATGCTTGCTCCAGTTATGTCATTTTCATGGTATCCCCCTCCCCACCCCATCATTCTATTCAAAGTAATGCCTCCCATTCATGGAACACTTCTGCTGAGCACTTACAGGGCAGGCATAGGTCTTTGCCCCATTTAAAGGATGAGAAAGTGGCTCTTAAGAAGGCTGTACAGTTGGGAGAAATATGGGGGGTTATTTCTATTGGATGTGATGGTGGCCCTGGAGGTGGTGAATTCTGAGTTGTGTTGATCTGGGGCCTGTGGGGCTACCAGAATTGTATCTGGTGGGCACGCGGACCGGCAGGAAATGAGCACACAGGTGGGGCTGGGCAGTGAGTGAGCTCTGCTGAGAACTGGGTACAGAGTACTATAAGACAAGGGCCCAGGGTACAGCCTTCATTAAAGGTAGGGGCTGGGTTTGACAACCTTTCTGCATTCCTAAAACCACCTGTGAGACCACAAGCACAGAGGACAGTGATGTACATTCCTGTCAGCTACCAGAGGCCCTGTGCTTACCCGGTTTCTGTTCAGGAAGAGGACAGACTGCTTTGATAATGGTGGTTTGGGAAGAAATATGTTTTCTTTTCCCTTCTTGCCTACGTTTAAGTCAATACTCACCTGGAAAATCTGTTTCAGACTGTGCTCCGAGGGCATCGGGAGACACAGCATGCTGAAGTGTCGGATGAAGCGGGGGGTCACTGGGTTGCGGCCACCACCTGGAGGTGCACATGCTGATGCAATGGTCACATCCTGTCCAGGGAGAAATCCACTTGGGTCACCCAACAAAGGGAAAGATGAGGTCTGTCCATCCCAACGGCAGGACTCAGATCTAACAATTTTTGAGGACCTACCCTTTGCAAGCACTGCATTACGTTTCCAACACATCATTGGACTTGGTTTTCACAGCAACCCCAGGATATCACGATTGTTACCGCCATTTTTTAGGTTAAAAAAGAAGAAGGCCCTGGCTAGTTAAATCACTCAAGGTCATCCAGCTAACTCACCTGCCTTAAATAAATACTCCTATGCAAAAATTTAATCTTAAAACATTGTAAGAAGTTTTATCTTGAGTTAAAATATATTTATTCAAAATATACTAACTTGAGCAATATAGTGAATTCTCATTATTTGTGTGTGTACTTGTGTGCCATAAAGTCACTGGGAACACTGAATTAACGCACACTGAATAATTGCTCCTACGGGAAATACATGGTTAGGTTCCTCAGAGCCTCTGGTAACATTTTCATCAATAGATCAATACATGATATTGCAGTTGCCTTTGGTCTCTAGCCCACCCCTCACCTGCAGCCAAGAAGATATTCCCATAGCATTTCCTTCAGAGGTCCCCCCAACCCCCGTAACTTAAGAGGATAAATCCACATTTCTCATCATTGGATCCATGGCCCCCTTACTTGACCTCTGCATTCCCGTTGCTTTGGTGTTCACATTCCACACCACCGTGGTGTTCCACATGTCTTGCCTCTGAGATGCAAAATGCTCCCTTCCTTGTTTTGCTATGCTCTGCCTGCAAAACCCTCTTCTAACCTCATCCCCTCTGGGAAGGCTTCTCTCGTCCTCAACCCAGCCCTTGTGCCCTCCTGACTCCATTTATCAGCCTGCCTTATAAATACATGTCCATCTACCCTCCAAAGCTGAGCCCTCTGGGAGGTGGGGGCTGCCTCCTTGTCCATGAACCTCCTGAATCAAGCATGACAAGAACTCAATGTGGACTGGTTAATTGAACCACACATAAGAAACACTGAAGACATAGGTCTGTGTCTTTCTCCTCCTTCTCCTGGCCAATCATATGTTGATGCTCTAATGATCAGTATCTCAAAATGTGACTGCATTTGGAGATAGACTCTTTAAAGAGGTAATTAACTTAAAATGAGTCATGAGAGAGAGCCCTAATCCAACCTGGCTAGTGTCCTGATAAGAAGAGGAGGTTTGAACACAGATGAGTACACAGCTAAGATTATGAGGAGACACAGGGAGAAGACAGCCAGCTGTAAGCCAAAGAGAGAGGCCCTAGAATAAACCAACCCTGATGACATCTTGATCTCCAACTTCCAGCCTCTAGAATTGTAAGAAAATAACTTTTTGTTGTTTGAGCTACTTTGTTATGGTGACCTGAGCAAACTAATACACCAGTGGGTTTCAACCAGTGTTCTGTGGCACACTGGTGTGCCGCAAGCATTTTTAAAACAATTCCTGACTCTTTAATCAGGGGCACTGACCTCTTTTCCCTTAGATTGTCAAATAAAAAACTGACAACAGCCGTAGCTTGAGCCATAAATATATTGGTCATATAATAGGATTTCATCTTATTGATGCATTGCATAATAAGGCTGCCTCTGATTGGTTAATTCTTGATACCAGAAATCCTTATATACAAGTATAGGCACCTGATTTTTTTTAAAAAATCACTTTGGAGCAAAAAGGTAGGTAATTACCACTATTATTATTTTTTGTAAATCAATCAAAATTATGCCTATTTTTTGTCAGACTGGCAAAAAATAGAACATTTTTTGGTGTGTTGCAAAATTTTAGTAAGTACTTTATGTCTGCCATGAGATGAAAAAGGTTGAAAATCACTGTAATACACCATATTTCCTTGCTGTTTAAATGTAAACACGCAAAGTAATTTAAAACTTAAAGTAACCTGTATGTCTTTCCAAAAGAGTTTGTTTCTGTCATAAAATCCACCAAAATCTTGATACTGCCGAAGTAATTCAATCGGAGGCTGAGAGCCATAGCGATCCAATCTGGGCATATTTAAATCATCAACAAAAATCACAATACGTTTGTTTCTTGGTGCTCCTGGGTAAATAAAATGAATTTGATTTAAGAATTATGATTTGCCTTTGGAAAATGTAAAACAGAGTTTAGGTAAGGTTTTGGACTCAATGAACACCCGGTAGGTCATAAGGAGCTCATTTCTCTCAGGAGTGAGGAGGCCCTCGCAGAGTCCTGCCTTGAGGAGGAGAGACCTCCCTCTGGCTCCATCCAGGCCCCTACAGGGAGACGTGGCCGGGGCTGGGATGTCCACTTGTCAGAATGTGCCTCACCCTCACTCTCAGAGGTGCACAATGATGCCAGCTCTCTAGTTAGATCCTGATCTCTCTATCCCAGCCCCTGCCCTCACCAACTGTGTGTCCTGAGCATGGGGTGAGGAAGGGCATTTTCTTCCCACAGTAGGAAGCAGAACTCCAAAGGCTTCTTCATAGAAATGCCATCTCACCACCCTCTGCAGGGAAAATAGGGCTAGATGTTGAAACACACCCAGCTCACATCAACAGGAAATCCAGCACAGCGGAGCTGGACGATGCCCTATTTAACTCAAAGAAAACCAGTATACACACTTTTCAGAAAAAAGTGTGGGTAATAACAGAGAAAAGAAAACAATGTAAGCAGAGGTGGTGACTCAACCCGTGCTCCCATCCAGCACCCGACAATTCCAAGGTCACTGAGCCAAACTCAGTGTCCCACTCCATCCTCCAGTCTCTGGAAACCAAGAAGCAGGACAGCAGGTGGGGAGGGCTTTTAAGATAATCATTCATAAAGACTTGGCTAGGATTTGGAAACAGCCTAAGTGCCCATCAGCAGATGAATGGATTATGAAAGCAGTGGTACATCTACACAATGGAATACTATGCAGCTGTAAAAAAGAAAGAACTCTTACCATTTGCAACAGCATGGATGGACCTGGAGAGCATTATGCTAATCAAAATAAGCCACTCAGAGAAAGATAAGTACCACATAATCTCACTCATATGTGGAATCTAATGAGCAACATACACTGATGAACAAAAATAGATCCAAAGACATAGAAGCACCGAACAGACTGTCAAACCTCAGAGGGAAGGCAGGGGAGGGTGGGCGGGTGGGAAAAGATCAACCAACAAACTTGTATGCCTATATGCATAACCCCGGAATAGGGTGGTGAAGGCCTGGGGTGAGGGGCAGGGGCAGGCTGGGGGGGAAAAGGAGTCATATGTAATACTTCCAACAATAAAGATTTAAAAAAATAAAGACTTGGGGCCCCCACAAGAAAAACTGGCATCCATTGCCCTGTGCCTACTGAGCAGGAATAATGGAACAGAGAGGGGGCAGTGAGGCAGCTGGTATCCCCACCGCTTGGTAGAGCAGGGCCCATTAGATGATGGACAATGTGGAAGGCAGCTGAGCTTGAGCTCTGGCTAGTCCTCCACCAGAAGGGCTGTGAGCTGGGCGAGTGGAGTCTAGAAGCAAGAGGCTGCAGGATGCAGTGCTGGAGGGTGGGACTGAGGAAGCCGAGACCCTGATTCCCAATGTCAGGGAACCTTCCAATGGGGGGCATGTGCTTGACCTGTGCACAACTTTTCTGGAAGTCCCTCAGAAAGCAGCTCCTGGAGACCACCACACAGAGAGCAGGGGCAGTCATTTGGTGCCAGCCAGAGAAGAGGGACAGTCCACACAGATGCCCATCTACACACCAGGTAGAGAGGGCCACTTGTCCTTTCTTCTCCTCTTCCCTTCCCAGCACACCAGAACCTCCTGCCCCCCTTCGCCTCCAGCACCTGGAGCCACAAGCCTGACAGAGGAGAGGAAGAGCCTCCGACTGGATTTGGGATCAAAGCTTTACACTGAACCAGCCTCAAAACAACAGGAAGTGGCCAGAGAGTTATGCTAGTTATCTAAGCAGTTGATAAGGGGCGGGGGGGGGGGGGGGGGGGGGGGAGAAGGGGGGAGAGGGGGAAGAGGGAGATGCCCCAAGCCTGGCTGAAAGCACTGACTGAAGTAAAAACAAAAGAGTTTCATGCTTATTCTCTACTGAGTTCAGATAACTCAATGCATCAGGTATATACAGGTTGTTTTGTTTGTTTAAAACAAAGGGGAAGGTGGGGGACAGTGGGTGGGTGGGAGGTAATCAACCAAGGACCTTGTATGCATATATACATGGCCCATGGACACTGACAATGGGGCAGTGAGGGCCTGGGGTGTGGGGGAGGGGCAGGGAAGGGCTGGAGGGGGCCCATGGGGGAAAAAGGGGGACATATATAATACTTTCAACAATAAAGAATTATTAAATAAATAAATAACACGCACACACAAAAATAAAAATAAATAAATAAAGGGGCATTAGTGCAGGTTTGAAAGCAGAGCATGGGTTAGAGAGGGAGAGAGCCAGGGAGAGGCAGAAACTGAAGATGTGAGTTGAAGATGATGATAGAAGTAAATACTTGCTTGTTAACAGTAAGATATCTAGATATGTTAGCACAGGAAAGAATGCCATTAACAAAATCACATTAACAATTAAATTAAGCAAAGAAAATATCCAATTGTAATTTTATTACATGCCCTGTTTTTGTTACTTAATAACTTAATTTGTGAGACAAATGAAAACGGGTAATTCTTACCTAGAATATTTTTTCTTTTCCTTTCCAGTTTTGATTCAATGATCTCTTGTGTTCTTGCAGATGAAGTTTGAGCAGAAAAATTTAGATAAACAGGAACATAGCCAGCTGATTCTTGAATTCTATTTAGTAATCCTTTTGCAATAACAGACTTTAAATTTAAACAAATGTTAATGATGTCACATTCAATATAATAACTTTCAATTGTCTTTGTTAGTTATAATTCAGAACAATGAGTAAGGAATAGAATGAAAGGAGAGAGGGTAAAACCAGATTGAAATGTGTCTTTCTTTTCCTGGAGATTCCATCCTATATAATAAAAGGCTAATATGAAAATCAACCGAACAGCAGAACAACTGGTTGCTATGACTTGCACTGACCACCAGGAGGCAGACGCTCAATGCAGGAGCTGCCCCCTGGTGGTCAGTGTGCTCCCACAGGGAGAGCGCCTCAGCCAGAAGCTGGGCTCAGGCTGGTAAGTGCTGTGGCGGTGGCAGGAGCCTCTCCCGCCTCTGCAGCAGCACTAAGGATGTCTGATCTCCCGCCTCTGTGGCATCGCTAAGGATGTCCAACTGCTGACCTAGGCCCACTCCCTCCCCCGTCCCCGCCTCCCCCCCCTCCGGGGGAGCAGGCCTAAGCCATCAGTTGGACATCCCCTGAGGGCTCCCAGACTGCGAGAAGGCGCAGGCTGGGCTGAAGGACCCCCCCCCCACCCTGAATTTTGTGCACTGAGCCTCTAGTTTAATTATAGTTACTAGAGCCAAAGAAATGTTCTAATCAGCTCTATCTCAGCAAAAAGCTTTTAGTTTAGTTTCAAACCAAAATACATCTTGGTTGCTATCCAAGTCAATTTAAAAGCAAGAATCACAGGACCCAAACTTCTTTTGGAAACAATTTAGAGAGGAAACAGTGAATCTCTGTTTACGTGGACTCCCCTGAAAACAAAGACACCCAATCAATCAGCATTTTCCCTTATACTCTACTTTTTCTAAACATTGTTGCTATGTGAGGTAAAAGGAAATGGTCAGGAGGGAATAGTATTTGGGGACATAAACTGCTTGGCCAATTCCCACCCTAATCTATGCATCGGCAGCCCCTGAAATTCCAAGGGATGCAACATAAAACCCCCTGAACACAAAACATTGGTCCCCAGGATCCTCTGGTTTATACAGTATTGACATTAAGAATTTATTCAGAAACTGGCAAACTTTGGAGTAATTTCCGAGGTCAGTACAGAGCCAATACAGTGACATTCTTTCTGAAAAAGTAATCAGAATCCACAGCAATTTTCCTTGAGAAATAATGTGTTATGTATGGGGCTTACAACTCCAGGCCCGCCACGCCCTCATTTTGGGGAGACCTTGTTTGCGGAAGGTTTCCTACCTTGCCAACTCCAGTTGTCCCAGTAAATAATACCGAATGCCTGACCGCCAGCAGTTTTTCCATTAGATACCCAAAGCGCACTGTGTCAACTGTGGGGACAAGCATTTCAAAAAATGGGACATCTCGGCTGTACTTGAAGCTGGGTATGATTCGTTCCCAGGGGTCCAGCCGTTTGGTTTCGAAGTCCATGTAAATGCTCCACAGATCACCAGAACTGGGGAGCTAAAGTATCAAATTAAGCGCCAAAACCAGGAAATGTTCATGCATAGACAAAGGCAATCATAGAACAAGAATGGGTTTGGATTTCTTTTTTCTTTGTAGAGAAGTAGTTGTTTCAGTATTACAGTTTAATTCTTTACACACAGTCATGCAACATAATGCATAAAGAAAATCTGACATATTGATTGTATTAAGACCCCATATTAGAATTGTAAAGCATTTTCAACTCAATTCAACATTCAGGGGTTTACTTAGGACAAATACTGTGCTTGGTCAAGTGCTTCTGCCTTCAGTGACCCTGAAGTTCACACGGGGGACACAAGGACATTAGTTATTACCCAGAGAGAAAAAGGGGTTCCAATGTACTTTAGTATGTCCACAGAGGAGGGATGGCTCATTTATATTTGCAGGGTAGTTGAAGATTTAAGGTTTCTAAGAGGTGGGGATGCCACAGCTCAAACTTGAAGGACAAGCAAGAGTCAGGTGGGCAGAGAAGGAATGGGGTGGGGTGTGGGCGTGGGGAAACAGGGGGTCAGGGGTCAGGTTTAGAAAACAGGGCAGGAGGCTGAAGCCATGGAAAGTGCCACGCGTGCTGGTAGCGATGAGCACTGCACACAGTGAGAGATGCGTCCGGGAACACACACAGAGGCTAGGTTATGAAAAGCCTCACTTTTTGGAGTTTGGAGCAAGAGTTCAGTAAAGGATTCTAAGTAGGTGGGTGACAGGATTCGATTGCATTTCAGAAGGTTCATTCTGGTAGCTGTACAGAGCAGTGGTGTTTCAAGATTTGACAGTGACTCAGTAAGAAATCAATTTGACAAGGTGACCTACTACATACATACTAGTATATGTGTGTGTGTACAAGTGTGTGTGATATTTACACCTACTATCTGCAATTCACTCTATTTTCCGTTCTATTCTATTTTTAAGAAAGAAAACTTTTGAGGTATAACATTATATCTTTTGTCTTTCAAAGGCTATCGTTGTTTATTTTGATGCTGAAAGCTGCCCAGATGTGACCAGTGGGAACCCCTCCACCATTCCTTGAGCGCTTCTTCAGTATCTGACATAAGAAGATGTTCTGGTCTCACTTTGCACTTTCCCTGCCCCAGTCCTGGAATAAGCTGTTGTTTTCAGGAAGAAGCCTCAGCTCCCTTTTGTGGAGAACAGTATTTAGGAATTAGCATCTGGGTATGCTCACTGCCATGGAGGTGTCATTGCTTCTAGTTCCTCTCAGCACGCAGAACTATGAAATTTATGCATGTGCAAATACAAATATACTGTATATTCATGTATTTGAATCCATGAGCACCAATATCTCCTATTGTAATATAATAACACAGGGTGAATTCCATATCTGTAAATCCCTTCTCCAACAGTGAGAAACCTGTTTCCATTATCATCAGCATATTTATTCATTTGCTCAATCTTAGAATGTGCAGAAAGTAGGTTCAGAATAGCTATACCATAACACTGTGAAGAATAAGTTTACTAACTGGAATTCAATATTCATTTATAGTATGAATTTTTTATAGTTTTATACATTAATTTCTTCATATGGCCAGGAGAGGACTCCTAAAAAAATTAATATAATAAATGTTATCCAGGGTTAAGAAAAATGAGTGATTTTAGAAATTCTTTTAGTGAAGAATTTATATTTGCAGTAGAAGTAAGGCTCTTAAGGTTTTATTCTTGAAGTTCAGTTTTAATGATTTAGAACTAATACGTTAAAATTCAACTTATTTGGTTCTTACCCTGGCATCAGGATTGTCATCAAACTGTGTTCTAATAAATGTATCAAAAGAATCCGAGTAGTTTTCAGTTAGATTTCCACCCAAAGACCATAAATAACAGAATATAAAAGTCTGACATAGCATTGTGTTCAGTTTTGTTTGTTCCTGAAAGAACAAAGAGAAAGATTTTAATATTTTACGTTAACATAAAAAGAATCCTGCATTGCAAAATCAAAAGACTGTTGTGGGGTGTGTGTGTGTGTGTGTGTGTGTGTGTGTGTGTGTGTTTGTGTATGTGTGTGTGTAGACTCATACATTTAAAAAAGAGATCAACTAAAGGACTTGTATTCACACATATAAGCCTAACCAATGGACACAGACACCAAGGGGATAATGGGGGGATAAGGACACATCTGTAATACCTTAATCGATAAAGAAATAAAATAAAATAAAACAAAAAGGGCACAGCATGTGTTTCCTATATTTAATTTAATGGTTCACCAAGTGATGTTTTATAGTAGTACAAAGTTAAATACTCAGATGAGAAAGTGAATGTCAAGGAGTGTCCAAAAAAAAATCTCAAGGTTGTTTTTCAAATGACCATTATAACTCTGTTTATGCCTGCATGAAGGTATTTAAGCAGCTGCTGACAGACACATATTAGAAGCATGTTGTAGACTATAAGGGAATTTAAGCATTGAGTATAAGAGTGAACCACAGGCTGTCTAACACTCCTTCCAACTTTTAGATTCTATTCATCTACTCATAGTCATTAGTCCCGTGAAAAGTTAACTTGAAAATTGATCATATTACAGAAAATTTGGAGTTATTTATTTGCAAAGGAGCTATATAATAATCTCATTTTCTAGCTTTATTGAAGTAATAAAACCTTCCATACCAGTGTGAGATTAATTCCATCTTTCTCAAATATCAAAGACTCGAATAAGCAACAGAGTGTAGTCACTTTGCTAATGTCTACTTGCGGGATTGCTTGGATGCATTTTTTATTGATAAAATTTAAACCATCATAAACATAATGGAAAAGGTTCAATATATATTCTTGGGATTCTTCATTCAGCTGAAAATAAAACAAACAATATTTTAGCAAGACCAGATGAAATATGTAATTAAGTTTAGAAATGGGTTGGTTTACATCTTTTTTTTAAATTTTATTTTATTGTTTAAAGTATTACAAATAGTAGTACATATATCTCCTTTTTTCCCCCATTGACCTTTATAATGCATTTTGTAACTTTTAGAATAAAGGATATAAATATAATCTACACTAATAAAAGAGTAAGATGCAAATGGACCGCACCTTCATGACACCCACCAGCCAATCAGGAGTGAGTATGTAAATTAACCCAACAAAGATGGCGGGTTAATTTGCATATACAGGCACCGAGTGGCTGGGGGCGGGGCAGGACGCTTACATCATCGCCATGGCGACGACGCAGGCGTTCCGCACCACCCCCGGCCACTCCATGCCTCTGGGCAGCGTGCATGGGAAGGCGGAAAGGTGGCTCTGGCCGGAGCGTAGGCAGGGCCAGCAGCCAGGGGAAGGAAGGCCCATTCTTGCATGCATCTTCATGCATCGGGCCTCTAGTAAGATATAAAATGAATAAAAAATTTAAAAGCCTCCTATGACTCGAGACACATGGAAAGATTTTGGGTAGCTGATAATGTCTTACATCTTGATCTAGCAATGGGTACACAGGTGCGTATTTCATAATCATTCATTAAACTGCCAATATGTATTTCATGAGGTCTTCTATATTGATATCTCCCACAATTAAGAATATGAAAAAGAAGAACCATAAGAGAAAACATTAAAAAATATCTACTAAAACACCAATACCCCCATGCACTGGTGAGGATGTGGAGCAGCAGGAACTCTCATTCATTGGTGTGGGGGGATGCAAATTGGCACAGCCACTGGGGGAGACAGCCAGCGGATTTTCACAAAGCTAAACCTAGATTTACCATATGACCCAGCAATCACACTCCTATGTATTTACCCAAATGAGTTGAAAACTTAAGTCCACACAAAAGCCTGAACACGGATGTTTTATAGGAACAATTTTTTGGTTTTAATTTTTCCAGTTTTATTAAAAATACTGACATACATCACTGTATTAATTGAAGGTGTACAGCATGATGGTTTGATTTATACATACAGCTGAACCTTGAACATGGGGGATGCAGTGCAAACGCCCACGCAGCTGAAAATTCAACGGCTAATTCAACCAACTGTGGGTCAAAACCAGTATTTTCCATCAGTGGTTGGGAATGGGAAAATACTATTGCTGATCTGCATTTGGTTGAATCCCCAGATGCAAAACCCATGGATACAAGGTACCGACTGTATTTATTGAAAAAAATCCACATGTAAGTGGACCTGCACAATTCAAACCTGTGCTATTCAAGGATCAACTGGACTTGAAATGATTACCACAAAAAGCTTAGTTGACACCTATCATTTCACATAAATACAATAAAAAACAAAGTAAGGGAAGAAACCAAGATGGCGGCATAGGTAAACACCTAAACTGCTGCCTCGCACAACAATTTCAAAACTACAACTAAAAGACAGAACGGACACCATCCAGAACCACAGGAAAGCTGGCTGAGTGAAAATTCTACAACTAGAAGGAAAGAGAAAAGCTCACAGAGAATTGGAGGTACGGCAAAGGGGCTTTGTGCGTGCAGAGAGGAAGGGCGGCTGAGAGCCTGGCTGACTTTCTCTGTCGGAAGGGGGAAGGAAACCTCCGACCGCACTGAACCCCAGTTCTGACTGCACTGAACCCCAGTTCCAGGCGAACCTCTGGGGACCCACGCTCTTACGGGGGGAGTCTGGACTCTCGGGCGGAGACTCGAGCTGGGAAAGGCAGAAGTCTGAAGGCGCACGCGGGCCAGTGCGCACAAAGGCTGCAGAGGTTGCCACAGGCTTTCCCTAGTGAAAGGGAGTCAGAGGCTCCTGACGGCACTGAGCCCCAGTTCTGACTGCAGTGAACCCCAGTTCCAGGCGAGCCCCTGGGGACCCACGCTCTTGTGGGGGGAGTCTGGACTCTCAGGCGGAGACTCGAGCTAGGGAAGGCGGAGGACTGAAAGCGCACATGCGCGCAAGGGCAAGGCTGACAGGAAGCCAAGACTGAGACTCCACCCCATCCAAGCTGAGCACAGTGGCTATTGCAATTTGGCAAGTCTAATCCTATAAGGCTGTCTCCAGCACCGAACTTCTCCCAGCATAGACACAGCTGATCCTTACAGCCAACTGGCCCGGAGGTCAATTCTTCCCAGTGATACCAACAACAATAAAGACTTAATTACAACAAGGCTGTACACACAGTCCACAAAGGGGTGCACCAAGAGTGTCCACCTTAGGTTAACTGGGGAAGCAGACCCACTGGGCCATATTGGAAACCTAGCACAAATATCTACCTTACCAACTCAGGGAATCAATGAAAATGCGGGGTCAAAGAATCAGATCACAAACGAAAGAAATGGAGGAAAACAAACGACTGGATATAGAATTCAAAACCACGGTTATAAGACTTTTTAAGAATATCCTAGAAAAGGCCGATAAATATAACGAGACCCTCGAAGATATGAAAAAGGACCAACTAGAAATTAAACATACACTGACTGAAATAAAAAATATTATACAGAGACCCAGAAACAGAATAGAGGAACACAAGAATCAAGTCAAAGAATTGAAATACAAAGAAGCAAAAAACACTCAACCAAAAAAGCAAAAAGCAAAAAAAAAAAATCCAAAAAGTTGAAGATAATGTAAGAAGACTCTGGGACAACTTCAAGCGTACCAACATCAGAATTATGGGGGTGCCAGAAGAAGAGAGAGAGCAAGATATTGAAAACCTATTTGAAGAAATAATGACCGAAAACTTCCCCCACCTGGTGAAAGAAATAGACTTACAAGTCCAGGAAGCCCACAGAACCCCAAACAAAAGGAATCCAAAGAGGACCACACCAAGACACATCATAATTAAAAT
Organism: Plecotus auritus; assembly: GCF_963455305.1. Taxonomy (NCBI): domain Eukaryota; kingdom Metazoa; phylum Chordata; class Mammalia; order Chiroptera; family Vespertilionidae; genus Plecotus; species Plecotus auritus. Next base: position 120,062,722 of record NC_137782.1, read on the forward strand.
GCCAAGAGCAAAAGACAAAGAGAGAATATTAAAAGCAGCAAGAGAAAAACAGTTAATTACCTACAAGGGAGCACCCATACGACTGTCAGCTGACTTCTCAACAGAAACTATGCAGGCCAGACGGGAGTGGCAAGAAATTTTCAATGTGATGAATAGCAAGAACCTACAACCAAGATTACTCTACCCAGCAAAGCTATCATTCAGAATTGAAGGTCAGATAAAGAGCTTCACAGATAAGAAAAAGCTAAAGGAGTTCATCACCACCAAACCAGTATTATATGAAATGCTGAAAGGTATTCTTAAAGAAGAGGAAGAAGAAAAAAGTAAAGAGAAAAATTATGAACAACAAATACATATCTATCAACAAGCGAACCTAAAAATCAAGTGAATTAAAAACCTGAGGAACAGAATAATCTGGTGAATACAATAGAATCAGGGGCATAGAAAGGGAGTGGACTGATAATTCTCAGGGGGAAAGGGGTATGGGGGGTTCATGAAGAGAATGGACAAAAATCATACACCTATGGATGAGGACAGTGGGGGGGAGGTAAGGGCAGAAGGTGGGGTGGGAAATGGGTGGAGGGGAGCTATGGGGGGAAAAAGGAGAAATAATTGTAATAATCTGAATAAAGATTTATTTAAAAAAAAATAAAATAAAAAAATAAAATCTAAAAAAAACAAAAAAAAAACAACAAAAAAAAAACAAAGTAAGAACTCTTAGGATCCACTCTCTTAACTTTTCTATATGTCATACAGCAGTGTAAACTATAGTCACTCATAACTGGCAAAACTTAGAAGCAATTGAGATATCCTTCAGTAGGTGAATGAATAAACGTGGTAAATCTATACAATGTAATATTATTCCATGATAAAAAGAAATGAGCTATTATGCCACAGAAAGGCATATTACTAAATTTAAAAAGCCAATCTGAAAAAGCTACACACTATATGATTCCACTACATGATATTCTGGAAAAGGGAAAACTATGGAGACAGTAAAGCTCAATGGTTGGTGGGTTGAGGAAGAGTGGGCAGATGAAGAGACTGAGCACAGATTTTTAAGGCAGTGAAACTACTCTGAAACTATAGGGGTGGCTACATGATATTATCCATTTGTAAAATCCATAGAATTATACAACACAAAGAATAATCCCCAATGCAAGTGATAGACTTTAGTTAATGTATCAATGCAACATTATTGATGACGTATCAACAATGTGTCAATATTGACACACTGATAATATATCAACAATATATCAATATCAATGATGCATTGGTGATATTGATTCATCAGTTTTAACAAATGCACCACAGCAATGCAAGATGTTAATAATAGGGGAAACTATGTTTGGAGTAGAGGGAGAATAAGAGAACTCTCTGTACTCTGTTAAAATTTTCTGTAAACACAAAAATGTTGTAAGTAATAAAATCTATTAAGTTTTAAAAAGTGAATTTGGGAAGGTTTAAAATCTTATGCCAGTAGCCATGGTAAATTCTCAATTCTGAAAAGCACTTTCTGTAATAAGGTACTCTTGAGACTAGATCACAATCTTGTTGAAATGTTGATGCCTAATAATGAGAAAAACGAGTTATCTAATTCATCTTTGGGCAGGGAGAGGGAGAAAGAAGATGGCTTTTTTGGAGTGGGGGCTGGGATGGGGCAAAATACTTCAAAAGATGGCTTGTTCAATAAGGTAATAATGGAATTGAGCTGTTGTGAATAACAATGTAAGAGCTTTTCTTCACTTGGGGTGGAATGGTACTTCTGAGGTACAGGGGTGGGCAAACTTTTTGACTCGAGGGCCACAATGGGTTCTTAAACTGGACCGGAGGGCCGGAACAAAAGCATGGATGGAATGTTTGTGTGAACTAATATAAATTCAAAGTAAAGGAGCGGAGGGGAGAGCAAGAGAACCCTCCGCTCTTTCGGCTCCGCGGGCCGGATAGAACAGCCGAACGGGCCGGATCCGGCCTGTGGGCCGTAGTTTGCCCACGGCTGGGTTAGAATGTCTCTGGGGTCATGACCTACAACTGAGTGGGAGGTAAACAGGTTTTTTCTTCTCTCTGGCTCTCGGAGGTGCTATACCTCCATCAAATCTAAAGATTATGACAGTTGGTACCTGGACTGAAATGTCCTCTTCTTCATTGTGACCCTGCTCATTATCTCAAGCCTTCTGTCATCCTTTTTAATGCCCCAGCCTGTTCTAGCCGTGTTTTGGAGGAGTCAGGGAAGCGGTTTGTGTTTGCCCTTGAGAGGAACCAGTCTGGGCAGAAGCCAGCCAGAGCAGGCAGGGGCCAGAGTGAGCAGGCAGACTGGCAGGCTGAGGTCATAAGTAACGAGGGCAGATGCGGGGAGTATATGAACATTTCTGGAGAATCCCCTCCATCAAGCACAATGAAGCCTTGTGTTATTACAACGTGGGCACTCAAGGGAAGTGTGAGCCCTCACAGACGGAGACACTGGGGAGTATCTGGTTGCTCTCACTTTTTTAGAAATACCCGTCATCCAGGTTTTAACGTAAGGCATCCATTTCAGTTCCTCAGGATCCACAAACACCATCCCACATCGACTGACTGTAGCAGGAGAGGCAACCCTTAGGTCTTGCACCTAAAATTGAAGAAAGGCGAACAGGAAACAGCTAATATGATTTTCCTTACTAAGGCACCTTCCATGTTAATGAATCATATGTTCTAAGTTTAATGCTGAAAGGCTTTAGACAGTGGAAGAGCTATAAGTAATCAGATATAGGGAAGGAATGTTAAGTGAAGGATAAGGTGGAAAAAACCCGTAATTATAGGAGGATACTGTCAAATTCCTTCTCTTTTCTCTTTTTTTCTTGTTTCATTCTTGTACCAACACCTAGTCTAACACCTAGCATATAGTAGGCATTCAATCAATGTTTGATGAATGAATACACGAGGGTTATAATCTTCCATAATATTTTGTCGCTGTAATTGGTCCACATTACTCTTTCAAACCCTCCATCAAATATTCACACCTTCCTGGGGTAATTTATTCACTTTAAGTACAATAATTTTTTAACTGTGAAAGCATTTCAAATCATGTGAATTCATCTATATATATTAAATGCTTCCAAAGAAAAAGAAACAAGTGCTGGGGAAGCCAGGATTTATTGTATTTCCTATTTATAGAGAGAAGGAATGTTTGAGAGACTTTGGTTGTCAGGATGGACAATGCATTACAAAAAGACAATTTAATAAGTATTTGGTACATAAGCAAAACACCATGGTGGGCCTTACAGATAGTAAGTGATACAGCAGTGTGAGAAAATCATTATGATGGTATGCCAATCTAACAAGTGATTGCTTCATTCCACAGTATGGCATATCCTTGATACTGTTGTAATTAACCTAGTTATTAATAACAGGAAAGGAGCAAAAGGAAGGCCAAAGATTATAGGCATGCCATTTGGGCAGCTTCATCAGGAAGCTACAACTTTACACTCCCAGAGGTCCAAAAGAGAAAAGATAGATGCATGCCCAGTGAAGTTAGCGGGGCGGGGACCAGTGAAGGTGCTCACTGTCAATCACACCTGGGAACAGGTCACTGGCCAGGATGGGCATGGCCACTTCAAGGGTGCGAAATTTGGGGTATTTAGTTACCTAAATAAAGGAGTGTGCCTTTCTTGTTGCTCTTGTGCCCTTGGGATCTTGTTGCAGGAGGGCGTGCTCTCTTGGCACCCCTGCATTTCGCCCACCTGGCCCACAGCCATGTGGGCCCCCGTTCCTCCCCCCCACACAGTGGACTAATGGACTGTCACTAGCCTGATGAAGAACTGGGCCCGGTTGCAACATGGAATGGAAACTCTGGACACTGGCTTACTTCTACACTTCTTCTATAACTGGATTTAGGGAAATGGGAATTTGGAAACCCAAGGATGTAATTCCACGCAAATAAAAAATCACTCATTCTCTTGCATGAGTCTCAGAAAATTCTTTTTCCGGAGGTATTGTGAGGACTCTGCCCCCAGCACTCATTGGGTAAAGGAATACCCCAACTTCCTGATAACATATTTACCTCAAAAAGCATGTGGACTTGAGGTGTGAGTTTAATCCTCTCGCTGTTAGCCAGGCAAAGCATCTTGTTATCATCCAACACTGTATTCATGTTTTCAATCCAAAGAGCATCCACTGGCCCATCACTGATGATCCACTTATGGTCTTCTGAAGTGTCTTGAACAGCTGCTCGGACACTCAGTGCCATCAAACCATCTTTCCACTCCAAGGTTATGCTATTTACTTCACCATATAACTCACCCATTGTAATTGATTTAGGATTAAGAACATATGTTTTAACTGGTTGGTAAAAGGGATTCTCTGCACCAATTTTTTTCAAATTCCCTAAAGTTTCTGCAAGTATTCGGTAAACTGTGGTCTTGCCACCTCCAGTTGGCCCAACTAACATAACGCCATGTCTTACCAGCATAGTTTCATAGAACTGTATCACTTTTTTAACCATACATGTCTCAGGCTGGAGATTTTGCCCATTCATGACATCTATAATTGTTGACTGCAATATACCATAATCATGTTCTGGAATTTGGACTCCAGGGAAAAGGTCAGATATGATTCCACTGAAATTTAAAAAAAAAATCAAGTAAGAACCACTGGTCATTGAGTTTTCCCCATATTTGTTACAATTAATTGATTAAACATTAAAACAAATCTTATTTTTCTCATTGATCTTTTCTTCCAAACATGCACAGTATTAGTATATCCTATGTTTTATACCAGGATCTATAATTTCTCTGATATTGTGCTTGATTTTGCTTGTTTCTTGTATTGTAGACCAAAGTTATTAAGTATATTGGGAGCCTTTGGAGGTAAGAAATATCTCTTGTGTTTCTGTATTGTCCACAGTAGATGGTGTAGTGCCAAGGTGAAGAATCTATCAGTTTATTTCTAATATCATATTTCTAACTCAACTTTTCCCAAATGCACATATATGTACTTATAACTGTATATGCATACTCAGAAAAATAATATGGAAATAAAAATAGAAAACTAGTACTAGGTAAAAAAGGGAGTAAAGGAAAAATTGACTTTCTGTGGGAAACAGTTAACGTGGGGTGTTTCTTTGGGTAAAAAAGAAGTTAAATCCCTAGCTTACACTATATACACAAATGCATTTGAGATACAGTAAAGATCTTAATATAAAATGACCACAAAGGTACTAGATAAAAATATAAGAGATGAATTTTGTACCACTGTAGTAAGAAGGTCTTTCTAAGAAAGATAGGAAATCTATAACTAAAAAATAGTGATAAAGTGGAAAAAAAAAACAAGTAAAAAATAATGTTCTGCAAGATAAAAGGTTTTCTATACAAACTTAAAGAATGAATGATAGAGAAATATTTCCAATTTTTATACCAGATAGAATTTATGACTCCCCAAAAATCAATAAGTAAAAAGAGTAAAATAGAAAAAATGCTCTTAGAATAATAAATATACATGACTCATGAACTTAAGAAATGATACTACTAATTAAAGAAATGCATACATTAAAGACTTTTGGTATCTCATTAAAATACTTAAAGGGAAATGAGCATTTTCATAAAACCATTCATATAAATGTAAAATGTCTTTGGAGAACATCTTGATAGACTAAATTAAAAATGCTTCTTACCCTATGACCTAGCTAACTTACTTCCTAGAATCTCAATTATAGAAATATCATAAGTGTGCAAAGATAAATGCATAGACATTTTCATCATTGTATCCTACCAAAAGGAGTAGACACATTCTGAGAAACAGGGGCACTGATAGAAGACAAGGGCAAAGGGAATACCAGCACAGTCATTAAGGACATCCCTGATAAGAGATGTGCACCAGGGGTCATGGGTCAGCAACCCAGATTAGAGTAGGACAGAGGGCTCCAAAGAGGCAAATTCAATAGAATATTTTAATTGTTTATTCGTTTGCTTTTAGGGGATTTACACTCTGGTAGAATTTGGAGACAAATTAATGATAAGTTTATAGGATGTAAGTAAAGGATTAAAAAGTAAGAATGATGATAATAAATGAAGGGGAAATAAAAAGCTAGATAATTTAATAATGAAACTATCGCTCAGCAATGGATAATGTTTACATAGCTATGATAAAGCACAGAAATCCTAGATATTTTGCTCAGGTTATATTGCAATATGACTACATGGAGAAGGCGGGCCTAGGGGAAGAGGGGCATGTGCATAATGGATAATATCTAAAACTGAAAAACCAAGAAATGGCAAAAACAAGGTACTAAAAATATGAAGGGAAATAGTAAAATTAATGAATGAATCAATCAATCAATGGAAAAATGATTTGCCTTTGGTAAGCTGGTGAAGGGCAGGGAACTACTGTTTTTCATGAGATTAATTTATGACATTTTATTTTGAAAACTACTACAAGTAAGTCTTAGATAAACATAAAACTAATTAATAGAAGTAAAAATACATAGATAAAAGCAATCACATTTATGTTAAGCTCAAACCTGATTTCTTGGGGGGATGGAAAATTTCTTAGATCAGGAACTCATAACCAATACTAATTTATATAGCACACAGCCTGATGATCAATATTTTGGAAAAAAACACTCAGAAATAACTGGATGGCTGATAAAATTTTAGTGCCTTTATTTATTATTTATTTATTTATTTATTTATTTATTTATTTATTTATGTTAATCCTCACCTGAGGGTATTTTTCCATTGATTTTTGGAGAGACAGAGAAATATTGATGTGAGAGAGACACAACAATTGGTTGCCTCCCGCATGCGCCCGGACCAGGGCCAGAGCCTGCAATCGGGGTACGTGCCCTTGACTGGAATAGAACCCAGGAGGACCCTTCAGCCTGCGGGCCAACACTCTAACCACTGAACCAAACTGCCTAGGGCTAGTGACTTTATTTTAAACTAGTGTTTTTTAAAACGGCAATAAGTATCTCTAGAAAAGATAACTCTCTCATTACCTTGTTAGAGACAGACATGCTTGCAGCTATGCTTTATTCTGTAACATCTAGAAACTTACCTGAACAGAACAGCATCATCTGTTAGGAACTTGGGCAAGTTGGAGTCTCGCAGTGCTCTTATCAACACCACATCTTCATTTAGTTCTGGGTTCTCTCTTTTTAAAGACCTAAATGTAAAAGGATAGTTCAGATGACATTTGTATTGAATGTGATTTTCCAAACCCATGGTCCAGGGATTCCATGTGCAGAAAGTTGGGGGTAGAGGGGCACCCTGCTGTAGGTTCCTGCTGAAAGGGGAGGAGCGTGTCCCCTTCAGTCCGAGTGTCCAGCTCCATCAGAGCATGCGCAGGAGTCAGGCACAGGCTACACAGCCTTGAGGACGATGACAAGGACATTTTTTCTCAAACTCCCGCATCAATCCTCCCTGAATTTGCATGCACCCCTGGATGCATCATGATGATTAACATCCCTGTGACTTTCTGTTATCTCAGCCCAGAACCCCCTGCCTGGCTCCTTTGCTGGTGCTTATTTACCCTTTGAAACCCAACCTGATTACTCCCTCCTCTAGAAGGTTCCTCCATCCCTCACGGCAATCCTTGGGCACAGCCCTATGGTTGCCCTCACTACATCGTATCCTAGATAATTGCTCATTTTTCTGTCTTGCCCACTGTGCTGCAGTTGAGGTCTTAGCAGTCTTTCTCTATCAGGCGTCCTCAAACTATGGCCCGCGGGCCACATGCGGCCCGCCGAGGACATTTATCCGGCCCGCCGGATGCTGCTGCCTGTCCTGCTTAGCAGCCGACTCATCCCGGGCCCGCAGTGTGCATAGGAATTTGTTCATAGTTTTTTTTAAAACTATAGTCCAGCCCTCCAACGGTCTGAGGGACAGTGAACTGGCCCCCTGTTTAAAAAGTTTGAGGACCCCTGCTAAGTAGTCTTAGTAGTCTCCTTAAGTGTCCATCCTGTGTAAAGGAGAAACACAAATATCTTTCTATACCCTCTGTTCTTTCTTTGAACCTCTTTCAAAGAAAGAACAGAGGTTATGAAAGGGCAGAGATATTTGTGGAAAACCCAAGGATACAGGAGCCAGGCTGAAGGGCCCTGGAGGTGCAGAATCCAGACCAGCAAGTCATGGCCTGAGAGGAAGGACAAGACAGGAGATAGTCCTTAGAGACTCTGGCCAATCCGGAGATTCCAGAGGCAGGAGTTTCAAGAAGATCTGAAGGAAGAAGTTGGGGCCTGAAAGGAGAAAAGGATCATGCTTTATCAGACACTAGAAAGCAGCTCCGCCTTGGACCATACTGTAAGGACAGAGGTGAAGTCTTGGACAAGAGCCTGGACGAATGACAGAATGATAAAACTGAAGTGTTTTGAATGTTCCGGCTTTGTCAGGTGACAGGTATGACATGATTTTCGAATATGCATAACTAACTGTATGCCTTTTAAGCGGAGTCATCGATCTTATGTTGGGAAAAGCTTTTGCACACTAAAGCCCAGTGTCTGTGACAAGTTCAGGGGAAATGAAAGTTCTCCAAAGCCCAGTCTAGATTCAGGTCCCGTCTGGGGACAGCCACGTAGGGAACACAGTGAAGGACTGTCAGGGGATGAGCAGAGATGCCCATTTCACTGTGAATGGGAGTGTTAAGGTAAGAACGATGACAACAGCAGCAGCTGACACTGATTAATCACTTCCTATGCTACTTTAAGAGCCGTTTGTGAATTGCCCACGGAACGTGTTTGATTGCATGTTCTGACATTTCGCTGTTGGCCGCCTCAGTTTCTTACCCAGCCATGACTAGCACAGACTTCACGGCTCTCATGCCGAAGTCGTAGTGATCTTGCTGAGAGAGCTGTTCACTGCAAAGCTTATACATCTGAGTCATTTTTCTTGCTAATATTTTACTGGATTCAAATCCCTCAGAATATAGAATAACCTAGAAAAAAGTATTACATCATGCTATTACATTATATTGATAAAAATATGTCATTATAATACCAATGTCTTCAAAATCTACTTTAGACACCACCGCTCTCCAAGTTGTCACATCATTTAACAAATAAATGTAAAGACTGAGGGGAAAAGGGTTTTCTATGCCACAAGGAGGTGGGAGGTGGAAGGTGGGACATTGTATGGGGAGGCCTGAGCCCTGATTCTGCTTCCTTTCTATTGATGGAGATGTGGCCTGAGTGACATTTGAGTCAAAGAATGGAGAGCCCACAGCTTGAAAATGTTCACATGATGGAGGCTAGATGGTGGTATAAGGCCTGAGTACAAAAGCAAGACTTGAGCCTCTCACATCTGACAGTGTAGGTTCCCCAGGAGTCTAGGGAACTATACAAAGATCTGCAGCCTCTCCCCTGTCCTAGGAGCTGCCTTGCCTGGGACAAGTTTCTGTAGCCATGGTTAATAAATCTGTAACAACAGTGGAGAGGGTATGGACCCTTCTTCCAATCCACAGTCTACTCGAATCACTGCTGCTGGCCTCAGAATTGGGATTTGAGATGATGCAGAGATTTCTTACTGGTGCCTGTTTTGTTTGGTCTAGCTACCTATCAGCACAGAGCTCTGTACACTGCAGGCAATGAAGAACATTTACTGATGGCAGATCCTGACTCATTCAATCTGTAACAACAGGAATAGCACTCAGTAGACTGGGTTTTTTAAATGTCTTCAATTAATTACTGATAATCAATAGGATGAAACATGAGATGTGAACAAAATGGTGGATTGAGTTCCAAAACTGGTTTCTTTCCTACCATCCTTGGACAATGAGCAAGTCATTCATTGTCCCTGTCCACAGGGGGTCTAGTGAAGATACCGCCTGCCTTAACAGCCTTCCACCCCACCATGACCTCAGGAGCATCTGTTGCAGGTGAGACACTGGGTTAGGCGTGAATGTAGAGAACTGGCCTGGGCCCTTTTAGAAGCTCCTGGACTTGCTGAGTCAAACCTGGAAACTGTGATGATGTAAGCATTATACTAATAAAAGTTGTAATATTGAGCTGTTATCAAAAGAATTGTTAGCCACAGGAATAATCTGTGCTTTCTGGGGAACTGCATTCTAAATGGGGTGGCGTTCTTTGTCATGAACTGCAGTGCTGAGCACACGGGGCCATCTAGAGACCTGAAAATGTCCCATATTTTGGTCTGGATGGTCATATCAGTGAGTCCATGTTTAAGAGTTCCGAGTTGTACTCTTATGATCTATGTGCTTTACTATATGTAAATTACCCCTTTGCAGAAAGTGCTAAGAAGTCACATTGGTTCTTAGCTAGTATGAAAAAACAAAAGCCAGTTTAAATGGAAAGATTCCTAGACAGACACAGAATCCTATCTAATAAAGAGGGAATATGCTAATTAACCATCACTCCATCACAAAGATGGCTGCACCCACAGCTGAGGCCAAGTTCCCATAAGGAGCCTTAACAAGCAATCAGCAGGGACCTGAGGCTACGCCTTCCCCGCCCCCGTGGGGCTTGACAGGGGACCTCAGGCTGCCTTCCACACCTGGCAGGGCTTGACAGGGGACCTCAATGTGCACTTCCCATCCTGGTGCTGGGCTAAGGGACCTCAGGCTGCTCCCCCTGCCCCAGTGCCAGGCCGGGGGACCTCAGGCCACGCCCCCCACCAGGTGGGGCTTGACAGGAGACTACAGGCCACACCCCCCACCCCAGCACCAGGCCGGGGGACCTCAGGTCGCACCCCCCGCCCCAGCACCGGGCCAGCGGATCTGAGGCTGTGGCCCCCTGCCTGGCGGGGCTTGACAGGGGACCTCAAGGTGCACCCCCAGTGCTGGGTTGGGGGAACTCAGGCTGTGCCCCCCGCCCAGGGGGGACCTGAGGCTGCACCCCCCTGCCAATGGGGCTTGACAGGGGACCTGAGGCTGTTCCCCTCCCTTCCTGGCAGGGTTTGACGGGGGACCTCAGGCCATGCCCCCCACCCAGTGGGGCTTGACAGGGGATCTCAGGTCATGTCCCACACCTGGTGGGGCTTGACAGGGGACTTCAAGGCATGCCCCCCCACCTTGGTCTGGGCTGGGGGACCTCAGGCCATGCCCCCTGTCCTGGCACCGGGCCAGGGGACCTGAGGCTATGTTCTCTGCCTGGCGGGGCTTGACAAGGGTGGGACTAGCCAGGTCTGGATCTATCCCAATGAGGGGGGTGGGGCAGCCAGATCTGGGTCTCACGAGATTTTGAAGTGCATGTGGGTGGGAGGGGACTTGACTCTGGGTCCCATGGTGTGCCCCAGACTCTGATAGGAGGAAGGCTTTCATATACATTTTACTAATTTTCTTTCATCTCTGACACTTCTATTATAGAGAAAAGGCAAATAACAATATTAAATTGTTTCCTCTAATTAATCCCCTTTTAATGTGCACGAATTTCATGCACCGGGCCACTATTCTACCTAATAAAAGAGTAACATGCTAATTGACTGTACCTTCGCAACAGCCACCAGCCAATCAGGAGTGAGTAGGCAAATTAACCCAACAAAGATGGTGGTTAATTTGCATACGCAGGCATAGAGTGGCCGGGGACGGGGCGGGATGCTTGCGTCATTGCCATGGTGACGACACAGGTGTTCTGCACCACCCTAGCCGCTCCTGGCCTCTGGGCAGCATGGGAAGGCATAAAGGTGGCTCCGGGCCAGAGTGGAAAGGCTGCTCCGGCCAGAGCAAAGGCGGTGCTGGCAGCCAGGGGAACAAAGGCCCATTCTTGCACGAATCTTCATTCGTGCATTGGGCCACTAGTAAATACAATACAAATATTTAATGTATTAATGATGACTATTTTTTACTAAGCTGATACAGACTTACAGACCAATCTCCACCCTCCACCTTCTACCAGCATTGCTGCAACTCAACATCCCTGGACTCTAACATAAAATAACTAGAGGCCCGGTGCACAAAATTCATGCAAAGGGGGTGGGGGGCGGTGTCCCTCCGCCTAGCCTGTGCCCTCTCGCAATCCGGGACCCCTAGGGCAGAGTCCCTAGGCCTGTCTGGCGATCAGGGCCTATCAGGGGCTTTCCTTCCCCTGGCTGCTGGCAGCTGGTCCTGCCCTCGCCGCTGCCACTGCTTGCCATCTGTGCAGCACTGCCCGCCCCCCCCCCCCCACCACTGGTTGCCTCCCTCTGTGGGCGACAGGCATGAGTGAGATGGCTTGGCTGGCCTGGGCCTCTCTCTGTGGGGCGATCATTGGCTGGCCCCACACACCCACCACAGCGTTGCTGGGCTGTGGCCTGGGCCTCCCTCTGTGGGGCAATTGATCTGGGGGCCCCGCGATAGGGAGGCCCCACCTACTCGTCCCAGTGCCACCACCCAGGTGGCCTGGGTCTCCCTTCGAGGGGTGATTGTGGGGCAATGGCAGGGCCCCCTGACCAATCACATTGCATCTGCCTTGGCTGGCCTGGTGCCAGTGGGTGTCATAGTGTGGTCGTCTGGATGGTGGTTCTGCTGTTCAGTCTATTTGCATATTATGCTTTTATTATTATAGATGCCCAAGAAGTGAGAACAATATACTATTTTTAGAATGACTCCAGACATTTTAATTTCTAGAGATGAACTGATGAACCCCAATGAACTGCTTAATTAAACTCATTGATTCATTCGATTTAAGGACCTACTATATTCCAGATACCATTCTAGGCATTAGGGATATAGCATTTACAGAGAAAGAGAGAGAGAGAGAGAGAGAGAGAAAGAGAGAGAGAGAGAGAGAGAGGAAGAGAGAGAGAACAAAACATCTTAAGTTATAATCATATCTACTCTTATGGGCAAGCAATGATGTACAACCTTTGCCAGGGTGCATTCATAAAGAAAACTTTCTACTTCAATAGTAAATAAAAGAAATAAGCTTAAATTTTTCCTGGTTTATAACGTGAAGCTCACCTCTGCAATCAAGGAATAATTTGGAACCATCATTGCAAAAGGTCTGAACAGGGCTTTCAAGTTATCTGGCAATTCGGTCCTGCCTGCATATCCGGGATTCATTGTGATGAAGGGTGCACAAGTCATAACCAACTTTATTTCCCGCCCCTCAAACATGAATCTAGAGAGCTGTTTAAAGGAAAGAGAAAGGATAAGTTAACACTTCTCCAGACATCTGTAAACTCTTTCACATGATTAGTACTGGAGTCAAAATGTGTGTAATGGAGCCCTGGCTGGTTTGCTAAGTGGTTAGAGCATTGGCCCACAGAAAAAGGGTCTTGGGTTCCATTCCCAGTCAAGGGTGCATACCGCAGTTGCAGGTTGCCTGGCCTCAATGGGGCTGCGTGTGGGAGGCAACCAATCTAAGTGTCTCTCTCATGTCGATGTTTTTTTTCCCTCTCTCCCCTTCTCCCCCACTTCCACATCTCTGGAAAAAAATATCCTCTGGTGAGGATTTAAAAAAATGTTTGCAATGGAGCATTCATGCAAAGAGATATGAATCCTGATGTTGGACAACAGGGGACATTTCTCTCCCAGTTCTGTCCTACCCAACCAATCTCTCCTGGGCTCCGTGTTTCCTGCTCTGTGCCTCCCTGCCCCTGTCTTGCCCAATAGTCTCTTCCTACTTGACCCAGTCCTGCAATCTTCTAGGCCTCAACATCTTTTGCTGAGCCTCCTCAATTCAACTTGGACTTAATGGCCACTAAACCTCTCCACCCTCACTTTCTGGTTTTCTCCAAAAATTTCTAATCTGATGTTAGTCCTTGGGTGATTGAAGCCCAGCTGTTAGTGTCACTGGAGTTACCCCTTCACTTTTATTCAACAGCAAACATCTGCTGAGCATCTGTTGCAGGTGAGGCAATGCAATGGGTTAGGCATGGATGCAGAGAGCTGAAGGAGACTCATGCCTGAGCCCTCTAGAAGCTCCTGGACTTGCTGAATCAAACCTGGAAACTGTGACCATGGTGTGCAACAGATGATACAGTGCAGGCATGTGCAAAGGCCACAGGGAGCAAAGCCCAGAGGAGTAGCAGGGAAGTCTGCTGGAGAAATGAGGAATGAGGAGAGGCATTTCACATAGACAAACAGGGGCAGCTGTTCCAGTCAGAGGGAGCAGAAATAGGACACTACACTGCACATTCAGGGAATGACCAGCTATCCGCTCTGCTCAAGGGTAGAGTTCTAGGAGGAAAGTGTCAGTAGGCCAGAGCCTGAGCATCAGGGATCTTGCACACTAGACTAAGGAATTTAGATTTTGTCCTATGGGTGGGGGAAGCAGAGAAGAATTTTGAGCAGAGTGATAGGGTCAAAGGTAGCAGTGGAGAGGTCAGATCGGGGGTCCACTAAGGAATTGTTATTAGAAGGACGATGGGAGCCAGAATTATGGGGTTATCACTAGGGACAAGAGGCATCTACCAGGTAAAATTAAATGGATGTGGTGATTGACGGCTTCAGTTCTGGGGTTGAAAATAATGGGGGAAATCCAAGATGAATTCCAGGTCTAGCTGGGCCACTGGATGAAGGCACTAATAAGAACATGAAGAATACAGAGGAAGGCTGGGATGGAGCTTGGAGATGTGTCATATCCTGGAGCAGAACATGCTGGATGGTACAACTGGAGAACAGTCCTGCTGCCACTAAATTGCTGATTCTGTTTTTGAAACTTGCAAATTTCCGTGCTGTAGTTTCTCCACATATCCCAGGGGATGTATCTCCTTCCGACGATCATCTGGCCACTGGCAAAACTGAGGACGAGATCTGGGGAGTCTCAGACGTCCTCCTACGTTTCTGTGACCGCACATGGTTACTCTCCAGTTGGCAAGGCTTCCATTCTCCCTCCATTCTCTTTGGTCCTTCCTCCATTTTCCGTCATACTTGGCTCTCACTTCACTGCTCAGCAAGGTGATAATGATTTCTGAGTTAAGGTATATCCGGAGGCCCCTGCATTCAATACAGGCCTCCTCAGAGGATCGGGGGCGGGGGCGGGGGGGGGGGGGGCAGGAGTGCATACCTGGAGGGATGCAGACTTTAAGGTCACACGGATTTAGGACTACGGTGTTCCCAGATATTTTAAAGTTTCTTTGAATCCTTTTCACCCATAAGTAACCTTGAGGCAATGCCATATATGTCACACAGGTTTGGTGTGGAGGTAAAATAAGTTCAAGTACAACAACCTGTACAATTTAGCAGCTCATTCAATTCCAATTTCTGCTTTCTTTTTACTTGCTCTGTAATTTGTTTTTTTTGCAGAGGTGATAATCAAAATATCTAAGAACTCTTTAGCAGGACACCTTCCGATAAGAATGGCCCCTGTCCCTGGAGCTACAGCTGCATCCAGAGGCTCCCTCGCTATGTCAGCATGAATCCTACGGCTGGATCCGGAGGACATAAGGGCTCCCTGTGAAGGGGCCAATTAGTGGTCCCTAAGGGCTTGGAGTAGCAGCTATTTAAATAACTGGCAAGACTGTTCTGGCTTATACAGTCTAACATCAGTCTGCCCTTTGGTGATCTTATGACTGTATCTCAGAAAGTCAACACAGAGTACTACAGAACTTGGCCCATACTTCATGGCAGTCAGCGTCCCAACATAAGCCCCTTTTCCAGGAACATCCTTATATGGGCCACACTCCTTGGCTCTGTCCAGTGGATGCTGGGGAGCGAGTTCCCCTAGATTGCCCAGGACTCCTCTCCCATCCTTCTACCAGCACTAGGCTGAGCCTGGGGGCCATTGTGAAGGCAGTGGAGCCCAGAAGCAGCAGCGCTGAGAAACCTGGCAGAGAAGTGAATGTCCAAGGCAAGAACAAGAAAAGCAAGGAAGGAAGTAGGAGGTGTGTGAGTGTGTGTGTGTGTGTGTGTGTGTGTGTGTGTGTCTGTGTGTGTGTGCTGGGGTTGGGAAGACGAACACAGTTCCACAAGGCAGCACAGTGTCCGACATACGCTTGTTTCTGTGGTGCCTGCATGAGGAATTAACTCTCCCAGCTAAGTCATGTCGCTGTAGTACTTACCAATTACACTGCAAACATGCACCAGGCAGGCTCAAGTTAGCACCCTCCTGCCTAAGATGCAAAGGGCTGTCGGTTAATTACAAACTGGAGGTGCTGCCTCGGTGGAGTTGCCCAGCCTTACCTTTGCAGCTTTGGCATTCCGAATGGTAATGAGCTGCTGTGCAATCACTGACAAAACTTCAATGTCAATTCGATTAAATTCATCAAAGCAGCACCAGGCCCCTGACTGTGCCAGACCGCTGAAGAAGCGTCCCATCATCTGAAATCAAAATAACCCTGTTCAACTTTGTATAACAAAGGGGAAAACCTTTAAAAGTTAAATTTTGAGCCCTAGCCCATTTGGCTCAGTGGATAGAGCCTCAGCCCGTGGACTGAACTGTCCCGGGTTCGATTCTGGTCAAGGGCACGTACCTCAGTTGCAGGTTCCTTGGCCCTGGTCGTGGTGTGTGTAGGAGGCAATCAATCGACATGTCTCTCTCACATCGATATTTCTCTCTCTGTCTCTCCCTCTTCCTTCTACTCTCTCTAAAAATCAACGGAAAAATATCCTCTGGTGAGGATTAATAACAACAAAAAAAGTTAAATTTTGAGCTGAAATGTTAAAAGAGAAAGAGGCAGTATGTGCAAATAAGTAATTGTTTTATGTGAATCCTGGCTGTCACAAATTGGCACCTTTCTATGAGAAGAAACAGCTTTCTGTCTCTTTTTAAATGATTTAAAGCTCATTTTTATTTTAAATGTAGTGACAATCTGACCAACTTTCTCACTTTCCATAACCTTCACTCACCTATGCAAATACTTGACAGGTTCTCAAAGAAATACATGGCATCGACACACTTAAGGACTTAAAAACACCTTGAAGACAGTTACTAATGGAAGCGTTCCCTGTCTGCACAAGCGACTGCAGACGGCAGGTAACACTTGGGACTACGGAGGGAAGCGCAGCTGCGCAGGTTAAGACAGTGGCTCTAATTTCTGCAGCAGAATCCCGCATGGCACGAATGTGCACACGTGGGCATCTAAAGTAGAACATTTCTTCGGAGACTTAAGTTTCGGGTTCATCATTTGTACAAAATAGCCAATCAAATAATCTCCTTGCTTAGTTTCTGCCTTTTCTCTATAAAAGTCGTTCCTTTAGCTTCTGTCAGTGAACAGTGAACAGTGAAAGCTTATTCATTATTCTGAGGTTGGGAATTCAAAATGTGTCTTTAAAATTGATTTTTCAGTTTACATTCAGTATTATTCTGTATTGGTTTCAGATGTACCGCAAAGTTAGAAAACCATGTACTTTACAGAGTGGTTGTGCCCGCTCACCCTCTTCAAGTACCCACCTGGCCCCAGGCCTATGTATCTCGATTTTACTGACTATATGCCCTGCGCTGTAATTACATCACTGTGGCTATTCTGCAACTACCGATTTGTACTGCTTAATCCCTTCACCTTTTCCACCAGTCCCTCAAACCTCTCTCCCATCTGGCAATAATTAGTCTACTCTCTGTATCTGTGAGTCTGTTTCTATTTTGTTTGTTCATTTACTTTTTTTTTTTCTTTAGATTCCACATGTAAGTAAAATCCTATGGTATTTGTCTTTATCTGACTTATTTCACTTAGCATAAAGCCCTCTAGTTCCATCCGTGTCGTCACAAATGGTAAGATTTTGTTCTTTTTAATGGCTGAGTAATATTCAGTTGTATATATGTACCACTTCTTCTTTATTCAATCACCCAAACATGGGCACTTGGATTGCTTCCTTATCTTGGCTGTGGGGGCCAGCCTTTGTAGTATTCAGAAGGTGGGCTGTTCCCTGGTTCCCAGGGGAAGATGTTATAAGCTTGTTTGAATAATTCTGCAGGTTGGCAAGGAATGGAAACCTTCCAGGGATAAGCAGAAACTGTGCCCAGTCTGGAAACCTTCCAGGGATAAGCAGAAACTGTGCCCAGTCCCTTTGCTAAGAAGAGTTGTTTGACTCGGGGACCTTATCACCAGATACAGAGTTGGGAGAAGAGCTTAGTTAGGCCATTTGAGGCCCTCACAGTTTTGCCAGATGTTGAAGCGGCATATAATATTGAGCCTTAATTTTAGGTCTAATGTCCATATGGATATGCCACATTTTGTTTATCCATCCCTTAACTGATACACATTTGGGATACTTCCACTTTTTTATTATTATGAGTAACGACACTATGAACGTTTGTGTTTTGCATGGACATATATTTTCATTTCTCTTGGCAGTGAACACACCAAGGATTGGAATTGCTATGTACTACAGTAATTCTGTTTCACATTTGAGGAACCACTGAACTGTTTTCCACAGCACCTGTAGCATTTCGCAATCCCAGCAGCAGTGTCTGAGGGTTCTAGTCTCTCCACATCCTAGCTAACACTTGTTATTGTCTGTCTCTGATTACAGCTGTCCTAGTGGATGTGATGTGGCGTCTCATTGTAATATTAATTTGATCTGTTCCCCAATGGCTGGTGATGTTGATAATCTTTTCCTGTGTTTACTGGCCATTTGTATATCTTTTTTGGAGAACTGTCTATTCAACTCCTTGTCCATTGTGAAATTAGATTACCTGCCTTTTTATAATGGAGTTGTAATAGTTCTTTATATATACTAGATTCACGCCTCTTATCAGATACATGATTTGTAAAAAAATTTCTCCTATTTTGTGGGTTGAATGTTCACATTCTTGATTCTATCCTTTGAAACACAAAAGTTCTTAATTTTGATGATAATGTCTGGTCTATCCAATTTTTCTCTTCGTTATATTTTTTGTGTGTCATAGCTAAGAAGCCATTGCACGATCCAAGGTCACAAAGATTTACACCTATGTTGTCTTCTAAGAGTTTCATTTTTTTAGCTGTTACACACTTAGTCTTTGATTCATTTTGAGTTAGTTTTTATATATAGGGTGAGAAAGGGGTTCAACTTCATTTTGGGGGGCATTATTTGTTGAAAAGACTACGGACGATCAAATTATCTTTGCACTCCTGTAAAAAATCAATTCACTGCAAAAGGCTTATTTCCGAACTCTTAATTCTATTCTGTTGATCCCTTTGTCTATCCTCTTGCCAGCCAGTAACCACACTGTCCTGATTGCTGTAGCTTTGTAGAAAGTTTTGAAATTGGGAAATGTGAGTTCACCAACTTTGCTTCTTCCCCCTTCCAAGGTTGTTTTGGCTATTTTGGATTCCCTGAATTTCCATACACTACATTTTAGGATAAGCTTGTCAATTTCTGCAAAGTCAGTTGGGATTTTGATAGAGATTGCATTAAATCTGTAGATCTATTTGGGGAGAAATGCCATATTAGTAATATGAAATTTTATAATTCATTAAAATGGGATGTTTCCATTTATTTAGGTTCTGTTTAATATTTTTCAACTTTTAGAAAAATGAGAATATTAGCTCTGTTAGTGACCAAAGGCATCCATGGTCAAAACATTTAGGATTTGCCGAATTAAATAAAGCTAAACAGATTTCCTCCTAATTGTGGGACTTTATAACATAGTTAGCATGCTACTTTGTGATGTGAAAATCTAGAAAGAAAATGAGGCAGAACACAGATTTTTGTGTGTGTTTTTCTGCATATGCTGTAGTAGGATTCTAAGTAACATACTTTGGGGAGGTGCTGTTTTACATACTAATATTTTACTGATGTCTTTCCCATAACTGAGGGGTTCTACATCTTTGTAGTTTTCAAAGTGTAAGTCTGATCTTTTGTTAAATATAGTTCTAAGTAACTCATTCTTTTGATGCTATTTTAAATGGAATTGTTTTCTTAATATTCTTTTTGGGTTGTTTGTTGCTATTTTATATAGAATTACAATTGATTTCTGTATATTGATCTTGTATCCTGCAATATTGCTGAAATTTGTTTACTAGTAGTTTTAATTGTGTGTGTGTGTTCTTCAGGATATTTTTGTTGTTCTTCAGAATTTTTAAAATACAAGATCATGCTATTTATAAGAAGAGATAATTTTACTTCTTCCTTTCCAATCTAGATGCCTTTTATTTCATTTTCTGGGATTAGTGCCCTGCCTAGGGGCACTAGTATGATGTTGAATAAAAGAGGAGAGAAGGCATCCTTGTCTTGTTCTTAATTTTAGGTGGAAATCATTCAGTCTTTCACCAATAATTAGATGTTAGCTGTGAGTTTTTCTTACATGCTCTTTTTATTTTTTTTCAGACTGAAGAAGTTATCTTCTATTCCTGAGTGTTTTCATCAAGAAGGTGTTTTGTTTGTTGGTTTATTTAAGTCAGAGCTCACAATGATACTGGTCATCAGAGTTGGGAAGTGGCCACAACTAGCTCATTGGTTACAAGGACTACCTGGCCTAGATCACCAATGACACCAAATGCCTGTGGCACCAACAGAAGACAAAAAGAATGAAACTTTTCTTCATCAGAATGATTTTATGTGGTATGCATCACCCCTGCTGACAACTTGCTGAAGTAAGCATAGAACTTGCTGAAGTAAGCATAGAACTCCAGGGTGGTAAAAAAGACTATTTTTGATCAAGGTTGGCTCTCGGGGCTTGGAATCACTTACTTTTAACATTTAAAAAGGGCCTTTATTTTGTTTTTCATGCTGATTAATCATGACATGTAAGTTCCTCTAATTTTAAGACTCATTGTTTAAAAGTAGATCTTAAAAGTTCTCATCATAAGAAAAAAAATTCTGTAACCATGTGTGGTGATGAATGCTAACTACACTGACTTTGGTCATCATTTTGCAATATATCGAATCACTCTGTTGTATACCTGAAACTATCATAATGCTGTATGTCAATTATACCTCAATAAAAAATAAAAGTAAAAAACAAAAAAATTTAAAGAAAGAAGACTCAATCTTAATATATGGGAGACATATTGGAAGCTCCTTTCTTTCCCTTCATGTATGCTTCCCTAAAGTCCACCAAGGAAGCCACGTCTAAAGGCCAGTCACCTCTGCATGGAGACTGATGGATGATTTGTCCTTCTCTTGTTTCTGCTTCAGGGGGAGGTGCCTGCCACCACCCTCCCGATGGTATGGGTAAGGTGGGGGTGGCAAGTGGGAAGTCTTCCTCTTGCCACATGTTTGACTGGAATATTGACAAGGATGGCCGTTGTCTTTTTCTGATGATCCTTTAGACCAGGGATGGGGAGCCTTTTTTCTACTATGGGCCATTTAGATATTTAAAACATCATGTGCAGACCATTCAAAATTAGCAACTTAAAAATTAGCCTGCTATATTTAGTCAAACATTTAATTAACTCACCCCTAATGCCTTGGTAGGGCCAGACCCAATGATTTCGAGGGCCTTATATGGCCTGTAGGCCGGATATTCCCTACCCCTGCTTTAGACCTTTTAAGAGATGTGACTTTCCAAATTAGGAATGAACATGCTAATAGAACAGTTCCCAAAGTATTGTCTGGGGAACCCTACAAGTCCCAGAGTTTCTTTCAGGGGGGTCTGCAAGGTAGAAGTATTTTCATAGACATATTATGTGCTGACCCAGCTCATCCAGGTTTGGTGAGCCTGAGAGGGGGTGGTGAAGGATTGAGAAAAGACAGCGAAGAGAATGAAAGCTGGGTCTGGGTGGGATGCTGTCCTCTCTGATGGAGAGCCTCTGTGATGGAGAGCTAGTGACAGCGCCAAGGACTACAAGCTGTGTCTTTATTTTATAGCCAGATTCCACGAGGCAAAGTACAGGCATGGTTACAACGTTCTTGTGGGTTTCGAATCTACTCAATTACATGCACCTGAACTCTATCAAGCCCACATCACTCAGACACGTGGGACCACGTGTTCGGACCATAGGTTCAAGCTTACAACTATAGCCTCTGGCTATAATTGTGCTGGGAGGGCTCTGCAAGCTGGGACTTGGCACGTGGCAATGAGAGGACTGTGCCCTCTCATTAGTCCGAGACTTGAACCTGTCCAAACACTGTAGCCGCTCTCCACAATATTAAAATCTTATTTGCCTTTTTTACTCTCATTTTCTCATGAGACTACAGAGTACGAAAAAGTCATTGATATGGCTTCAATTTTCACATTGCAAATAATCTTCAAGAAACTGTTGCTTATCAAGTTTTGGTGTGGTTTCAAAGAAGAATATCAACAATTATTATCTGGAACTTATTAAAATATCCCTCTCCTTTTTTGGGTACATCTCTGTGTGAGGCTAGATTTTATTCAACTATTTCAACCAAAATAACATATCTCAACAGCCTGACTGCAGAAGTAGATGTGAGAATCCGGCTGTCATCTATTATGCCAAACATTAGAAATTTTCAAAAATATAAAACAATGTCACTATTCTCCTTGAATTTTTTTGTTTGGGAAAATAGTTATTTTTCACAGACAATATGCTTATGCTAACATGCAATAGATTTATTATCATTATTTTAAAACAAATGTTTTAAATGTGTCAGTTTTAATTTCTAACATAATAAATAGCAACAGATGTCATCCACATATATAAACAAAAGCTGATGAGAATTCAATAATTTTTAAGAGTGTAAAGGGGGCCTCTGATAAAAACAACAACTGCCGTACTGGAAAAATCTAATGATGAATTCTCACCTCCTATGTATTTCATTATCAATACATAACTCTCTGAATAGCTCATCTCTTCCTGTGAGCTTATTCCTTGTTCTTAGGTTTCCCTGTTTTATCGTGTACCCATCTCCCTTCTTTCTACTTCCTGACATGAGTAAATTTTTAATTTTACCAGCATTTGACAAGTCCTCCACTGGCCTTGATTTCTACCTGGACCTCCCAGACTGCCTTATGGTGATGCTTCTCCTTGGCTCTATGTATTCCACTGTAACCATCCCTTGCCCACTAGTTTTCTCTTGCTTGCCATCACTCTATTCTCTCCTTCTTTTGTTATGTCAGTTGCAAGTAGAGAAAGCCACATGAAGCACGTAATGTGAGGGTTCAGATGCCGGGACCGTACCTTGTAGTCTAAACCATCGGAACAGTTAAAGACCACACACTGGATGGCAAGAGCTTTTGCTAGGTCTTTGGTAGTCTCTGTTTTCCCAGTGCCAGCAGGACCAGCTGGGGCACCTCCCAGGTCGAGCTGCAAAGCCCCCATGAGGCACAGGTAGCAGCGATCCTGAAGAAATCAGTAAACTGTTATTATTATAGTTATTTTAATATATTTTTATTGATTTCAGAGAGGAAGGGAGAGGAAGAGAGAAACATCCATGATGAGAGAATAACTGATTGGCTGCCTCCCGCACACCCCCCACTGGCAATCAAGCCCACAACCTGGGCTTGAACTGAACCCAGGACCCTTCAGTCCGCAGGCCGACACTCCATCCACTGAGCCAAATCAGCTACAGCGATAAACTGTTACTGTTGGAGGGAACTGATTCTAGCCACAAAACCATAAGTCCTACCCTTTCTATGGAAGGCAGGTCATTCTTTTCTGTGAAAGGTTTTGTAGCAATTGAAATATACTAAAAGACCCAGGCAAAGAATTAATGCAAACCTTGGCTTTACAAAGATGTAGTCAATAGCAAATCCTTTCAAGAGTTAATATTAAATAAAACTTTTTCAGACTATCTATAATAATAAAAGTGTAATATGCTAATTAGACCAGACAACCTTCAGGATGAAGCTGAGGAGGCAGGGGCCGAGGCAGAAGCTGAGGCTGCGAGGGCCAAGCCCCTTGCACGAATTTTGTGCATTGGGCCTCTAGTTTTTGATAAAATAAAGCACTCTTGTTTCAACATTAACCTAAGTGATCAGTAACTTACCGTGAGAGGGGTAATAACTAATCTTGGGCATGCACCCAAATATTCATAGCCATAAGTGTATTGAGAGAGCGCCATTCTAGCCACACAGTTATCTATGTCTACGTTCCAATAATAGCGCAGTTGTCTCTGCCAGTCAAAGGAATCCACTTCCTCTACCTACATAAGTGATAACAATGATACACATATTAGATGCACTAATTTCAGGAAGTAATATGTTATTTTACTCAAATGAAACAGGTACCTGGGCTTGAACAAGATCGGAGACAATGTCTCTTGCATGTACATCAATAGTAATTAAGGCAGTTATGATGTTTCTGTGTATTTTAGAAAGAGGGCCTCGAACTAATGCAGCCAGGTCAGTTAATCTCTAAAAATTAAAAGAGAAATTATCTGGGTGAGGATTAACAAAAAATAAAAGAGAAATTATCATAATGAACTTTCAAAAATCAGCTTACATATGTTAAATTCAGAGTAGACATTTGCCAAAACTATCTAATTTTAAGAATCGAGAGGGATCCAAGATGGCGGCCGATGGGACAGCAGGTTGCAAGATAGTTGTGTGAGTGAGAGAGCAAAAGAAGAGTGCATGGATGTGCAGGGAGTGTCTATATTTGTGAGTGAGGGACAGCTATATTCCACAGGACTGTTGGGGACTGGCGGACCAGGCTCTCCTGGCTGGGAAGCCTCTACTGCTGCTGAAATCTCTCCTGGAGCAGCCAGCTCTACCGCAGAGACCACACCATCTTGAAGGGGAGAGCGGTTGTGATCAGAAGCCCAGCCTTACCTTCAACCGGGGAGACCTCGGATACCTCCCAGGACCCTACAACCACATCGCCCAGGGACCAGCTGCCTCAGCTGCGAACCCATGAACATCGAGACTCTAGTCTACCTGGCTGAGGGCGCCTAAAAAGTTTGTCCAGGGGGAGACAAAGCAGTGCCGAATACACGGACGAGCCCTGTGCCTTCTCACAGAGAAGACAGAAGGAACAGCTGAATCGAACAACATCCACCTGGTATTGGTGAATTAAAAACAGCTGGTGAGGCAATCCATGGACAGAAAGATCAGAGATTGCCTAGAGAGAGCTCTGCCTCCTCAGATTCTGCTTGGTGTTTGTTGTTTGGGTGTTTGTTGTTTGTATTTTTTGGATTAGTTGTTGTTTGCATTCATTTCAGAGAGTTTGTTGTTTGCATTTTTTTGATTAGCTGTTGGATTTTTGGAGTTTTCTCCCCATATACATATATTTTTCTCCCTTCTTTTTTCTTCTCTTTCTTTTCTCTCCTACATTTTTCCCTTTTCTCAATATCATTTTTGCATTCTATTCTCTCTCCTAATTATCTTTTCTCTGGTGCTCACCTTTATTTGGGGTTATTGGTATTGTGAATACATTTGTGCATGGTGCCCTGTTCGTTGTGTCTTGTCATGTTGTATTTTGTGCCTTTAAGTCAACAGAGGAGAGAGAGAGCTACATAACCAGACACCCTGAGAGGAGCGAACATGGGGAGACAAAGAAACAGCCCCCATATGAAAAAAAGGAGGAATCACCAGAAAAGGAAATAAACGAAATGGAGGCAAGCAATATGTCAGAGAAAGAATTCAGAGCAATGGTCATAAGGATGCTGAAAAGGTTGGAAGACAAATTCAACAACATGTGTAAGAACCAAGAAGAAAAGAAGAAGAACTGAGAAGAAATGAAAAATGACATCGCTGCAATAAAGAACACAATAGAAAGCATCAACAGGAGACTAGAAGAAGCGGTGACTGCATCAGTGAGCTAGAAGACAAGGTAGGAACAAATACCCAAGCAGAGCAGCAACTTGAAAAAAAAACACTTAAAAAACAGGAGGAGAGCCTAAGGGAACTTTGGGACAACATGAAACGAAATACCATCTGCATAATAGGGATACCAGAAGGAGAGGAAACTGAGCAAGGAATAGAAACCTGTTTGAAGAAATAATGACAGAAAACTTCCCTGATATTGGGAAGAAGAACAAACTCACACAAGTCCAAGAAGCTCACAGAATCCCAAACAAGATGAAGCCAAAAAGACCGACACCAAGACACATTATAATTAAATTGGCAAACACTAATGACAAAGTAAGAATCTTAAAGGCTGCCAGAGAGAGACAGAAAGTTACCTACAAGGGATCTCCCATCAGACTATCGTCTGATTTCTCAACAGAAACACATCAGACCAGAAGGGAATGGAATGAAATATACAAAATCATGCAAAGCAGCGGTCTGAATCCAAGAATACTGTACCTAGCAAGGCTATCAATCAAAGTTGAGGGTGAAATCAGGAGCTTCACAGACAAAAAAGGACTAAGGGAGTTTGTTACTACCAAACCAGCAATGCAAGAAATGCTAAAGGGACTGCTATAAAAAGAAGAAATAGCCCTAACTGGTTTGGCTCAGTGGATAGAGCGTCGGCCTGTGGACTGAAGGGTCCCAGGTTCGATTCCGGTCAAGGGCATGTACCTTGGTTGCTGGCACATCCCTAGTGCGGGGTGTGCAGGAGGCAGCTGATCAATGTTTCTCTCTCATCGATGTTTCTAGCTTTCTATTCCTCTCCCTTCCTCTCTCTGAAAAATCAATAAAATATATTATAAAAAAAAAGAAAGAAAAAGAAAACTGATATATTTTTTTAAAAAAAGAAGAAATAGGAAGGGAAGAAGGAACACAGGCATCTATATATATATATATATATATATATAAAAAGGCCTAAGTGACTGTTACGACCAAATGACCAGAATGACCAGTTGACCAGTCACTATGATGCACACTGACCACGAGGGGGCAGACGCTCAATGCAGGGGCTGCCCTCTGGTGGTCAGTGCGCTCCCAAAGCTAACCTCCCACAGCTGGCCAACCTCCCACAGCCCCTCCCTCCCTTAATCCCCCCACTCCCCACGGCCTGCCCCAATAGCTGGCCAGGCTAAGGGACCCCACCCATGAACGAATTCGTGCACCAGGCCTCTAGTAAAGAATAAGAATGGTGATAAACAAGTACCTATCAATAATAACTTTAAATGTAAATGGATTAAATGCCCCAACCAAAAGATATAGGGTAGTTGAGTGGATAAGAAAACATGTTCCATATATCTGCTGTCTATAGGAGACCCACCTCAGAACAAAGGACTCATACAGACTGATGGTGAAGGGATGGAAAAAGGTTTTTCAGGCAAATGAAAATGAAAAAAAAAAAGCTGGGGTAGCAATACTTATATCTGACAAATTCGACCTCAAAGTGAAGGCCATAACAAGAGATAAGGAAGGCCACTTCATAATACTAAAGTGCCAGGAACCAATTCCAGCATGTAATAATTACAAGAGTTTCACCAAAAGGTTGGTGAAGTTTGGAGAGCTCAACAAGGGTTAAGTCAAATGTAGTTTACCTGTTGGAAACGGCTAAACGGTACTTCCCCAAACCTGAATAGGATTATTGCTTGCTGCCAGACAGCTCAGGGCATTTTATTGCCTCCTGTTGGCCAAACACCTGGACAGCTGTAGGCTATTCCCCAAACTGACAATGTTTCTGTAAACCCTTTCTTTGCAGTGTATATCTCCACCTTGCCTTAGGACAAATTGTGTTAAAATAAATAGCACGGGGTCCTTAGACAAGGAGTAGTCTTCCATTCCTTTAGCTGAAGATCCTCTGACCCCAATGCCTTTCAAAATTATCTTTCGTCTCCGGACTCTTTAATCATCTATGCATCAGCCCCTTTCTCCAGAACGCTGAACCCTTCCTAAGGCTGGGACAAGAACCCCGGCACTAAAGGGAGCAATTACACAAGAAGATATAACTCTGGTAAACATATATGCACCCAATGCAGGAGCACCCAAATACATAAAAAAACTTCTGGAGGATATCAATGGAGAGATTGACAGCTATACAGTCATAGTAGGGGACTTTAATACCCCACTGACACCACTGGATAAATCCTCTAAACAAAAAATCAGCAAAGAAACATCAATCCTAAATGATTCACTACATCAAATGAAATTAATTGACATCTTCAGAACATTTCACCCCAAAGCCACAGAATAAACATTCTTCTCAAGTGCACATGGATCATTTTCAAAGATATACCACATATTGGGACACAGGCAAAGTCTCATCAAATTCAAGAAGATAGAAATCATATCAAGCATCTTCTCAGATCAAATGGCATAAAAGTAGAAATCAACTATAATAAAAAAATCACAAAAATTCAAACACTTGGAGGCTGAATAGCATACTATTAAACAATAAGTGGGTTACCAAAGAGATCAAAGAAGAAATAAAAACATCCTGGAAACAAACGACAATGAAAACAGAACAATCCAAAATCTCTGGGACACAGTGAAAGCAATCCTGAGAGGGAAGTTCATAGCATTACAGGCCTACCTCAAAAAAACAAGAAAAACTGGTTATAAACCATCTAACTCTGCAACTTGAAGAATTAGAAAGAGAGCAACAAGAAAAGCCCAGCATAAGCAGAAGGAAGGAAATAATAAAGATCAGAGCAGAGATAAATGACATAGAGACCAAAAAACAAAACAAAACAATACAAAAGATCAACAAAACCAAGAGCTGGTTCTTTGAAAGGATAAACAAGATTGATGAATCTCTAGCCAGGCTCACCAAGAAGCAAAGAGAGAGGACCCAAATAAACAAAATCAGAAATGAAAGAGGTGAAGTAACAACTGATCCCACAGAAATACAAAGGATTATGAAAAAATACTATGAACAACTCTATTCCAACAAAATGGACAATATAGATGAAATGGACATATTCTTAGAAAAATACAAGCCCCCAAAACTCAATCAGGAAGAATAAAAAAACCTGAATAGGCCGATAACTACCAAGGAAATTGAAGCAGTATTCAAAAATCTTCCAGCAAACAAAAGCCCTGGTCCAGATGGTTTTATAGGGGTGTTCTACCAAGCATTCAAAGAATAACTAAAACCTATGCTCCTCAGACTATTCCAAAAAAATTCAAGAGGAAGCAACACTTCCAAGCTCTTTATATGAAGCCAGCATTACCCTAATTCCAAAACCAGATAAAGACACCACAAAAAAAGAGAACTACAGGTCAATATCCTTGATGAACATTGATGCTAAAATCCTCAACAAAATTCTAGCAAATCAGATTCAGTATTACATTAGAAAGATCATACACCATGACCAAGTGGGATTTATTCTGGGGATGCAAGGATGGTACAATATCCACAAATCAATAAATGTGATACATCACATAAACAAACTAGAGGCCCAGTGCATGAAATTTGTGCATGGGGGTGGGGTGGGGGTGGAAGGTTCCTCAGCCCAGCCTGCACCCTCGCCAATCTGGGACCCCTCGGAGGATGTCTGACTACCGGTTTAGGCCTGATCCCTCTCGCAATCTGGGACTGCTGGCTCCTAACCGCTCACCTGCCTGCCTGCCTGATTGCCCCTAACCCCTCTACCTGCCTGCCTGATCACCCCTAACCTCTCTGCTTGCCTGCCTGATCACCCCTAACTGCCTCTGCCTGCCTGCCTGATTGCCCCTAACTGCCTCTGCCTGCCTGCCTGATTGCCCCTAACTGCTCTCCCCTGCCAGCCTGATCACCCTTAATTGCTCTTCCCTGCCGGCCTGATAGCCCCTAACTGCTCCCCTGCCAGCCTGATCACCCCTAACCACCTCTGCCTCGGCCCTCGCCACCATGGCTTCGTCCAGAAGATGTCTGGTATAATTAGCATATTTACCCTTTCATTAGTATAGATTGAGAGACAAAAATCACATAATCATATCAATCAATGCAGAAAAAGCATTTGACAAAATCCAACATCCTTTCTTGATAAAAACTCTCAGCAAAGTGGGAATAGAGGGATCATACCTCAACATAATAAAAGCCTTATATGAGAAACCTATAGTCAACATCAAACTCAATGGGCAAAAACTAAACTCATTTCCCCTGAGAACAGAAACAAGACAGGATGCCCACTTTCACCACTTCTGTTTGATATAGTACTAGAAGTGCTAGCCATAGCAATCAGACAAGAAGAAGAAATAAAAGGCATCCAAATTGGAAAAGAAGAAGTAAAACTGCCCTTATTTGCAGATGACATGATACTATATATACAAAACCCAAAAGACTCCATCAAAAAACTACTAGACCTAATAAATGAATTTGGCAATGTAGTAGGGTACAAAATTAACACCCAGAAATCTATGGCCTTTTTATACACCAATAATGAACTCACAGAAAGAGAAATGAAAAAGACAATCCCATTTACCACTGCACAAAAAAATTAAGATACCTAGGAATAAACTTAACTAGGCAAAAGACCTATACTCAAAAAACTACAGGACATTGAAAAAAAGAGATAGAGGAAGACATAAACAAATGGAAGAACATACCATGTTCATGGATTGGTAGAATCAACATCATTAAAATGTCCATACTACCCAAAGAAACCTATAGATTCAATGCAATCCCCATTAAAATACCAATGGCATACTTCAAAGATATATAAGAAACTCTCCAAAAATTCATCTGGAATAAAAAAAGCCCCCAAATAGCAAGAGCCATCATGAGAAAGAAGAACAAAGTTGGAGGGATCACAATACCAGATATCAAGCTATATTACCAAGCCACAGTTCTCAAAACTGCCTGGTACTGGCACAAGAACAGACATATAGACCAATGGAACTGAAGAGAGAACCCAGAAATTGACCCAAGCCATTATACTCAATTAATATTTGACAAAGAAGGCAAGAGCATACAATGGAGTCAAGACAGTCTCTTCAATAAATGATGTTGGGAAATTTGGTCAGATACATGCAAAAAAATGAAACTGGATCACCAACTTACACCATACACAAAAATAAACTCAAAATGGCTAAAGGACTTAAATGTAAGACAGGAAACCATAAAAATCCTACAAGACTCCATAGGCAGCAAAATAGCAGACATATGTTGTAGCAATATCTTTATAGACACAGCTCCTAGGGCAATGGAGACTAAGGAGAAAATAAACAAATCAAAATAAAAAGCTTCTGCACAGCAAACAAACAAACAAAAAGCATAAACAAAACAACAAGAAAGCCCACTGCATGGGAGAACATATTTGCCAATGCTATTTCAGATAAGTGTTTAATCTCCAAAATTTACAGAGAACTCATACAACTTAACAAAAGGAAGATAAACGATCCAATAAAAAAAATGGGCAAAGGACCTAAGTAGACACTTTTCGAAAGAGGACACACAGAAGGCTGAGAGACATATGAAAACATGCTCAAAGTCACCAATCATCCGAGAGATGCAAATCAAAACAACAATGAGATACCATCTCACACCTGTCAGAATGTCTATCATCAACAAATCAACAAATGACAAGTGCTGGCAAGGATCTGGAGAAAAAGGAACCCTAGTGCACTGCTGGTGGGAATGCAGACTGGTGCAGCCACTGTGGAAGACAGTATGGAGTTTCCTCAAAAAGTTAAAAATGGAACTCCCCTTTGACCCAGTAATTCCACTTTTAGGACTATATCCCAAGAAACCAGAAACACTAATCAGAAAGGATATATGCATCCTTATGTTCATAGCAGCACAATTTACAATAGCTAAGATTTGGAAACAACCTAAGTGCCCATCAGCAGATGAGTGGATTAAAAAACTGTGGTACATCTACACAATGGAATACTACACTGCTATAAAAAAGAAGGAACTTTTAGCTTTTGCAACAGCATGGATGGAACTGGAGAGCATTATGCTAAGCAAAATATGCCAGTTGGAGAAAGATAAATATCACATGATCTCACTCATATGTGGGATATAATGATCAACATAATTTGATGAACAAGAATAGATCCAGAGACAAATGGCAGGGGAGGGGGGATTAGAGAGCTACCAAAGGACTTGTATGCATGCATATTAGCATAACCAATGGATACAGACACTGGGGCAGTGGGGGCTTGCCCGGGGTGGGAATGGCTTGGGGCGGGGGGTCAAGTGGGGAAAAAAGGAGACATATATAAAACTTTAGACAATAAATAAATTTAAAAAATAAAATAAAGAGTTGATAATTCTGTGACCAAACAGGACACTAGTTTAACTTATTTAATTCCTACAACACTTCTATGAAGTACATATTATCTTTACCCCCATTTTCCATGAGAGGAAACTTGGTCAAAGAGGGTGAGTAACTTGATGGCAGTCACACAGTTCAGGAGAGGCAAAAATGAGACTTGAGTAGTCATTTGCCTTAGAAAAGCCCATGCTCTTAACTACCACGTGGTGATGTCACTGGAGAAGATTGGTTTTCCCTAAAAATTAAGGAAATTAAGGTAGTATGCCTCATTTTGGGAGTAGTTTTTTTCTCTGATTTATCAGAAAATGTGAGCATTTTAAGTAGGCCACAGATTGATTAAATAAAAGCATTTTTGATAGATTGAACTGATTGACACCAACATGGCTAAATCTTTTCCAAACAAGGGCAACTGACATTTTTCAGTCCTGAAGGCCTTGAACTGCTGGGCTGAGTTTTCCATAAACCATAAGCAGGGACTCCCCCCGCCCCCCCTCCCCCCCCCCCGCCCACACACACACACACAAAAGTCAACAGGACTTTCCTTAGAGAGTCCACTCTCTTCTCCGGACTCTTTGACATGAAATACTATTGAGTCTGCTGAGGATCCTCTCCTCTTTCTGTTTTAAGGGTGATTATTTAAAAATGAAACATTGCTTGGAAGTAGAATTGAATTTGGAGTGAAAGATTAGGCAGACCTGCAAATGGCAGTTCCCAACTGTAGCTTGAAAATTCTTGTAGAATGGCATTTCGATTCATTCCCTTATTTGTTTTATTGATAGTTGCATGAGGGTTTAAAGCACATCTTGAGCCTAAGAATAGAAATGGCAGAAATCCTGGTATTTCCCTGGATTGAATAAACTTCTGTGAGAAACATCTAGGACCCAGTAAGTACAATCTCTCCTTAAAGGATGCAAAAATTATAATCCTGACATTTTCCTCTCGAATTGTATTTTCTATTTTTATTAAGTATTCATATAAAATAATATACAAACACCAAGACAGTGGCCCTAAGAAAACTGAAATATAAATGGTTTTAGTGAGAACCCCAAAGCTCTGGAAATTACGTCAGAGCATTAAATCTGTGAAAGAAAAGGAATTAGTTTTATTTTTATTTTTTATTTTTTTAAAATATATTTTATTGATATTTTACAGAGAGGAAGGGGGAGTGATAGAGAGCTAGAAACATCGATCAGCTGCCTCCTGCACACCTCCCACTGGGGATGTGCCCACAACCAAGGTACATGCTCTTGACCGGAATCGAACCCGGGACCCTTCAGTCCGCAGGCCGACGCTCTATCCACTGAGCCAAACCGGTTTCGGCAGGGAATTTGTTTTAACCATGCCAATAAAAGCCACCGAGACAGTCTTGCACAGCAATATGTTCAGTGTCACTCTGTTAAAAATCTCACCTCAAAGTTGACTTTTTCAAAAGCTTCCAGGGCCTCTAGACGATCTTCATCTGTTTCCAAACACTCGGTCAAATCGCGGCACCAAATGATTTGAGAAATGGTCAGGATCACCTGCATGGAAACATCATCCTTGAGTGCATGAGGCATCTCACCGACAAGAGAGTCAGAGCTGGAAACGTAAGGCATGTAGCTTACTTGAGAAGGGTGGCCAGCTATCACCCATTCTGTCCTCAGTTTCGCCTGATAGTCAGCGATGGCAGCCTTGCACAGGCGGCGCAAAGATGTGAACATGGCTTCTTCCACTTTACCCAGCCATTCCTCCACATTGCCTCGGGCCTTGAGGCCTTTTCCCAGTCTAACCTAGAAGATAATCAGAGCAATGATAGTATGGCTCACGTGGGACGTGTAGGCTGTCTGTCCTCCGTGCTTCCATAACAGAACCCTGAGCCATGGAAACAGCGAAGCCTGACCACAAATACTGGATCTTTCTATTGCTATCCCACCCTGTACCTCTCTTTGCCCCCTCCATTTATTCCTTTATTTTACTGCTTTCCCTTGGGAACCAACTCCCTGCAAGAGGATTCTATCTACATGCACTATGTAAATTCCTTCACTTTCTTTTCCTGCTTGCTGCCATCTAATTGCTGGCCCCAACCACTCCTCCAACCTGTTAAGGTCATTAAGATTAGCAACATTCTCCCAACTGTCAGCTCCAGTTTACAATTTTCCATCCTTTTCATATTTCTATCTTGAATTTCTAATGACGTGACTGCTTGTTTGGGTCTCCTATTCTGTCCTTTTTCGACCCTCCCTTTAAATTTCATGTTTCTCCTGGATCCTAGCAATGGCCATCCTCCATTCTCTCTTCTTCTGCCTTCTTCTGCACTAGGGATGAGTGAATTCTTTTGCAAGATCAATTCAGGACAAGTAAAGTGTTTACAGGCTCCTTCACTCCCATGGAGACACCACTGTGTTCTAACTGAACTGAAACCCTCAGCATTTCCCTGCTCAGTTCCTCTGTACGGAATGCTCCCCCTCCCATGGCTCCGCTCCCTCTTCCTTGGCTGTCTCTACTTGTATATGCATGTGTGTGCGCGTGTGTGGGAAGTCACTTGGTTCCCCACCGTCTGCTACTACATTCACTTGCTTGGTGTTTACCATATGTCAGGCTCTGTACAGGGCCCTGGAGACACCACTGTTAACAATGAGCCCCCACCGGGTACTGCTCTAAGTAGCTGACATATAGTAACACTTGAAAGTCTTCAATATCTCATTAATCTTGAATCCAGGCATGGCAGTAGAACCGGTGCTCTTAATCCGTCTACTCTTGTGCCTCTTGTAAGACATGGCTCCCCTTTCTCCACTCTGTTCCCAAGAACAGAGCATGTGCCTCTGCTACTGCACTAACTGAGCTGCTTTGCAATGTTTGTTTGACTATGTCTCCACTAGGGAACTCTGAGGGCAAGAGTTTTAGCTTGGTGATCCCTGAAACTGCTGAGCCAGCAAAAGCACTTGATGGATGCTTAGAGTGATAATAAATAAACCTCTACCCGCAACCCTGAAAGAGTAACAAAGTTTTCCTATAGGAACCAGAAGAGTATTACGCTAAGAGAAATAGGCCAGTCCAAGAAAGGCAAGGATCACATGATCTATGTACAAAATAAAACAACGAACAAAATAGATTCAGAGACACAGAAGCATGGAACAGACTGATGAATATCAGAGGAAAGGGTGGAGGTGGGGGGGAGGGTAGAGATTAACCAAAGAACTTATATGCATATATGCATAACCCATGAACACAGAAAATTGTGATGTAGGCCTGGGATGGGAGTGGGGAGGTGAGGGGTAAAGGGAGTTAATGGGGGGGGGGGAGGGGGACATTTGTAATACTTTCAACAATAAAGATGTTTAAGAATAAGAATTACAAACAAAAGCCCCTTACCTTTTCTCCCTCTGGAGATAGCATCGCTAAAATATCATTAGTATACACTTTTTCTGGCTCTCCCTCCACAGTGGGAAGTTTCCCTTCAGCAGGAGGCATTACAGCAAACTCGAGCCTTGAGATGGAGTCGAAGCATTTCCTTAAGTGCGGCTGCACAGCCTGGGGATTTCGTGTCTGGGCCAAAATCTCCAGTAGCTCATCATTTGACAAGAAGTAAAATCTGGATTAAAGAAAATACTTAAAATGTAACTTGAAGGTGAAACAAAGCCTTATGTAGACATACAAGATAAATCCCTCGGCCACATCTCTTCCCCATCTACGGATGTCCTGGACCTCCAAGCCTGCTGGTCTTGGGATTCTAGAGACGCCGCATGCCTCTAAATACAGTTGTTGTGACTATTAGTGCAGATGACCTCAAACATCTAGAATTAGTACCTGGTAAATAAAAGACAGATTTTTTTTCATAAAAACTGTAAAAAATGCAGGCTCTTGCTATTACACTGATTTGTTCACATGCCTTTGCTACTTGTCTTTGAGCTTCTACAGTGAAGATATATTGTTTCCCCTAGAACCTAGCCTAGTACTACACACACATGGTAGTCAGCAAATCATTTGTTGGATGGACGGATGGGTGGTCACAGGAACTTTATTTGGTTCTGTGAATATATGCATGTGGGCCAGGCATGGGATTTTCTCAGAACTTGTCCAACAGGGCCATTTGGAGGCATGAAGAAACCTTAGGAAAAGAACTAGAGATGGTGCATACCTGGATGCCCAGGGATGAGGGAGAGGGAGGAGAGCCTGGCCAGGGAAGACTCTTCAGCTTCTGTGAAGGAAGCTGCCCATGAGAGATCCCTCAGGATTGGAGGGAATCCCATGAGTCCAAGACAGGCCCCACGTGGTGAGAGAGGGGGCCAGATGGGTACCATCAAGTCAGGTTTCTCCTGTCACCTTGCCTCCCCTCCCTTCCCTGCTCCACCCTGGACACCTCAGAAAACTATCAGGAAATGGGAAGGTTGATCATCATACATCCTCATCATTACTAATACCTTCCTTGCAACAGGGTGGCACAGAGAAGGAGGACATCTTAACTTTGAAAGGAGTTTCGAGTTTTGATTATTACAGATCATTTATTGGGTTAAGGTGACAGGAGGTTTTTTGTTTTTGTTTTTTTGTATATTATTATCTGAGAATGACCAGAAAATTCATGAGGCTTTATCAAGATTTTGTCTGGAGGGGCAGGAAGAAACTAGCCCCTGGCAGGGAATGCAGAGGCAGTCAATAGTTACAAATAAAGATGTTTCTGGTTGCACTCTATTAGTCCTGCTTCTTTAACATAACACATACATTCTTAATTAAATTGTCCCCAAGCCTTGTTTTCAACTGAAGAAACAGATAACTGTAAAGCTTGGACTGTGAGAGTAGGAACAGTATTGTATTCATCTTGCGTCTCCAGGACCTAATATGGTCCAAGGCTCATGCAGAGCTTCTGTAAGGTTTTTAGAGTGAAATCAATGCCTCACAGAGCCTCCTGACATCATAAACATTACACACCTTGTTGATGTAATTCTAAACAAATGGAAAAAAGAGAGCTGATGCTTGTTGGTTCTCAATATTTTCATCGGTATATTTGTGCCTGGGTTTATTTACATATCCTAAGCTGTTTCTTTAAATATATATATAAAATCTTTGATCCAGGTGGGGAACTACTGAATTAAGAGTGAAATAGACAAAAGGCACATTCCAAACCTCAAACTCTTCCATCTGTTTCCATTTTGCTTAAATGATGTTTTAGTAAGATTTGTGTAAGATTTCAGTAAGATTTAGTAAGATTCTTTAAAGCTCAACTATTTCTGTTAAAATTCAACCAGATATTTTGGATCTTGCATTTCCTCTGCACACACATAGCCTTCTTGGTACTCGGCAATGATCCCTCTCAACCAAGAAACCCAGATAACCACCTAACCCCAGCTGCTTCAGGGGTTGTTCTAGAACAGAACTTTACTCCTATTCCTTTTTTTCCCATTTTATTTTTTTAAATAAATCTTTATTGTTCAGATTATTACAATTGTTCCTCTTTTTCCCCCCATAGCTCCCCTCCACCTGGTTCCCATCCCACCCTCTGCCCTTAACCGCCCCCCCGCACTGTCCTCATCCATAGGTGTACAATTTTTGTCCAGTCTCTTCCTGTACCCCCCATATTCATTTCCCCCTGAGAATTGTCAGTCCACTCCCTTTCTATGCCCCTGATTCTATTATATTCATCAGTTTATTCTGTTCATCGGGTTTTTTATTCACTTAATTTTTAGATTCACTTGTTGATAGATATGAATTTGTTCATAATTTTTATCTTTACCTTTTCTTCTTCTTCCTCTTCTTAAAGAATACCTTTCAGCATTTCATATAGTACTGGTTTGGCGGTGATGAACTCCTTTAGCTTTTTCTTATTTGTGAGGCTCTTTATCTGACCTTCAATTCTGAATGATAGCTTTGCTGGGTAGAGTAATCTTGGTTGTAGGTTCTTGCTATTCATCACTTTGAATATTTCTTGCCACTCCCGTCTGGCCTGCATCATTTCTGTTGAGAAATCAGCTGACAGTTGTATGGGTGCTCCCTTGTAGGTAACTAAGTGTTTTTCTCTTGCTACTTTTAATATTCTCTCTTTGTCTTTTGCTCTTGGCATTTTAATTATGATGTGTCTTGGTGTGGTCATCTTTGGATTCCTTTTGTTTGGAATTCTCTGTGCTTCCTGGACTTGTAAGTCTATTTCTTTTACCAGGTGGGGGAAGTTTTCTGTCATTATTTCTTCAAATAGGTTTTCAGTATCTTGCTCTCTCTCTTCTTCTGGCACCCCGTTAATTCGGATGTTGGTACTCTTGAAGTTGTCCCAGAGGCTCCTTACACTATCTTCATATTTTTGGATTCTTTTTTCTTTTCCAGTTGGGTGTTTTTTGCTTCTTTGTATTTCAAATCTTTGACTTGATTCTTGTGATCCTCTAGTCTGCTGTTGGATCTCTGTATATATTTTTTATTTCAGCCAGTGTATGTTTAATTTCTAGTTGGTCCTTTTTCATATCCTCGAGGGTCTCACTAAATTTATTGGCCTTTTCTAGGAAATTCTTGAAAAACCTTATAACCGTGGTTTTGAACTCTATATCCAGTCATTTGTTTTCCTCCATTTCTTTCATTTGTGACCTGTTTCTTTGTCTCCGCATTTTGGCTGCTTCTCTGAGCTGATAGAGTGGCTTTGTGTGCTAGGTGTCCTATAGGGCCTAGTGGCTCGGCCTCCCCAGTTACTTGAGGTGGACACTCTTGGTGAACCCCTTTGTGGGCTGTGTGCACAGTCTTGTTGTAGTTAAGCCTTTATTGTTATTGGTATCACTGGGAGGAATTGACCTCCAGTCCAATTGGCTGTGAGGATTAGTTATGTCTACGCTGGGAGAACTTCTGTGCTGGTGACACCCTTATGAGACAAGACTTGCAAAAGCCTCTGTGCTCAGCTTGGATGGGGCGGAGTCTCAGGATGGAGCAGACAGCAATGGCTTTCCGTCAGCCCTGCCCTAAGAGGCCCCTGGGTCTCAGTGTCCCGCGGTAATCGCTGCAAGCACCTCTGAGAGAAAGCCACCCTCGAGTTTCACCTGCTGCCAGACAGTCCATTTTCTCCCCAAATGAGTCTGGGTCCCCAGAGTCTTGCCTGGAACTGGAGTTCCGAGCAGTCGGGAGCTTTTGTCTCCCTCCTGATTGAGAAAGCCAGCCGCGTACTCAGTTGCCAGCTCTCTCCGCGTGCGTGCGCCTCTGTACCTCTGCCTTCTGCAGCTCCTCTGAGTCTCAGTGTGCTTTTCTCTTTCCTTCTAGTTGTAGAATTTCCACTCAGCCAGCCTTCCTGTGGTTCTGGATGATGTCAGTTTTGTATTTTAGTTGTAGTTTTGAAATTGTTGTGCGAGGCAGCAGTTTAGGTGTTTACCTATGCCTCCATCTTGGTTTCTCCCCCTCTACTCCTATTCCTTTACAGCAAACAGGGAAAACCTATGAAAGATGAACCATGTTGCTAATGTTCTCTGCATTGTGGTACTATGTGCTCCAATGGCTGTAGTAGGGAGCTTTTGCTACCATCAAGTAGTCATACTCTGGTCTTATATAACTGTATCATAATGGTTTATGGCCATGACTGTTCAACTGTTAAACCATGAGCTCCATTGGGGCAGGGATATGGCCTTTTCTTTTTTGTCTCTTTAGCACTGAGCGTAACATTTAGTATGTTTTTAGAATGCATAGGTGAGTAAAAAAAATCATTTGGAATTTGTAAAAATAATCCTTAGACAACTTCTACAGTGACATTGTTAGGCCACCAATTAACTTAAAGAAATTTGTTCAGGCACCAAAGGTCTCTCTAACTTTTCACATACACATCTGTGGACACATGGACCTGTGGGCACACACATAATACACCCAACAGTAAAGTAATGCTGCGATCAAGAATACTTCCTGCACCTTGGGTTGTTACCCACTTAAACCTTCACCAAAATTGCATCTTTCCTTGAGAGTTACACTCCCTGGTCAAGATATTAGCTGGCCTGCCATTATCACACATCTTTCTTGTTTCCCTCTCTGATTCCCTGATGTTTTGAGGCTGTGGCTGGTTTTTAAGTACATCCTTTTAAATTAATGAATAGTCTTAACTACTAAAAAATATCGTAGGTTGCCTATAAACTTACCTGGGAAAGATAACCCTTTTTGATTCTAAATATGCCTCTAGACACTTCTGAATTTGGTCAAGTAAAGCATTATTATTTTGAAATGTCTCCAGGAGTCCTGTTCATCGAAAAACAAAGGTATTGGTAAAATTGTGTTAAGATAAATAGAGAATATAATTTTAAGTGGAAGTAAAATATGATCACATTTTTAAAGCTTTGGTTTTATTTGGTAAAAACAATCTAATAAATTAAAATTTGTGGGGTTGGCTAAGAATGTAAAGTATTAATGAAATTATCATTAATCTTAATATTTACTATAATTGAACAGAATTTAATTTGAAATGTTTTTCACTGGCATCCCTCCCTTTTGAGGAGCTGAGGGTGCACAAACCAAAGCCAAACTGTTGACCCTCCAAATAAAGCCATTCTCTGAACTTTCTTACTCATGTCTTCTGTTTCCTCTGCCATCTTTAGATGCTGAAATTGTGGCAATGGGATCCTACTTCTTTATCACTAAACTCCAGCAACTTAAGGAGCAAGATTCATGTCTTACTTAACTTTGACCTTTTGGTACCTATCACAGTGCTTGGCTTAACCGCCCATCCAAGAATCAAACCCAGTCTTTTCCATGGTCCCAAAGGATGTGATCAATGACCCAATCCAACCCTCAAGCTCTCACCCAAGCTCATCTCTCTGGACTTACCTTCTAAGCCCTTCTCCTTGTGCACACAATCCCAACCCATAGACTTCCTTTCTAATATTTGTGCATACCAAGTGCCTTTGTTCTTCTCTCTGCTTTTAACGATACTCCCTCAGATGCACATACTTGTTTCAGTCCCTCATTCCTACAGGTTTCTGCTCAAAAATCACTTTATCTAGAAAGCTTTCTCTCTCTCTCTCTCTCTCTCTCTCTCTCTCTCTCTCTCTCTCTCTCTCTCCTCCTCCTCCTCCTCCTCCTCCTCCTCCTTCTCCTTCTCTCTCTTTCACACACACACACACACACACACACACACACACACACACACACACGGCTACTCTAGCCCCTGTACCTTGCTTAATTTTTCTTCATAGCGTTATCATCACCTGAAATGATGTATACAGATTTCTTTATCTGAAATCCCTAGGACTAGATGTATTTTAGAATCAGTTTTTTTTTTTAATTTCAAAAGTTATAAGTGTAGTAAGAACTGGGGCAGCATTCTAATCAAACACCTTAATATTTTTGCAGCAAAAGGTGTGAATATGCACATTAAGTGGATGTGGTAGGCAGAGCTGAAGTCTTTCAGGGATGTCCAGGTCCCATGCCCAGAGCCTAAGAGTATGCTAGTTGATGTGGAAAAAGGAACCTGGCAGCTGTCTTTAAATTAAGGATTGTGGGATGGGAGAGTATTGTGGATCATCCTGCAGACCCAATGTAATCACAGGGTCCTTATAAGAGGGAAGGTAGGAGGGTCAGAGGCAGAGAAGGAGCTGTGATGATAAGATCAGAAGTTGGAGTGATGCGATTTCTGGCTAGAAGGGGACCTGGACCCAAGGGATGCAGGCAGCCTCCAGAAGCCCCAAAGTTTTAAAGTTTTCAGTTCTATCCTGCCACACAGCTTTTTCCTTCCGGTTTCTGTTTTATGTTAAGAGTCTTTAGACAAAAAGTATAGCCCAGCAGGCAGCTTCTGGCAGGGAAGCTGTTGGGGTATTTACCAGGATAGGTTATATGCTGCCATCTGCAGGATATACAAGCTTGCTGAGGCTTGGATATAAATCATGAAGTTCAATAACCATGCATATGCTGTGAAGAGTTTGATGCCACATCCCTGGAAGATGGAACTTATTAAAACACATTTCAATGTTGAGATTTGAATTACAATTGGTGGTAATGTTTTTAACTGGTTTTAATGAGTTGATTAAAAGTAAGGTATGGAGCCCTGGCCAGTGTAGCTCAGCTGATTGGAATGTCACCCTGTACACTGAAGGGTTGTGGCTTTGATTGCCAGTCAGGGAACATACCCAAGTTTTGGGTTCAAGCCCTGGTCAGGGCATGTGCAGAAGGCAACTGGTGGATGTTTCTCTCACATTGATGTTTCTCTTTCTCTTTCTCTCCCCCGATCCCCCCCTCTCTCTCCCTATCTTCTTTCTTTCCCCCCCCCCCTCTCTTTCTCCCACCTTTCTCTCTGAAATCACTAAGAACATATCCTCGGGTGAGGATTAATTTTTTTTTTAATTTCAAAAGTTATAAGTGTAGTAAGAACTGGGGCAGCATTCTAATCAAACACCTTAATATTTTTGCAGCAAAAGGTGTGAATATGCACATTAAGTGGATGTGGTTGGCAGAGCTTGTTTTTCCAAAACAAGTTATGGAAATTTTTATGGTTACAACTTTGTGAGAGCTTTGGCAGAATGGGGCATTGCCGGCCGCCGGGGTGGGGGGGTGGGGGGGTGGTAACTGTTCTGTCTTGTTGTCAAAATTGTGAAATGGAAGCATGACTGACACTGCAGCAGTGCTCCCAAATTATAAAGAGAGCAAAAGGTAGCAAGATAATAGCGTTCAATCCACATTGCAAGAGCGTCCAGTGTATTACGACTACTCCTGGTCATCAGTGCTGACTAGAATTAAGGGTTGAGTGCACCACATATTATTAGACTCTCATGGATGATAAACATTTTAGATGACTGTCAAGTCTTTTTGTTCGTCTTTAAATTTTTGTTCTATACCTGGTTGAGTAGCCGCTCGAAGAGCGTTAGGCAGCCGGTTCACCTTCCTCATGATCTCTTTCCATGACTTATCCACCTGAAGGAACATCTTGGCCTCTGCAGGCAATTGCCTCTGAATATCTGGAGCATTAAAAATACTTTCGAGGTACAACCAGTTTCTTTGGCAGTTCAGCCACTCTTCCTGGGAGGAAAATATGGACATTGTCAAATTTTAACCCCAAATTAAAAACATTCAGCTACATTAAAAATAATTATGTGGGAGGCTCACTGTATCTTTTTCCTTTTGGGGGCTTCTTATGGGTCTGTTAAAATGAAACTTCTTACAGAGTTCAAGATTCACCTCACTACTGTGTGGTCGATAGGATGGTCCCAGAGAAGGATTAAAATCCCCAAAGGAGACATTTGGGGGTGGGGAGTATTCTTATTTAAAGAAATCTGAAGGGCTGGGAAGTGGTAAGGTTAGTGACTAGTTCCGAATACAGGCTGCAACAAAAGGAGGTTTAAAGTCATGAGCATGCAAAACACGGTTTATTCTTGTATTATTCTCTTTTAATTATTGTATTATTTTCCCACATGAACAACTGCAACCCTATTTTTGCCTCACCCTGTATAGCAAGGATTATAAAAAATGTTTTTTCAATTATGTGTATATTCTTCCCTCCCCTTTTTTTTAAAAAAAAAGAAATATATGATTCTTTAATTAAAAAAGAAATATATTTTTTTCAATCTAAAAAGTAAAACCTGCTAATGACAGAACGTGGCAAATACAGAAGAATGAGAGGAAGAAGAGCATTACTCATTGCTTTCCTCATAGAGACAATCACTGCTAATTTAAGAAACCAGAAATGCAGTGTCAGAACTAAAGTCTATAGACCTCACCCTTCTCTGTGCCTCCT
The DNA here is from genome assembly GCF_963455305.1 of Plecotus auritus. NCBI lineage: Eukaryota > Metazoa > Chordata > Mammalia > Chiroptera > Vespertilionidae > Plecotus > Plecotus auritus. Next base: position 120,106,082 of record NC_137782.1, read on the forward strand.
GCCCAAGATCCATGAAAAGGTTTCTCACTTCTTACTCAAGATTTGGGGGTTACATGTAAGCCCAAATGTTAAAACTAGTTCATGGTTTATCTTAGGCCTTACACTTTCTATTCTCTGGAGGATCCCCAATAGTCAGCATTGGATTCTTTTAAGGATCCTCTATGGGAACATGTCCTTTATGCTGATCTATAGTCCCTCCCTTCAGAGGGCTCAGCCATCAGTACAGAAGGCTGGACATGGGTCAGATTATAGTGTTCACAGAAGAGGATGAACTCTTGAGAAAGATCTCTATGAAACAAAGTTGGAAAAAATTGTGTTTTTTTCCCTACCAGTGACTTTATTATTTCACAGATAATTCTTCATCTTAGAATCATATCTAATAAAAGAGTAATATGCAAATTGACTGTCACTCCAACACACAAGATGGTTGCCCCCATGTGGTCAAAGATGGCTGCTCCCATGTGGACACAAGATGGCCGCCACAAGATGGCCAACAGGGGAGGGCAGTTGGGAGGGACCAGGTCTGCAAAGGAGGGCAGTTGGGGGCAATCAAGCCTGCAGGGGAGGGCAGTTAAGGGTGACCAGGCCAGCAGAGGAGGGAAGTTGGGGGCGACTGGGCCTGCAGGGGAGGGCAGTTAGGGGCAATCAGGCTGGCAGGGGAGTGGTTAGGGGGTGATCAGGCTGGCAGGCAGAAGCAGTTAGGGGCAATCAGGCAGGCAGGCAGGCGAGCAGTTGGGAGCCAGCAGTCCTGGATTGTGAGAGGGATGTCTGACTGCCCGTTTAGGCCCGATCCTACTGGGGCCTAAACGGGCAGTCAGACATCCCTCGAGGGGTCCCAGATTGGAGAGGGTGCAGGCTGGGCTGAGGGGACCCCCCACCCCCGTGCACGATTTCATGCACCGGGCCTCTAGTACATATATAGGAACCTAAACACAATTAAATCGAGCTAAAAAGCTGAAGTCTAAGAAAGAAATTGGATGGGAACAAAGTGCAATCAGTGTGAGTGAGTTTTCTGTTTTGCTGTGGGATAATCTGAAGTAGAATAAAATAAAAAGGAGGTGGGTGCCACAAGAAAAGGTACCAAGGAGTCTTCAAGCAACAGTGTTTTTCTACAACTAGGTGGCTGTCGTGGCCAGATTTTTAAGGTGGCCCCCAAGATCTGCTGTTCACACCCTTGTGTGATCCTCTGCCCTTGAGTGTTGGGTGCTTGCTTACAGCCACAGAGAACAGGGCAAAGGTAACCGGATGTGCACAATTATGTGTATATTCATCTTGTCGGGAGTCTTTCTTGACCTTGCTAGATTGATGAAGTGAGTCATCATGCTGGGGAAAGTCCACATAGAAAAAAAACCAGGGCAACATGAAGGATCTGAGGATGGCCTCCAGATCACAGCTAGCAAGAAACTGAAGCCCTTAGTCCCAGAGTTGCAAGGAAATCATTTCTGCCAGCAACCCAAGTGAGCTTGAAAGTGTATCCCTGAACTGAACTTATCCTTACTCACCAGTGTTTGATTAAATAAAGCAAGTTGTTTCTGCCATTCATCCACTCGAGTTTTCAGTGGCCCAACATAACGTGACGAGGCAATGGTGGTGACATTGATGGTGCTGTCATCAAGAAGGACCTATAAAGAAAGAAGAAGACAATCATGCAACATCATGTGCTTGTGCTCTCAAAGATAATTACAGGTATTTAGCCCCACGAGTCTATTTAAAATCTTGCTTCTTGAACGAATAGCTTAGCCTGACATACTGGTACCTCCCCATCCACTTTCCCTCCATATCCTATTTACTATGGCTTTTATGGCTTACAACCCAGTATCATGTTCTCTCAAATGCCATAAAGGGTTGACTGATTGCCAAATCTTAGCTGTTTCTGTAATTATTATTGGCATTTGTTTTGGTTTGGTTCAACACTCTTCTTTCTCTCACCCTACTTTAAAGTATCTGGTACCTTCTTAACACTATTTAGTCATCCAGGCCTTTATTTCTCAAAGTATTCAAAACTAGCAAAAGACAGAAAAATTAGCTGTCTTTTCTAAGCAATGAAACATCACTTTCCCTCAATTATCTCTAGGAAGAGGAAATTTAGATTAATTCATATCAAGGTCTGAATGATTATAGACAGTTTTCCCTCTACCTCCAACCCCTTGTCCCCCTTACACTATAGCAACTCTCACAGAACATATGCATTTAAAAAAAAAAAAGTCTGTTAATCTAAAGGATTTCAATTGCTCTATTTAAATTATAAACTTCTTGAGAGCAAAAACCCCATCACCTAGCATCACTTGGCCTTATACTGACCAACTTTCATTTTGAGTCTGCTCTCCCATCCACTGCCCCGAGTAACATCTGATCTTGCTCTACCAGCCTATACCTGGCAAAGCCATTTCATCTCCAGTTTTGGCCTGGGTATAACTTAATAGATCAGGGCTTTGCTTTTTAAATTGAGCTGTAAGACCCAGATACCTTTGCTAAACAAATGTTCTTTGGATTTTAAGTCACTAAGAATATTCCAAACACACAGAATATAGAGCATGGCCATGTACTCCTACTCTCAAAAAATTCAAGTGAATTTAGCTTCTCAGTGTGCTATAAATCTGAAATATTCATTCATGTTTCTTTGCTTCATTTAAATGGTTTGAAGTGCCCTTCTGTGACGAAGGCCATTCTCATTTATGTCTATCAAATCTCATTTACCCTTTAAGGTCCAGAATGTCTTAGCAGGTCAAGGAAGGATTCTCTGATTACTTCAGCCATAAACAATCTCTTTGCTTTTCTAAATTCTTCAACAGTTACAGGATTACAACACTTACACATATATGCCATTTTTATTACTTTGCTAAATGGTTCTCATATACAAGCATTCATGTCAATTATTTATACTCATACTTTTCCTTCCTAATTAAATTTTTCTTATTTAATAACATATATTTCATTTCTCCATCATAATCTCCCATAAAAGATTTAGGACTAGTTCTGGCCAGAACCTTCACCATAAGTTTTCAATAACCCAGTTACCCACCTGTATGTCGTCTGTACCACCTAGGATAAATACATCTTTGGTGTCTCGGTGAGGGAGAACGACAAATTCAGTTGTTTTCCAAGAATCCTCCACCTTAGAAAGAATTCAAGTCTTAGGATATCTAAGTTCATTTGTGTTTAGGTACTTAATAAAGGCATGAGAAATGAAATAGGTGAAAGTGCCATAATAATCCAGTTCTCCTCCTTTACAACTTTTAAAATCCTTTTCTCAGCTAAATAACCCTGCTTTGCTTAATTTTATTGACCAATGTTAATATTTATGAATAACTTGTGATACTTTAATGTGTATTTCCTATCACTTTGTGTTTTAATTAAAAGGAAAACATCATTTTACACATGTGATTGGTAAGTATGTGTGAATTTTTAGGGAAAGGAGGTTAAGTACACTAAATAGAGAACTTTTTTCAACATCTTCTGAAGTATTTCACATAGTCTTTTCTAGTAGTTTGAAAGATAATGTATTTTGATGTAAAATATATTCTTTGGTAAGTGTTTTTTTTACATAAGCATGCAAATTTCAAACTTTGTTTATGTTGGGCTATAAGCTAAGTAGAAGGAAGATATTTGTAATTGTGATAACAATAATAATGATAATAAATATAAGGAAACAATAGAAGGACAATTGATAATGAGAGGGTGAAAGTTGCACTGTTGAAAAATCTATCCAGATAACCCAAAAGTTGGTGATATGAAAAACTTTACCTTATCTGATTTTAAGGATATATGCTTTTCATATTTACCTTTTTAAGAATTACTTCTAAGGCAGCTTCTCCAGAAGCCTGTCCTGAAATGTCCTGGATTTCTTGGGCAAAGTCGAAAACATGCAACTCGGAGAGCCTCTCTAAGGTTAACGGAGTTTCAAGGTCCAGTAGGGTGGCATCAACTGTGTGTTCAATAGCTGTCCAATGTCTAGCCTTCAAAGTTGGGTTCCTCAAATCAATGATAACTGGCAGCTGGAAAACAAACACGCTCAAAGGCACCATGCTTTTTATCTTAAAAATAGTTTTTAATCCGAGAATGTCGAGATCTGGAAAGAACATCACTTACACTCTTACAACAGAGAAAAAGCTGAACAAACTTCAAATTAATGACTTGTATTGAACCCATCAGAAACCTAAACTGCAGGTCAATGAACTAACTCAAACTTGTATTACCCACAGTTTACTCCATAGCAAGAAACAGAACCTGAGAGTTTGATTATCTAGGACACTTGCCTTGGGATGCCACTTAAGTGAGCTGCAAGACTCAGCTGCATTTAAAAAATAAATTGTTAAAGACTGAGCGTGGGGTAGCATGAGAGGGTGAAGTAGCTGGGGGCTACAAATATAGAGGTGTTCATAGAAAAGACTGGGGAGACTCTTAAGAAACCCTACCTTATGGTGCTGGCAGGAGACGAAAACAGCAGCCACTATTGTAACTAACCATCCAATCTCTCCTAGCTTCCTTCTGGTACCAAAGCCTTAATGTCAGAGAAGGGAGGAACAAAAACTCTCACCTAAGATATTGGTGATAACTCATTGTCGGTATTTATAAACATTAGGAAAAATGGAACAGGAAAAATAAAAAAAGCTCTACCCCAGGGGAGGAACAGAAATACACTTTAGGCTCCTAACTACAGGTGGAGGAGGGGCAGAAATACTTAGGAAAGTAATAACCCTGAGAACAAGGGACACAATGCCTTGTTAAGATAGAGTTTAACCAGAATATGAGGGAATGCCCCTTTTCATTTCTCCTACCAGGCTAACAAGTATTGAATGGAAAAAAACAGTGGACTACAGAGTGGAAAGCTATAAGAGACAGATTCTTTCTGGGCACAATTCAAAGGGAGGCCACAAGGTCAGCGGGAAATGGAAACAATGATCTTTGGCAAACCAGACCAAACCCTAAACACAAGGTATCACTAAGCACAATTTTAAGGCTGTGGTATACTGAAGGCAGCTATAGGAACATCAAACCTCAAATGTACCCCAGTACCTAACTAGATTTAATGTAACATGCCACACAAAACGCCAAGTGGAAGGAAAGGCATTATTTACTATATCACACAAATATAAAAATTTTGGCTTGTAACCAAAATTTAAGTAGTATATTAAAAGACAAGACAAACATGCATCCAAGAGACAAAAAACAATCAGAACCAGACTCAGATATGACACATGTTAGAATTAACAGACAGGGACTATAAAAGAAGTGTGATTAATGCCCTGACCAGTGTTTCACAGTGGTTGAAGTGTCAGCTCTCACACTGATGGGTCAAAAGGTTTGATTCCTGGTCAAGGGCACCTACTGGGTTGCAGGTTCCATCCCAGACCTTGGTCGGAGTGCACGTGGGAGGGAACCAATTCATGTGTCTCTCTCACATCAATGCTTCTCTTGCTCTCTCCCTCCCTCCCTCCCTCCCTTCCACTCTATCTAAAAATCAATGGAAAATGTCCTAGGGTGAGGATTAAAAGATAGAAAAATAAAAAAATAAAATAAAATTTAAAAAGTGTGATTAATATATTAATGGTTTTAATAGGAAAGGTAGAGAACATGCAAGATCAGATGGGAAATGTTAATATGAAGATGGAAACTATAATTAAACAGATGTTAAATATAAAAAAGATAGTAAGAGAAATAAGGAGAGCCTTTGATGAACTTGACACAGCTAAGGAATCAGTGAACTTGAAGATAAATGAGTAGAAATTCCCCAAACTGATACACGGAGAAAAATTAGTGTCCCCTTCCTCTCCCACAAAAACCTGTAACCTAATATGCAAGAGTTGTGGCACAATATTGGATAGTCTAAAACACATGTAATAAAAATTCCAGAAGAATAAGAGATAGAAAACAGAGCAAAAGAGAGATTTGAAGAAATAACAGCTACATTGCACATTTTTTTCAAAATTAAAGACAGATACCAAACCAGAGATCCAAAAAACTCAGAGAAAACCAAGCAGAATAAATACATAAAAACTGCAACAACAACAAAATGACATCAACACACACCTAGTCATAGTGCATTGCAAACTGCCAAAACACAAGGAAAAGATAGAATCTTGAAGGCAGCCAGACAGAAAAAAATTGTTATCCACAGAAAATCAGGAAAAAGAACTGCAGCTGATTTCTTGTTGGAAACCATACAAGCAAGAAGATAACAAAAAGATACTTTTAAATTTATGAAAACAAAACAAAACAAAACGTGTCCGTTCAGAATTATATACCCAGTGAAAATATCACTCAAAAAAATTAACAACTTTCTTATAACAGAAATTTAGGGAATTTATTGTTAGCATATCTACTAAGTAAGGAATATTAAAGAAAGTTCTTCAGGCAGAATGAATATGCTGTGAGTCAGAACCTTAGATCCATATAAAGAACATTGGAAATGGAATAAAGGTAAAATAAATTTTGTTTCCTATTGTATTATATTAAAAGCTAACTAATCTAAAACAAAAATAATAACAATATGTTGTGTTCGCTGTATATGTAAAGACCAAACACATGACATTAGCAAAAACATTAGATAATCAACTGTAGTAATGTACACAATGGAATATTACTCAGCAATAAAAATTAATTAGCCCTAACCGGTTTGGCTCAGTGGATAGAGCATCGGCCTGCAGACTCAAGGGTCCCAGGTTCGATTCCGGTCAAGGGCATGTACCTTGGTTGCGGGCACATCCCCAGTAGGGGGTGTGCAGGAGGCAGCTGATCGATGTTTCTCCCTCATCGATGTTTCTAACTCTCTATCCCTCTCCCTTCCTCTCTGTAAAAAATCAATAAAAAATATATTAAAAAAATTAATTAACTATTGCTTCATGTAACAACATAGAGGCATTTTTAAAATTCTAATTAGGCCTGCAGGGATCTGGCTGAAACCGGCTCTCCAACATCCTGAGGGGTCCCAGATTGAGAGAGGGCGTAGGCCAGGCTGAGGGACCTCACTGGTGCATGAATCTGTGCACTGGGCCTCTAGTTATGAATAATGTTGCTATGAACATTCATATACAAATTTTCGTGTGAACATATGTTTTCAGTTCTCTTAGGTATATACTTAGTGGAGTGACTTGGTAAATTGTTAACTTATGTTGGTTTGAGAAACTGCCAAACCAACGAGGCTGTACCACTTTATAATTTCACCTGAAACGTATGATGGTTCTAATTCCTCCAGATCCTCACTTATAAACTGTCTTTCTGATCACACTCATCCTTGTGGGTACAAAGTGGTATCTTATTGTAGCTTTGTCTTTTCCTGATAACTAATGCTGTTCAGCATCTTTTTATGTATCTTCTTTGGGGAAATGTCTATTAAATCCTTTGCCCATTTAAAAGGATTTTTTTACCTTTTCATTTTTGAGTTATAAGAGTATGTTATGCATTCTGGATATGAGTACATATCTTATATGCATTTTTCTAAGTGAATGAGGCCAGACCCAAAAGCCTCCATATTGTCTCATTCAATTTATACCATATTCTGCAAAAGAAAAGACTATAGGGTCAGAAAACAGATCATTGGTTGCCTGGGGTTGGGACTGAAGATGGAGCAACTACAAAGGGAAAACAGAAGGGAATTTGGGGGGGCGGGGATGGGAGTATTCTGTACAACACTGTTATGCTGGCTACGTGACTTTTCCCATAAAATGCCATAAAAATGACTTTTACTGTATGCAAGTTCCAGGATTTCCAGGGAACAAAAGATGGAATGCAGAATGTGACCAGTGAGTTTTTTTACAATTATATGTTAAAAGCACACTAAAGGCAATAAAGAAACTGACATAAGTAACCCTTAAGAACTGTTTTGACTAGATATTGAAAGGTTAAAGGAGAAAAACTGCAAAAACACTCTTTTCAAGAGGGAACATTTGCTTCTCATTGTGCCCAAAGCTTTGCTTACTCTTTCTATTCATGTCTTCTTTCAGTCCTTTATTTCTTTTTTGCTTAAAAGAATAAAAAATAATTTCCCCTTTCCTTCCCATTTCAAGGGCTAGTTTAGCAGTGACAGATTTCAAAGAGCCAGCACACCTACTGCAGAGCTTCCCAACCTCCCTCACATCATGGCACGTCTGGAAAAATGGCATATCTGTTTGGTGCAGAGCTGTCAATGGACAAGGCTGCCCTGGCCTCGTCCTGCCGTCCATAGGCTGAGTGGATGGGGAAACACTCTCGTTCTGAATACTACTTCAAACCATGGTATTCAGCTGCATGATTCAGCCAGTTGAAGACAGGGCTGCTTGCTGACTGTTCCTCCTCAAAAGTGGAGTTTGTCTGTCCTTCCCTCTCTGCGTGTGGAGCAGTTCCCGTTGTCAGTATCACTGGCATGGAACAATATTATTGATTGGAGTTTTAGAAATAATTTCTACCGAACTTACCTTTTCTTTCATTTTTTCCACTTTAAATTTTAGCTGGGGCACTACACTGTTGGGTGGCAAGCCTTTTTCCAGTTGAGTCACAAATTTGGCATATTTAGAGACTTGACTGTTTAGGAATTCTGGATCCAGGCTGTCAAATTTGGACTATGAAAATTAGAGGAAAAAAAGAAGTTAAGATATAGGATAATCGGCAAGATTGACACAGTGGAATTTTTTACTTGACTCAGATTTTCCAGTAGCAAAATTGTTAATCCAACTCAACTCTATACTTTGGGAAATGGCTTTACTTATTGAGATTAGTCTATTAGCCAATAGTCTATCAGGATATCTTATTATTATTTTCATGTCCTTGTCTTCTACATCAACACATTATTACAAGTCCTATAATTTATTCCTGGGGACCAAACCTTCTATGGAGATATACAGCAAATTTTTACTCTTGCTAACTATAAATTTCTCACCTAGTATCCTCCTATTGTTTGATTATGCATCCCTTTAATATAAAAGATTTAAAGATGCTCCAAAATATGCATGCATCTATAAATATATTTCTCAGTTATGTAAACACGTAAGTGTACACATATATTGAAATGTCAGGTGGTCATATGGACTGAGACATCAGAAAATTTGTAAAACTTTCATTCCCCCCCCCCCCCCGATTCAACATTTTCTTTCTGAGCCCTAATGGGTCTTTTTGTGCATCTGTATGAATTCATCCCACTTTGGAAGCTGCTGTCCTCATTTTTGGGGGTGATCAGAAAACTCTCTAAGCTTCTTCTTTATTCCTCAGGAGCTTCTACTTCTGAGATAAGTGACAAATGAGTTATACAAAGGCACTTAAAAGTCTCTGATATTATAGCAGATATTTGCTTGTTTTCTGTTTTCCTCACCAAAGGTAAGTCCTGTGATGGTTTGGACTTGGTCCTCTTTATTTTCCACTGGTATCCCCAGCAGCTAGAACCTTATCTGGAGAACATACCCTATGTCACTGTTATTTAACCCAGACCTATGACTTCTAATTATAGGTATCAGCACTGGTAGGATGAATGAGCAAGTGTAAAAGATTATTTGAAGTTGGTGGTATTTCTAACACGTCCATTTCACACTTGAAAGTATAGATGGTCATCTATTCTGCCTCTTAGAGTGTTGAGCCATGTTAAATTTGAATATAAAGACAGAACCTAGAAACCAAACTCTATTGTACTTGGCCCCCTAATTAAGTTAATTTACTTTTGAGCTCTCCAGGGAAGATCCCAAATCTCATCGCTCTGATTCTACTCTATTACAGGGAACAAATGGCTTCCTTTTTTTCCGAACGACAGTAAGAACAGAACCTAAGCTAGCAGGAACCTAAAGTGTATAGATCCCCAATAAAAACCCACAATCCTCAAAAACACTTGGGTGTACTATATCATGACAACACTGTTTCAAAACCCACAAAGCAGTCCAGGTCCTGTGGTGCTCTCTTCAGTGGAGGACCTGAGGAGCTGCCTTCCCATCGTGCATTAAGCTATGAAGTATAGTGACAGAAAGACCTTTGTGCTTTTCACTGGAAAAATTATAATAATTCCCATAACATGATAACATTGCATATTTCACCAAACTTAAAAATATACCAGATTGCTTAAGAATTGTAATTCACATGAAGATTTTTAAGTGTCATTAAAACAAACATGATTTAAGAATTGAGAGATTTTTTTTTTTTTTTTTTTACCTTTAACCAGTCTTGTTGGAGTTGATCCCATTCGGTCATAGAATCCCAGAGCAATTGTTTGAGCTTCACTTCAGCACTAACTTCTTCCAAATCTTCAAACTTAGAAACTTCCACCTTTAAATATGTAATAAACAAAATGCACTCTTTAATTTTCAGATATAAATACCTGTTATAATTCTTGATACAGTGACTAAGGAGAATATGTGAGGGATCCTAACTGGGGAAATGAGAGAAAGAAATGAAGAAAAAACACATACATGTAAATTCAAATTTCCATTTGAGTGATAAAATATAACTCTTTATATTTCCTTAGAATGAAAATACTCTCTGAAGATGTAAGTATCACAAGGGGCATTTTTCCTCAAGTTGGATCATACATGCCTGACCTTTTTTGGAAAACAGGTGAATCTTCAGAAACTGAGACTGACTTCCTTTAGGGCTTATGTACTTAGCTGATAGAAGAGGAAGATGTTTGCACAGTAGATGGTGGAGGGAATGGGGTGATTTAAGATGAAGAGGACCACTGGCTGTATATGAATCCTATAGAGAGAAACTCTGCTGGGGGGAAATCTGAAGAAGCTGTTTTCCTGAAGTGTTTTAAAGGCTGCCTTGGCTCAGAGGTGGGGAACCTCCAGGGAAGTCAGTTGCACTGAAATTGTGAGCACCCCCTCCCGGGCAAGATAGGGCTTTGAACTCTTCAGCCAACAGCAGCAGCATACACATGCACATGGAGCATTCCCAAGGGCAGATCATATGAGAGGCTGCAAAACAAGTCTTAGAAAACATAAGATGATTAAAACCATACTATGTATCTTTTTCAATCACAATGGTAAAAACTAGAAATCCACAATAAGAGGGAAATTTACAAACATGTGGAAACTAAACAAATTCCTCAACAACCAATGGGTCAAAGAGAAATTTTAAAATGTCTTGAAAACAAATGAACATAAAAACACTGAGAGGCCGCAAAACAAGTCTTAGAAAATTGAAGAAGATTGAAATCATACCATGTATCTTTTCTAACCACAATGGTATGAAACTAGAAAGCAACAAACTTCTGTTAGTTTCAATGAGCTGGCTTTTTGTAAAGATAAACACAACTGACAAACCTTTAGCTTGTGTAGGAAAAAGGGAGAGAATATACAAATAAATGAAGTGAAAGAGGAGACATTACAAATAATACCACAGAAACATATAGGACCATGGGTCTCTACTATCAATAAGCAATATGTCAACTAATTGTTTACCTATCAGAAAAAGATAAATTCCTAGAAACATACAAACTAAAAAGACTGAATCAGGAAGAAACAGAAATCTAAACAGATCAATAATGATTGAATCAGTAACCAAAAACCTCTCAACACAGAACAGCCCAGGACCAGACAGACAGCTTTACGGGTGAATTCTACCAAACATTTTAAGATGAATTAATGCCTTTTTTTTTCTTCTCTTCCCCCGCCCCTTCCACAAATGTCTTAGGTGGGAACACTTCCAAACCCATTTTACAAGGCCAGCCTATTAAGGGGTCTGGCCCTGTCTTCACCAACTATTAGAAATTATTTCTTAGGCTAGATAGGCCTTCTCTCTTATCCCCAAAATGACTGCGAGCTTCAGAAGGAAGGTTGGAGTGAGGTGATCATAAAGGAAGAATTAGTCAAGTATAGATACCGAGTGTGGAAGGAGGGGGACACACCACTATTTCAGGCACAAAACCCTTAGTGTTTTGTTTTGTTTTGATATATATTTTTATAACCCCTCAGACTCACACCCAACCGCTCTTCAGATTAGCTGAGAGCCTGTCTGTGCTTCATAAGCCAGATGTATAGGTTTGCTTGCTTTGCTTTTCCTTTTTTCAATAAAGATGCATGCTTTAATTGCTGTAATTAGTTGGCTTTTCACAATGCAGTTAAGGTCTCTCATATAAATTCATTTATGTGAGAATATGTGGATCGAGGTTGGGGACAGCCCTCTCCCACTGCTCAGGGGACTGTCCTGTAACACCTCTCTCGTGTCCATGAGAGGTGCCTCTAACACCTGGACACAGACAATATTTAGGTGAAGGCCTGGGTGGAGGGGTAGCCAGGTGGAAGGGGACAAAGGGAGGAAATGGGGACATCTGTAATACTCCCAATAATAAAAATAAATTCAAAAAAATAAGAACACATGTAGAGCTGTCATTACCTTGAAATTTTTCTGGTAAGATTTGTATTGAAATGCGCGTTTCTGAAGATCATCCAGAACTAACTGCAGCTCAGTCAGTTGGGACTTTATTTTGTCTTGGTCGGCACTAATATCCAAAATCTGTGGATCCTGTAAAATTAAGGCAGCTTTTGATTAGTGGTTCCTGCTTTTCGATGTAGACCATTGCAATAAGTTAACAAACGTTTTCAAAACACATTTTTTGAATTCTCTTCTCACTCTGCTTCTTATAAAATATGTTAAAATGAGGGCTTTACCTGAATTGTTACGCAACGCATATGTATTGTAAAAAGTATGGAAATGTTTTAAAAATCTTATCCATGGGGATAACAATTATTTTAAATAATACCTAATACATTTTCCTTCATCTGCTTTCATGTCCCACACTTCTTCCACAAACATGACTTTAGGTAAGGAGAGGTGAGTGCAATAGAGAAAAGTAGGAAGAGACTATAATACAAGGAAAATTCTCATTTTATAATAAACAAACTAGAAAGCCTTTGAATTCTGAGAGGGAGGAAGAGAGAAAATAAAGAATAAATGGTCAGACATATTTTCTGGCTGACCTGGTGGGTGGAAGCCCTACCCCGTGAACGGGAACGGAAAAGTTTAGGAACAAAGTGGAAACACCTAACCAGGTTTGGGAGAATCGGAGGCAACTGAGGCATCAGACCTGTTATAGCCGTGGCGTGGGGAGGCCAACGCTCCCAGCCCGGATACAGCAGGGTCCTGCGCTCAAAATGGCAATCTGCTCCTGGTTAGAAAAAGCGAAGGGAGATGTCCAGGAGGAAGGGGCTTGGGCTGGCTCTCTGGCGCCTCGTGGCTTGGAGTGGCATGCAGGGTGTCGTGGACTCCTCCTGGCCTTGATTCTGACAGGGGCACTGCTGAAAGCACTGCCGGACAGAGGACATCTGAGGTTGGAATTAGCAAATCACAGATTGAGACTGCAGGCTATGGCAGAAATGGCGGAATGCAGCAGAAGGGACTAGTATGGTACCGAAAGAACCAGGAAGGACCCTTAGCTGGCAGCTGCCCGGGACCACCAGCCCCAGCCAACCTGCACTGAAAGCCCTGTGTTCCGGGAGGCAGCACGTGGACGGGACACCCCTCCCCTCCATCCACTGGAAGGAAATGCAGATTTCCCCTTATGGAGCTGCAGGTGGGAGGGGAGGGGAGGGGAGCAAGGGTGAAGAGCTGCTTGATAGGGAGTTCCAATTTTGAGTTAAAAATCTAAGCCAAAGACACCAAATAAAAATAAAAGAGACGTTTCAAACAGAAATAAATTGCGTTATCATCAATTGCCACATTTAGGTTTTTTCCTCCAATTCCCTTTATCAACAGGAGTGGCATTTATGGAAATGGTGAAGCTGCAGTTCTCGGCTGGAGTGATAATGAGTTAATTCCAAACCCTCTGTAGGAGGAGCGCTTAATGGAGAGAACCTCTGCTGTCATTTTTGTGTGTGTGCATCATGCTTTTGAAAATGCACCACTACACATAAAGCACTTGCTGGCACTTCTGCTCTCTCTAGCAACCCACCATCTATACACATAGGTACGTTTCTAAACAAAGGATAATCACCCGTACTGTTTATTGCCTGCTCTGTATGGAAAGCAGTATATAGTGCAGCAGCTACCCAGGCCATTAATCATTGGAAGCAGACTGACTAAACTTGAAGTCCTCCATTTATTATTACTTAACCTCTTTGTGTCTTGGTCTCCTCTATAAAAATGTGAATAATAAAACTTTATCAGTGTTCTGAGGATTAAATGAGTTAAAACATGCAAATGATCCCGGAAGCATTATTCATCATTGCCAAAAACGAACAATCCCAATGTCCATCGACGGTGGAGTGGATAATTAAATTGTGATATATGATGAAACACTATATAATAATGAACATGGATAATAACCTACATTTACACACAGCAACATGGATGGATCTCAGGAATGAAACAAAATCAAAGGACACATTACCGTATGATTCTATGTAATTGAAGTTCATAAACAGGCAAGACTAATTTATAGTTTAGAATTCAGGGTAATGGATGCGTGTGGAGAGGAAGAAAGGGTTAGTGATAAAAGGGGACACTAAAGGAACCAGTAATGTTAGAGTTCTTGACATGAGTAGTAGATACATGATGTGTTCTCTTTCTGATAACTCACTGAGCTGTACAGATGTTACAGTATGTACAGTTTTCTCTGTGTGAAAATACAAAAGTACTTTAGTACCTGACACATAGCAAGTACACAATACATGTTAGCTACTTTTACGTTCCCATGTTAATACATTTAAATGTATATTGTAATCTTTAATGTCTGTTTTGTATTCCTTTGGGTACATGTACCCTAACATATTATACTAATCCTTTGTTGATGGACATTGACTTTTTCCCAATTATTCTGACTTGATTATAACTTTATATGGTTCCATACTTCTGTGATAAGTTTTAGTCAATGTTAATGATAATGGATCGTTACAAAATCAGATGTTCTTATATGTGTCAGTTAAGAATCACCCAGATGTCTATTTTAAATTATAAAAAAATTCCCCTTGTATCTTTTGTATAGTAAAATTAGTGCAAGTTAACCAAATATTCTTCATTATCATTATTACTTTACTAGAGGCCCAGCGCGCGAAATTGCGCGAGACCAATCAATGCACCTCCTGGCGATCAGTCGTTTGGTCATTACTGCATTACGGCCACTGGCTTTTTATAATATAGATATTCTGCCTCTTCCTAAATAGAAATTTTCGAATATGTGGCTAAGAAAACTCATTGTGAAGTAGCTATAAATATGCTAACAAGTTGTAAAAACACTCATTTGAGAATAATAAGTACAAGCCAGTATAAATAAAATTCAATTATTATGTATATACTTTGCTTGCAATGGTCTGAAGTGTATTCAGTACTTGAAGAGAGTTCAGAAATAGAAGTTCAAAGACCTTGTTAATTGGTCAGAATAAAGTCATATAAAAGAGAAGTTAAATCAGATTAAAATAAAATAGGCTCCTGAAATGGTTCAATTAAAATAGTAGTTAGTCCAGAAGGAGGTGGGGGACTGCTGAACGGGGTTCCCCTGACCTGGCAGCACCAACTGCGGCTGGGTCCCCTCCCGGAGCTGCGGGGTTGGACGCGGAGTCTGCGCCATCTTGATCCGGAAAGTGGAGCTTATCTGAAGCCTGAGAATCCACAACTGCGGCACCCCAGGAACAGCTGCGAGCCCCAGAACAACGCTCCCCAACTGGCGCAAGCACACGGGTTCAGAGGAGCTCTACACTCCACCACGGAAAGGTCAGATTTCGCCTGGGATAAGGTGAGGTCTCTGGTCCCGGAGGGAGAGAGGAACGCGCGTTTTGCGGGAGCTGGAGGACCAGGGAAGTCTGTGCCTAGAAAAATCCGTGGCTGTAGGGGCTGGCGTGATCTGTGATTGTGGAAAGGGGTCCTCAGAGCTGCTAAGAGAAGGGCACTCTAAAAAGCAACCCATTTTGATCTGAAGTGCAGGGACACCCTAAGAATTTCAGGCAGTCCAGACTTACGCGCAGCCCCTGCGTTCCCTGGGTGCCTGGGCTTACGCGGAGTCCCGGAGTACGCACAACTGAGCTTTTTCCTCTTGAAATTCTGGCCTCTGATTACTAAGCCCAATACATAGGATCACCCAGTTGGGGACACCCTGGGAGACTGCAGGGGAAGGTTGTTTTTCTGGAACCTGGGGATCGGAGCTGGGCGTGACCATCAGAGAGTCAGCTCTGAGGCAGACCACTCCCACAGGCCAGTGGCGAGTGCGGGAAAGAAGGCTCTAACACTGCCTAGAGAGGCCATAGATAGACCCGGAAGTTAATCCAGAAACACTGCCACCCAGGGGCTGAATCACAAATTGACTCTTGTGTAATCAAAAATAAAGGAATACGAGAAATTAAGACACACCGCCTGCTTAAAATCAGGACTGGCTTACAACACCGAAGAGCAGTGGATCGCAGGGAACTGCAATACTGTCTGGACTGAGAAACAGGCGTGCCAAACAGAAAAACAGAGGAAGTGAATGACCTTCACTACTTCACATTTTATTTTTACCTTTTATTTTTTTATTCTTTTTTATTTTCATTTTTTGCATCTTTTAATCAAGAAACTTTTTTTTCTCTTTTTTCATCACTTGATTTTACCTTTTTAATTATTACATTTTTATTTTCAATCCGTATTATTACTACTGCTATTTTATCTTTTTTTTTTTTTTTAAGTGTCATTTTATTTTCTCTTCATTTTATTTTGGGATTAGGGTTCTACATTCTATTTCTATCTTTCCTTTAGCATCGTTTTACTCTATCTCAACTCTACCTTTAGGCCATCACTCCCCTCCTAACCTCCCCCTTTTCAGTGTCCTGTTTATCTTACCCTTTTACTGCTTTAGATTCTCCCTATTCTTTCTGTTTACCCCTTGTTAAAATTTCACCCTACTTACATATCTAATCTCCAATCCCCTGCTCCAAGTCCACATACACCTCTCCCTTCGCTGTCTGAGCTATCCATAAACTTGTCCTTCTCTCTGTCCTTTTGTTGTTGTTTGCTTGAATGTAGATTATATCCAATTTTTATGCTTTTTTGTGAGATTGTTTTGCTTATTCTTCTTTTGTTTATTTTTTTGTTTGTTTTGTGCTTCAGCTTTCCCTTGCCTCACTCCATATTAGTTGGTGTTGTAGTTTGTACTAATCCCCAGGCACTTGTTACTGGCATTTGCTGGGATTAGTGATTGTTCTATTGGAGTTTTATCCCCAATATATATAGTCTGTTCCCCTATCTCTCTTAGTCACTTTCTTGTCTCTCTTACTTTTTTTTTTCTTTTTTTTCTTCTCTTTACTTTCCCTTTTCCCAATTTCATTTTCACACTCCTTTTTTCTTTTTTTCTTTCTTTCTTTCTTTTTTCCTCTTCTTCTTTCTCTCCTATCACCTAATTTGCCTTTTTCTGGTGGTCACCTTTATTGGAGGTTATTAATATCGTGAATACATTCCTGTTCAGTGCCTTGTGAGTTGTACCTGGTAGTGCTGTATTTTGTGCCTTTAAATCAACCCAGGAGAGAAAGAACTACATAACCAGACACCCAGAGAAGAGAGACCATGGGGAGACAAAGAGGCAGCCCGCATATGAAAGAAAAGCAGGCATCACCAGAAATGGAAGTAAACGAAATGGAGGCAAGCAACCTTCCAGAAAAAGAATTCAGAGAAATGGTCATAAGGTGGCTGAAAAGAATGGAAGACAAATTCGACAATATGAGCAAGAACCAAGAGGAAATGAAGAAGAACCAAGAAGAAATGAAAAATGACATCGCTGCTGTAAAGAACTCAATAGAAAGCATCAAGAGTAGACTAGAAGAAGCAGAGGACCACATCAGTGAGCTAGAAGACAAGATGGAAAAAAATACCCAAGAAAAGCAACTTCTAGAAAAAAAAATTAAAAGGCAAGAGGAGAGTCTAAGGGAACTTTGGGACAACACGAAACAAAACAACATCCGCATAATAGGGGTTCCAGAAGGAAAGGAAGCTGAGCAAGGAATAGAAAACCTCTTTGAAGAAATAATGACAGAAAATTTCCCAGATATAGGGAAGAAAAAACACACACAAATCCAAGAAGCTCACAGAGTCCCAAGCAAAATGAACCCCAAAAGACCGACGCCAAGGCACATTATAATTAAATTGGCAAACAACAACGACAAAGTAAGAATCTTAAAAGCAGCAAGAGAGAGACAGAAAGTTACATACAAAGGAACCCCCATCAGACTAGCAACTGATTTCTCAACAGAAACTCATCAAGCCAGAAGGGAATGGAATGAAATATACAAAGTCATGCAAAGGAAGGGGCTGAATCCAAGAATACTGTACCCAGCAAGGCTGTCAATCAAAATTGAAGGTGAAATCAGGAGCTTCACAGACAAAAAAGGACTAAGGGAATTTATTACCACCAAACCAGCAATGCAAGAAATGCTAAAGGGTCTGCTGTAAAAAAAAAGAAATAGGAAGTGAAGAAGTAACACAGGGGTAAAGAATAGGAATGGCGACAAATAAGTACCTATCAATAATAACTTTAAATGTAAATGGATTAAATGCCCCAATCAAAAGACATAGGGTAACGGATTGGATAAGAAAACACGACCCATATATCTGCTGTCTACAAGAAACCCACCTCAGAAAAAAAGACGCACACAGACTGAGGGTGAAGGGATGGAAAAAGGTTTTCCAGGCAAATGGAACTGAAAAAAAAGCTGGGGTAGCAATACTTATTTCTGACAAATTAGATCTCAAACTGAAGGACATAACAAGAGATAAGGAAGGCCATTTCATAATACTAAAGGGAGCAATCCAACAAGAAGAAATAACTCTGGTAAACATATATGCACCCAATACAGGAGCACCCAAATACATAAAAAAACTCCTGGAGGATATCAAGGGAGAGATTGACAGCAATACAATCATAGTAGGAGACTTTAATACCCCACTATCACCATTGGACAAATCCTCTAAACAAAACATCAGCAAAGAAACATCAATCCTAAATGACTCACTAGACCAGATGGAATTAATTGACATCTTCAGAACATTTCACCCCAAAGCCACAGAATATACATTCTTCTCAAGTGCACATGGGTCATTTTCAAAGATAGACCATATGTTGGGACACAGGCAAAGTCTCTTCAAATTCAAGAAGATAGAAATCATATCAAGCATCTTCTCAGACCACAGTGGCATAAAACTGGAAATCAACTACAATAAAAACAACCCAAAGAAATCAAACACATGGAGACTAAACAGCATGCTATTAAACCATGACTGGGTTACCAGAGAGATCAAAGAAGAAATAAAAAACATCATGACAACAAATGACAATGAAAACACTACAATCCAAAATCTATGGGACACAGCGAAAGCAGTCTTGAGAGGGAAGTTCATAGCTCTACAAGCCTACTGCAAAAAACAAGAAACAGGGGTAATAAATTACCTAACCCAACAACTCAAAGAGTTAGAAAAAGAGCAACAAGAAAAGCCCAGTGTAAGCAGAAGGAAGGAAATAATAAAGATCAGAGCACAGATAAACGACATAGAGACCAAAGAAACAATTCAAAAGATCAACAAGACCAAGAGCTGGTTCTTTGAAAGGATAAACAAGATTGATGAACCTCTAGCCAGGCTCACCAAGAAGCAAAGAGAGAGGACCCAAATAAACAAGATCAGAAATGAAAGAGGTGAAATAACAACAGATCCCGCTGAAATACAAAGGATTGTTAAAAAATACTATGAACAACTCTATTCCAACAAACTGGACAACCTGGAGGAAATGGACATATTCCTAGAAAAATATAACCTTCCAAAACTCAATCAGGAAGAATCTAAACAGCTCAACATGCCAGTAACTATGGAAGAAATTGAAGCAGTCATCAAAGAGCTTCCGGCAAACAAAAGCCCGGGGCCAGACGGCTTCACAGGAGAGTTCTACCAAACATTCAAGGAAGAACTAAAACCTATCCTCCTCAGACTATTCCAAAAAATTCAAGAGGAAGGAACACTTCCAAGCTCCTTCTATGAAGCCAGCATTACCCTAATACCAAAACCAGATAAAGACAACACAATGAAGGAGAATTACAGGCCAATATCCCTCATGAATGTAGATGCCAAAATCCTCAATAAAATTCTAGCAAATAGGATCCAGCAGTACATCAGAAAGATCATACACCATGACCAAGTAGGATTTATCCCAGGAATGCAAGGATGGTTCAATATCCGCAAATCAATAAATGTGATACATCACATAAACAAATTGAGAGATAAAAATCACATAGTCATATCAATTGATGCAGAAAAAGCATTTGACAAAATCCAACACCCTTTCTTGATAAAAACTCTCAACAAGGTGGGAATAGAAGGATCATACCTCAACATAATAAAAGCTATATATGATAAACCCACAGCTAACATCATACTCAATGGGCAAAAACTAAAACCATTTCCCCTAAGAACAGGAACAAGACAGGGATGCCCACTCTCACCACTCCTGTTTGACATAGTACTGGAAGTATTAGCCACTGCAATTAGACAAGAAGAAGAAATAAAAGGCATCCAAATTGGAAAAGAAGAAGTAAAGCTGTCCTTATTTGCAGATGACATGATATTGTACATAAAAAACCCGAAAGACTCCATCAAAAAACTAACAGACTTAATAAATGAATTCGGCAATGTAGCAGGATACAAAATTAATGCCAAGAAATCTATGGCATTTCTATACACCAACAATGAACTTACAGAAAGAGAGACTAAAAAAGCAATCCCATTTTCCATTGCACCAAAAAAATTAAGATACTTAGGAATAAACCTAACCAAGGAGGTAAAAGACCTATATGAGGAAAACTACAGGACCCTGAAAAAAGAGATAGAGGAAGATGTAAACAGATGGAAGAACATACCATGTTCATGGATTGGTAGAATCAACATCATTAAAATGTCCATACTACCCAAAGCAATCTATAGATTCAATGCACTCCCCATTAAAATACCAACGGCGTATTTCACAGACCTAGAAAGAACTCTCCAAAAATTCATCTGGAATAAAAAAAGACCCCGAATAGCCACAGCAATCCTGAGAAAGAAGAATAAAGTAGGAGGGATCTCAATACCAGATTTCAAGCTGTATTACAAAGCCACTGTCCTCAAAACAGCCTGGTACTGGCACAAGAACAGACATATAGATCAATGGAACAGAATAGAGAATCCAGATATCGACCCAAACCAATATGCGCATTTAATATTTGACAAAGGAGGCATGAGCATACAATGGAGTCAAGACAGTCTCTTTAATAAATGGTGTTGGGAAAATTGGACAGATACATGCAAAAAAATGAAACTAGATCACCAACTTACACCATACACAAAAATAAACTCAAAATGGGTACAGGACTTAAATATAAGACGGGAAACCATAAAAATACTAGAGGAATCCACAGGCAGCAAAATCTCAGACATATGCCAAAAGAACTTTTTCAGTGATACTGCCCCTAGGGCAATGGAAGCCAAACAGAAAATAAACAAATGGGACTACATCAAAATAAAAAGCTTTTGCACAGCAAAAGAAACCATCAACAAAACAACAAGAAACCCCACTGTATGGGAGAACATATTTGCAAATGGTATCACTGATAAAGGTTTAATTTCCAACATCTACAGGCAGCTTATACAACTTAATAAAAGGAAGATAAAGGATCCAATAAAAAAATGGGCAACGGACCTAAATAGAATCTTTTCGAAAGAAGACAGAAGGAAGGCCAAGAGACACATGAAAACATGCTCAAAGTCACTAATTATCCGAGAGATGCAAATCAAAACAACAATGCGATACCATCTCACACCTGTCAGAATGGCTATCATCAACAAATCAACAAACGACAAGTGTTGGCGAGGATGCGGAGAAAAAGGAACCCTCGTGCACTGCTGGTGGGAATGCAGACTGGTGCGGCCACTGTGGAGAACAGTATGGAGTTTCCTCAAAAAACTGAAAATGGAACTCCCATTTGACCCAGTAATCCCACTCCTAGGAATATATCCTAAGAAACCAGAAACACCAATCAGAAAGGATATATGCACCCCTATGTTCATAGCAGCACAATTTACAATAGCTAAGATTTGGAAACAGCCTAGGTGCCCATCAGCAGATGACTGGATCAGAAAACTATGGTACATCTACACAATGGAATACTATGCTGCCGTAAAAAAGAAGGAATTACTACCATTTGTAGGCACTTGGATGGAATTAGAGAACATTATGCTAAGTGAAATAAGCCAGTCAATGAAAGAAAAATACCACATGATCCCACTCATTTGGGGATAATGAAAAACATTATAAACTGATGAACAAAAAAATAGTTACAGAGGCAGTAAAGCATCAAACAGACTGTCAAATTACAGTGGTAAGGTTAGGGAGAGGTGGGGGAAATAAGAGATCAACTGAAGGACTTATATGCATGTATATAAGAGTAAGCAACGGATACAAAACATTGGGGGGTGAGGGCATGTATGGGAGTGGGGTGGGGGTGGGGGGCAATGGTAAGATATGTACACATATAATACCTTAATAAAAATTTGAAGAAAAAAAAAAATAAAAAAATAAAATAAAATAGTAGTTAACTTTACACATTATTTAAAAAAAATTATTCCTTAACTTACCTGTGCTAGCAGCTTGACTTCGTTCACTTCATTGGTTAGATCTTCAAGATCTTTACCCAAATGCACACAAAATTGCTTAATGCTTGCGTCTCTATCACCTACGGATTTATCGATGGCATTCCGAACAGCAATAATGGATGGCTTCATGGTTGCAAAGACAGCAAAGTCTTCAGGTGGTGTGGGAACATGATACTGTTCAATGAGCTTGTACATTTGAATCACCACATTGCCTTCATCTTCAAGGCTTTCGATCTGAACGGAAACATGGGTTGCTTGTTAAATAATCTGAGTCTTGTTATACCCTGTAGGCCTTGTCTAATACCAGACAGCCTCTGAGCACTGGGAACATCAGGCTGAGGAGAGCCAGCACACGAAGAGCGTGGTAAACAGGCTTCTGGTAAACTGGCTGAAGCCTGTCGGGTGATCACTGCTGTCATTGTTACAATACAGGTAATCAGGCCCAGGGGGTAAGCTGCTCAGAGCTGAGCACAGTTAGTCTTATTCTTATGTTTATTTTTCTCCTTTCTCTTTTGTGCCAATATTTAAGGTTTTCAGGGACAACGCATGCTGTGAGGATGCTCAGCTCTAATAACAGAGCTCCCGGCATGTGTGCTGAGCTGTGACTGTCCCAGACCAGCCCTGAGCTGTGGACAGGCCATGTTCCTGCTTGCATAGATTCAGACCTCTAACCTATGATGAGTCTCCCACTATCCTTTAATAAAGACTGCTTCTACCTCTAACTGACTACTAAACCTCTTCACCTTGATGCCCCACCTTCAGTGGACAGCGTCTTTCCTAATTTTCTCACAAGGGTCTCTCCAATTTTGAGGGAACTCTCCCCCCAACCCCCGCCCCAACTCTGCGATAGGGTTATAGACGAAGCAGCCATGTTCATCTAACTTGACTCAACCTCCTGGTCACAAGCAGCATCAAACTGGGAGCTAGCAATCTGACATCAGTCTGACCTCTCTCTTGAATGTGGGAAGAGTTAGACTGTAGCTGTGGGCAGAGGCCATTTGCTTCCACGTGGAGAAGATTGCAGAGAGAGGCTTTCAGAGAACTGGTTCTCGGCCTTTCGCTTGCATCACCATCACCTTGGAAAGCTTGTTAAAACAGATTGTTGAGTCCCTCCTCCAAGTTTCTGATTCAGAGGTCTAAGGTGGGGCCGAGGAATAGGCACTTCTAATAAGTTCCCATTGCTACTGCTGCTGCTGGTTTGGGGACCACCCTTTGAGAAATACTGCTCTAGGGTTCTAGGGAGGAGCAGTGATGAGAGATGGAAAGAGAGAGGCCTTCTGGTTTCCCTAGGCTGTACTAGTTCCTAATTCCTGTCCCTTTTTTGGGGAGGTTGTTAATCCTCACCCAAGGATATTTTTTCCATTATTTTTAGAGAAAGTGGAAGGAATGGAGTGGGGGAGAGAGAGAGAGAGAAAAGAGAGAGAGAGAGAGAGAGAAGGAGAGAGAGAGAGAGAGAATGAGAGAAGCATTGATGTGAGAGAGACATATCAATTGGTTGCCTCCGCATGCTCCCTGACTGGGGGTAGGGATCAAACCTACAACATAATCTACTTTACTCCTTATTTCCACATCTGCAGAATAAAAATGACCTCTACTTCTTACGTTTTTGTGAGGATTTAAAATGTAATGTCTGTAAAAAAGGCACTACAATGTCTGACCAGTAGTAGGAGTCTGAGCAGGGTTAGCTGTCGTTGTTGCTGTGTGTAGGGCATCTGCTTACTTTGTCTGAAAGTGTTTCTGATATTTCCACAGCTGTTTCTTGAGCTTCAATCCCTCACTTTCTTTTCTCTGTCATTCCTATCACAAGAACTGCAATAATTAGTTGTATGACTCAACTCACCCTTTCTTGAATTTCATCAAGAAATACTAAGCTGTTAACAAATTCTATGGTGGTTGATGGAACAAATTCAAGTTTGTACTCTGCATCTTGTGCCTCAGAGATAATGGCATCCACTTTTTGCTTGCTTTGACAAGGAAGCATATAATTTAGCACCTACGGAAGAAAAAGAAAATATAAATAATAACTGCCTGATTATATTTTCATTTTACTATACATTGTAGGTCAACCCTAATTGAACATCTGTTCAATCAGCAAGTATTAGAAGCAGCTGTGTATATAAAGGAACCCTTTTTTTTCCCACATTAAATCCCTGCCAGGTAAATGAACCAAGAGGAAGATCATTTCCAGAACCAACTAGATTATACAGCTTATTTAAAAGTTTGCCTAAACTCTCTGAGCTCTTGTACACACCCTTTCTGTTACTTTGCCCTGTGTGGTGACCTTGTCATGTCCTCCCCAGCATCAATTCTGCTCCTTTCATGCTGGGTGGTAGCCATGTGGTTTTGGGAAAAATTGATCAATTTCTCCTTCAGAAACAAAGGTGGAGGCTGATTGATCACTAGGCACACAGGAGGCTGGCTTCTGTTGGCCAGTGTGGTTGGGTAAGTGTGGACCTCTGATCTTACTTGATTCAATTAGACAGAGGTCCAGTACCACTGTTTAAGGCTGAGAGAAATGTATGCTCAGCATCCCAATCTCTCTTTCTTTCTGTCTCTGTACAGAAACAAAGAAATAATGAGCTTGTGGAGCTTTTCACAACCAAGTCACAAATGTGAGGGAATGTTAGCTTTATGAAGAAGCTGGTACATCAGGAGGCTCAGTAAAGGCAATGAAAAGAAACGGATTCTTGGTAACACCATTGAGTCACTAGATCAAACCTCTCTGATGCATATTCTCCCTGTTTTTTTGTTTTGTTTTTGTTTTTTGTTTTTAAAGCGGCATAGCCTATAACAGTGGTCGGCAAACTGCGGCTTGCGAGCCACATGCGGCTCGCGAGCCGTGGTTTGACGCTCTGTTGACTAATGAGTTTGCCAACCACTGACCTAGACTCTCGATTCCAATAATTAAGGCTGTTGTTGTTCCTTGTGATTAAGCCCCTATCCCAGTGGTCGGCAAACTCATTAGTCAACAGAGTGGCAAACCGCGGCTCGCGAGCCGCAGTTTGCCGACCACTGCTCTAGAAGAAAGCCCAAGGTCATACAACTAATTACAATGACAGAACAGGTACCAGCACTTCTGAGCCATCTTTTATAAAGGGCTCAGAAGTTTTCTGTAAGGGCCAGATAGTAAATGTTTTAGATTTGCAGGACGTACAGTCTCTGTCACAACTACTCGGCTTTGCCTTTGTAGTGAGAAAGCACCCACAAGCTATACTACACCTAAACCAATAGTCATAGCTGTGTTCTAATAAACTGTACAAACCAGCCGGACTGACCCTGTGAGCTGCAAAAGTACCAAAATATAACCAGATCTTTAAGGACAGTTTCAGATCAGGAAATGATCTGCAAAGTGTGATCTCAGTATCCTCGAATGAAGAAGCATTCCCATCAGAACGTGACACTAAGAAGCCTTGAAATACTCCAACAAAGGAAAAAGGATGTAAGAGTAAGAGGATAGTCTGAGGCTTGCAGTCCCCTCTCTTTCCTCATCTGAAAGCTGACTTTGCTTGGAACAGGAAGCAGAATATGGAACTTTTCCTAGAAATTAAGAATGTCCAGTAGACTTACGTTAATTTTAAATATTAGCAATACTAGAAAATACAGTTTATTTGCAGTAGGAAAGTCATAAAATGATTGTAGAGGCCATAATTAAATTTTTTCCTAGTTCATAGTTACCTCCAAACATCGCAAAGGTGATGGAATTAGTTTTTCCTTTAGCAGCTTAGTGTCAATGAGCAGCAAGCCTACATTTCTGGTGGGTCTTAGGGCTAAAGCATCCTTGTGCTGTCTGTGATACTTTTCCAGTTGTTCACTGAAGAACTTAACATCTACATAAAATAATTCATATAAAGCAACACATTATATTAGATTATGAAGGGTTGTTGTGACATACATTAAAAATCATTGCATTAATAAATATACATATGTATTTATGTTATTCATATGTAAGCTTCTTTGTGTAACTTCAACATGTTAACTCATAGTTCTTTATATTTTATTCTTGTAATAAAAAACTAATATGTAACAATTAAATGTTTTAAAGTAACAATTAAATATGTAAATATGCTCCCAGCTCCTATTAAGAGATGGCAGATGAAAATAATATAATTGCAGTAGAGGATCTAGTCTGGAATGGACTAGATTCTAGAGTAAGATTGATTTAAAATTGGGTTGTCCACAAATGAATGCATTTTGAGGATATCCTATATAATGAAGAAGTAATATGCAAATTGACCATCATGCCCTTACAAGATGGCTGCCTACGAGCAGGCCGGCAGGGGGGTTAGTGAGAGATGACCAAATGACTGAACAGCAGGCTGCGTGGGGTGACCAGGCTGGCAGGGGGGCAGTAAGGGATGACTAGACCAGCTGGGGGGGGGGCAGTTAGGAGCGACCAGGCTGGCGGGGGGGGGGGGGCAGTTAGGGGTGATCAGGCAGGCAGGCAGGTGAGCAATTAGGAGTCAGCGGTCCAGGATTGTGAGAGGGATGTCTGACTGCTAGTTTAGGCCCAATCCTGAGGATTGGGGATCAGGCCTAAACCAACAGTCGGACATCCCCCAAGGGGTCCTGGATTGGAGAGGGTGCAGGCTGAATTTCATGCACCAGGGCTCTAGTTAACAATAAAAGCTTGAGACACAAGAGATCCAGCATAGCTAAAGTTTTCTCCGTTCTTCTTCACACCGCCTCTGCCAACCTGCTTGCACATCATGGTCAGGGCCTTTGCCAGCTTGCATCTGCCATGTGCTGCAGTTGGGTTTTGATGATCTTCCTGCCTCCATTTCCTCCCTTCCCCAGTCCACCTGAAACCAGTGGAAGCCCAGTTACCCTTGAATACACTTTTATCATGCTATTGGTCAAACACAACCTTTCCTAACAGACATACAGTACTAAACTACTCTGCTTGCCTTTCAAAATCCTGCACCCTCTCAAGTTTAGCTAACTTATTTCCAATTACTTCCTCCACATGGGTCAGACTGAGCTCCTGAGTGCATCCTGGAGATCAAGAGTGTTGATTCTTACCCTCATCCATGTTCTCTCCTCAATAAAGGGGGAGTTTGACATGTATAAAGAACACACCAGACAGCGTCTTTAAAGACCTAGGGTTAGTCTTTAAACCAATATGTCACTTAATCTTTTGAGATTCAGCTTCCTTATAATAGAAAAAAGGACAATTACCTACCCTACTCACTTCAGAAGGTTTTGATCAGAACTGACAAAATAAGGATGTCAAATAATCTGAGAAGTCCTCTGGTAAGGAAACCTGTATAACGTTGCTTAGTCTAGTGCTTTTCAAACTTATTTGAACACAGTCTTTTATTGTTAATCCTCACCCAAGGATATGTTTATTGATTTGAGAGAGAGAGAGAGAGAGGGAGAGAGGAGAGAGAGAAACAGTGATGTAAGAGAGAAACATCGATCGGCTGCCTTCCGCAAGCACCCTGTTGGGAGATTGAACCTGTAACCTAGGTATGTGCCCCGACTAGGAATCGAACCTGCAGCCTTTTAGTGTACAGGACGATGCTCCAACTAACCGAGCCACCTGGCCAGGGCGAACACAGAGTCTTTTTACATGGTATCATGTAAATATCCTTTCTAATAGTGTTCCAAGAAATACCAGTTTGGGAAACACCAGTTTGGTCCAATATTCTCATTTTATACATAAAGAAATTTAGATCAATAAGGTTATTGACCTAATAACCATGTTTTTCTTTGACCATGTCACACAGCCAAAGAGAAACAGAAGAGCAAAGCTGATAGAAGAGAAATAAGATTTATTTTCTATCTCTTTTTGAGATTGACAGGTAGGATATACAGTGATTAAGCACACAAGCTTTCAAGTCGGAGAAAAGTGTTTCCAAACCACTTACTAGCTGTGCAATTTTGCAGGCTTTCTCTATATGTCTCCATTTCTTTATTCATAAAATGAGAATACCAATACTCACCTCATAGAACTATAAGGATTAGATGAGATACCCAAAAAATCACTTAGCACAGTATCTAGCAAGTCATTAGTGCTCAGCAAGTACAGAAGTTATGAGTAAACACTGACTTATAGAAATGCAGTGGTAAGATATGGCTGACAATGTCAGGAAGCCAGAACCTGTCCCCTGATCATCTGGGGTTGTTCAGGGGACACTTTGACGCAAAGTTCACTCAAACAGACATTTATTAATTATCTATAATATGTGCAAGGCAATGTTACAGTATTTTGAGGGATTATGATAACAGGCGAGGCCTGCTATCTAAGGGGCAAAGTTACCTTCCATTAATCTCTAGCAAACAACTGGGTTTAGAGGTTTAGGAATTACCGGAGTTTCCAAAAGTAGGAAAAACACAGCATTCAGGAGCCTACGCCAAGCTACTCCAAAGTCCCAGCCAACAGACAGTGCCTGTGAGACTCTGGTTCCAGGACTGGGACAGGACGGATGAACCAAGGCAGGACTAGATGAAGGGAAACCTGGGAGTCTGGTGATCTCATCCTGATGGGAACTTGAAGGATTAAAGTTGTCCAATGTGAAGATGTGGTAGCAGGAGACTGGGAGGCCTTGGGCTCAAGACTGAATAGAAGCTCTAAGTGATTGGAATTGGTTCCTTGGGTTCAGCCTATTCCATGTGCTGAAATGCCAGGAAACCACCATTCACCAACAAACAAACCTAGAAGACTATACTCGTAAACCTTGATGTCCTAATCAAAAATAATTAGTAAGGAAAATTAGAAAAGTTACCAGGTTCCTGAAGTTTAAGAGCTTCTAAGTCAAGACTTTCATTTTCCCTGAAGAATAACTGGAACTTTTCAAATGTAGCTGCATATAATTGGGCAGATTCAAATGCTGCCTTTATGGTTTCCTAAATGTTATAAATAAACAGACAAATACAATTTTATTTTTCCTGAGCAAAATTCAATTCAATGTAAATAAACAAACAAATACAAATGCCTGGTCTGGGTCCAACATTATGCTTTGATCTGGGGATACGTAAGTGAGGGAAGATGCCAACCTACAGGTCCAGGAGTAGCAGTTAACAAGTCTCTTATGAAGTTAAAATTTTTAAAAATCTTCGAATCTGACTTTTGAAGAATAGTTCCTTATGAATGAAAGAAAGCAAACCTGTAATTTTTTAGCTTCACGGTGAACTTACACATCACTAATAATCCTATAGCAAGAGACAATGTCTGTTTCCAAATTGCAAATGTTACGTCTCAGTTGAAGTTTTTTTGAGCAAAGACAAAAGTGTTCAGCATATCTATAGAATGAATTGCTTAATCTTACTATGAAATCCTCTGTAGTGGCAAGGCTTTTTCCAAAATGTCTTTCATAATTTACCCTAATAAAACCCTTTCCTTCACTTAATCTTGGCTACAACCTCCTCTTCCCTACAAAATTTTTTCAAATCAAAACAATAATTTCCCATCATTTCAGTCCCTTATTACCTGTGTCAGTATATATTATCATAGTTCAATGTCTGTGAAAGGCAGTTAGTCTTGGTCCATGACTCCCTGGCTGCACTCCATAGCCTTTCCTTATTTTTTCTACCAAGATTTTTGCAAATGACTACAATTTGTCCCAGGGAAAACTAGAAGTGATCAATGGAATTGCTCATTCCCAACATACCCAGGCTAGTCATACTTTATGGAGAATGGCTGGTAGTAGAAAGTTTAATGACATAAAAAAGCACACACCCTATATGGTTACATTTAGCTATTTGTTCATTTATTTCCTTTTAATAAGCTCTTATGTATTCTTCTACACTCTTTCTACTGTTTATTTCTTTACATTAAAAATTGAGAGGAAGGCCTGACCAGGTCACGGTTCAATTTCTGGTCAGGGTATATGCCTGGGTTGAGGGCTCAATCCCCAGTGTGGGGCATGCAGAAGGCAGCTGATCAATGATTCCTTCTCATCATTGATGTTTCTATCTCTTTCTCCCACTCTCCCCTTCTCTCTGAAATCAATAAAAATAAATATCTATTTTTTTTAATTGAGAGGAAGAAACTATGTCAAACTTGGTGTTTCCTTTGAGCTTATTTAATAGAATCGCTGATTTGTGATCATACAAGTCACAGCAACATGTTCAAAATATGATTTGAAACCTTTGTACTCTGAAATAATTTCACATTCACATTGCTGGAATAGTACAAAGAATTCCATATATCTGTCACCAAAATTCCTTATCATATTTGCTTTATCATTCTCTCTCTATGTATATTATTTTACTATAAACCATCTGGGAGAAAGGTGATGACATGAGAGACTTTTACCCTTAAATATTTTAGATGTATTTACTAAACACAAGGTTGTCTTCTTACATGAGCATAGTACAATAATCTAAATCAGGAAATTAACATTAACATGAATTCTATTATCTAATTACAGACCTTATACAAATTTTGCTATTTGTTCCAAAAATGTCTTTCATAGAAAAAAATTTTTTTTTCTAGTTCACTATCCTATCCAGGATCATGTTTATCATCTTGTTATATCTTTTGATTTCCTTTAATCTGGAACAATTCCTCAATCTTTATTTGTCTTTCATTTTTGAAAAATATAACTCATTTGTATGTGTGCTTTATACTTCCTAGTACTAAGATTCAGTTGCACATTTTGGCAGTAATACCACAGAAGTAACAGGAGTTTTCAGTGCATCATGTCAAAAGAGACATAACATCCATTTGTTGCACTACTGGTGATGTTAACATGTTGGTTAAGGTGGTGTCTGTCAGTCTTTATCACTGCAAACTTACTGTTTTCCCTCTTGAAGTCAATAAATATCTTATGCAGAGGTACTTCGAGAGAATATCCTGTTTCTCATCATACTTTCCCCTACACATTTTAGTATGTATTGGAGGTACCTGCCTATTTCTATGATGGCTCATGTGTCTCTATTTATGCTCCATTTATGTTTTACTAGGGGCCCGATGAATGAAATTTGTGCAAGGGGCTTGGCCCTCACAGCCCCTCACGGCCTCGGCTGGCCCTCACAGCCCCGGCTTCATCTGGAAGGTCATCCGGAAGGACGTTTGACTGTTCGGTCTAATTAGCATACTAGCTCTTTATTATATAGGATTGCATCTCCTGTATGATAAAAGTGTTTCCTTTTGTTCCTTTTTTGTTCTTTTTTAACCTCATTTTCTACCCCAGAAGTGATGTCTCAAATATCTTGCACTTTTAATTCCTTTTCCTGTTGTCAGTGTTCTGATCAACCAGGACTATTTATTTATTTACTTATTTATTTTGTTAATCCTCATCTGAAGATATTTTTTCCATTGACTTTTAGGGAGAGTGGTGGGGAGAGGGAAAGACATGTGAGGGGCACAAGCCCTGACCAGGGCCTGGGCCGGGGAGGAGCCTGCAACCAAAGTACGGCAGTGCCCTTGACCAGAATTGAACCTGGGACCCTTTGGTCCACGGGCTGATGCTCTATCCACTGAGCAAACCGGCTAGGGCTAAGTAAGACTTTATAAAAAAACAGTTTACCATTATCTTTAAGTAGCATTCAGTTCAAAGACAAGAAAGGAAGAAAATATATTGCTCAATTTCTTAAATATGAGTTTCAGTAAAAGTAAATATACCTTTATTTGAAAGATAATTGTGTGAAAATTCTTGTCATCATCAAATACTGACGACAAGCTTGGACCTAATCCACAAGTTTTTTCTTCAAGTTTGTTGTTAATATAAGGCTGGGTGAAAGCATCAAAATATGTGTCAGGCACGAGATTAGGAACTGATAACACGGTGTTCTGAAACTGATTAATTGCACCTGAAATACCACACTGTTAGAAAAGAAGAAACATAAATGTAAACACATACATAGTTATATTTATGAATTATTTTGAGTTTTCTGAAATGCTAAAATAAGAATAACTAATTGAAACATGCCAGATACTGTGTTGATTCTAAGTATATGAGAAATCAGAAGACACAATCCCCGCCTTCAGAAAATATATTTTCTAATTGAGAGAGAAGTGAATAAAAATTGTAACACATATGATGAATTCTATATTTGAAGTATGAACAAAACACAGAAAAGTCTTAAGGGAAGGCAGGTCAAAGTATGCCAAAGAGAATCAGAGAAAGTTTAAAGGGTGGGTTAAAAGTTTATCTCTTTGAGTAGTTATTTCCATTATAAAAATCTATCCTAAGAGGAAAAAATAGATATGTAAATATAGATTCATGTGCAAGGACACTCGCTGCAGTATTACTTATAATAAAAACTTATTAACGAAATACCTAAGTGTTCAAAAATAGGAGTATAGTTAGACTGTAATAAATTTATACAATGGAAAATTAGAGACCCCTTTAACATGGTGTCTCCAAAGATTAATCAATGATATGGGAAAAAGCTTATGATAAATGTTAAGTTTAAAGAAGAGAGAGTGCAGGATAAAACAGATACGTAATATTTATTTAAAAATGTATTTATAAAATCTCATGGTAAGTTAGGTGTGTTGGTATATCAGTGAAACAAAAGTGGGGAAAATATAAAAATGTTAAAGGATTATTCCTATTTCCGACACACAGAATTATAGATTATTTTAATAATCATTTTTGTGTTTGTCAAATTCACTTCAATGAGCATTTATTAATTTACTAGAGGCCTGATGCACATATTCATGCACATTGAAAGGAAATTAATTAGAAGGTGGCTGGCGGAGTGGGACTGGGCGAGATGGGCCGGACATAAAGCCAACCTCCCGCAGTCCCTCCCCAGCGTCTGTGAGTGGGGTCCCTCCAGCAGGTGGGGTCCCTTGGCCTGGCCTGTGGGGATTGGGCCGAAACTGGCAGTCCAACAGCCCCTGAGGGGTCCCAGAGTGCAAGAGGGAACTCTGCAAAGTTGCTGTCACTCAGTTCCTGTGTTGAGCATCTGCCCCCTGGTGGTCAGTGCGCATCATAGCTACCAGCCGGTTGGCTGGTCGGTGGGTCCCTTAGCCTTTTATATATATAATTTATAATAAATGCAAAATCTAACTAGAGAAAATGAGGTGAAGGAAAGGTACTTCTTGAAATAATCTTAAAAAATAAGCAGGTACCAATGTCTACTGAATAAATTTAATAAATAAAATAAATAAATAATCAGGGGCTTGTGAAGTGTACAAGACAGGAAGACAATACTTGTAAGTCATTGTGTGTGAGTCCTGAAGGGGCTGGC
Organism: Plecotus auritus; assembly: GCF_963455305.1. Lineage (NCBI taxonomy): Eukaryota > Metazoa > Chordata > Mammalia > Chiroptera > Vespertilionidae > Plecotus > Plecotus auritus. The sequence goes on from NC_137782.1 coordinate 120,139,751, forward strand.
AGGGTTGGTTAAGTCATTTAATTGGAGAAACAGGACATGATGCAGTTGGTTCCCTCTAGGCCAGCACTCCCCAGGTTGTGACCAGGGACAACCCTATGGATAAAAAGGGTTGCCAAGTAAATTTGGGAAGAAATCTTGGTTTAAACAGGATTCTCCTCTGGATCTGCTGAACAGGATTTTTTAATATTCTGATGCATATCACAACCCCCTTTCTCCTAGGATGCCTATAAACACCTTACAGAGCATCCTTTGAAAAATGCTACCATAGGCAATGGAGAAATTTTAATTTTAAATGACATGATCAAATGTGCCTATAAAATAATCTTACTGTCAGCAATGTAGAAAATGCATTAAAAGGAAGAGAGGCAGGTAGATCAGAACAGACTATTACGGCAGGCCAGTTGAGAGATGATGAAGTTCCCACTGAGAGGGACTTCAAGTAATGATGAGCACACAGGACTCAGTAAGTTCATCTCAAAGAGGTAAGAGGGAAACTAGGAAGATTTCCGATTGCTGACTTGAGCATCTGGGTAACGCCTTTCATTAAGATGGAGGTATGTAAGAAGGAGCAAGTTTTGGAAGAAGTTATAAGTTCAATTTATTTTGGTGAGTTGGAGTTAATCGTGGAGATTTCCAGATCTCAGTCTGGAAGAAAAGTACTGGCTGGAAATATATATTTATAAATCTCCATTCTATAAGTAGTAGTTAGAACAACAGGCATCCACACAGAGAATACATAGCATGTGAAGAGGAGGAAGCCTTTCAGGACAGAAACAATCAAAGGTCAGACAAAAAAAAAAAAAAAAAAGGTTCTAAGAAAGAGGACTGAAAGAAAAAAATACAAGAGAAATTATAGAAAAGTGTGAAGTCTATTTCCAGACAGAGGTGGAAGCAATATATAGTCAAACACAACAGGAAGGAAAATAATTGAAAAATATCGGAATATAGGAAGCTATAGATAACTCAAGCAAGAACAATGTCAGATGTAAAGACTTAGGTATATAATTTTCCATTAGACTAAGCTCTGCCTGTGTTTGGGAAACTAGATGGGGATGCATGTTAAAACTAATGACCAAAATGATAGTAAAATAATTTAGAAAATTCATGAGTGATAGTCCTGTTTACATGGCTATTGACTAGTTTGGGGTTACACAAAGTAAAATCTTATGTGTGGTGTGAACATGGGATTATGTCCGTAGCATGGCCTACAACTTCACGGGTAGGAATTAAAAATACCAATATGGGCCAAAGAGAAATAAGGAGTATATTTCTAAAAAAAAAAAAATAAAAAAGGAAAGAACCATGAAGGCGGCATAGTGTATTTGCTGCCTCCCACAACCACATCAAAATTACAATTAAAATACACAACAACTATCATCCAGAACCGCGGGAAAGCTGGCTGAGAGGAAGTACTGCAACTAGAGAGGTAAAGTCGAAAGTGCATTGAAACTGGTAGGAAGTGCGGAGCTTCGAAACAGGCTGGTCCGGCAACAAGGTGTGCCACTTTTTTAATCAGGAGGGAGATTGCCTCTGCAGAGGCTGCCCAGAGGAGCGAGGGGTCCCAGCCCCACACCAGACCCCCAATCCAGGGTCCCAGAGATGGGGAAAGAAGTCCATACGGGCAATAAGAACTACAGGCTGGAAAAACTAGTGCGTATTGGGGCTGAGTGACACACAGGCTGCTAGAGACCCAGCTGCTCCTCTTAAAAGGCCGGCACTGTGAACTGAATTTACAAGCTCCTGCTTGCTCTGACCTCTAGTGCCGGGTGAGGCTCTGGGGACCCAGACACATACGGGGAGAAACTGGACTGTCTGGCACCGGGGCAGGAACTCGGGGGTGGTTTTCTTCCAGATGGACGTGCTCGCAGCGGTCATTGTTCCCGTGCTGGGACCTCTCTGGTGCAGGGCTGACTGGCTGATTGCTGTTTGCTCCACCCTGGTGGTTCCCTGAGACCTTGCCCCACCCAATTTACAACCCCACCCAAACTGTACACAGCAACTTTTGCATATAAATGGCCTGTCCTTTCTCAGCCTAAAACCTGTCAAATAAGCTGTAGCTGGTCAGGGAGCCCCAAAGCTATCAATAAAAGGCCCAAGACCGGCACCAGCACCAGCCTGCCTTGCTTCACAGCTGGGCCTCATCTGGGCACTTTCAAACCCGATACAAAGAGGCGGAATCTTCAGATCTCTCTATAGCTCCTGCTGGGTGGCCCCAGGTAGTGGCTGACTTTGTACCTCCCTGGAGACCTAAGAGCTAGTGTACCCAGTACTCAGTGTGAGACCATATCATCTTATAACTCTTCACATCCATAAGCGACACACTCAAGGGGCAGACTCAGTGAGCACCAAAGCCCTACTGAAGCAAGTCAGGCCCCATAACAGTGTCTCCTGCACAGCAGCTCTCTGACTGTAGTCATACTAGTCCCCACAGCCAATTGGCCTGGAGGTCAATTCCTCCCAGCGACGCTAACAGCAATCAAGGCTCAACTACAACAAAACTGTGCACACAGCCCACAAAGGGGTGCACCAAGAGTTTCCACCTCAGGTGATTGGGGAGGCTGAGCCACTGAGTCCTATAGGACACTTACTATACAAGGCCACTCTATCAACTCAAGGAGACTTAGCAGCTACCCAATACATAGAAACAAACACAGGGAAGCAGCCAAAATGTGAAGACAAAGAAACATGTCACAAATGAAAGAAAGCAAACTATTGGATATAGAGTTCAAAACCACAGTTATAAGGTTACTCAAGAATCTTCTAGAAACCTCTGAGAAATTAGTGAGACCTTCAAAGATCTTAGTGAGAATGCCAAAAAAATGAAAAAGGACCAGTCAGAAATTAAGCATACACTGACTGAAATAAAGAATAATATACATGGATTCAACAGTAGACTAGAGGATCCCGAGAATCAAGTCAATGATTTGAAATACAAAGAAGCAAAAAACACCCAACCAGAAGAGCAAAAAGAAAAAAGAATCCAAAAATATGAGGATAGCCTAAAGAGCCTCTGGGACAATTTCAAGAGAACCAACATCCGAATTATGGGGGTGCCAGAAAAGTGAGAGAGCAAGATATTGAAAACCTATTTGAAGAAATAATGACAGAAAACTTCCCCCACCTGGTAAAAGAAATAGACTTACAAGTCCAGGAAGCACAGAGAACCCCAAACAAAAGGAATCCAAAGAGGACCACACCAAGACACATCAAAATAAAAATGCCAAGAGCAAAAGACAAAGAGAGAATCTTAAAAGCAGCAAGAGAAAAACAGTTAGTTACCTATAAGTGAGTACCCATACGACTGTCAGCTGATTTCTCAACAGAAATGATGCAGGCCAGACGGGAGTGGCAAGAAATATTCAAAGTGATGAATAGCAAGAACCTACAACCAAGATTACTCTACCCAGCAAAGCTATCATTTAGAATTGAAGGTCATATAAAGAGCATCCAAATAAGAAAAAGCTAAAGGAGTCCATCACCACCAAACCAGTAATATACGAGATGCTGAAGGGTATTCTTTAAGAAGAGGAAGAAGAAGAAAAAGGTAAAGATAAAAAAAATTATGAACAACAAAGTGACAACAAATACACATCTATCAACAAGTGAATCTAAAAATCAAGTGAATAAAAAACCTGATGAACAAAATAAACTGGTGAATGGAATAGAATCAGGGGCATGAGAATGGAACAGACTGATAATTCTCAGAGGGAAGGGGGTGTGAGGGGTGCAAGAAGAGATTAGACAAAGATCTTATATGCATGTATGCATTACTATGGACACAGACAATAGGGTGGCGAGGGCCTGGGGTGGGGTGGGAACTGGGTGGAGAGGAGCTATGGGGGGAAAAAATAGGGGCATCTGTAATAATCTCAACAATAAAGATTGAAAATAAAATAAAATAATAATAAAAAAGAAATAGGGAGAGTATCAAGGTTTTCCAAGGCCTGTCACTTGAGGCTAACGGACAACAGACAGCTGCTGTTGGAAAGACCCTTCTGTGTCATCTGCTGCACAAGGGCATCTGCCTTCCATGTGAAGGACACGAATCTTCTGGCCAGAGAGACATGAGGGCCCAGTGCCTCTCTGTGTGGGAACTCCTGAGCAAGGCCCCAACCACAGAGACCTCAGCAGTCTGCTTGTCCCTGTAAATATCCTGCAATGGTCCATCGGATAAATTACAGAATCACAGACTACTGGTATTGGAAGCAACCTTAAAACTCATCTACCTTCTCATCTTACAGATGCATAAACTGAACCTTGAAGAGGCACGTGGTTTCCCAATTGCAAAGTGAAGATTGGAGTCTCTAGAGTGCCTGATTACTAGTGTTTCTGCACCACAGTATACCAGCTAAGGACAGAAAATATAGACTCTCATTGGTTTACTAATCTATGCATGTACAAAAGGTGGAAGGTGGAAGTCCAAGGTGGCTGTCAAGGTTCCCTCCATCTGGTGTACATGCCCTGGATGCTCCTCTCGTGGGTATGGGAGGGACCTGTGCATCTGGTGGACTGCCACTCCACTGATTAGGTTACATTATATGGAAACTTGAAGGGATTTTGCAGATGTGATTAAGATACGAATTCAGATGCCTTTGAGTTAATCAGAAGGTAACTATGCTGGGTAGACCTGACTGAATCAAATGAAAGCCCTTAAAAGAGCGATTGGGCCCTTCCTGAAGGAGATTCTCCAGACAGTCTTGATGAAGTGAAGACCCATATTGTAAACTGCTTACAGAGTTTGCCACAGGGCAAGAAACTACTTGAGGTTTCTAGAACTTAAAGTGGTTCCCAGCTGACATCCCTCAAGAAAAAAGGGAGCTCAGTCCCACAGCTGCACAGAGATGAATTTTTCTAACCACCTGAGGGAGCTTGGAAGTGGATCTGTTTCCAGATGAACCTCTGAGGAGGCCTCATCCCAGTCAATGGCAGCCTGAGGAGGTCCTGAGGCAGAGTAGAAGCGAAGCAGTGCCCGGACCCATGAACACAGGCACTGCGAGACAGCAAATGCTTGCTTTTTAAAAAGCTGCCAAACTTGTGGTAACTTATTTCACAGCAACTGAGAACTAAAATAGCAGAATTTTCTCAGATGCAGCATGCTTTAAAAGATTTTAAAAATGGTACTTGCAGAGTGATTTTAAAAGATTTTAAAAATGGTACAACAGAGTGATTTCTTGAACTCCTCTTGAGAGATGCCTATAATGAATTCTAAATTTTGTTTAGAACTTGTAGGTTCTCTTGATGGTGTCCCTAAAAAACCAATAATCTGACTCAAGTTAAAGAAAAGGTGTTAAACTTTCAGATGATGTTATCTGGATAAACACACCAGAAAATCTTCCAGAGAAGGCTCAAACAGTAGTGACTCCACTGTCAAGATCAGTTCTGTGAGGAACATGGGGATGAGAGACTCGTCTTCTTCCTGCTTTTCCATCCCAGGAGCCACCTGAAACGAACACATTCGCAGTGTTATAGAGATACAAGTACCAAGGTATAAGATAGAAAACTTGTCTATTACAAGAGGCACGCAAACGTAAGCTTATGCAATTAGCTGATTTTACAATGTTGGCATGTCTTTCAAAGAATATTACCACAGAAATTAAAAAATAAAGGCCGATATTGAAAAACTAGACAGCACTGTAAAACTCCTTGAAAAAATACTATCAACAAGATGGAAAGGAAAATAAGGAACTGAAAAATGTATATAGCAGATAGAAGGTTAGTAATATTTAAATAGAAATCTACTTGATATACTCAGTAGAAACATATACTAATCCTATATAATAAGGAGCTAATATGCTAATTAGACTGAACAGCAGAACGACCGTCCTGACGACCTTCTGAGGCTGCCGAGGGGCTGCAAGGGCCGGCCGAGGCTGCGAGGGCCAAGCCCCTTGCACAAATTCCATGCATCGGGCCTCTAGTATTATATAATTAATACATAAATAGTAATGTACTAGTACAAATGATCAACTAACATCCTCCTTCTCTTCCTGAAGATAATTTACTCAGTAATAACATTTATTGAGCATTTAGTGTGTGTCAGGAAATGCTAAGTATTCATGTAAATCCCATACCAATCATATGTAGCAGGTATCATTGTTACTCCCCTGAGAAAACAGAATCTGGAGAAGGACACATTGCTTAGTGAGTGGCAGACCCAGGTCTTTCTGATCATCACACCTATGCTCTTATCCCTGCACTGGGGCAGCAATTAAAGGAATATAACACTTAAAAGCAGTGATATACTACTTTACATCCATCAGATTAACAAAGATGAAAATGAATGATACTATCTAGTGTGCACATGGGTAACGCTCATTCTCAAATATTGCTAGGAAGTTTGTAAATTGACACAAAATTTTCTGGAGAGTGTGGGGTGCAGCTACAGTGTTTTGGACAGGTTCAGGCCTTGGACTAATCAGTCCTCTTGTGGCCACGTGCAAGTCCCAGCCTGGAGGGCAGAGCCTTCCCAGCACAATTATAGCCAACAGCTATAGTTGTAAGCTTGAACCTATGGTCTGAACACGTGGCCCCACGTGCCTAAGTGATATAGGCTGCAAGTAAACAAAGCTTGATCAGGTGCATGTAATTGAGTAGGATTGAAACCCATGAGAATGCTGTAAACATCTTGACCACGCCCTTACTTTGCCTCGTGGCATCTGGCTGTAAAATAAAGACACGGCTTGTAGACTGTGGCGCTGTCTCTCCATGAGGGAGCAGCGTCCCACTGAGATCCAGCTTTCATTCTCTTGTCTGTCTTTTCCAAGCCTTTCAGCCGCCCCCACTCAGGGTCACTGAACCTGGCTGAGCTGGCGAGGCACATAAGGTGCCCTGGGGCTGAGTATGCCATGGCCCTGCCAGCCTGCCACAGGAGAGTTATGCATTAGTATCAAAGCCTTAACAAGTGAGCATATTTCTCACCCAACAATTCCACAGCTAGGACTTTCTTCTAAACCTTAGAATCTAAGGGGAAAAATCAGAGGTGTCTGAAACACGTATAGACAAGGATGTTCTTTGCAACATTATTTGTAGTGAGAAAGTGATCAATAGTAGAAAATTATTTACTAATATTTACAAGATAGTAGTATATAGTTCTACATGAGAATATTATATGAAAAATACATATTAACTTGGGAGATTTTTCACAAAACATTGCTGAGTGGAAAAAACAGGTGATTAAGCAGTAAGTAAAGTATGATGTCTTATTTCCCCCTTGGAAATAGTTATCTTTGGATAGCAAAGGATGCTCTTCTTTGTACATTTCTGTGTTTTTCAAATTTTCTGCATGGCATATATTACTTTCACAATTACAAAAAAATTAATATTACTTTTAAGATGTAACAGTATTTAGAAAAAAAGGAATTGAGAATAGGAAGTAATGAAAAGGAGTATGCAATTAACATACAACTTTTGGAGAAAAAGGGAAACTATAGCAAAGAATATCAGTCCTTGAAACTGCACAGTTGATTTTCCTGGAGAGGAAGTTGAGACTTGGAGTTAGGAAGCTTGATGAAACGAATAAGCATGTTTGGCAATATTATTAGGTAGCTGGCATGAAGTTGTTATGCAGGATGGAGTTGGGAAATGTGGTATGAGATAATTAGCTATGCTAGAATACACAGAAAGAATTTGTACTATTTCATCTCAAACATCTCGATTACTCTGTGGCTCTAAGAACAACTTCCTCCCAAGAAGGTATCCACTCAAAGCACAAAGGTTTGCTTCATGATGTGCTTCTTCTCATTTCTTCCATTTATACCACCTCAGCTGCTTCTCTCTGCCAGTTCATGCCCATGATGCCCCCAAACTATAAGTTTCTTGGGAGCAAGAATCCTGTCTATGCTTTTCATCACTATATACACAACACCCAGTGCAGGGATTGGTACACAGTAGGTACTTAAGGAATCTCTGTTGAATGAACACATGAAATAACCTTTAGCAAATTCCTGTGAGAGAAAGAGCAACACTCAGCACAGTGAGTGCTTTCTCTGTTAAAGTATTTGTTGATATGTTGATTTTTATTCTGCCATTTCATATGTGTATAGTAGGCTCTGGTTATACTATGAAACCCGCTAACATTTCTCCCATTTTTTCAAGACACAGAAAATAGCATAATCCATAATATAGTAGTAAGCACTCAATAAATGCTGACAGATGAATTTTCTTAATTTGTCTGGATATACCTTCTTATCAGTGACTTCAAGTTTCTCCTCAGTAATCCATTTCTGAATGATGTCTGCTGAGGGTGTTCGTTTTAGTTTGTCAGTGATATAATTCAAAAGAGTGTTAACAGAATTTACTGTTAAGACGTGCATTGTATTCTCAATTAGGTAATCATTTAGACGAATAAAGCTTAAAAAGAAAAAAATACAGCTTCAGTTTTCTATATTCACTACATATCTTTGAAAGTGACTCTAAAGTATTTAAATTTTAAAATATTTTTTCTCTGTGCCCACTTTTTATTACAATATCAGAGATTTGCTGTTCAGAAGAGTTTTTCTTGGACATTCTTCATTTTAAAACACAATCATATTCAAAAATATTGCATCAACTTAGCTAGGTGTTCTAACTATTCAATAGAATATTAATGAAAAATACAGTTATTACTGGAAAAGCACCTAGCTCACCTAGCCAAAAGAACCATAGATTTTTTTAATGCCTTAGAGAAGAAATCAGTAAATATACAACATCTGTAACTTACATTCTAAAGGTAAAGTGTGAAATCTTCACTATTGGATAAATGTTTCTTAATGGCGATTTCTAACCCAAAGATGCAAATTTTGTTTCCTTACTTGAGTGCTTAGAATGTAGGCTGAGTCAGCAAGGCATTTAGAGTAACTATTTATTCTGTTTAATTGGAGCCCAAGGGGCCTCTAGTACCTGGAGGCCTGTGATGATGGCCTCAGGGACTGCTCCACTGACTTCAGTGACACAAACAACATTATCATATTATCTCACATATAACTGATGCACCATTAATACTTATTAAATAGACTAGAGGCCTGGTGCACAAAATTCATGCACTGAGGGTTGAGGGGTCCCTCAGCCCAGCCTGTGCCCTCTTGCAGTTCAGAAGCCCTTGGGGGATGTCTGACTGACAGCTTAGGCCTGCTCCAGTCTGACATCCTTAGCACTGCAGGCTTCTGGCTGGGCAGCACTTCCCCTGTGGGAGTGTACTGACCACCAGGGGGCAACTCCTACATTGAGTGTCTGCCCCCTGGTGGTCAGAGAGCATCATAGTGACTGGTCATTCCACTGTTGGGCTGAAACTGGCTCTCTGACATCCCCCAAGGGGTCCTGGATTGTGAAAGGGCACAGGCCAGGCCGAGGGACCCCACCAGTGCACAATCAGGGCCAGGGAGGGACCATAGGAGGGTTCCAGGGTGTGTCTGGCCTGTCTCGCTCAGTCCTGATGGGCTGGACCTCAGCAGCAAGCTAACCTACTGGTCGGAGCATCTGCCCATAGTGGTCAGTGCACATCATAGCGACTGGTTGACCAGTCAACTGTCTGCCCCCTGGTGGTCAGTGCACATCATAGTGAGCAGTTGAGTGGCCTTAGCATATCATTAGCATATTACACTTTGATTGGTTGAACGGCCAACCAGACAACTGGACACTTAGCATATTAGGCTTTTATTATATAGGATGGTTGTAAAAGTTGGACTTAATTAGTGAGCACTGAGTAACAATAATCAGTATATAGTACCACACACATTTCAGATAATGCTTGGTGACTTTGTTTGCAAGAGTTATCTGTAGAAATGACATTTTAGAAAGGCGTGAAATCCAAACTCTGGAACAATGTTAAGATCCAGTTGGGTAAGCAATGGCAGAGCTAAAACCTAATGAGGACAAGTGCCCTGGTAAGACCCTGTGGATGGCTTGTCTCCCAGTTGCAAAACCTTCCTTAGGGAAAGTGTGGAACTTTATGTGGCAATATAGCTATGTACAAATCTCTGTGTGCCTGACTTCTTACCATAACCAGCGCCATGCTCCAGGCTGGGTTAGGGGGAAACAAAGCCTTAGAGATCAAAGAGGAGCCCTTGGCCTTGGACATGCCCCCCACTCTCTACCAGCTTGCCACTCCCAGCGGCTGCTTTGCTGGGGGGCAGGTGGAGGGGCAGGCTTCTGGGGTTGCCTTCAGGTTACCATATCCTCTAAATCTCTCATCACTATTAGTGAATCCTGGGATAAAGTCTTTAACTTTGAATGAAATTGAGAATGACAAATGCCCTAATTTTTCTCAAAAGAAAGAATAATCACTTACCAAGTCAGCCTCCTGCAATAACGCCTTTTCCTGGCCTGCTGCGTGTATTTCATGTTCTCAGAGTTTACATAAGCAGGCAACTCAATGAGACCTCCAGACATTGATGATTTCTTATCCTCTAAGAACAGCAGAAGACACAACAACAAGAATTCTTATGTAAAAATTCAATTTTTTTCTCCTCAATACAGATTAAAAGACAAACAACATTGAAAAAAACACAAACAAAACAAAAACAAAATGCTCTGGTTCGTGAGATCATTCAAACTCCAGAAAATAGTCCAGTTATCCAAAAGAATTTCACATCAAAGGATTTCAACTCAAGAAAAGACTGTAGACAGTTTATTAACATTCTCTTTAATATTGACCTGTGTACTCTGTTGCCGGAAACCGATCATTGTCTCACTAATAGAAAGGTGTGGACAAGGAACCTTGGAAGGCTGGTCAACCTTGAACCTCTGAAAAGTCAGAGCCAACCACTCCCTATCTAATTGAGACAATGGTAGCTGAAGCAACTTCCCCACCAAATAATCATGTAAATCCTTACTGATAAGATAATCTGCCTGTTACTGGAATTGCCTGCCTAAGAGCAATGAGTGTATCCCAAACCTGAATAAAAGGGATGGCAAGGCCTCCCACTAGAGGTGGGCTTCCGCCTGGCCCCCATTTCCCAAATTAATATTTTTCTAGTCTTCTTTCATTTGTGTGCGGCCTTCTCCAGAACCCGAACCCTGAACCGGAACCCTGAACCACGCGGGACATGAAAGGGGTTCCCACACTCTGTTATCTCTTTTCCCGTGACACTTTACCCTTTTTTTCCCAACTGCATTTTAGTTATCCTTTAGAGTACATGCCAGCAGGAGCCAATCCGGAGATCCAGCCAATCCCTTAATTTTAACAAACCTATTGTCTGTACTAATATGCTAAGTGTCCACCATAAAATGCTTGTGAAATAAAGGTTCTGTAACCAGTTTAGAAATACTATATATACAAGCAGGGTTAATGCAAGGAAAATGCGCTATTTACTGTTACCCCACCCTTCAATATATATTGAATTCATAATCTATCTTGCAAATTTGGAAGAACTGAAAATAAATCATTAAACTTAAAAAAAGTAGTAAAAAAGAGTTACTGTTTTATTATTTATTTAATTTTAAATCCTCACTTGAGGATATTTTTCTGTTGATTTTTAGAGAGAGTGGAAGAGAGGGAAAGACAGAGAAATATCGATATGAGAGAAACACATCAATTGGTTGCCTCCTGCATGTGCCCTGACCAGGGACCAGGCCTGGGAGGAGCCTGCAACTGAGGTATCCTTGACCGGAATCGAACCTGGGACCCTTCAGTCCACAGGCCGATGCTCTTTCTACTGAGCCAAACTGGCTAGGCCCTAGGGCAAGAGTTACTATTTTAAAAATGTTCTTATTGATTTTAGAGAGAAGGAGAGAGAAACATAAAAATGTTCTTATTGATTTTAGAGAGAAGGAGAGAGAGAGAAACATCAATGATAGAGATTCGTTGATTGACTGCCTCCTGCACACCCTCTCCTGGGGATGGAGCCCGCAACCTGGGCATGTGCCCTGACCGGGAATCAAACTGTGACCTCCTGGATCATGGGTTGATGCTCAAACACTGAGCAACACTGGTTGGGCAAGAGTTACTATTTTAGAAAACCACCACTTCCGATCTGTTAAAGCTCTCTCCCCTCCCTACCTTCCTCATTACAGTCATCAGGAGTGAATCCTATAGCGCGCAGAGCAGTACGGCAAGCCTTCCTCACCACATCTTTGGCCTCGTTTCGAAAATATTCCAGGTGATCTGTCATCTAGACATTAATGATATGCATAATTAGTGGTACCGAAGTAGCAATAATAGAGAAAAGATCTTGAAACTTATAGACAAAAGTCTTTACCTTTTTCAGGTGTCCGACTTGTGTAAACTGAAATTCTTGCAGGGTGTAGGTGTGACCTTTTTCAATATAACAAAGCCCCATAAAACTCAACTGATAGCACAGTTCATTTATTTTAAGAAGAGCTGGTCGCAAATACTGAATGAAAATAGAAATATATCATTATTTCATTTTAAAAAGCATTTTTAAAATATAAAGATATTTAGAAAGCAAGAATGGCTGTTAAGGAAAAGAACTCTATATGTTAATTTTAGCTATTCTTGCATATGTTAAAGGGAACACTTCTGAAATGTTGTTCTAAAAGTATTCTTTGAATTACCAGATTTAATTGATCTGAATTCTCTTCCTCTAATTTGGAATATGTCTTTTTAGCTATGAAAGTGAGGGCAAGTTACAGAGGACTCCATAAATCTTATTTTTTTCTTTTCTTTTTCTTTTTTTTTAGTTTATTGATTTTTACAGTGAGAGAAAGGGAGAAAGAAAGAAAAACATCCATGGGAAAGCAAAACCCTCATCGGCTGCCTCCCACATGTCCCCCACCAGGGATGGAGACTGCAACCCGGGTATGTGCCTTAACCCGGGAATCAAACTGGCAACCGTTGGTGCACAGGACGACACCCAACCAAGCCACAACGGCCAAGGAAGGACTCTGTAAATCTTACATTTCACCTTTTTTGGCCAATGGCTACTAAAAGATTCTTTGTGTTACCTTGAAGACTTTACAATGTCTAGTCACCATGATAACGGAGGGGCCTGTCTATTGATCTAAGAGGTTGTGACAGAGAACAAAGACAAATTTAACTTTAAATTTTCAGTGGGTAAAAAGTTGCTACAAAGAAAGTTCAGTCACTATTAGAAAGCTGCCTTGCAATGTGAGCTGGGAGAATGAAAGTATTTGTGAAATTCAGCCACATGATCTTAACTTATTCTTTCTCTATGCCAACATCATAAATCAGAGTTCTAGGCTGTTGGCTTCAAAGGCACACATTCTAAGAATGTTCCAAGGACATTCTCTCTGAATTCCCCTAACCTAATCAAAGGAGGAGCAATTACATTATATAAATAAAGTTAACATTAATTTATTTGTATGTAACATGGGTTTATGTGTTATATACTTTTTAGGAGCTTTCAAAACAAGACAGTTTTGCAGACCAACATTTAGTGCTTTATTTCTTCTAAGTGCAATAAGGGGAAGTTGTAATTAGTAAAGTCTTAAATGAAGAGAGTTTGTGAGAAACCATTTGGAAGTCATATAGCCCTTAGAGTTCATCTGATGGGGGAATTTGCATAATAAAAAAAGCAAAAGTTTAGAGCCTAAGTCTATGAATTGAAATGAGATACTAAATAAATGAAATAGGTATAGGAGTAGGAATGACAATGTAATCAAAATGGGGCAGTGAAAGCAAGGAAGTCCGGAGCATTCCAGAGGAAGTTCTTAAAGCAAAATTATAAGAGACAAAAAGCAAGGATCCAGGTGGAGAGCAGAACTGACATTGATGGTCTGCCAAAAAGTGAGTTTTGACAAAGGGGAATTTTGGGGAGAAAAAAATATACAAGAAATAACGTTAGCTTAACCTAAATAGCTGGCTGTCAGCATGAAGAACAATTGTGAAAGCTGTCTTGAATATTAAGAGAGATTGGAAGTGTCCCCCACCCTCCTCTCACCCCTTTGTTATTTCTGTTGGTAATAAATTCCAGATGAATCTGGATTATGTGGTTCATTCTTGAGCTGTTATATCAATAGTGCCCAGTGAAGGTGATAAGGAGTAAGCATTATTTTAAATTATAGCAGAATTGTAGAGGAGGAAGAATTTGTCATCTTGATGATGGGTTTCAATATGTAAAGGACTGAGGTAACTGTAATTTTTGCTGCCCAGGACACTTCCCCTGACTTACCTACAATTATTCTGGTGATAGAATCCCTCTTTCTTTTGGGAAACTCACTACCAAGCGGTTTTGATAAGGTGGGCTCTCACTTCCTTCATCACAGGAATGAGGAATTGGCACACATCCAAGCCTGGCTTATCAGACTACTACTAGCTGTGCAGTGATTGGTTCAGGATTGGGCATGTGGCCTAGCTGAGCCAATCAGTGTTCTCTACAGCATCCCATGAAGAGATATTGTCCTAAGAGCCAACTACACCTAGAGCTGGAGGTGGTGCTCTTTCTAGGAACCCAACTGAGAATGAAAAAGACACAGACAAATACAGAAATGAAAGATGGAAAGAGAAAAAGAAATAAAGATGACAAGGTATCATTTGAATTTCTGAATTCAGCCATGCATAAAGGTATTCACCCCCTCGAGCTTCCTTATTATATGAGCTTTTGTTTGCTATTGTTGTTGTCAAAGTTCATTTAAATAGAGTTTTTGCCAGTTGCACTGAAATGAATGTCAATATTTCAGAGATGGGAAATCAGTATTATTCATCTAGAGGCTGGTGACTGGGTCCGAAAGCCTGTGGGGAAACTTTAGACTTTGGAAGATATGTGCAGAAGAGCTGCATTTGCTATAAAAAGTTTATGAAAATCAGGGTCATGCTGAGGCACTTTGTCTTTAGTTGGAATGCAGGAACACTTAGGATTTGCTAGTCTTATATTCACCATGGCACCAAACCTTTAATTTGCCCTAACCTGAGTCATCAGAACATCTGGGTGGTCTATATAATTTGGTACTTAAAGAATCCACTAGAGTTGTAAGTCTTGGTCCAGCCAGAGACTCTGGCTCAAGTACTCTCATGCACTTTCTGACCCAGTGTTGAAAATGCTACAGCAAAAGGGACAAGAGGCATCCCTTCATAAGTGGAGGAATAATTATGTAAATCTATGAAATTAAGAGTGGTTTGTCTGCAAAGCAATGAATGACTAAAAATAAAAATTAAAAAGATTTTCATTACAAAGGGACATTCAAATTAAAATAAATGATGAGAATGTTTGAATGAATATAAAAATAAAATAACAGAAAACTACCTGAATGTATCACATACAACATAATAACACATTATTAAAAAAAAAACAGCAAAATCATCAAGTACTTAGCAGGTTGAAATGATGTGCAGCATTAAATAATAATGAAAAATTAATACTAAATACACACCTAAGTCTAGAGAAAAGTGAAACCTGGAAATGTAAGAGACAAGAAGATACTTACAAAAAGGAAGCATAGTCCCAGATGGCTTCATTGGTGAATTCTGCCAAACATTTTTTTAAAAATACCAATTCTTCATAAACTCTTTCAAAAAATAGAAGAGGGCACATTTCCCAACTCATTCTATAAAGCCAGTACTACCCTAATACCAAAACCAGACAGACAAACATATCCCAAGAAAAGAATAAAACTATAGACCAATCTTCCTTATGAATATATATATATATATATATATATATATATATATATACACACACATACACAAATATCCTCAACAAAATATTAGCAAATCAGCCCTGGCCAGGTGGCTCAGTTGGTTGGAGTGTTGTCCCATGCACCAAAAGGTTTCGGGTTTGATTCCCCATCAGGGCACATACCTGGGATTCGGGTTTGGTCCCTGATTGGGGTGTGAATGGGATGCGACCAATGGATGTTTCTCTCTCACAGAAATGTTTCTCTCTCCCTCTCTCTTCCTCTCTCTCTCCCTCTCCCTCTGTACCTCCCTCTAAAAATCAATAAAAACATATCCTCGAATGAGAATTCAAAAAAATACTAGCAAACCAAATCTAGCAATATATAAAAAGCATTATGCATAATGACCAAATGTTATTTCTACCAGGGATGCGAGGTTGGTTTAATATCTGATGATAAATTACTATAATAAATCATGCCTATTACACGATAATCTCAATAGATGCATGAAAAGCATTTGACAGAATCATAATGGCTTCATGATATTAACATTCAACAACTAGAAATAGAAAGCAACTGCTTTATCATCATACTTAATGGTGAAAGACTGAAAGCTTTTCCTCTAAGGTCAGAAGCAAGACAAGTATTTCTGCTCTTGCCACTTCTATTCAACAGAATGTTACAGCCAGGGAACTTAGGCAAGAAAATTAATTAAAAGTCATCCATATTGGGAAGGAGGAGTAAAACTATCTATTTGCTGATGACATATTCTTATTCATTGAATAAGGAACACACACACACACACACACACACACACACACACACACACACACACCAAACTGTTAGGGTCAATCATAAATTCCGCAAGTTTTCAGGAAACAGGCTCAATATATAAAAATAAAATATTTCTACTTATAATAGTATCAAAAAGAATAAAATATTTAGGAATAAGTTAACAAAGAAATGAAAAACATATACTCAGAAAACTGCAAAACATTGTTGAAAGTAATTCAAGAAGACCTAAATAAATGGGAAGGTATTATAGTTTGTTCATGGACCAAAAAAGATAATACTGTTAAAATGACAATACTTACAAAATTCATCTACAGCTTTAAAGCAATCCCTATAAAAAAATCACAACTGGCTTCTTTGCAGAAATTGACAAGCTGATGTTAAAATTCATGTGGAAATTCAAGGGGCCTAGGAGACTCACACTTCCTAATTTCAAAATTTACTACAAAGCTGCAGTATTCAATACAGTGTGTTACTGGCATAAGAATAAATAAAGAGAATAGAATTGAGAGTTCAAAACCCCTCACATTTATTGTCAGTTGATTTTTGGCAAGGGTGCCAAGACAATTCAATGGGGGAGAGAATAGTCTTTGTAACAAATAGTGCTGGGACAACTGGAGAGACACATGCAAAGGAATGAAGTTGGACCCCTACCATACACCATGAGCAAAAATTAACACAAGATGAATTAAAGACCTAAGTGTAAGAGCTAAACTTACACAACAATTAGAAGAAGAAACTTAGGGGTAAATCTAGACCATTGTCTAGGCAAGTTTTTTAGATATAACACCAAAAGCACAAGCAGCAAAATAAAAAATGGATAAAATGGATATCATCAAAATTCAAATTCAGTTTGTGCTTTAAATGATATTATCAAGAAAATGGAATGGCAACCCACAAAATGGGAGAAAAAATTTTCAAATCATACATCTGATTAGGAATTTGTATTCCGAATATATAAAGAACTCTGATAACTCAATAGTAACATACAAGTAACCCAATTTAAAAATGGACAAACTATCTGAATAAATAAGTCTCCAAATAATATAAACAAATGGCCAACAGGCACAAGAAAAGATGTTCACTATCAATACCTGTCAGGAAAATGTAAATCAAAATCATAATGAGATACCACTTTTCAACCAGTAGGAATGACTATAATGAAAAAGACAAATATAATGATAATATGAAAAAACCGAAGCTCTCATATGCTGTTGGTAAGAATTTAAAATTGTGCAGTGGGCTTGGAAAACTGTTTTGTGGTTCCTCAAAAGGTTAAACATCCCACTCCTAGGAATATGTTAGACAAAATCTTGTATACAAATGTTCACAGCAGCATTATTCATAATAGCCAGAAAGTGTAAGCAACCCAAATATCCATTAATGGATGGTATAAATAAAACATGTGCTTCCTTACAACGGAATATTATTAGCCAATAGAAATAAATGCTATGCCACAACATAGATGAATCTTGAAAACATTATCCTAACTGAAAAAAGCCAGTCACAAAGAACCACACAGTCTATGGTTCCATTTTTATGAAATGTACGGATTAGGCAAATCAATAGAGACAAAAGTAGTTTAGCGTCTGCCTAGAGCTGGGGTGGGGGTAGTAGGGGAGTTAAGGAGAAATGTAGAGTGATCAATAATGTGTACTGGGGTTTCTTTCTGTAGTGATATAAATGTTATAAAATTTATTGTGGTCATAGTTGATCAATTTTGTGAAAATACTAAAATCATTAAATTGTATATCTAAAGCGGATGAACTGTATAGTACACAAACTGTATTTCAATAAAGTCATTATAAAAAATGTAGGCACAAGTGACAATAACATTGGTTGCTGAAAGAATTATAAACAGCAAAATTTGAAGGACCACATTTCCCTTCAAGCTAGTTTGAGGGACTCAGCCCCACCCCCTCCAATGAACTAATTGCAAATATAAGACTAGTGTTAGGGTAATTATAACATCTAACATATACTTAAGCCAACACAATGGGTCTGTCATTTAGGTCAATCTAAGATTAAAAGGATAAGACCTTTCTAGTCTGTCAGGGCCACATTTAAGAGAAGCTATTATCAAGGCCAAAACATTATTGGTATGAATGGTGGACAGAGAGAATTACATAAAATAAGAGAACAAACTTTTAAGGATTAATAGGTTAGTTTTAGAAACAAATGCAGGAAGAAATACTTTACATTATTTACCTAGTAACAAATATATGAATAGTGTCCAAGACATGGTAAAAAATGAAAGGTGGTAAAAAGGTAGTAAAACAGGTTCCAAAGGCTGATGGACCCTTCCTGAAATTAGAGATCTAGGGGGTTTGATTTGCTATCAAGAAGGGTAAGAATATTTTCCACAATTCAGAACGTTTGATGGAATGGATGACCTAAGATGGTACATCATATGCACTTATTTTGCACTAATATCTGTGTTATCCATATTACTTCAATGTTTCTTTACTGTATCACTGACATCTTTCTTTAAATACTTTTTTTTTTGTTGTTAAAAGTATTACATATGTCTCCTTTTTTCCCCCATGGATGCCCTCCAGACCACCCCTGTCCCTATCACTGGCATCTTGATAACAATCTTTCAGACTAACTTTTTTCATGATTACCTACCCTAGCTTCCAAAGTAAATATTAAAAATTTCCCTACTGTCTGGATCCATGGTAGAAGAAAACTATGATACATTGGGAGTTACTGGCCCATAAAAACAAGCCTCCAAATCATTTTGGACCATAAAGTCAAGAGTATCTCAAAGATGAGAGAAGGTAAAAGGGGTTCCCAGCCTTCTCTGTTCAAAAGGATACACAAATTTCCTGATCAACAATAAAGGGGGTCCTAAATCCAAACCTGAGGTTGTTTCTTATCAAAGGGGACCTATGCAACCCTCATACTTTTGCATTTTACAACTCTAGTCAAATATAGAAACACCACTAGACTGTCAGACTCTTAAGTGTGACAAGGTGAAAATTGTCATCATTTAACATTAAATGGAATATTAGATGAAATAGTCTAGTTCAGGGACAGTCTATATCAACACCTGTAATTGATACACTGATTTTTCTGTAATTCTTTTAAAATATGATTAACAAATACATACATGATTAACAATGAACAAATTATCTTGTAGAGATTCTCGACATCCTCTGATCTTCTTGGAGCGCACATTCTTCTTCCATACATTAAAAGCTTTCCATTTTCGGAAAAGTGAAAATATGGGAATCTTAGTGAGTTCTCTGTGATACAGGTATTCCTGTTCCCATCGATTAATTTCGATATATTCAATGTCCTCATCATTATGAATGCGTGTCACTGCTCTGTCACTAATAGTATAGTAGTCCTTTTTATTGATGTTATCATAATTTACAACTCTGTGAACAAATAAAAATTGAGGCAAGAGAATAAAGTATTCAATGCAAAATTAAGCAATTACATTATTTTTGTGTGAAAGAGATAAAACATTTCTGGAAAACAAATATAATTAAAAATTTTTTAAAATTCTGACAAACTACTTTTAGATTGAATGAATTACTCAAGACAAGGACAGGGGTTGCTTTTTAACAACAATTGGTTTCACAACTTTGATAATATAGTTCATAATTTCAGTTACATGATTTAAAAAAAATCAAATACAGACTTTTACATAATAGCTCTAAGTGAAAGCTATCTGGAAATAAATTTTTATTTATAATTAATTCTTTATAAACTATTTAATAATAGTAGTGAAAAAAAGATTTTACATTATCCAGTACTGAGAGAATTATGAAAAAGAAAGAAAACATGAATTAGATAAGATTAGAATCAAGACCCAGATTAAGCTAAAAAATAGGTCAATTTATCATATAACAAATAATAATTATTAAGAAATTGCTTTTCCAAGATATCCCTCTTTCAATTGTCATTAAGAACATCCTTTAACATTATATATTACAAGAGATAGATTAAGTAAAGAAAAGCAAGAATGGCATAAAAAAGTAGAGATATAGGTGAAGGAAACAAAGTAATGAGACTAGAAAGGGCCAATTCTCTAACACTTCTTAAAATAAGAACTTGCCTACAGGCATGAATGTATTTCCTGTAATTTTAGCTCTAACATTGAAATGCTGAATGAAATGTAAATATTCAATAGTAGAACAAGTATGAAATATATTATGATATAGCAAGTTATTAAAATACTAGAGGCCTGGTGCACAAATTTGTGCACAGGTGGGGTCCCTTGGCCTGGCGGGTGATTGGGACCAATTCGGGGGGCCGGCCAGCTGCGGGGGAGGGACCAAGGGAGGTTGGCCAGCTGCAGGAGATTGGTTGTGGGAGTGCACTGACCACCAGGGGGCAGCTCCTGTGTTGGGCATCTGCCCCCCTAGTGGTAAGTGTGCATCATAGCAACTGGTTAACCAGTCTACCGGCCGGTCTGTCACTTAGGCTTTTATATATATAGATATTTAGGAATTTAGTAAAATAAAATTTATGAAGATTTTGTGGTAGTTTCAAACAATAAGATAAAGGTGAAGTACAAAACAAAATCCTATTTGTTTCTAAGTTAAAACTATTCAGAAATTATGTATTCTAACAAAGATTAGATAGAAATACTCTAGTGAAAATCAACTGTTTCACATGTCTATGTTCTTGTCTAGTTCTTAGCTCTGAACTTAAAATTCAAGGTTCTTGAGACTTCAGTCATCTGTGAAATCCCTAAAATTATGATATGTAAACTAATTGTGCATATATATGGTAATGTTTTAAGGAATTAGAACAAAATTCTCATGTGCCTTGGCTTTGTTAATCAAAAAACTAAGAACCACTCTGGAGGGTATGGCTCAGCACTTCATGTTGGCCCCCAAATGAAAGGGTTGCAGGTTTGATTCCCAATCAAGGGCACATACCTTGGTTGCAGGTTTGATCCTCAGCCCTGATTGGGGTACATGCCGGAGGCAATAAATCTTTCTCTCTCACATAAATGTGTTTCTCTCACATCTATGTTTCTCTCTCCCCCCTCCCTTCCACTCTCTCTAAAAATCAATGGATAAAATATCCTTGAGTGAGGATTAACATAAACAAACAAAAACTAAGAACAATTGGCATAAATCATTTTTAATTTTCAAATATTAATTCAATAAAATTAAGTAAAAAATCTTTCTTAAAAAATTAGTCTGTATTTGATTTTTTTTAAATCATGTAACTGAAATTATGAACTATATTATCAAAGTTGTGAAACCAATTGTTGTTAAAAAGCAACCCCTGTCCCTGGAAATGCAGCATGTAATAACAAACCAGGATGAAAGCAAACTCAAGCCACACACACAAGGGAGGCTGCTGGTGCTGTGGAGAGGGGAGAGAGCCTTGACAGTTGCTCTTACTTTAGTGCTGTAATGGAACAACTTCAACCTGTGCAGCTTTTATCTGATTCCACTATTGACACTTTGTGCTCTAATGAACTCACACCAGAAATGTCTGGAATATACCAGGTATTATATGTTGCTGGTGAGGTGTATGGGAAACATAGAATGTTATTCCTTTTTTTCGTTGTCAACAGCTGAAGACACAATTAGGACATTCTTGAGAGGTGATTCTCTCCAAAATGTGAAATTTCTACTTATCTCTTAAACTGTAATCAACTTTTGATGTTTCATTAACATTAGTCATCAAACCAACCTGAAAATAAGAACAAATGATTCACCACAGCCCCCATCATGTCTGGAAAACTCGCTCTGTATGGGCCGATCTGTTACTAAAGACCCTTGTAGAGGTTGCAGGTGTGGTCTATGATGGTGAATTTACCCGCAGAGGTCCAGGGTTGCCATTATGGTGAGGGCAAAAGAAACCCCACCCCCAAGCAGTGCGGCTGTACTGTTTTATGGAAGCCTTGGAGGTCAAGTCTGGGAGATCACAGAGGTAAGTATCTTGTGATTCAGCACTTTATACTGGAAAATAGTAGAAAAATATTTTAGAGAAAGCTGCGAGAGAAGGGCCAATAATATATACACACATATATACATACGTGCCTAGATAAAGGAGACCAGCAAATACAATGAATAACCACAGTAATGAGGAAGCTCAGAAAGAAAATTAAAAATACCTAGAAAGCAAGCTGGAACATTTGG
The DNA here is from genome assembly GCF_963455305.1 of Plecotus auritus. Taxonomy (NCBI): domain Eukaryota; kingdom Metazoa; phylum Chordata; class Mammalia; order Chiroptera; family Vespertilionidae; genus Plecotus; species Plecotus auritus. The sequence continues at coordinate 120,162,163 of NC_137782.1, forward strand.
AAATATGTGCTATAAATGACAGAGATCTCAAGATTGCAATTCTGAAAATACTCAATGAGATGTGAGAAAATACTGGCAGGCAATTCAGTATACTCAGAAGAAAAAATTAATGAACAAAACAAGTACTTTACCAAAGAGATTGAAACTTTAAAAAAGAACCAATCAGAAATCCTGGAAATGCAGCATGTAATTAAGGGAATTAAGAGTGAACCACTGGCCTAGCTCAGTGGATAGAGCATCGGCCTGCGGACTGAAAGGTCCCAGGTTTGATTCCAGTCAAGGGCATGTACCTTGGTTGTGGGCACATCCCCAGTAGGAGGTGTTCAGGAGGCAGCTGATAGATGTTTCTCTCTCACTGATGTTTCTAACTCTCTATCTCTCTCCTTTCCTCTCTGCACAGGTTGAAGTTGTTCCATTATATATAATTGATTTTCTGTTTGGATGATCTATCTAGAGCTGTCAATGGAGTATTAAAATCCCCAACTATGATTGTCTATTAAAACAAACAGTGGATGAGAAATTCCCAAATCTATAGAAAGAAGCAAACAGAAACCTAGTTACTTCAACCCAAAGAGGCCCTCTCCAAGGTAGATTATATTAAAACTGTCAAAAATTAATGACAAAAAAAAAATTCTCAAAGCAACCAGGGTAAAGAAGGAAGTGACCTACAAAGAAAAACTTATCAGAATATCATCTGACATCTCAGTAGAAACTCTATAAGCCAGAAGAGAGTGGAACCAAATGTTCAAATGTCTGAAAGAGAGAAATTACCAGCCACAAATCATATATCCAGCAAAATTATATTTTAAATATGAAGAAGAAATCAAGAAGTTCCCAGACATACAGAAGCTGAAGGATTTTATCACCAGAAAACCTCCACTGCAGGAAATACTCAAGGGTGTTATTCTACCTGAACAAAGAACATAAGGTCAGAATACTATGAGTAAGATCACCAAAAAACTTACAGCATACACAGGGACAATTTGTGACAATAAAACATAAAAGGAGAGGGTTTAAATGTCTAAACTGGCAAAAGAGGATGAAGATGCACTCAAAAGAAAAAAAAACAACTACTGTATGTATATAAATTTATATTTTATATATATTTTTAATATATTTTATTGATTTTTTTACAGAGAGGAAGGGAGAGGTATAGAGAGTTAGAAACATCGATGAGAGAGAAACATCAATCAGCTGTCTCCTGCACACCCCCTACTGGGGAGTACCCACAACCAAGGTACATGCCCTTGACTGGATTCGAACCTGGGACCCTTCAGTCCGCAGGCTGATGCTCTATCCATGGAGCCAAACTGGTTAGGGCTGTATTTTATATTTTATAAACCTAATGGTAACCACATACAAAAATCCCCAAACTAAGACACATAACTTAAAAAAAGAGGAAAGGCGTATGGAATACCACCAAACAAAAACAACAGGCAGAAACACAAAGGAAAGGAACCACTGGAGGCACAGAGCTACCAAAAAACAGAAGATAAAATGGCTATCAGAAATCCTCCGACATCAATAATTACCCTAAATGCAAATGGACTGAATTTACCAATAAAGAGGCACAGAATAGCAGAGGAGATAAAAACAAAACCCAACCATATTCTGCTTACAAGAGACACATCTAAGTTACAAAGACAAAAGTAGATTCAAAGTAAAAGGGTGAAAAAAGTGTTTCCAAGCAAATAACATCCACAGAAAAGCAGGTGTAACCATACTTATATCTGACAGAATAGATTTCAAGACAACAAAGATAACAAGAGACAAAGATGGACATTTTATAATAATAAAGGGGATACTACATGAAGAAAACATAATACTTGCCCTGGCTGGTGTTTCTCAGTGGTTAGAGCATCAACCTGTGCATCAAAGTGTCACAGGTTCGATTCCTGGTTAAGGGCACATACCTGAGTTGTGGGTTTGCTCCCTTCCCCAATCAGGGCATGTCTCTGATTGGGGAAGGGAGGCAACCAATCAATATGTCTCTGTCACATCGATGATTCTTTTTCTCTTTCTCTCTCTATCTCTGTCTCTCTCTCTCCATCCCTCTCTTTCCCTTCCATTCTCTTTGAAAAAAGCAATGGAAAAATATCCTCAGGTGAGGATTAACAAAAAAAGAAAACAACACTTGTTAATATATATGCACCCAACCAGGGAGTACTGAAATATATAAAGCAACTACTCACAGAGCTAAAGGGATAAACAGATCAAAACACAATCATAGTTGGGGATTTTAATACTCCATTGACAGCTCTAGATAGATCATCCAAACAGAAAAATCAATTAAAAAATATCGACCTTAAATAACCAAATGGACATAATGACATTTATAGAGCCTTTCATCCCAGAATATCAGATTATACATTCTTCTCCAGTGCACATGGAACATTCTCAAGGACAGACCATACGTTGGGCCACAAAACTAGCATCAACGAATTCAAGATTGAAATTATACCAAGCATATTCTCTGACCACAATGCCTTGAAATTAGACATTACCAGTAACTGCAAAAAGGAGGTAAAGAAACCCAAAATTACATGGAGATGAAACAACATACTACTAAAAAATGAATGGGTCAAATAAGAAATAAAAGATGTAATCAAAAGATATATAAAGACAAATGAGAATGACAATATGACATATCAAAACTTCTGGGATGCAATGAAAGCAGTAATGAAAGGGAAGTTTATATCATTGCAGGCCTATCTCAAGAAACAAGAGAAATGACAAGAAAGCAATCTAACATTACATCTTACAGTACTCAGGAAAAAAGAACAAAAGCAACCCAAGTCAGCAGAAGAAAGGAAATAATAGAAATTAGAGCAGAATTGAATGAAATAGAGAACAAAAAGAATATACAAAAATTTAATAAAACTAAGAGCTGGTTCTTTGAAAAGATTAATAAAATTGACTAACCCCTGGCTAGACTCACTAAGGAAAAAAAGAGAAAAGACCCATATAAACAAAATCAGAAATGAACGAGGAGAAATCACCATAGACATCACAGCTATACAAAGGATATTAGAATACTATGAAGGACAACATACCTCCAAATTCAATAACCTAGAAGAAATACATATATTCCTAGAAATATATAACATTCCTAGACTAAATTATGAAGAACTGGAAAATCTAAATAGACCAATCAGCAGTGACGAAATTGAAACAGCCATCAAAAACCTCCCAAAAAATAAAAGTCCAGGACCTGATGGCTTCACCAGTAAATTCTAACAATTGTTTAAAGAAGATTTTAAAACTATCCTTCTCAAACTCTTACAAAAAATTGAAGAAGAGGCTATACTTTCTAACACATTTTATGAAGCCAATATAAAAACCTGGCAAGGATAACACAAAAAAAGAAAAATACAGACCAATTTATCTGATGAATATAGATGCAAAAATCCTAAAGAAAATACTAGTAAATTAAATACAACACTACACCAAAAAAACAATACATCATGATCAAGTGGGGTTCATTGCAGGGGCACTAGGATGGTTCAACATACGCAAATCAATCAATGTAATATACTACATTAACAAAAGAAAGAATAAAAACCATATGATCTTATCAATAGATGCAGAAAAAGCATTTGATAAGATACAACATTCATTTATTATTAAAAAACTCAATAAGATAGGAATAGAAGGAAGGTACCTCAACATAATATAGGCCATATGATGAACCCTCAGCTAATATCAGACTCAATGGTGAAAAACTGAAATATTTTTCTCTAAAATCAAGAACAAGACAAGGATGTCCACTCTTACCACTCTTTTTTTTTTAAAATATATTTTATTGATTTTTTACAGAGAGGAAGGGAGAGGGATAGAGAGTCAGAAACATCGATGAGAGAGAAACATCGATTAGCTGCCTCCTGCACACTCCCCACTGGGTATGTGCCCGCAACCAAGGTACATGCCCTTGACCAGAATCGAACCTGGGACCCTTGAGTCCGCAGGCTGATGCTCTATCCATTGAGCCAAACCGGTTAGGGCAACTCTTACCACTCTTATTCAACATAGTTCCAGAAGTCCTAGACAGAACAATAAGGCAGAAAGAAATAAAAGGCATCCAAATAGGAAAGGAAGAAGTAATACTGTCACTTTTAAGGACAATATGATTCTATATATAGAAAACCTTAAACTCCACAAAAAACTATTAGAAACAATAAACAAGTACAGTAAAGTTGCAGGATATAAAATCAATGTAAAAAATCAACTGCCTTCCTGTATATTAACAATGAAGATACAGAAAAAGAAATAAAAAATTCCTTTTGCAATTGCAACCAAAAGAATAAAATACCTATGAATAAACTTAACAAAGAACATGAAAGTCCTATACACTGAAAACCAGAAAGCATTATTAAAAGAGATTAAAAGACACAGCAAAATGGAAAAATATCCTGTGTTCATGGATCGGAAGAATCAATGTAGTTAAAATGGCCATATTACTCAAAGAAATATACAGATTTAATGCAATCCCAATCAAAATTCCAATGTCATTTTTTAAAGAAATAGAACAAAAAAAAATCATCAGATTTGTATGTAACCACAAAACCCCAAATAGTCAAAGCAGTCCTGAGAAAAAAGAACAAAGCTGGAGATATCATGCTACCTCACTTCAAATTATTTTACAGAACTATGATAATCTAAACAGCATTGTATTGGCAGAGACAGACACACACAATGGAGTAAAGATAGCCTCTTCAATAAATGGTGCTGGGAAAATTGGAAAACCATATACAAAAGAATAAAACTGGTTTACAGTTTGTCCCATGTTTAAAAATGAATTTAAAATGTATCAGAGGCCAATTACATAGAAGAAAACCTAGGTACCAAACTTATGGACCTTGGTCATAGAAAACATTTTTTGAACTTGACCCCAAAGGCAAGGGAATTAAAGGAAAAAAATAAATGAATGGGACTATATCAAACTAAAAAGCTTCTGGACAGTGAAAGAAACCAACAATAAAACAAAGAGGCAGCCAACCAAATAAGAGATATTTGCAACAATAATTCTGACAAAGATTTAATACCTAAAATATATAAAGAACTCATAAAACAAACAACCTAATCAAAAAACAGGCAGAGGACTTGAACAGACACCTCTCCCAAGAAGACATACAAACAGCCAATATATATATATATTATATATAATATATAAGGACTAGGGGCCCGGTGCACGAAATTCGTGCATGGCGGGGGAGGGGGGGTTGTCCCTCAGCCCGACCTGCACCCTCTCCAGTCTGGGAGCCTTCAGGGGAGCCCTCTCCAAAGATAGACACTGGGAGTTTGTGTCTATCTTTGCAATCATATGAGCAAATTTTCTGAGACCTCAACCCAGTCTGGTTTGGTGCTCACAGAATAATAGAGGTCTTTTTTTTTCTCTTTGCTCCATTGGTGGAGATTTCCTAGAAGTTGCAGGATATCTTCCTTTTAATTTTTCCTCGACACTCTGACTTTACTTATGTCTCTCACCTTTGCTTTCCCTCCATCCCCACCTGCAAAAGTAACTTGCTCCAGGCTCACCTTGCTCTAGTGTCTAGGAGATCCCACAATGTGTCTGCCACCAGAACTACGATTCCCAGCATTCCTGGTGCTCCCCGTGCTCTGGGCTTCCGCTTCTGGTCCAGGGGCTGCAGAAACCAAAAGGACTGGGAACTCCAGCCACCCCCAGGCTGGGCTGACAGGACCGGACACTCCAGTGGCATCCCTGGGACACCGGCTGTTTGCGCACTGGCCACAGGCTTGGAGCACGTGGTGGGCGGGTGGGCGTCCCACCCCGCCCCTGGCTGCTCAGCGCTTGTGTGAGTGCACGCTGCCCATAGGCCCCTCCATCTTTGTCAGGTTAATTTGCATACTCATTCCTGATTGGCTTGGGTGTCACGGAGGTACAGTCAATTTACATATTTGTCTATTTTTAGTATAGATGTTCAACCTCACTAACAATTAGGAAATGAAAATCAAAACTACAATGAAAAACCACCTCATACCTGGTATATAGAGCTACTATATGACCTGGCAATCGCTCTCCTGGGTATATACCCAAAAAACTTGAAAACATGTATTAGCAAAGATATATGCACCCCTATGTTCATTGCAGTATTATTCACGGTTGCCAAGACATGGAAACAACCAAAGTGTCCTGCGATAGAGGATTGGATAAAGATGTGGTAGCCCTAGCCAGTTTGGCTCAGTGGATAGAGTGTTGGCCTGCGAACTGAAAGGTCCCAGGTTCGATACCAGTCAAGGGCACATGTCCGGGTTGTGAGCTAGATCCCCAGTGGGGGGCTTGCAGAGGCAGCTGGTCAATGATTCTCTCTAGTCATTGATGTTTCTATCTCTCTCTCCCTTTCTTCCTCTCTGAAATAAATAAAAATATATTTAAAAAAAAAGATGTGGTACATATACACAATGGAATACTACTTAGCCATAAGAAAGGATGAAATACTGCCATTTGTAACAACATGGATGGACTTTATGAATATTGTGTTAAGGGAAATAACTCAGGCAGAAAAAGCTAAGAACCATAGGGTATCACTCTTATGTGGAACATAAAACTGAAACTCATGATCACATACTGCAGTGAGGTGGTTGCCAGAGGTAAGGGGGAGGAGGTGTGGGGAGTGAAGGGGATCTAATATATGATGACCAAAGATACCTGATTCTGGGTGGTAGGCACACAGTGCAATAAACAGATGTAACATAGAAATCCACACCTGTAGCCTATCCTATATAATAAAAGGCTAATATGCAAATTGACTGAACGACAGAATGACTGGTTGCTATAACACGCACTGACCACCAGAGAGCAGATGCTCAACGCAGGAGCTGCCCCCTGGTGGTCAGTGTGCTTCCCCCTGACACTCAGCCAGAAGCCTGGCTCATGGCTGGTGAGTGCAGTGGCAGTGGCTAAGCTGTCAGTCAGACATCCCCCAAGGGTTCCCGGACTGCGAGAGGGCACAGGCCGGGCTGAGGGATGCTCCCCCCGACCCAAGTGCACGAATTTCTAGTATAATTATATTAACCAATGTCACCACAATACACTTAATAAAAAAAGTATGTTAAGACATTATATTTTATCACTACTTCTAAAAAGTGTTTTGCCTAACATTTCCTCATCTTGTTGACCCAGTATTTACCACTTTTAACTTCCAATTTAGCTGCTTCCAACTATGTAGCATCTAATCATTGCCTTTACTCATAAGGTTTATAATATTTGGAATTTAGGCTAGGGAGAAAAATTTAACATCAACCCTAAAACGTGAAAAACTGTGATTTCAACACTATCTTCTGTTTTTAAAAATAGTTTTTATTGACTTTTAGAGAGAGAGGAAGGGAGAGGAAGAAAAAGATTGATGTGAGAGCACATCATTCATCAGCTGCCTCCTGCACACCACCTACTGGGGATTGAACCTGCAACCCAGGCATGTGCCCTTGACATAGAATCAAACCTGCAATCTCCTGGTGCATGGGATGATGACCAACCAACTGAACCACACCGGCCAGGTCCAACACTATCTTCTTAAATGAGACCTGGCATATTACTATCAAGCATCATTACTGTCAGTCCAAATATAAAACATCAACTCAATTCCCCTAGTAGAAGTGCTCATTAATCTAGAAATACAATTATTTCCCCAATTAGACAAAAGCATAGTTTCCAGTCCCATCTTCAATATAGGCATACCTTAGAGATATTGCAGGTTTGGCTTCAGACCATCACAATAAAATCAATATTGCAATAAAAGGAGTCATACAAATTTTTTTTTGGTTTCTCACTGCTTGTAAAATTATGTTTATACTATACTGTAGTCTTAAGTGTGCAATAGTATTTTTTACATCAAAGGGCTTTCAATTCCATTATATGTTAGTTCTTTCATCTTAAAAAACAACAACCACACAAGCTATTTCTCTCATTCTCAAAAGAACACCTCACCCTGATCCTAATTTCCTTTCACCTACCACCCTATTTCTTTTCTATCTTTGGCATCCAAAAATGAGTATGTCCAAACCCAAACTCTCTTCTTCCATCCACTCTTCTGTATCTCAATTAATAGCAACTCTACCTTTCTCTTGTTCAGGCAAATGGGTCATTAACGTCATCCTGGACTCCTCTCTGATTGTCCACCTTGCACACAGTTCATAAAAACATCCTGTTGACTTGACCTTCCAATTACTTCCAGAATTCGACCTACTTCTTACCACTTCCACCACTGTTACCTGGTCCATCTCTCATCTGAATAATTACAGCCCTTCTAATTGGTCTTTCTATTTCAACTCTTGTTCTTCAAAAGTCCATAGAGCAGCCAGAGTGGTCCTTTTCAAAATGTAATTCAGATCTTAACACTTATCTGCTTGAAATCTTACCATGGTTCTCCATTTTTCTCAGTGAAAGGCTAATGTCCTTACAATGGCCAGCAAGGTCCTGTGTGATCTGTTCCCCTAGCTCTCATTCACTGGACTGTAGTCACAGCAGCCTCCTCCACTTCTTGAACATACCAAGTATGCTCTAGCTTGGGATATTCGGATTCACTTTCCTGCTGTCTGGAATGCTCTTCTTCCCTCTCCTGACCACCACATAATTTACGCCTCTTCTCCTTCAAGTCCTTGTTCAAATGCCAGTTTCTCAATGATGCCCATCCTGACCACCCTGGTTAATTCACAACCTCTTCCCAAGAACTCCCAACCCCCTTTGCTCTACTCTTTTTTTTTTTCTACTAGGGACCTGGTGCATGAAATTCATGCCTTGGGGGTAGGAGGCGGGGGGGGGGGGGGGGTCCCTCAGCCCGGCCTGTGCCCTCTCACAATCCGGGATCCCTCTCGCAGTCCGGGACCCCTCGCTCCTTACCTCCCACCTGCTCTCAGCTCCGTACCACTCGGCTTGCTGCTCCTTAGAGCTCCCGCCACCACCACTGCGCTCACCAGCCCTGAGCCCGGCTTCTGGCTGAGCAGCACTCCCACTGTGGGAGCGCACTGACCACCAGGGGGCAGCTCCTGTATTGAGCGTCTGCCCCCTGGTGGTCAATGAGCATCATAGCAACTAGTCGTTTCGCCGGTGGTTCTGCTGTTCAGTTGATTTGCATATTAGGTTTTATTATATAGAATAATACTTATCACCTCCTAGTATGCCATATAAATTTACTCATGTATCGTATTTATATTGTCTTACTCTGCTAAAATGTAAGCTCCACAAGGGTAGCAATTTTAATCTGGATGGTTCACTAATATATCACCTAGAATAGTTCCTGCTATAGAGTGCGTACTCAAAACATTTTCGTGAATAATTGGATTTCCATAAGCATGTCTGTTCTCTCTACAAATTATTTTTCACTCCTGTTCAGCTCTTTTGGACATACAATAATTCTACCATTTTAAGTACAATGTTTATCTTCCCTTCCATTTCTCCCCAGTAGGAGAGCTGTCTTCAGTGTTATCTGACTCAATAAAACTATTATTGGGAAGAACAAGAGAATTCATAGAAGGTCCTTTTATCTTCATACACAGCAGAGAATGGTGAAGGTTATTCAAAGAATTTGGTGGCAAAGCTAGACTATTATGACATTTAAGAAAAGAAATATTTCAACAACTAATGTCAGTTAAAATGACATGTATTACAAATAATGCATCATCTACTTTTTATGCATTGCCATCTTTTCTCAGTAATCACAAAATAACAAAAATGTTCGTAATACTTATTAAAAATGACATTACATAATATAAACATGAGAAACATAACAGTGCTTCATAAATAGATAATGTCTATAAATGAAGGCAAAATAAATAAAATTGATGTGATTAAGATTCATTTACCATTGGATGATAACCAAAATTATATTTTATCATATTTATCATTTTTGAAAAATACATTTTTATTGATTTCAGAGAGGAAAGGAGAGGGAGAGAGAGAAAGAAACATCAATGATGAGAGAGAATCATTGGCTGGCTGCCTCTGTATGCCCCCTACTGGGGATCAAGCCCGCAACCCGGGCATGTGCCCTTAATTGGAATCAAACCTGGGACCCTTCAGTCCATAGGCCAATGCTCTATCCACTGAGCCAAACTGGCTAGGGCTCTTATTTATCATTAACACCCAATCAATTATGGGTAACATTTGCAATCTTATGTGTAATTTTTAATATTAATAAGTGGCTTCATAAAAGAGAACTTACTTCAGATTATAGGTATCATATTCAATGGAAGACCTTGGCACTGCAGGAATCATATAAAGAAATCCAAGATGTTCATTTTCACGTAATATTTTAATGATTTGCAAGGGATCACGGATGTTGGCATTAACAACATCTTCCCGGTCCTCGAATGTGTATTTAGGCAAAGATGAGTAACTGGTTTTATAGAGACCTCTTCTTCCGATAGGTGGCAGTTTCTGAGGAGAGGGAGACAATACCATAGCAGAGGGCCCATGCATCTAAATAAAGCCAAAAAGGGTGAATGGATTAAGCAAAAATGAAGTCATAGATATGGGGGCAGGGAAGTAAGGGGAGAATATTTGGAAAAAGAAAGCTATATTTTGGAACTGACAATTTTCAAACAATTGTTAGGCACTGATATTCCTTCTCAGTACTCCCTACCCAGATACCCATTCCCTTCCCACAAAACAGCCCGCATCAGCTCCTATTTCTTTTTCCTCTTCTATAACTTAAAGTTTATGACCTCAAAACACTACCAGCTCTCTGGAGTTCGTGGGAGCCCACCACTCTCCTTGCTCAGATGCTCTGCACTGGCCTCTCCCCTCAACTGTCTCACCTTGTTCTGACTACCTGATGTTTTTAAATGAGTGAAATCTTTCTTATACAGTTGTAATCATAACTCATAATAAACAATATAGTGGCGTGGGTTTTTTTTGTGTGTGTGTGAATGTGAGGGGTAGTTACATTGAGCACTGGGAGTCATTATTTAATAGCCTTGGAAAAGCATACATGTTTTAAACTTATAATTGCCAGTTCTGGCCACGAATGCTTCTCGCATTTCACTGTGCATGGGAATTACCTGGGTGTCCTGTTAAAATGTAGTTCCTGTCAGTCAGTCTGTGAATACATTGAAGCAAAAAAATAAAAAGTTCTTCTTTCACTTACTGGCCAGGGAGAGCAGCAACAACGAAGTTTTCTTATGTAAAAGAATAGACAAAACCAGATACCCAGAACCAGAGAAAATACACATTGCCTTGTTCCAATGTTTCAAAAGAGCTATGTTCAACCAACAATTTTATGAGACTAGAGTATTAATATTTTAACAAAAAATGCACTGATTTTCTTCGTTATTTCCTTTTAAAAGTTTTACTGCATTCTAAAGTGAAGATTTATTCAAAAATAACCCTACACATTTTTGTCTGAGTACAATTTCTAATTACATGCATATCTCAGAGATATTGTGGGTTCAGCTCCAGACCACCGTAATACAGTAGGTATTGCAACAAAGCAAACTATCATCTTTTTGCTAGTGAAGGGTCTTGCCTTGCACTTGTAAAAAAAAAATGCAACACCTGTGAAGCACTGTTAAGCAAAGGGTAATAAAACAAGGAATCAGTGGAAAGATGTGATTCAATTTAAGTAGTCACAAAAATTCAGATTTTTGGAGGTGGGGATGGAATAAAGGAAGCATTTATTCTTAAAAGTGTAGAACTTCCTCTGTAATGGATGCCCAGACCAAACTGTTAAGTTAATCTTCCTTAATTAGCAGAAGTAAAGCCTCCAATTTTCCTCCCTCCCTCCCTCCCTCCCTCCCTTCCTCCTTGCTCCCTCTCTACCTCCCTCCCTCCCTTCAACTCTCAGGAAATCCTTGTTATTGCATTTCCATTCTAAACTAATTTTGAGAAATCAATACCCCCCCAGAAATAAGCCTCCTCTCAGAATAAATACCTTCTTCTTTTATACGGCATATCCTCCTTTCTTCCACATTTCCCTTCAACCCCTAACTCTATACTTAATTCTTCACTTAGTTATAGCTACAGTCAAGTATAACCCACACCTAACGTTCCTTCCCAGCTTCCTCCCTTCATCCCAGTTACCCACACAATTTCTCTCCTCTTCTTTAAATGCAAGCTCTTGAAGCCGCCTTCATACGAAATGAATTAATTGATAGGCAAACAGATCTGTCCTGGCCCTATTTCAGATAGCTCACTCTCTTTTCTTCACAGAAACCAAATGAACTGAAGCTATACAATTTTATTCAATTATATCATATCGTTCTCTCGGTATAATCTCATCAAAACCCAGTGGACCTCCTTCCAGCTGGCTCTTCAAACCCCAAACTCTCCTACCTTATCTGCCTCATTAACTTTCCACTCATTCTTCAAAGCTTAGTGCAGTTCCCTAGGGTAAACTATTCCTCCACTGACCATATCCCTGGACACTGGATGTAGCTTTCCTTCTATTTAGTTCTCCATCATTTTATACGTTAAATGACCAAATGAAAGCTCTTATCACACCTTGAGTGTTCACTTATCCATCTGCCCAGATTCTGAAGTCCCTGAGGACAGACAAGTCCCCAACTCTCTGTTTCAAACACTGTAGCCCAATGCCTGAAAGACAATTAGCACTGAAATGTTTAACAAATGTCGAAGAATCCTCTAAACAAAAAAGCTCAGAGAAGCCCTAACCAGTTTGGCTCAGTGGATAGAGTGTCAGCCTGCGGACTGAAGGGTTCCGGGTTCGATTCTGGTCAAGGGCATGTACCTTGGTTGCAGGCACATACCCAGTAGGGAGTGTGCAGGAGGCAGCTGATCAATGTTTCTCTATCATCGATGTTTCTAACTCTTTATCCCTCTCCCTTCCTCTCTGTAAAAAATCAATAAAATATATTAAAAAAAAAAAAAGCTCAGAGAAATCTTGGCCCTATTAGTATTATTGTTGTGTGTATCCTCCATACTTTCTTCCACCCATTTCTGCTCCTTTCTTGAATTATCTATAAGTATTCATTTAAAGCAATACTCTGGTGATTTCTCACCAGAGCTTATTCACTTACTGGAGGCCCAGTGCACGAATTCATGCATGGGTGGGGTCCAGCCAGCCAGCCCCAATGGGGGCCAATCAGGCCAGGCCAGCAGGGGGGAGGGGACGTGGAAGGTTGACCGGCCCGCCATGCTGGCAAGGGGGAGGGGCCGCAGGAGGTTGGGCGGGGCCGATTGGGGCCCCAATCGGGCCAGTTGGGTGCTGCAGTGCACATCATAGTGCCCGGTTGTTCCAGTTGTTCTGGTTGTTCTGGTCATTCCGTCATTCTGGTCACTTGGCTTTTATATATATAGATTGCCTGCAAGGCAACCTCACCACTCTACAGCTCTCACCAGTTACAAAAGTTATCTATCTGGCTCAGTTTCTACTTTATTGCCTTTTACCAAGGTCTTCAGAGATCGCCATTTCTGGGGAATAGTGATGAAAACTTCATAAAAGTTAAAACAATATTATGTCTTCTTTTAATATGCAAGAGATCAGAAGACAATGTACAGATGCTGAGAGTTTCCTTTATGATTTTCCTCTACTGTCCAAATTTTCTTTAAATAGGAAGAACTGAGAAATAGTATATTCCCAAAATTCTTTATGCAACCTGATAGAAACAGATTTTGCTGCTATTCTTGTGCATTAAAAGGTTAGCAATTCTATATAAAACTAAAATTGAATTAAATGACCACTTAAGTACTTTAAATATTATACCTGTGTTTTTTCCAACACATCTGCATGCTGAAGAGACTGAACAGGTGATGTGACAGAAATTTCTTCAGAGCTTCCTATTGGTTTTATGATTCCAGAAATAGCCGGTGGAAGTTGATTCTGTTTGTATATATATTCTGGCCTCTTATGATCTTGGTAGACTTTTAGCACTGGCTTCGGGGAACAAAGAGACATGTTAATCTTTTTAATATTAATGTGAACTTGTCTTATTCTTTACTATCTTTGGACTCTTTCCCTGTTGGAAATTGATTTCCTCCTGGGACTAATTTCCTGTCGAAACTACAATCATTGTAGCAGCTACCACCATTGTCTATCCATGGACTATTGCTTGATTAGACTTTTCTAGTTGGTTTCTATTAATTCTGTATTTTAAATACCCACAAATACTTCTAGGATTAAGGTTTATAATAGAAAGGGCTCAGGGGCATGAAGTCCTAAGATCACTAATTATCCATTACAAATCCCCACCATTCACTACAAGAGAGGAAGAATCTTACAATATTCCAACCTTACCCAAAAGTCATTAATCACCTTCTATTGCCATAACTGATTGAAAATCTAAAAAATAAAATGTTGGCATTATCTTAAGCCCATCTCACTTCGAATTAAGGCAGTAAAAATCCAGCTTTTAACATAAAAGTTAAATAAAAATTTATTATAATGTCTTTAAGTTTTTAAGTATTATGATTTTTAGCTAATCTGTTACACGGGAGTGAGAAACAATAAGCTTGAGAGTAAATATAGCAAATGGCTGCTAAGTTTACATTTGGTTTTGGATAAAAATCCCTCGAGTCACTAATAGAAGAAAAGAAAAGACTAGCTGGTGATGAGAGTAGGAGAGGTGAGTAGGAGGGGGTTACAGTAATGACAGTAGGAGGGGAGATCTCAGCTATATAACAATGTGGAAAAAGAATAAGACCAGCATCACAGTTAAGAAGGGAGAGTGGGGGTCCAAGATGGAGATGTAGGAAGACTGTTAACTCACCTTGCACAGACACATAGAATAATGCATACCTTAAACACCAATGTATATAGCAATTTCTCCTGAAGAACAACCGAAGATGGATTGGATAGCTTCTGCACATTAAATGAGAGAGGGACTACATACAGAATGGGAGGAGAGATGGAGATGCGGTAACCATAGAAACCCTAACACAGTGGGGCAACGTGCAGTAGGAAGGGATATCACTAACAAACCCATGTGTAGACTCACCTACCCTGGGGCACAGTAATAAAATAGTGTTTTAAAGTGCACCTAGACCAGTGGTTCTCAACCTTTCTGATGCTGCGACCCTTTAATACAGTTCCTCATGTTGTGGTGACCCCCAACCATAAAATTATTTTTGTTGCTACTTCATAACTGTAATTTTGCTACTGTTATGAATTGTAATGTAAATATCTGTGTTTTCCAATGGTCTTAGGTGACCCTGCTAGCAGTTCTCAACCTGTGGGTCGCGACCCACAGGTTAAGAACCACTGCTGTAGAGCCTAAGACCATCAAAAAACACAGATGTTTACATTACGATTCATTCACAGTAGCAAAATTACAGTTATGAAGTAGCAACAAAAATAATTTTATGCCTGCCCTGGCTTTGGCCAGTCAGCCGGCCAGGACATCCTTGGCACTGTGTGCGCCCACATAGTCTCCAGCCAGCCTGCCAAAGCTACCTAGCACATGCAGTCTACACAGTGGTTACTATTAACACAAGGCCACTTTCATTTCATTCATAAAAACAAACACAGAAAGCCAAACAAAATGAGGAAACAAACTAATATGTTCCAAATGAAAGAATAAGAAAAATGCCAGAGAAATACACTAGTGATATGAAGATAAGTAATTTTCCTGATAAAGAATTCAACTTAATGAATTCATTTTAATGGCTGACTAGTTTTCCATTGTGTGTGTGTGTATACTCACATCTTTATCCAATCATTTGTTGATGAATACTTGGGTTGTTTCCCTGTCTTGGACATACTATCTAATAAAAGACTAATATGCAAATTGACCGTACCTCCGCAACTCCCACAAGCCATGCCCACCAGCCAATCAGGAGCGAGTATGCAAATTAACCCAACCAAGATGGCTGCAGCCACAGGGAGAGCAGGAGGCTTGGGTTTCCCTGGCAATGGAGGAAGCCAAGCTTTCTGCACACCCTGGCTGGCCTTGGCCTCCACTCAAGGCTACAAAGTTTCAATTATAGAAGATAAATAAATCCCAACAAAAATGGCTGTGGCCACGGAGCAAGCAGGAGGTTTGGCTCTGCTCAAGGCTACAAAGTTTCAATTATCTTACCTAATAAAAGAGAAACATTCAAATTAACCATCATTCCACTACACCCACAGCCAAACAGAGTGAGTATGCAAATTGACCCAACAAAGATGGAGGTTAATTTGCATATGCAGGTGTGAAGGGGCCGGGAGGGGCATGATGCCTGCTATGAGGGAAAAGGGGGCAGCAGAGGGAGCTACAGGAGTGGTGCTCCGGACAGAAGCGAGGACTGCCCGGCCGGGAGTCGGAGATTTGCCAGCTCCTGGGCAGCTGGGAGTGAAGCCAGGGGAAGGAAGGCCTGTTCTTGTACGAATATCGTGCATCAGGCCTCTAGTTGTAAATAATGCTGCAATGAACATAGGAGTACATACATCTTTACAAATTAGTGTTTTTATATATTTTGGTTAAATTCTCAGAAGAGGAATTACTAGATCATACAGCAGTTCTATTCTGTACTTTTTCAACAGTGGCTGCACCAATTTACATTCTCACCAACTATGTATTCTTTCTAACACTTGTTATTTCTTGTATTTTTTATGATAGCCATTCTGACAGGTGTAGTAATATCTCACTGTGGTTTTGACTTTCATTTCCTTAATAACAAGTAATATTGAACATCTTTTCTTATCTCTGTTTGCCATCTGTATGTCTTCCTTGGGAAAATATCTATTCAAATCCTTTGCCCCTTTTTAAACATATTTTTTTCTTGTTGTTGAGTTGTATTGGATATTAGCCCCTATTGGAAGTATCATTTTCAATAAAAGATAAAATATTGCCATTTGTGACAACACAGATGGATCCTGAGAGTACTATGTTAAGTGAAATAAGTCAGATGAAAAGGACAAAAGTCTTATGATTTTGCTCATATGTGGACTATAAAATGAAAAGTAACAAGTAAACTAACAAAACAAAACTCATTCAAAAATAGATACAGACAACAGAATGATTGTTATCAGAGGAGAAAAGGGCATGGGAGGAGGTGGATGGGGTAAAGGAGGCCAAATACATGGTAACAGAAGGAAACTAGAATTTGGGTAATAAGCATGCAGTAGAGTATACAGATACAAAATTATAGTGTCATATACCTGAAATTTATATGTTATTAACCAATGTTACATCAATCACTTTAATTAAAAAAAAAGAATTCAAAGTAACTGTTATAAAAATGCTCACTGAACTTGGGAGAAGAATAGAGAATACAGTAAGAACTTTAACAAAGACTTATTAAAGAAAATATTAAAAGAACCAATCAGAGCTAAATAGTACAATAACTTAAATAAAAACACACTAGAGGAAATCAATAATCTACACTAATAAAAGAGAAACATGCAAATTGACTGTACCTCTGCTACACCCACCAGCCATGCCCACCAGCCAATCAGAAGAGAGTATGCAAATTAACCCAACAAAGATGGTGGCAGCCACAGAGCTGGGAGGCTTGGGTTGCCCCCGGCGATGGAGGAAGCCAAGCTTCCTGCCCACCCTGGCCGACCCTGGCCTCTGCTCAAGGCTACAAAGTTTCAATTGTAGAAGATAAATAAATCCCAGATACCTGCTTCCAGCTGGCCCTGGCCTCTGCTCAAGGAGGCGCTGGGAAAAAAGAAAAAAAGAAAAAAAGGAGGGGCTGGGAGCCTGGATCACTGGGGGGCGTGGCCAGCCTGGAAACAGCCCTCAGATCCTCACCCAGGCTGGCCACACTCTTATGGGGTGAGGGTCCCGCTGAGGGGCTTGGCCAGTCTGCAAACAGCTATCAGCCCCTCACCCAGGCTGGCCAGACACCCCATCGGGGACCCCCACCCTGAAGGGGCTGTGGTCAGATTGAAAACAGCCCTCAGCCCCTCACCCCGGCTGGCCACACCCCCATGAGGTGAGGGTCCCCACTGGGGGGTTTGACCAGCCTGAAAATGGCCCCAGCCCATCACCCAGGCTGCCCCATGCCCCAAGGGAACCCCCACCCTGATCCGGGACACCCTTCAGGGCAAACTAGCCGGCCCCCACCTGTGCACCAGTCCTCTATCTATACTAATAAAAGGGTAATATGCTAATTAGACTTGGAGACCTTCCAGGAGACCTTCTGGACATTCCTCTGGATAAAGCCATGGTGGCAGGGCCAAGGTAGAGGCAGTTAGAGGCCAAGAGGGGAGGGCAGTTGTGGGTGATCAGGCTAGGATGGGACAGCAGTTGTGAGTGATCAGGCTGGTGGGGGGAGGGGCCGTTGGAGGTAAGCAGACCAGCAGGGGGGCCAGTTGGGGGTGAGCAGGACGTCAGTGGGGGTCAGTTGGAGGTAATCAGGATAGTTGGGGGAGGGCAGTTTGGAGTGAGCAGGCTAGCAGGGGGGCAGTTGGGGGCGAGCAGGCCAACAGGCAGAGTGGTTAGGGGCAATCAGGCAGGCATGCAGGTAGGTGAGCGGTTAGGAGCCAGCAGTCCCAGATTGTGAGAGGGATGTCCAACTGCCGGTTGAGGCCCGATCCCTGTAAACCAGCAGTAGGACATCCTTCAAGGGGTTCCAGATTTGAGAGGGTGCAGGCTGGGCTGAGGGACACCACCCCCCCGTGCATGAATTTCGTGCACTGGGCCACTAGTAATTAGATAATACAGAAGAATAGATTAGCAACCTTCAAGAGAGAATAGTGGATATACCCTAATAAAAATAGAAAAAGGAATTTTAAAAAGTGAGGATAGTTTAAGGGACCTCTGGCACAACATAAAGGAGTAGAGGAGTCCCAGAAGGTAGAGAGGGAAAGGGGCAGTAACTTATTTGAAAAAACAATGGCTGTAAACTTTCTTAACCTGGGGAAGTACAGAGAGTTCCAAACAAGATAAACCCAAAGAGACCCATACCAAAACATATTATAATGAAAATGGCAAAAGTTAAAGATAAAGAGAGAATACTGAAGGCAGCAAGAGAACAACAAATAGTCACATGTAAGAGCAACCTCATAAGGTTATCAGCTAACTCCTCAGCAGAAACTTTGTAGGCCAGAGGGGAGTGGCAGAATATATTTAAAGTGCTGAAAGAAAAAAACATACAACTGAGAATACTCTACCTGGTAAGATTATCATTAAGAATTGGGGGACAGATAAAGAGGTTCCTGGACAAATAAAAACTAAAGAAGCTCATCACCACTAAACTGGCTTTATAAAGAATGTTCAAGAAATCTATTTAAGGGCAAAAGAAAAGACAATAACCAGAAATAAGAAAATATATGAAAGAAAAAAAATCTCATTGGTAAAGGCAAATATATGGTAAACACAGTGACTCTCCCACTTAAAAAGCTAGTATGAAGGTTAAAAGACAAAAGTAGCAAAATGAACTATAAGTACAGTAAGTAGATAGGGGATAAACAAAACAAAAATATCTAAAGTATGACATAAAAATATAAAATGTGGGAGGGGGAGTAAAATTTAGTGCTTTTAGAATGCATTCAAACTTAAAGATCTATCATCCTAAAATAGCAGCTCTAGCCCTTTGCTGGTTTGGCTCAGTGGATAGAGTGTTGGCCTATTGACCAAAGGGTCCCGGCTTCTATTCAGGTCAAGGGCACGTACCTTGGTTGCAGGTTCCCGGGTCCTGGGCATGTGCAGGAGGCAACTAATAGATGTGTTTCTCTCACATTCACATCAATGTTTCTCTCTGTCTTTCTCTCTCTCTCTTCCACTCTCTCTAAAAGAGCAATGGAAAAATATCCATTGGTGAGGCTTAACAAAAAAATAAAGAGATAAAGAAGGGCATTACACAATGATAAAGGAATCAATCAAAGAGTAGGATATAACATTTGTAAATATTTACAGATCCAACATATAGACATCTATCCCATATAATAAAATCCTAATATGCAAATCGACCCAATAGCGGAACGACCAGCTGCTATGATGCACACTGACCACCAGGGGGAAGACACTCAATGAAAATTGCAAATGCATTGAGGGTCTGTCCCGGAGAGGGGAGAGGGAGGCAACCAGCGGCAGTGGGGTGATTGGGGGGGCGGGGCCAGCCAGTGGGTGGTGCCAGGCAGCCAGCCAAGGAGGGTGCCAGCAGGGGGGTCCCCTGATTGCCCCGCTGCTTGCCCCACAGATCAGCCCTGATCGCTGGCCAGGCCTAGGGACCCTACCCTATATATTGGGAACAGTCTCTTATATTTAAAAATTAAAACCTGGCAAGGCTACTCTAACACTGAAAAAACAGGATGATGCAGCGATGACATGCATAGACTCTGGCTTGCACATTTTGTCAGCCCTGATTCTGACACTTATAACTGTGTGACAAAGCCAATTACTTAACTTCTCTCTGCTTCAGTTTTTCGACCCATAAGATGGGGAAAACAGTACTACTGCCTCAGAAGGATCATGTTATGTACTACTTTTTATAATCAGGGCAAAAATATGTAGCTGCCCATACAACAGCAAGATGCCTTTTACCTGTATGAAAAGTATGGTCACTGGTGCATGCAGCGTCCTGGATTGCGAGAGGAATGTCCGACTGCTGGTTTAGGCCCATAAACCGCAGTTGGACATTACCCGAGGGGTCCTGGATTGCAAGGCTGGGCTGAGGAACCCCCTCCCCCCAATGCACGAATTTTGTGCACTAGGCCTCTAGTATATTAATAGACAAATGAAGAAATTGACAGCAATACATAATAGTGGGAGTTTAATAACCAATTTACATCAATGAATAAATAATCATGACAGAGAACCAATAAAATAACATTGGCTTTAAATGACACTTTAGATCAGATAGACTTAATAGATACTTACAGAACACTTCACCACAAAATTGCAGAAACATTCTTTTCAAGTGGACATGATACATTCTCCAGGATAGATCACATTAAATTATAAAACAAGTCTCAACAAATTCAAGAAGACTGAAATCATATCAAGCATCTTTTCTAACAGTATGAAACTAATAATCAATTAGAAGAAGAAAACTGAAAATAAAAAAACCTCACAAACACATGGAGACTAAAGAACATGCTACTAAATAAACTACTGGTCATGAGGAAATAAAAAGAAATTTACAAAAACCTCGAGACCAATGAAAATAAAAATACAACTTTCCAAAGTCTATAGAATGCAGCTAAAGCATTTCTAAGAGGGAGACTCATAGTAGTATAGACCTACCTTGAGAAACAAGAAAATATCAAATAAACAATCTACCTTTGGTTTTAAGGAAAGTTAGCAGAAGAAAAAATTATAAAGATCAGAGTAGAAATAAATGTAACACAGAGAAAAAAATAATAGAAAAGACCAATGAAATTAAGAGCTGGTTCTCCTGAAAGATAAAACTGATAAGTCTTTAGCAAAACTCATTAAGTAAAACAGAGAGAGCCAATGTAAATAAAATCAGAAATGAAAAGGGAGAAATTACAACCAACATCACAGAAATACAAAGGATCATGAGAGAATACTATGAACAATTATATGTCAAAAAATTGGGCAACCTAGAAGAATGGATAAATTTCTAGAAAAATACAACCTTCTAAGGCTAAACCAAGAAGAAACAGAATATTCAAACAGACCAATTACTAGTAACAAAATTGAATCAGTAATCAGAAAATTCCCAACAAATAAAAGGCCAGGATCATACAGCTTCACAGGAGAAACCTACCAAACTTAAAAAAAAATTAATACCTATCTTCAAACTATTTTGAAAAGTTTAAGAGGGAGAAATGCTTCCAAACTTATTTTTGAAGTCAGCATAATAAAGAGCTAATATGCTAATACTCTGATAACAAAACCAAAGACACTACAAAAAAAAAGGCCAATATCCATGATTAAACTTAGATATAAAATTTTAAACAAAATATTAATAAACTGAATTCAACAATAAATTAAAGGATCATACACCGTGATCAAGTTAGATTTATTCCAGGAATGCAAGGACAGTTCAACAACTACAAATTAATCTATATGATATACCATATTAACAAAAAAAGGATAAAGATTATATAATCATTTCAATAAATACAGAAAAAAACATTTGACAGAATTCAACATCCATTTACAATAAAAACTGTCAACAATGTAGATATAGAGAGGACATACCTCAACATAATAAAGACTATACCAGTATATGACAAACCCAGAATTCACATACTCAATGGCAAAAAGATCAGGAACAGGACAAGGATTCCCACCCTCAACACTTTTATTTAACACTGGAGGCCTGATGCATGAAATTCATGCAAGAGTAGGCCTTCCTTCCCATGGCTGAGGGCACCGGCTTCGCTATGGCACCCGGGACCTAGGCTTCCATCACAGAGGGAGGCCCTGCCCACCCGCCACAGCCCGCCTGTCGGTGACCTGGGCTTCCCTCTTTTGGGCAATCGTGGAGCCCCCCGATTGATCGCCCTGCCGGCCGGTGGCCTGGGCCTCTCTCTGCAGGGCGATCACGGAGCAATGGCCGGGCCCCTGACCAATTGCATCGCACCCGCCTTGGCTGGTCTGGCGCCAGTGGGTGTCAAAGCGTGGTCCCGGATGGTCGTCCAGATGCTTGTCTGGGTGGTCATTCTGCTGTTCAGCCGTTCAGTCGATTTGTCTATTATGCTTTTAGTATATAGGGTAGTATTGGAAGTCCTAGCCACAACAAGAAAAAAGAAATAAAAGGCATCCAAATTGGAAGGAAGAAGTAAAACTGTCACTACTTACATATGTCATGATACTACATATAGAAAACCCTAAAGATTCCACCAAAAAAGTATTAACTAATAAATTAACTCAGTAAAGTTACAGTGACAAAATTAATATACAGAAATATATTGCATTTCTAGCCTATATAATAAAGAGCTAATATGCTAATTAGACCAAACAGCAGAACGACCGTCTGGACGACCTTCTGGACAAAGCTGGGGCTGCGAGGGCCAAGCCCCTTGCACAATTTTGTGCATCGGGCCTCTACACTAATAATGAACTAGTAGAAAGTGAAATTAAGAAAGCAATTCCATTTATAGTTGTATCAAAATAAAATACCTAGAAATAAATTTAACCAAGAAGATGAGAGACTCTGAAAACTGTAAGGCATTGATGACAGAAATTGAATATGACACAAATAAATGGAAGGATATATCGTGTTCATATTTTAGAAGGATTAATATAATTAAAATATTCATACTAACCAAAGCAATCTTCAGATTCCATGCAAGCCCTATCAAAATTGCAGTGGCAATAATATGGGATTTGTTCAGATGACATCTCCTCAGGGAGACCTTTGTAGTCACCCAATCTAAAGCAGCCTACCATTTGTTTCCACCACATTTCCTGACTTATTTTCTTAATAGCACCTATCATTAGATGAAATTGTTCAGTCTGTTTGTTTAGGATTACTACAATGTCAACAGGAATCTATCTGCCTTGTTCATTGCTGTATCCCCGGGACATGGCCCAGAGCCTGGCACATCAGAGGTGAGTAGTAAACATTTTATATACATGAATTTATTGCAGTGATGACAAAAAGAACAACTTTGATCATCAAAGATTAGTTATACTCCTTTGTCAAGTGAAGGTTAGAAATAAATAAATGTAAAGGTTTAATACTATTTTCATGGAAGTGAAATACCGTGTTTCCCCGAAAATAAAACATCCTCCGAAAATAAGACCTACTTGCAGGTTTCCTTCTGAGTGAAATATAAGGCACCCCCCGAAAATAAGGCCCCCAGGCTCTGTCTCAGAATGAAAATTAATTTACCGTAAACTGGTCGCTAGGGCCACCCCGACTGGCGTCTAGCAACCAGTGACGTTACGTGGAGTCCTGAAGTTACTGCTGTGTGGAGGCGGAGCGGAGGTCGGAGTGAGCGGTGAGCACGGGGTGGGAGAGAGGAGGAGACTTTCGCAGATGCGTGTAGAAGAACAGGAGGATTAGAGCGGACGGGACGCGGCGAAGGTGGTGAGTGCTGGTCTGTCTCTGGTGACACTACCTGATGCTCGCAGCCACCTTCATGATGACTGAAGGTTCTCAGTCAGTGGCAGACCCTGCTCCAGCCCAGATCCAGGCCCCAGCAAGCCCAGTGACAGTCCCCAGGCAGGCCCCAGGGGGTAAATGTCTGATAAAGGGGTAGGGGGGATGTCTGGTGAAGGTGTTCAGTGGCACAGGGGTGGGGGGAGGGGGGATCACTTAAAATGACACAGGAGGCCAAAACCGGTTTGGCTCAGTGGAAGAGCGTCAGCCTGCGGACTGAAGGGTCCCGGGTTCGATTCCGGTCAAGGGCATGTAGCTTGGTTGCGGGCACATCCCCAGTGGGAGGTGTGCAGGAGGCAGCTGATCGATGTTTCTCTCTCATCGATGTTTCTGACTATCTATCACTCTTCCTTCCTCTCTGTAAAAAATCAATAAAATATATTTAAAAAAAAAAAAATAAAAAAAATAAAAAAATAAATAAAATGACACAGGAGGATCAGAGGGGACAATCAAAATGACACAGGAGGATCAAAAGAGGTTACTAAAATGGTAATCCCCCCTCTGATTCTCCTGTGCCATTTTGATTTCCCCCTCTGATCCCCCCTGTGTCATTTTGAGTGATCCCCCTCCCCCCACCTTGATACCCCAATTCCTTTTTTTTTACCCCTAGAAATGAGCACAAAAAGAAAAAGCTACTCCATGGAGTACAAGAAAGGAATCGTGGAAGACTCTTGGGGCCAAAATTTTACTGCTTTCTGCAAAGAGAAGATGTTGAGTATCCGATTGGTCCGAAAATGGCGAGCAGAGTATGGTAACCTCATTGAACAAGTGGACAAGGGAAATGCTAAAAAGCACAAGTGTGGATCAGGTCGGCAACCGTTATTTTCCGAGCTGGAAGACCTGATCTGTGAATGGGTTGTTGACAGGAGAGCAAAGGCTTTGGTTGTGAATAGGGCTCAGATTCAAGAATTTGCCCTTGCAATGGCACCACAGTTTGACATAGCCCCCGAAGACTTCAAAGCATCACAACACTGGCTGGATAATTTCCTTCAGCGAAGTGAACTGTCTTTAAGAAGATCTACAACATTGTTTAGGTTGGAAGATACTCAAGTTATTAAGCGAGCACTTGCATTCAAGTCCTTTATTGATGATGCTGACTTCTCTAAATACAATCTTTCCAACATGATTGCTATGGATGAAACTGCAGTGTTTATGGGCCAATCATCTCAAACAACAATTGAACAGCGGGGTGCCTCCTTAGCGTACATTCCCTCCACTGCTTACGAAAGTGCACGTGTTTCCTGTATTTTGGCAATTCGTCTGGATGGCACTAAAATCCCACCTTTAATCATTTCTAAGGGCAAGAAGGAAAAGATTGAACGTGTTTTGGGCGTTTTTATTCTTGAAACTGAAAAAGCCTGGGCCACACAAGCAGTTATAAGGAAGTGGGTCGATTTAATGCTGCCGCTTGTTATGCGAGGGAGCCAAAGAGGTCTGCTAGTCTGGGATGCAGCCAGCACTCACCGCGCTAAAGACATGAAGACATTTCTTCACGAAAGAAAAATAGATCAGATAATGATTCCCGCAGGAATGACGGCCTATCTCCAGACTCTTGATATTGCAATAAACAAGCCATTCAAAGACAATTTGCGCATGGAAATTAATGACTACATTGAAAATAGAATGGAGAGAAATCAGCGTGGAAACTTTGTGAAACCTAAACTGCAAGAAGTTGTGACTTGAGTGAAGAATTCATGGGACAAAATCACTGACAGTTGCATTGCAAATGCACTGCGAACAGGCTACCTTGACAAGAAGTACTCATTTAAAGACAGTGCTATTGCTAAACATGAGAGATTTGGTCCACTGATTCTGAAAGAAATGGAGTCACAAGAAATTCACCAGGAAATTCAGGAATTGGATTGTTATGATGATGTTCCAGAAGATGATGACATGATTGTCATTGAATAAATGAGTAAATTCTTGATACTGTAGGATTCAGTTTGTCTGGTTTGTGTTGACAACTACCGTACTACCGTACCGTATACAGGTAATTAATTTCCTTTATTTTCATTTAACAATAAATGTGTACCGTATTCTTCTTCATGGAAAAATAAGACATCCCCTGAAAATAAGACCTAGCGTGTCTTTAGGGGCAAAAATTAATATAAGACACTGTCTTATTTTCGGGAAACAGGTAGTAGGGAGGCCCTTACACTCCATACAATATGTAGTGCAGGCACAGTGAACTCCCCAAAAAAGAGCAGCAGAAGTCAGTACCATAACCACCTTGCAAAAGGGAAGTCTGATGTCCACTCAATAGCATCTGTTAATTTGCTTTTTTGTTAGTTATTAATTGTATTGGTTATGTAGTTTTCTTCATATTTAAGATGCTATTTTGTTTATTAAAATTTGAATGAATATCTAGTTAATGTTTTATATAAAGTAACTTTATAATTGAAATAACAAATCAGCACTATGGGTCCTCAAGAATGTTTTCCTTCAAAAGGAATCAGTACTCAACTTTGAGAAACAATGAAATAGGATTAATATCCATAATATGTATTTTTTAAAACCTCGAAAACTGATAGGAAAAGGTAAACAATCTAAAGTGGACAAAGGTTATGAACAGAATCCACAAAGTAAAGTATGTCAATGAATAAATAAAAATATACTTTACTAATAAGATGAAAATTATAGCAATGTGAAGCCATTTATCCTACATAATAAAGAGGGAATGTGCTAATTGACTGTCACATCCTCACAAAGATGGCGGTGCCCACAGCCAATAGGGAGGGAATATGCTAATTGACTACCACGCCCTCAAAGATGGTGGTGCCCACAGCCACAAGATGGCAGCACCCAGTCCCTTCAGCCCCCCAGCCGCCCAGGGCCGGCTCGAGGTGCAGGCAAGCCTTGGATGGCGGCTCTCCAGCTGCCCAGGGCCAGCCTGAGGCACAGGCAAGCTGCCAATGGCAGCTGCCCAGCAGCCCAGGGCCACCCGAGGCTCAGGTAACCAGGGCTGACTGAGGCTTGCGCTGCCGGCAGTGGCAGCAGCAGTGATGTGATGGGAGTGTCGCCTTCCCCTGATCGCCGGGTTGCCTGCCGCCCTGAGGACTCCCGGACTGTGAGAGGGGGCAGGCTGGACTGAGGGACCCCCCTCCAGTGCATGAATTTTCATGCATCGGGCCTCTAGTTTTAACATATCAGTCTAGTAAATATTTTTTAAAATGATAGTGTCAGGTTCAGCAACAATGTGAATAAACAGGCCCTCTCATACACTGTAGGTGGGAAGGTAAACTATTTAAACCTTAGAGTACAATCGGGCAATGTTTTTCAAAATTAACAATGTACATATTTTATGACTTATACAAATGCCACTTCTGAATTCTTACCATTTGCAACAGCATGGGTGGAACTGGAGAGCATTATGCTAAGTGAAATAAGCCAGGGAAAGGTAAATATCACATGATCTCACTCATTTGTGGAATATAATGAACAACATAAACTGATGAACAAAAATAGAACCAGAGTCATAGAAGCATCGAACAGACTGTCCAACCTATGAGGGAAGGAGGAGGATGAAAGGGTAAGAGATCAACCAAAGAACTTGTATGCATGCATATGAGCATAACCAATGGACACAGATAGTAGGGGGATGAGGGCATGTGCTGAGGGGTGTGGGTGGCCGGGGAGAGGTCAATGGAGGAAAAAAGACTTATGTAATACTTTAAACAATAAAGAATTAAAAAAATATTTTTTAAATGCCACTTCTGCCCTGGCTGGTGTGGCTCAGTTTCTTGGGTGTCCTCCCATGCAAGGAAAGGTTACTGGCTTGATTCCCTGTCAGAGCACAGGCCTGGGTTGTGGGTTCAATCCCAGTTAGGGAATATGCAGGAGGCAACTAATTAATATTTTGCTCTCATATTGATATTTCTCTCTCTCTCCCTCTTCCTCTCTCTTTCTACAAATCAATAAAAATATTTTTTAAATGCCACTTCTAGGAACCCATCTTTATATGTATAAAAGAAAGGCCATTCAATGCAGCATTGTCTGAAATAGCAAAATAATAACAACAAAACAAAAAGGAAGTAACCTGAATTCCCATCAATAGGAGGTCCACTTGATGGATGCCATCTTATGGTACAACCATGCAACAAATACAGAGCAGCTGTTAGAAAAGATACCTCTAAATGCATGGATTAGAAAGATTTCTACATAAGTGAAAAGAACCTTTGAAGATCAGTATGTACTGTATAATCTTACTTAAAAACTACAAATGTTTAAACACACACACAAACACACACATTTGAATAAACATATGAAGCAGCCTGAAGGGCAACCATCAACAATGGTAATTAATGTCTGAGAGTGGAGGTGAGAATTTTTACTTTATGCACTTTCACAGCTCCTTCACATGGATTTATAATTATCCAAAGGCATAAATGAGTTCTTCAAAATTAAATATATTCAGACATGCATAAAATTTTTCAGGACACCAGGCATTTACTTTAACAATAATGAAACTATATTAATAAAGGCATATCTCGTTTTATTGCACTTTGTTTTATTGTAATTTGCAAATAATGCCTTTTCTAGGTATCAAAGATTTGTAGCAACCCTGTATTGAGCAAGTCTATTGGTGCTATTTTTTCAACAGGCTCAAATGATGGCTAGCATTTTTTAGCAACAAAGTATTTTTTAATATATTTTGATTGATTTCAGAGAGGAAGGGAGAGGGAGAGAGAGATAGAAACATCAATGATGAGAGAGAATCGTCCATTGGCTACCTCATGCACACCCCACAATGGGAATGGAGCCCACAACCTGGGCATGTGCCTCGACCAGGAATCGAACCATGACTTCCTGATTCACAGGTCAACACTCAACCCAAAGTATTTTTTAATTAAGGTCTATACATTGTATATTAGACATAATGCTATTGCACATTTAATAGACAATGGTATAGTGTAAACATAACTTTTATATGCACTGGGAAAGTAAAAAATGTGTGTGACTCACTTCATTGCAATATTCAGTTTATTGCAGTGGTCTGGAACTGAACCAACAATATCTCTGAGTTATGCCTGTGTGTGTGTGTGTGTGTGTGTGTGTGTGTGTATCCTATCTAATAAAAGAGCAATATGCAAATTGACCATACCTCCGCTACACTCACAAGCCACGCCCACCATCCAATCAGGAGCGAGTATGCAAATTAACCCAACCAAGATGGCTACAGCCACGGAGAGAGCAGGAGGCTTGGGTTTCCCTGGCAATGGAGGAAGCCAAGCTTTCCGCCTGCCCTGGCCTGCCTTGGCCTCCGCTTAAGGCTACAAAGTTTCAATTATAGAAGATAAATAAATCCCAACAAAAATGGCGGCAGCCATGGAGCTGGAGAGAGCAGGAGGCTTGAGTTGCCCCCGGCGATGGAGGAAGCCAAGCTTCTGCAGCCCTGGCCTGCCTTGGCCTCCACTTAAGGCTACAAAGTTCCAATTATAGAAGATAAATAAATCCCAACAAAAATGGCTGCGGCCATGGAGCAAGCAGGAGGCTTGGCTCCGCTCAAGGCTACAAAGTTTCAATTATAGAAGATAAATAAATCCCAGCTACCAGGGCCTCCGCTTCGATCGCCGGGGGGTGTGGCCAGCCTGCAAACCACCACAGGCCCCTCACCCAGGCTGCCCCATGCCCCATGGGAACCCCCACCCTGATCTGGGACACCCTTCAGGGCAAACCAGCCGGCCCCCACCTGTGCACCAGGCCTCTATCCTATCTAATGCTATCTAATAAAAGAATAAAAAGCAAATTGACCATCACTCCAACACACAAGATGGCTGCCCCCATGTGGTCAAATATGACTGCCCCTATGTGGACACAAGATGGCCACCACAAGATGGCCAGCAGGGGAGGGCAGGTGGGAGGGACCAGGCCTGCAAGGGAGGGCAGTTGGGGGCAATCAGGCCTGCAGGGGAGGGCAGTTGGGAGTGACCAAGCCTGCAGGGGAGGGCAGTTAGGGGTGACCAGGTCTGCAGAGGAGGGCAGTTAGGGGCAAACAGGCTGGCAGGGGAGCAGTTAGGCATTGATCAGGCTGGCAGGGGAATGATTAGGGGGTGATCAGGCTGGCAGGCAGAAGTGGTTAGGGGCAATCAGGAAGGCAGGCAGGTGAGTGGTTGGGAGCCAGCAGTCCTGGATTGTGAGAGGGATGTCCGACTGCCTGGTAGGATCGGGCCTAAACGGGCAGTCGGACATCCCTTGAGGGGTCCCAGATTGGAGAGGGTGCAGGCTGGGCTGAGGAACACAACCCCCCGTGCATGAATTTCGTGCACCGGGCCTCTAGTATATATATAATTCTTACTGAAGTTCCCAGTATTAAATGGTACCCTAATATCCAAAAGAGCCGTAAATCTACATAGTTAAGTATCATATTGTACATAATCCTAGAGAAGATTTATCTACTAGAAAATTTTGTTCACCACCATATCCCTCCCACTTCAAACTGTTTATAATTCAATATTTTTAAATAAGTAATTGTGTTTACAAATTCATAAACAAGTCTTAACTTTCAGATTTTCATTTCTTCTCTGGTAAGTGTCTAGAAATATTCCATCCCTTCCCAGAGCAGTTTTGCAACTTCCTCTGTAGCCCAAAGTGGCTAAGATGTTGGGTTTTGAACTTACCAGAGGCTCTAGTTTTCTAGGCTGCTGTCGTTTTCTTGTCCTTTCCTGGGCTTTGGTATTGCGTTTAAATACCAGGACTTGTGTATCTTCTGCATTTTCTACGGGTGTTGCAAAACTTTGTTTTCCCTTTGCTTTTTTACTTTCCAGTTTTGGATGTGACACCTGCCTGTCAATATTTTCGAGGTCGAGGTCCGTTTCAGAGGTGTGAAAAGCCATCCTTACTCCTACAAGAGTAGGGTCAGAAAAAGACAAATGAAGAGCAACAGAACTGAGGAAGTGGGTGGGGACTTAAGAACTAGAGAGAGCTGAGTTTCCTCACTGCCAAAGAAAACCCATCAAAGTTACCCCATTCTTCCCCAAATGAGGACTTGAACCAGAGGAATGAAAATTAGGAACTGTGCCTGGCCTTCAAGAAGCCCTGTAGTTGGGGTGGAACCTAGAAATTTGCATTTGTAACAAGTTATTGGGTGATGCTGCTGCTGCTGATGATGATGATGCCACTAATTTGGGGACCACAATGGGCTAGATGGGAAGGATGAAGAGAAATGCAATTAGTATTGAAGTATTGAGATCATTGTTTCTCACACTTGAGTAAACAAAATATCTCCAGGGAAGCTTGTCCAAAATGCTGGTAATTCTAATACAAGCAATCTGAGAACTACAGCCTAGGTACTCATGAAGAGAAGAAGAGAATTGAGGGCTAAATTCTTCTGGAACTTTTATGTGCAGGAGAGTCTCTTAAGAAGCTTGTTAAAATGAAGGTTTTGATTCAAACACATTGAATAGCCAGGTCCTAGAACGCTAGAACTGTGAGACTTTTGTAGTGGAATTGCATTCTCATTACCACTCACACTCCCAACCCACCAAATGGACAGAGATATTTCTCTCCAAAATGGTAGTCTGGCACATGAGGTCTTCAACCAGGAGTCAGCTGGACTGGCTTTTAGTCTAGATCTGCATCTGGCCAATCAAAATCTGATGCAAAAAGCAAGGAGGTGGGCAGCACTGAAACAAGCCAAGACTGAGTTGCCAACTCCAGGGAAAGTGAGATACGGTTCATGGATGAGGACATCAGGTGATGACTCATGAAATCCCACTGGGGGGCAGCCCATGATTGAATGTAGTCTCTGTGGAACATGAATCCACCTCTCCGGTGCTAAGATGAAGAAAACCAATGTCCCTGACTTCTTTTACTGCCAGAAGTACAAGGAACCGTGGCCAGAGGCCTGGTGGTTAGGGGAGCCTCCCAAATCTGGAGAACCCTGACATCATCATCTCCAGGCTGGAACTTCCAAATGACAAAGTACTTGGGAAATGAGCCTCGGGGGCTCACTCTGTTGCCTGAAGCTCAGATACTGTCCCACTTCAAGGGAGGGATTCCCAAGGGAGATGGTTTAGAAATGAATACCTACGCTACTCTTCCTTCCTTCCTTGTGGTCTTGAACTGGGACCCATTACAGTGGGAGGCTGTCTGGGTCCTAGACACTATCTCTGTCCCTTGGATCTGCCACTTCTCACTTTTCAGGCCACGGTTGGGATTGGAATGGAATGGGATGGGACTGTTGTCTACAAAACTCTAGTGTCAATACAGCACGCCCCGCCTCATCTTTTCTTCTATCTCACTCCCCACTTATTCTACACTGGTTTTATTTTTAATCTTGGACTTCCCCCTTTTGGGCATGGCAGCTCAGAGGTGGAGTACCAACCAGAACCTGGCAGAGGAAGGAAGGAAAACAGGTGACCATTCTCTCACTCACCTCTTTTGTTTATAATGATACTGGCCAGCCATTTGTGAAAGACAGTCTGCATGTTGTAAACAAAGCAGAGTGGGCTCTTTAAAACTGCAAGTCTCCTCTGCAATTATAATTTTGCAAGTAACCACATTAAAAAACACAACATATGGAACCGGTGACACTAATTTTAATAATGTGCTTTATTTTACATATCCAAAATATTATCATTTCAACACATAATCAATATCAAACGTATTCATGTGATATCTTACTTTTTTTTGCTGTCTTGGAAAGCCGGTGTGCATTTCACACGTAGAGCACACCTCAGTTCAGAACAGCCACAGGGTGAAGAGCACAGGTCTAGATCTGACCACTCTGTGGAATCTTGGACCAGTCTTCGCTGTCTCTATTCCTCATTTCCCACCCCCTCTAAAACGCGAGGGAATCACTGCAACGCCTTTCCATTGACTTCCTCTGCCCGTGGGAGTTTTTCCTCGTGAGCTCCGAAAACCATGCGGTCTTTGGTCTAAAAGTCAGAGCCCAGCCCCACAGTTTGATTCCTCAAGACTCACCAAGTCAGACTAGAGCAGCCGCCTCCGCCGCCTCGGGTCTCCAGAGACAGCAAATGCAAGGCTGGGAGTAGAAAGTTGGCGTCCCAGGAGAAGTTTCCCGTTGCCTAGCAGCCAGCAGGTCTCTCCGGGGCGCACAGGTCCTACTTCGCTGGTTGGGGGAGAGCCGGCACTGGACCCGCCCTGTCCCTCCTCCGTGCTGGGGACAGAGCAGTCCCCAAGCCCGAAGGCGAGGCAGCCAATGGAGGTGGTCTGTTCTGTTTGTTCCTTCGCTCTCCAACCACCCATGCTCCTTGTCCCTCCCTCCTCCTGCAGGAATCTTTTCTGTTTCCTCTGCCAGAGGCCCACAGGCAGACTGGACGTTCGCACTAACCTAACTTGCTCTGGTTCCAAGAATCAAGAATTTCTGGAGAGGGAAATGCGTTGTTAAGCAGTTCGGATCCCCCTCTCAAAGGGAGCGACAATTCTGCATCTCCACCCCACCCACACCCTCCTCTCTGGAGTGTCCAAAGGCGCAAGAAGTGAGGTCTCTTCTTTCCCTCCAACTGCACGGTGTTGGTTTTTTTTTTTTTCTTTTCCACCTGGGAGGTAATCCAGTGTCAGACACAACACAAGCCTATGTTACCGATTCCCCGCGCCCTATGTACCAAAGCGGACCCTGGATATTGTTCTGCCATTTAGACCCGCTTCATCAGGTCCCCAAATGACTGCTGCTAATGCTACATGGAGGCGACTCCAGGGAAGCCCAGCGCAGGTGGCTCGCTGAACATGCCTTGTCTCAGTGATCAAGAAACGTTACACTAGACTAGGACAAAGTCCTAGTTTTCAACTGCTCCTCCAAGATGACCTAATCACAGCTGGAACTCATTATCTTCTCTTGAGCTTTCTAGTCCTTATTTAAAACAACCTTATATTTGTTTCTTGCTTTGAATGCCAAGTCCCATACAAAATGCTTTACCTATCATCCATACAACCTGCATTTTCTCAATCTTAAAATATTCAGTTATGTATTTTACATGCTAGTTGTGGTATCATCTACAAGGTAAAGAATGAAAGATAGAGTGTTTTAATACCAGAAAGTAGGACATAAAACAAGAATAGGTGATGGAAAGTTGTGCCATCTCACACCAACATAGGTGCATGCACGCACACCCATTACATGCTGGCATATAAGACATGCAGATGTAGAAGACATCCCGATTTCACACAGAAATTGATGGGGGGAAGGAGAGTAAGTACTTTTCATCAATCAAGAAATGATTTTAAAACGATTTTGAAAGAAAAATATGTCTTACTACTAACCTGACTATGTCTAGTGGCTTTCTCCTGGTATTTGTTTACTCTAAGCACTTACTTTTTTCAGTGGATGACAGACCAACCAACACTCTGGCTCTAGCCCAACCTGCTTTCTATTCTGATACTAGAGGCCCGGTGCCTGAAATTCGTGCACTCGGGGGGGGGGGGGGGGGCGGGGGGAGTAGTCCCTCAGCCCAGCCTGTGCCCTCTCGCAGTCCGGGAGCCCTTGGTGGATGTCTGACTGATGGCTTAGGCCCGCTCCCCACGGGAGAGGCTCCTGCCACCACCGCTGCACTTGTCAGCAGTGAGCCCGGCTCAGGGCTGCTTGCTGAGCGGCGTTCCCCCTGTGGGAGCCCACTGACCACCAGGGGCAGCTCCTGCGTTGAGAATCTGCCCCCTGGTGGTTAGTACATGTCATAGTGACCGGTCGTTCTGCTGTTCGGTCGATTTGCATATTAGCCTTTTATTATATAGGATTACATATTACTTTAATGTCTCATTTCCCAATATATGACAGTCACTTTTTAAAGTATGTTTAGGCTGCCTGGCTGGTGTTTCTCAGTGGTTGAGCATCAACCTATGAACCAGGACGTCACAGTTCGATTCCTGGTCAGGGCACATGCCCGAGTTGCAGGCTAGAACCCCAGTGTGGGTATGCAGGAGGAAGCCAATCAATGATTCTCTTCCATCATTGATGTTTCTATCTTTCTCTCCCTCTCCCTTCCTCTCTAAAATCAATAATAAAAATACCGGTATATTAAAGTATGTTTAGGCTAAAAATTTACAGTCTTTTGGTATTACCCAAACAATTTAAATATTTGTAGAAAAAGTAAACACCTACATTTTCAATAGTTTATCAGTATTACTACTGAGTCTACAAACTATGAGAATAACAAAAAACCTACTCTTTTACTTCCTCTTAAATTCCAATTATTGAATCATAAACGGTACTCCATTTGAGATGATATTTTATTCAGAATATTTTGTGAATTATATTGAATTGTTAGTATGATTTCTTCAGAGTTCTTAATCAGGATAAATCCTCTTTCATTTTTCAGGGTTACTGAGATGTAGAATTAGAACTTGATGGCACTATTTATCTTCAGAGGGTAATATGACATAATGGAGATGAGCATGGACTCTGAAAGTTGAGGAACCCAAGCTCAAATAATAAGCGACTTTCAGTACTAGAAAACACTTATATTTAACTCCACCTGTGCATGAAACATAAATGTAGAGATCAAACTTGTTTACATATGTAACACCCAATATAAGATGTAGAATCTTTTTCAAGATTTTAGAAGTTTCTTTCATCCCCTTTTCTGACTATTACCCTCAGAATTTAATTTTCTGACCTTTATAATCATTGATAGTACCATCAGTTCATGAAATTCATATCAGTGGATTTATATGATGTATTCTCATTTGTGTCTCACTTCTTTTGCTCAACATAATGTCTATGAAATTAACCCATATTATTCTTCATATCAGGATTTTATTCTTTTATATAGGTGTGTAGTATTCTATTATTTGAATTTACTACCATTCTTCCATTTTCCTGTAGGCAGTTTTGTAAGTTGTTTCTAATTTGAAAATATTATGAATAAAGCTACACTAAACATCCTTTCACATATGATTTTGAGGACCTATATGCTCATGTCTTTTGGATATATAAAAGCAGTAAATTTAATGACTCATGATGTAGGCATATGTTTAGTTTTAGTAGATACAGTTTTGCATCCTTTTATCCAATTTATACAACCACCAGCAGTGAATGAGAGTTCCAGATCCTGCAGATATTTGTCAATAATATTATAAACCTATTTAATTTTAGCTATCCTGGTAAGTAAGTAATGGAGGAATAAATTTGAGTTTACCTGGATAGATGATACTGAATATATTTCATATATTTTTTGAGATTTGGATATTATTCTTTATCAATTCTTGTTTACATTTGTGTTTTCTCTTTCATGAGGTGCCTTGATTTTCCCCATATTGCTGAAGGATATTTTCATTGGAAATAGGACTCTGTTGACAGTTCTTTAATTTTTAGACTTTATGGTTTCTAATGGAAAACCTATTGTCATGAGAATTACTTTTTCCTTATTTGTCATT
The DNA here is from genome assembly GCF_963455305.1 of Plecotus auritus. Lineage (NCBI taxonomy): Eukaryota > Metazoa > Chordata > Mammalia > Chiroptera > Vespertilionidae > Plecotus > Plecotus auritus. Next base: position 120,198,410 of record NC_137782.1, read on the forward strand.
CAGAACTTTCAAGATTTTTTTTCTTTGTTTTTATTTTTATTTTTCAGAAGTTTGACTATGATGTGGGTGTTGATATCTTTGGGTTTATCTCATTTTGTATTTGCTTACCTTCTTAAAGTTGAGGATTTCTGTCTTTTGACCAATTGGAAGAGTTTTCAGCAATTATTTCTTCAAGTACTCTTTCAGCTCCATCTCTTTTAATTTCTTCCTGGACTCCAAATATTAGGGTTTTATTTATTTATTTATTTATTTATTTATTTATTATTTATTTTTTGTTGTTATGACTCCACTGATTCCTGTGGTTCTGATCTTTTTCTGTTGTTTTCAAGCCCATTTTCTCCCTATTCTCATTGGATATTTTTATTGTTATATTTTCTAGTTCCTGGACTGTTTCCTTTGTTCCATCCATTCTGCTTTGAGCCTATTCACTGAGTTATTTATATCAGTTATTATATTCTTCTGTACTATAATTTTCATTTGGTTCTTCTTTATAGTTTCATTTTCTTTGCTGAGATTTTCTATTTACTTACCATAACTTTCTTTTTTTCCCATTTAAGATTGTTCAAAATCACTCATGTAAAGATTGTTTTGATGGCTGCTTTAAACTTATTATCAAACTAGACGGTGCATGAAATTCATGCACGGGGGCAGGGATGTGTGTCCCTCAGCCCAGCCTGCACCCTCTCCAATCTGGGACCCCTCAAGGGATGTCCGACTGCCCGTTTAGGCCCAATCCTGGTAGTCCACAATTCAGGACTGCTGGCTCCCAACTGCTCACCTGCCTGCCAGCCTGATCGATGCCTAACTGCTCCCCTGCTGGCCCAATTGCTCCTAACTTCCCTCCCCTGTCAGCCTGGTTGCCCCAAACTGCTCTCCCCTGCCCCTGTCGGCCTGGTCACCCCCAACTGCTCTTCCCTGCAGGCCTGATCCCCCACAACTGCCCTCCCCTGTAGACCTGGTCCCCCCCAACTGTCCTCCCCTGCAGGCCTGATCACCCCCAACTGTCCTCCCTTACATGCCTGATCACCCACAACTGTCCTTCCCTGCAGGCCTGGGTTCCCCCCAACTGCCCTCCCCTGCAGGTCTGGTCCCACCCAACTATCCTCCCCTGCAGGCCTGATCACCCCCAACTGCCCTCCCCTGCAGGCCTGGTCACCCCTAACTGCCCTCCTCTGCAGGCCTGATCACCCCCAACTGCCCTCCCCTGCAGGCCTGATCGCCTCCAACTGCCCTCCCTTGCAGGCTTGGTTCCTCCCAACTGCTTTCCCCTGCTGGCCTGATTGCCCACAACTGCCCTACCCTCCCGGCCATCTTGTGGCAGCCATCTTGTATCCACATGGGGGTGGCCATCTTTGACCACATTGGGGGCGGCATCTTGTGTCTTGGAGTGATGATCAATTTGCATATTACCTCTTTATTATGTAGGATAACTCTATCATCTCTACTATCTCACTGTTAGTATCTATAGTCTTTTTTATTCAGTTTTAGATCTTTCTGCTTCTTTGTATGAATAATTTGATAATTGAAACCTAGAAATTTTGAGCATTATGAAACTCTGGATCTTT